>NC_082731.1:5931520-6669020 GCF_030144855.1 Hypanus sabinus | reverse complement strand
GTGTCACACCATTGGGTAATTTGTGCACTGCAAACCCCCACAAACAGCAAGGTGTCACACCATTGGGTAATTTGTGCACTGCAAACCCCCACAAACAGCAAGGTGACACACCATTGGGTAATTTGTGCACTCCAAGCCCACACAAACAGCAAGGTGTCACACCATTGGGTAATTTGTGCACTCCAAGCCCCCACAAACAGCAAGGTGACACAACATTGGGTAATTTGTGCACAGCAAGCTCCCACAAACAGCAAGGTGACACATCATTGGGTAATTTGTGCACTGCAAGCTCCCACAAACAGCAAGGTGACACACCATTGGGTAATTTGTGCACTGCAAGCTCCCACAAACAGCAAGGTGACACACCATTGGGTAATTTGTGCACACCAAGCCCCCACAAACAGCAAGGTGACACACCATTGGGTAATTTGTGCACTGCAAGCTCCCACAAACAGCAAGGTGACACACCATTGGGTAATTTGTGCACTCCAAGCCCCCACAAACAGCAAGGTGACACACCATTGGGTAATTTGTGCACTGCAAACCCCCACAAACAGCAAGGTGACACACCATTGGGTAATTTGTGCACAGCAAGCTCCCACAAACAGCAAGGTGACACATCATTGGGTAATTTGTGCACTGCAAGCTCCCACAAACAGCAAGGTGACACACCATTGGGTAATTTGTGCACTCCAAGCCCCCACAAACAGCAAGGTGACACACCATTGGGTAATTTGTGCACTGCAAGCTCCCACAAACAGCAAGGTGACACACCATTGGGTAATTTGTGAACCTCAAACCCCCACAAACAGCAAGGTGACACACCATTGGGTAATTTGTGCACTGCAAGCTCCCACAAACAGCAAGGTGACACACCATTGGGTAATTTGTGCACACCAAGCCCCCACAAACAGCAAGGTGACACACCATTGGGTAATTTGTGCACTGCAAACCCCCACAAACAGCAAGGTGACACACCATTGGGTAATTTGTGAACCTCAAACCCCCACAAACAGCAAGGTGACACACCATTGGGTAATTTGTGCACTGCAAGCTCCCACAAACAGCAAGGTGACACACCATTGGGTAATTTGTGCACACCAAGCCCCCACAAACAGCAAGGTGACACACCATTGGGTAATTTGTGCACTGCAAACCCCCACAATCAGCAAGGTGTCACACCATTGGGTAATTTGTGCACTCCAAGCCCCCACAAACAGCAAGGTGACACACCATTGGGTAATTTGTGCACTCCAAGCCCCCACAAACAGCAAGGTGACACACCATTGGGTAATTTGTGCACTCCAAGCCCCCACAAACAGCAAGGTGACACACCATTGGGTAATTTGTGCACTCCAAGCCCCCACAAACAGCAAGGTGTCACACCATTGGGTAATTTGTGCACTCCAAGCCCCCACAAACAGCAAGGTGACACACCATTGGGTAATTTGTGCACTCCAAGCCCCCACAAACAGCAAGGTGACACACCATTGGGTAATTTGTGCACTCCAAACCCAGGACTGAACCCAGATCACTGGAGCTGTGAGCTGTGAACCAGCCACTCTGACCTCCGCGTCACTGCGTCACCAAGCAAGCTTAAAGCACAAAGGGTCTCGTCACGGGCACTACCGTCCCCACCACTCAGGACATCTTGGAAGGGTGATTCCTCAAGAAGATACTCAGGAATGGCCCTCTCTGGCCAGGATGTGTCCTCTTCACGTTACTACCATCAATGAGGAGGTACAGGAGCTTGAAGATACGCACTTAAGGAACAGCTTCTTCCCCCACCCCCACCCCATCATCAGATCTCTGAACGGTCCATGAATGTCTGAACATTAACTCACTATTTTGCTCTTTTTGCATTTTTTAATATATTTCTCATTGTAACTTATTATTTTGTTACGCCTTGCACTGTGCTGCGGTCACCAGGCAGCAAATTTCATGATGATAAGCCTGATTCTGATTTCCTGCCTCTGCGCTACACTGTTGTGTTAACATGCGTTCTGTATTTGAGGTGAGCCTTTAGTCAGTTGACAAGGGAAGCTGTAATAAACAACGTTGAATTAAACTATTGACCGTTCGCAACAAAGGCGCTTTCCTCAGACAAAAGATCAAAATGTTTTTATATCAGCTCAATCTCAGCTTTGTTAAAGTCAAAGTAAATTTATTATCGAAGGATGGATTTGTCACTCGAGATTCATTCCCTTCCTGGCTTTCGCAGGAAAATTTAAAAATTGCAAAAGTTAATGAAAGGCAATATGCAAAGTCTGACAAACAGCCAATGTGCAAAATGACAAAGTGTGCAAACAAATGAAGGAGAAATAGATAAGTAAATAAACATTAATAATTAAATAGATAAATGAATAAATTACTGCATAGACAGAAATATGATTAATGAGGACATGAGTTGCAGAGTCCTGGAAATGAGTGTGGAGGTTGTGGAATCAGTTCAGAGTCGAGGTGAGGGACACTATCCACACTGGGTCAGGAGCCTGATGGTTATAGGGTTAAATGTTAGCATTGTTGATGTATCTGGACTGTCCAGAATCAGAATCGGGTTTAATATCACTGGTTTTTACTGTGAAATTTGTTGTTTTGTAGCAGCAGTACATTGCAATACATAATAATAAAAATCTATAAATTACAGTAAGATGTGTATATAAGTTAAATTTAGTAAGTAGTACAAAAACAGAAGAAAAATAATGAAGTGGTGTTTATGGGTTGATTATCCATTCAGAATCCTGATGGCAGATTGAAAGGGCTGTTTGTGAAATATTGAAGCTTGTTTGCTTGAGCTAGCACTGAGCAGAGCTGGCTGCTTTTGTCGGGAAAAGGAGTAGCAGGAAAGGGATAAACCTGCAGGTGCTGGAGATCTGAAATAAAAGCGGAAAATGCTCGGAAACACTCCGCAGGTCTGTGGAGAGAAAAATACTGGTTGCGGGAAAACTGCCCATTTCTCTTGCAGATGTTGCTCTGCCTATCAGACTGGTCCTGTTGAGAACTCACTGCCAGCTGAGGTTTCGGTCCAAACATCAAACCAGGCAGGGACACTCCAATAAGGACAACGGCTCCTCGTTTGATACTGGTTATCGTCATTGGCCAGAATCAGTTGCCATGTGCTTTCGGTGCATTGTCGAGTACAGGGGACAGGACGTTATGAGGAAGTTGTATAAGCCAGCACTGCAGCTGTTTGTGAGGAGTTCATACGTTTGATGAGTTTACGCCGGGTGACGTGGTTTCCTCCCACATTCTAAAGGTGTACGGGTTAGTAGGTTTAGTGGTCATGTGGGTATTGTTGGCTGGCACATCCTCTCTGGGCCAAAAGAGCCTTTTACCAGCTATGTCTCGAGATCGATAGATTGAGAAAGAGCAACAAAAGGAACTGATGAGGCCAGATCTAGAGGACTGTTCACCAACGTGCACTAAAGAGTCAACACAGATGTTGCCAGGACTCGAGGGCCTGAGTTACAAGGACAGGTTAGGATTTTATTTCCTGGAGCGTAGGAGAATCAGGGGAGATTTTGTAAACAAAACTATGTAAGTACACGCAGGCTGGATAAGCCTAGAACTAGAGGTAATTAGTTTTGGGTGAAAGTGAAATATTTAATGGGAACACGAGGGGGAGCTTGAACAAGCTGCCAGTGCAAATGGTAGTTGCAGGTTCAACTGTAACACTTATGAGCAGTTTGCATCGGTTCACAGGTGAGAGAGGAATGGTCCGGGTGCAGGCAGATCACCAGGGCTGCATGAACTAGATGGGCCAAAGGGCCTGTTTTTTGTGCTGTGCTCTACGTAAACGACTGGACTTGTTTGGTTGGATCCACAAAGCAAAGGGACAGTAGGCGTCATGGAGTCCTTAGTCCAGCTGACCAAAGTTTGGTTGAGCAGACGGCTATTAAGTAGCTGGAAGGTTTGAACAAGGAATTCCGGAACTTGAGTGAGGCAGAGTAATGGATGTTGGAAAAGGCTGAGCACTCGGGATCAGAAGAGGGATGAGACCGGGTGATCTGGGAGGCGGAGTGAATGTCTGGACTGATGAGAGTACTCAATGATGCACTCATTCAACCAAGCCCCTGGAATCTGTCCCGGTCTCCTCTGACAGGTCTACACTACTTCTTGACCAAACCAAGTGGGTCTACCCACACATCTTCTGAGCTCCTAGACCCCACCAATCACATCACATCGCTTGTATGCTCAAGAACAGAGTCCCAAAGCAGGCACTCTCTTCCGAGCTTTGTCCAGGGAGAAGGTCACCAGGAGGTCAGAGGGAAGGATGAGGTGAATCATTTGAGATCCAAAGGCCTAGATAGAACGGTCATGGAGAGGATCGTTCCAGTAGTGGGGGAGTATAGGACCAGAGGCCACAGCCTCAGAATAGAGGGCCGCCCTTTTAGAACAGACGAAGAGGAATTTCTTCAGCCAGTATGTGGCGAAACTCTGCAATTCGTTGTTATGACGTGGAAGTCAAGTCATTGGGTATATTTAAAGTGGAGGTTGACAGGTTCTTGATTAGTCAAAAATCCCAGGGAGAAAGCAGGAGAGTGGGGTTGAGAGGGATAATAAATCAGCCATGATGGAGTGGCAGAGCAGACTCGATGGGCCGAATGGCCTAATTCTGCTCCTTTGTCCTATGGTCTTATGCCACAGCCTCAGAGTAAAGAATGGTTCCTTCAGAACAGAGATGAGGAGGAATTGTTTCGGCCAGGAGGCGGCGAATCTGTGGAATTCATTGCCAGGGTCCGAGCCACTGAGTGGCCATAAGGCAGAGACTGAAGGGCTTCAGATTGGCAAGAGGTTTGTGGATGACAGCAAGGAGGAGAGCCAAAGCTTGAGCCTAAATCTGATCTTTGCTTCCTCCAGGTGGAGATTAGTCTCAAGCACAGGGGATTCTGCGGGCGCTGGGAATCCAAAGCAACACGCACAAGGTGCTGGAGCAACTCAGCAAGTCAGGCAGCGCCGATGGAAAAGAGTAAACGGTCGACATTTTGGGCAAAAACTCTTCAACAGGACTGGAAAGGAAGGGGAGAAATCAGAGTAAGAAGGTGGAGGGAGGGGACGAGGAAGTACAAGGTGGTAGGTGAAAGCAGGAGATGGGGAGGGGTGAAGCAAAGCGCTGGGAAGAAATAGGCTCGAGAAGGGAGAATCTGGTTGGAGAGGACAGGACATCATGGAAGAAAGGGAAGGGGCAGGAGCACCAGAGGGAGGTGATAGGCAGGTAAGAGGGGGGAAACAGGACTGGGGAATTCCCAGCTCTTTATTTCAACCCCTCCCGCTTTGCTTGTTTTACTATCACCTGCTATCTTGGACTTCTTCCTTCCCCCCCCACCCCCACCTTCTTACTCCAATCTCTTCCCTCTTCCTTTCCAGTCCCCGACCCGAAACCGACTATTTACTCTTTTCCATAGACGCTGCCTGGCCTGCTGAGTTCCTGCAGCATTTTGTGCGGGGGATTAGACATGGCTCTAAAATATCCCATAGCCACTTCTTTAGGGAAGAGCCGGAATGTTTTCCCGGCTAATCAGCTCTACATTTATCATCAATCATGTTAAAAAGGAAGTTGGCATTCAGCTCGTGCTTACGGAATCTTACTGTGCATCAAACTGGCTGGTGTATTTTCCTGTATTACAACAGTGGCTGCACTACATTAACAAAACAACATTGTCTTTGCAACAGGAATTTACAAAGAGATTAAAATTAACTGAACTAAATAATTCCAACTAGCTTTTCCACCTATTGACAAAAAGCACCTTTTAATAAACAGCCTCTCTGTTGTGTCTCTCTAAACATTTACTTCCTATCATTCTAGCCTGGCCGGAGAGGAACTACACTCCATCCCCATGTGACGCATGGCCAGAGATTCTGTTGTATGGGGCCAGAGGTCAAACCCAAATTCCAGAGTGTAAATAGAACCAGCTGAGTTTAATGGACACAAGGTCAATAAGTGAGAAGATTTCCCCATCCGAGCCCCAGGAGAACTGAAAGGAATTGGGAAATTTTATGTTCTTCTTTCATTCTTTAAGCGCCTGACGTCAGCAGCAGGGTTTTGCAGCATCAATGGAATTTGTCGTGTTGGAGAGGAGGGGTTTGATGGACATTGGGGAACTTTCATGTTTGGGATTAGAGGGGAGAGAATTGATGGCCATCAGGCATTAGAGGGGTGGACCAATGGATGAAAAGGGGATCAGAGGGAAGAACTTCAACGAACAAACAGAGAGATTAAAGGGATGAGTTTCACTGGACATTGGGAGATTAAGGGGGTGGCCTTCGGTGGACAAAAAGGGATCAGACGGATGAACAATGGACAGATGGAGGGATGAGTTTCAATGGATTTGGGGGATTAGAGGGCTGGTCTTCAATGGACTGGGAGTTAAGAGTGCTGGTCTTCAATGGACATTGGGAGATAAGAGGGCTGGTCTTCAATGGACATTGGGAGTTAAGAGGGCTGGTCTTCAATGGACATTGGGAGATAAAAGGGCTGGTCTTCAATGGACATTGGGAGATAAGGGCTGGTCTTCAATGGACATTGGGAGTTAAGAGGGCTGGTCTTCAATGGACATTGGGAGTTAAGAGGGCTGGTCTTCAATTGGACATTGGGAGATAAGAGGGCTGGTCTTCAATGGACATTGGGAGTTAAGAGGGCTGGTCTTCAATGGACATTGGGAGTTAAGAGGGCTGGTCTTCAATTGGACATTGGGAGATAAGAGGGCTGGTCTTCAATGGACATTGGGAGTTAAGAGGGCTGGTCTTCAATTGGACATTGGGAGATAAGAGGGCTGGTCTTCAATGGACATTGGGAGTTAAGAGGGCTGGTCTTCAATGGACATTGGGAGTTAAGAGGGCTGGTCTTCAATTGGACATTGGGAGATAAGAGGGCTGGTCTTCAATGGACATTGGGAGTTAAGAGGGCTGGTCTTCAATTGGACATTGGGAGATAAGAGGGCTGGTCTTCAATGGACATTGGGAGTTAAGAGGGCTGGTCTTCAATGGACATTGGGAGTTAAGAGGGCTTGTCTTCAATGAACATTGGGAGTTAAGAGGGCTGGTCTTCAATGGACATTGGGAGTTAAGAGGGCTGGTCTTCAATTGGACATTGGGAGATAAGAGGGCTGGTCTTCAATGGACATTGGGAGTTAAGAGGGCTGGTCTTCAATGGACATTGGGAGTTAAGAGGGCTGGTCTTCAATTGGACATTGGGAGTTAAGAGGGCTGGTCTTCAATTGGACATTGGGAGATAAGAGGGCTGGTCTTCAATGGACATTGGGAGTTAAGAGGGCTGGTCTTCAATGGACATTGGGAGTTAAGAGGGCTGGTCTTCAATTGGACATTGGGAGATAAGAGGGCTGGTCTTCAATGGACATTGGGAGTTAAGAGGGCTGGTCTTCAATGGACATTGGGAGTTAAGAGGGCTGGTCTTCAATTGGACATTGGGAGATAAGAGGGCTGGTCTTCAATGGACATTGGGAGTTAAGAGGGCTGGTCTTCAATGGACATTGGGAGTTAAGAGGGCTGGTCTTCAATTGGACATTGGGAGATAAGAGGGCTGGTCTTCAATGGACATTGGGAGTTAAGAGGGCTGGTCTTCAATGGACATTGGGAGTTAAGAGGGCTGGTCTTCAATGGACTTTGGGAGTTAAGAGGGCTGGTCTTCAATGGACATTGGGAGATAAGAGGGCTGGTCTTCAATGGACATTGGGAGTTAAGAGGGCTGGTCTTCAACGGACATTGGGGGATTAGAGGGTGGTTTTTGATGGCAAGTTAAGGGATTAGAGGGGTGAGCTTCATTCAACAAGCAGTGGAATTTAGAGGGGTCAATGTCAGAGGAAACTGGGGTAGGCATCAGTGAACAAGTTGGCAATTAGTGACTAACAGACGTCTATTACTCTAAGCATTCTTGAACGTGGGAATTTATAGCATCATGCTGATGCAGCAGAGGAGTTCCCAGGCGTCAGATCTGGGGAATGGAGCAGGTCGAGAGGATGTCAAACCTGGAGGCAGCTGCTCCATATGTAGCAACCTCAGACATGAAAACTCAATGACATACGGAGCACTAGAAGTCCCTCAAGCCTGCCCCACCTATCACCAAGATCCTCGACCTCAGCGCCCCTTCCTGAGCTCTCTGAATACCCCTTCACTCCCACAGACCCAGAAAACTATTGATCTCTGTTTCGGATTAACAAACAACTGAGTCTCCAGGATGGAGAATTCCAAACACTCTCCCCATTCTAGTCCAGGTTTGTCCAGACATTTTCTTTCCATCTTTTTCCTTTCCTAAAAGTGTTGATTTTTGGAAGCAGTGGGGTTTTTCACACTGGCTCCAGCCTGTTAGGATGCAGAATCATTACAGTTGTGACGTGCGGATGGGGTCAATCCACCAGATTCAGCCAGTGGCCAGGGGGATAAGAAAGGGGCTTGTTTTGATGCTGTTGTCATGTTTTCTAAAATCATTGTTGTTGTTTGTGTTGCTGGGCATGCTATGTTGGCACCGGAATGTGCGCGGAACCCGCGTGTTGCCGCCCCCCCCCCCCCCCCGCTGCACAGCCTTAGGTTGTGTTGATTGTTAACACAATGGATTAAAAAAAATGAACCTTAAAAGTGAAACTGGCTAAATCTTTGTTAACAAACTCTGTTCCTGGTCTGAGACTTCTCAGGAAGGGTCTGGTCTCATCTTCCAGCTTTTCAAATCCGTGCACAGTTGTATACGTTTCATTGAACATGAACGTTACAAAAGAGTAGGCCCACACTGTTGTGCCGACCTTTAAACCTTATCTAACCCTTCCTTCCTGCATAGCCCTACAAGCTTCTACCATCTGTGTGTCTATCAAAAGAATTTTTCAAATGCCCCAACCTACCTTCCTCTACCACCATCTCAGTGAGAGTGTTCACACATTTACTGCTGACTGTGCGAAAAAGTTAGCTCTGTCATCCCCCTCCTCCTTAAAATCATGCCCACTGGTATTAGCAACGAGATCTCCTCCCATTCTTCTAAAATCTAAATTCTTGTCTCAGCCTATTCACTTTGCACTCATTTAGAAAATTCCCCATCCCCGGAACCAGATAGGTAACCCCTCCACTGCACACCTTCCTTAACAGGTACATCCTATGACAAGGAGACTGCTACACTCCAGGTGTGTTATCTCTAAGGTCCTGAATAATTGAAAAGCAAACTAACATCAGCATGCATTCCTGGGCTGATATCCCCCAGTAATCTTCAGTCAAACAACTTGGTTCCCATCCAAATGCCAAAACGATCAAAGTTGAGATGATTGCCATTTGTATAAGACCAGAATTAGGCCTTTCAGCTGATCGAGACAGCTCTGCCATTCCATCATGGCTGATTCCTTCCCCTTCTCAATCCTGTCCTCCTGCCTTCTTCCATAACCTTTGATGCCCTGACTAATCAAGAACCTATCAACCTCTGCATTAAATATAGTCAATGACTTGGCCTCCACAGCCGTCTGTAATAACGAACACCAACCTCTGGCCAAAGAGATTCCTCCTCATCTCTGTTGTAAATGGATCTATTCTGATGCGGTGTCCTCTGGTCCTTGTCTCACCCATCCTCTCCACATTCACTTTGCCTTTCAACATTCGATGGGTTTCAATGGGATCACCCGTCATTCTTCTAACCTCCAGCAAGAACACGTCTCATACGTTAACACTTTCACTCCTGGAATCAGTCTTGTGAACCTCCTCTGGAGTCTCTCCGATGCCTGCACATCTTTTCAGATGAGGAGTCCAGATCTTCTCACAATACTCCAGGTGTGGTCTGACCAGAGCTTTATAAAGCCTCAGCATTACCTCCTTGCTCTGAAGTTTTAGTTCTCTCCAAATGAATGCAAACATTGCATTTTTATGCCCCTCCTCCCCTTCTTACCCCATCCCTGATATATTTAGCTTTTTTCCCCCCTCCTTTTTTTTCTCTCTTTCTGCCCATCACTCTGCCTGTTCTCCATCTCCCTCTGGTGCTCCCCCCCACCTCCTTTCTTTCTCCCGAGGCCTCCCGTCCCATGATCCTTTCCCTTCTCCAGCTCTGTGTGTTGCTTGAATTTCCAACATCTGCAGATTTCCCCGTGACTGCATTTGTCTTCCTTACTACGGGAAGGCAAGTTAACTTTTAAGTAATCCTGTATGAAGACTCCCAAATCTCTATGCACCTCTGATTTTTGAATATTCTCCCAGTTTAGTTTATAAATAGCTTCTGCCTTTATTCCTTCTGCCAAAGTTCTACCTGCCACATTTTTGTCCATTCTCTCAATCTGTCTGTCCATCCACAGACTGCGTGTTTCCTCAACACCGCCTATCTTCGTATCATTTGCAAAGTTGATCACAAAGCTACCAATTCCATCGTCCAAATCATTGACATGTGATGTAAAAAGCAGTTGCAGTGGAACACCACTAGTCACTGGCAACTGTTCCCTTTACTCCCACTCTTTACCTCCTACCAGTCAGCCAACCTTTTATCCATCTTTCCTGTAATACCATGGGCCCTTATCTCGTTAAGCAGCCTCATATGCAGCACCTTGTCGAAGACCTTCTGAAAATCCAAATGAAGAACATTCACTCACTCTCCTCTGTCTATTCTGCCTGTTATTTCCTTAAAGATTTCCAACAAATTTGTCAGGCAAGATTTCACCTGAAGGAAACTATACTGACTTTGGCCTAATTTACCATGTGCCTCCAAGTGTCCCCAAACCTTATCCATAGTAATGGACTCTAACATCTTCCCAACACAGAAATCAGGCTAACTGGCCTGCAATTTCCTTTCTTCTGCCTTCCCCTTAGAGTGTTAGTTGCGATTTTCCAGAACATAGTGATTCTTGAAAGGTCAAGTTCAAGTCTAATTGTCATTCAACCACCCACCAAACAGAACAGCATTGCTCCCGGTGGAGCCAAGGTACAAAACACAGTACACACAGTCACACACAGCACATACACAAAATCAGTAAAATACTATCACACAAAAATATTGTCCGAGACGCAGAGCCCATGAGTGTCAGACACATTACGGCTGGTCTTCTGCCAAGTGACCACTGGGAGGCAGCACCAACTCTGACGCCTCTCTCCTGGGCGGCTGTAAACAGGCTCTCCTCCCGTCCACCAATAAATCAGTGAATTCGACTTGCAACATTCAACATTAACAATGCTAGGCACGAATAGACCACAGGCTGTCCT
The DNA here is from genome assembly GCF_030144855.1 of Hypanus sabinus. Taxonomy (NCBI): domain Eukaryota; kingdom Metazoa; phylum Chordata; class Chondrichthyes; order Myliobatiformes; family Dasyatidae; genus Hypanus; species Hypanus sabinus. The sequence continues at coordinate 6,657,848 of NC_082731.1, read as the reverse complement.
TCCTGGGAAATCAACATCATTTTTGAAGAACACTTCATGCAGCAAATGCGACCAATTCTTTTTACATTATATATTAACGCTTGGGATGATGGAATCGGTGGCTTTGTTGCAATGCTTCCAGATGATATGAAAACAGGTAGAGAGGTGGGTAGTTTTGAGGAGCTAGAGAGGCTATAGAAGGACTTAGATTCGGAGAATGGGCAAAGAAGTGGCAGATGGAATATAGTGTCGAGAGGTGTATGGTCAAGCGTTTTAGGGGAAGAACTGAAAGAGCTGATTATTTTTTAAATGGGGAGAAAAACAGAGTTGCAAAGGGATTTGTGCAGGATTCCCTAAAGTCTAATTTGCAGGTTGAGTCTGTGGTGAGGAAGACAAATGTAATATTTACATTAATTCAAGAGGACTAGAATATAAAAGCAAGGATGTTATGTTGAGGCTTTCTGAAACACAGATGAGTATTGTAAGCGTTTTAGGCACCTTATCTTAGGATCTGCTGGAACTGGAGAGGGTTCAAAGGAGGTTCACGAAAATGATTCCAGGATTGAATGACTTGGCATATGAAGAACATCTGATGGCTCTGGGCCCGTATTCACTAGAGTTCAGAAAAATAAGACGTGGCCTAATTGAAACCTATTGAATGTTGAAAGGCCTTGCTGGAGTGGATGTGGAGGGGATGTTTCTTCTGGTGGGAGAGTCTAAGACCAGAGGACATAATCTCAGAATAGAAGAGTGTCCTTTTAGAATGGAGATAAGGGGGAATTTCTTTAGCGGTTGAGTGGTGAATCTGTGGAATTCTTTGCCACAGGCAGCTGCGGAGGCCAAGTCTTTATGTATATTCAAGGCAGAAGTTGTTAGATTCTTGGTTGGTCAGGGCATGAAGGGATATGAGGAAAAGGCAGAAGATTAGGGCTGAGAGGAAAATTTGGATCAGCTATGATGAAATAGCAGAGCAGACGCGATAGGCCAAGCGGTCTTATTCTGCTCCAATATCTTATAAAAGCAAGGATGTAATGCTGGGGCTTTGTAAGGCACTGGTGAAGTCTCACTTGGTGCATTGTGGGCAGTTTTGGGCCCTTTATCTTAGAAAGGATGAACTGACATTGGAGGGGGTTCAGAAGAGGTTCGTGAGAATGATTCTGGGAATGAATGGGTTGATGCTTGATGGCTCTGGGCCTGTAGAGGTTTGAAGAATGAAGGGGGACTTCATTAAAACCCGTCCAATGTTGAAAAGCCCAGACAGAGTGTATGTGGAGAGGATGCCTCCTGTAGGACTAGAGGACACAGGCTCAGAATAGAGGGATGTCCATTTAGAACAGAGATGAAGAGGAATTTCTTTAGGTAGGGAGTGGTGAGCCTGTGGAATTCATTGCAATAGGCAACTGTAGAGGCCAGGTCATTGTGTGTATTTAAGGCCGAGGTTGAAAGGTTCTGGATTAGTCAGGGCATGAACATTTATAGGGAGAAGGTAGAAGAATAGGGTTGAGAGGGAAAATGGATCAGTCATGATGAACTGGCGAAGCAGACTTGATGGGCCAAATGGCCTAGATCTGCTCCTATCTCCTAATGTTGTATGGTCTCCACCCAGGGTGGGGTTTGAACTCTTGCCCTTATAACACAGGACCCTGAAGATCGCAGCACAGTACAGGCCCTTTGGCCCATGATGTTGTGCTGTTTTTTTAACCTACTCTAAAATCCAGCTGACCTTTCCCTCCTACATAGACGCCCACAGTCCATTCTATGGCGGATGCTGGTTCAAAAGGCAACTTTGATCTGTTGTGTTAGGAACACAAAGCAAAGGGAGACGTTGGTGGAGATGGAAGAGGACAGAGTTGGAGCACTTTAACATCATAGGGCTTTTTAACCACAACGGGCATCCCTCTGGAGGTTATCTTGCTCTATGCCCCCCTACAAGCCTGACCTTCTCAGGCACATACATTCCAAATCACCCCACCCACACCGTCTGACTAATTTTCCCTGAAATTTATTCACCGGAATGTTCCATTAGCCCACCAACTAAACTCTACTGTACACCCACCTCTGACAGTGCAGAACCACCTCAATGTACAATTATGGTCCTCATTTCTCCAAGGTGGGGCTTGAACCAACCTTCTGAATGATAGATTGGGTAATTATTGTCACGCGTAAGGAGGTACTGTGAAAATCTTTGTCCACACACATCATTCCATCGTTATCAGTACAATAGCAGAATGCAGGATTAGAGTGTTACAGTCACAGGGAATGTGCAGTGGAAGGGTGACGATGAGGTCAGGAGTCCATCTCATTGTCCTGGGGAACCGAGAAGTGACACGGCTGACTGTGAGCTGCCGGTCCCCTGTCTGGCTGGAGAGAGAGAGAGAACGCTGGCTTGTGGACTGTAGTTTTGATGGGCTCTGGATCCAGGTCTCTTTGCTGTTGCCTAGTTCTTTGAAGAAATAGCAAACAGGATAGACAAAGGAGAATCAGCTGATGTTGTGTATTTGCATTTTCAGAAGGTCTTTGACAAGCTGCCACACATGAGACTGCTTAACAAGTTAAGAGTCCTTAGTATTACAGAAATAAAGGGAGCCTTTTCTGGTTGGCTGCCAGTAACTAGTAGTGTTCCATAGGGGTCTATCAATGACTTGGATGATAGAATTGATGGGTTTGTTGTAAAGTTTGTGGATGATATCAAGATTGGTGTAGAAGCAGGTAGTTTTGGGGAAGTAGAAATGCTACAGAAGGACTTAGACAGATTAGGAAAACATATGCAAAGAGACATATGTACAAACGTAATATAATGTCGGGAAGTGTTTTGTCATGCACTTCGGTAGAAGATATGAAGTGATAGATTAGATGGAGAGAAAATTCAAAAATCTGAGACACAAAAGGACTTGTGCAAGACTCCTTGAAGGTTAACTTGCAGGTTGAGTCTGTGGTGAGGAAGGCAAATGTGGTGTCAGCATTCAAGAAGTCTAAAATATAAGAGCAAGGATGTAATGCTGAGGCTTTGTAAAGCACTGGTGAGGCCTCATTTGGAGTATTGTGAGCAGTTTTGGGCCTCTTATCTCATAAAAGAGATGTGCTGAAACTGAGGTTCATGAAGATGATTCCCGGATTGAATGTCTTGTCAGGTGAAGAGCATCTGGTGGTTGTAGGCCTGTATTCACTAGTACTCAGAAGATTGAAACCTATCAAATGTTGAAAGCCCTCGATAGAGTGGATGTGGAGAGGATGTTTCCTCTGGTGGGGGAGTCTAGAACCAGAGGTCACAGCCTCAGAATAAAGTAACATCCTTTTTGAACAGAGATGAGGAGGAATTTCATTAGCCAGAGAGTGGTGAATCTGTGGAATTCATTGCCACAGACGGCTGTGGAGGCCAAGTCTTTACGTATATTTAAGGCAGAAGCTGATAGATGCTTCATTTGTCAGGGCATGAAGCGATACGGGGAGAAGGCAGGAGTTTGGGGCTGGAAAGAAAAACAGATGAGCCATGACAGAATGGCAAACTTGATGAAGCAAATGGCCTAATTCTGCTCCTTTACCTTAAGGTCTTATAGTCCTATGGTCTTGGGCAGAGCAGTTGCCTTACCAAGCCAATATGCAGATGGATAGGATGCTTTCACTGCAGATCAGTCACCGTACCAAGCAGCGATGTCAGTTACCATACCAGGTCACGATGCCACAGTTACTGTACCAAGCCATGATGTCACAGTTACCATACCAGGTCATGATGTCACAGTTACCATACCAACCCATGACATCACAGTTACTGTACCAACTCATGATGTCACAGTACCAGACCAACCCATGATGTCACAGTTACCATACCAACCCATGACGTCACAGTTACTGTACCAACCCATGATATCACAGTACCAGACCAACCCATGATATCACAGTACCAGACCAACCCATGATATCACAGTTACCATACCAACCCATGACGTCACAGTTACTGTACCAACCCATGATATCACAGTACCAGACCAACCCATGATATCACAGTTACCATACCAACCCATGACGTCACAGTTACTGTACCAACCCATGATATCACAGTACCAGACCAACCCATGATATCACAGTACCAGACCAACCCATGATATCACAGTTACCATACCAACCCATGACGTCACAGTTGCCCTACCAACCCATGATGCACCCTACTAAGATGCTTTCACAGGAGCATCTCTAAAAATTGGTGAGGTTCAAAGGAGACATGCCGAATTTCTTTCACCTCCTGAGCAAGTAAAGGTACTGCTGAGCGTTTCTGTGTGGTTGGGCCAGGACAGGCTTTCAGTGTTGCTCACCCTTAGGAAGTCAAAGCTCGCAACCCTGCTGACCTCACTGTAAACAGGAGGGTGTCCACCGCCCCCTTTCCTGAACTCCTTTGTTCAGCTGACATTGACGGAATGATTGTCGTCAGGGCACCATGCCACAGGGCTCTCCGTCTCCTTCCTATACTTCAAAACATCGTTATTTAACAATCAGCCCGCTAAAGTGGCGTCATCTACAAACATCTCGGTGGACTTGGAGCAGAATCTGTACAAGTTGTGATTGAATAGGGGGCTGAAGACACAACTTTGTGGGGCATTATTGTTAAAAAGATTAGCCTTATTTGCCACATCAAACGTCAAAACATACAGTGAAATGTGTCAAATCAAATCCTCAAGAAGTGTGCTGAGGGCAGCTTGCAATTGTCACCATGTTTTCAGCACCAACATAGCACGACCCCAACTGACAAACACTAACTGAACGTCTTTCTTTCGAATGCGAGGGTAATATAACTGGTGGAAAAGCACATAATTCACAATCACCAACATTGTGTTGGAATTCTGTTTAAGAGGCTGGTCAGACGTGACGATGTATTAGGGGGGAAGAGACAGGAGATTCTGTAGATATACGTTGCCTCAGAGGCGCCAGGGTCAGGGATGTCTCAAATCGGGTCCACAACATTTTGGAGAGGGAGGGGAGGCAGCAGATGCCCTCGTACCTATTGGTACCAGTGACATAGTGATGGCTTGACCATCCTCATGTGGACTTCTTCCCCCCTCCCGCGGTTTCACGCACCATCTTGTCATGATGGACGGGACCACAAGGTGGCCATTGCGATGGATTGGGCGATCTGCAGCACCTGAGTGGCTCGGTTTGGCACCCCATCAGATACATCCACTGATCGCGGCCCCCGATTCGTAGCGATGACCCAGAACCACCAGGGTATATCACCCACAGTCCAAAGGCCAATGCGAGTGGTTTCACCGCTGCTTAAAGGCTGCCCTGAGGGCTTCGCTGACCAATGAGTGTTGGCATGATCGTCCCACATGGGTCCTGCTGGGGTTCAGAACAGGTCCAAAAGTGACCCTGCAGTCGTGGACCGCTGTGATAGTCATTACGAGTGCACAGTCGGCCCCTCGACAGCGTTCCACCTTCCTGGGCACATTCAACTTCTTTTCGCCTATGCCTACTCCAGTCATAACGTGCTGCCCTCCTGGGCTGCTGTTGGCGTGCTTCCCACCTCATTTGTCTTGGTCCACCATTCTGTACACCAGCAGCCCCTTATGATGGTCATTCTGCATTTTGGAATGGGGAGAAAAGATGTCTATCATATACAAGAGGGGTAAACTTCTCCCTATTGTGGGACTTGGAGTATTCCACAACCATGCCTGTGCCCTCACAACACATCTGGACCAGCCGGACGCCCATGTGAAGCACAGGACTCGAGCTCCAGACAATGGGTTTAGTGAAATCTGGGAGGGCCTGTATCGGGTAGCCGACTTGAGCACAGGACTCGAGCTCCAGACAACGGGTTTAGTAAACTCTGGGTGGGCCTGTGTTGGGTAGTGGACTCGAGCACAGGACTCCAGCTCCAGACAATGAGTTTAGTGAACTCTGGGAGGGTCTGTGTCAGGTAGCCGACTCGAGCACAGGACTCCAGCTCCAGACAATGGGTTCAGTGAACTCTGGGTGGGCCTGTGTCGGATAGTGGACTCGAGCACAGGACTCCAGATCCAGACAATGGAATTAGTGAACTCTGGGAGGGCCTGTCTCGGGTAGCGGACTCGAGCACAGGACTCGAGCTCCAGACAATGGGTTCAGTGAACTCTGGGTGGGCCTGTGTTGGGTAGACTACTCGAGCACAGGACTCCAGCTCCAGACAATTAGTTTAGTGAACTCTGGGAGGGCCTGTGTCGGGTAGCGGACTCGAGCACAGGACTCCAGCTCCAGACAATGGGATTAGTGAACTCTGGGTGGGCCTGTGTGGGGTAGTGGACTCGAGCACAGGACTCCAGCTCCAGACAATGGGATTAGTGAACTCTGGGAGGGCCTGTGTCGGGTAGCGGACTCGAGCACAGGACTCCAGCTCCAGACAATGGGTTTAGTGAACTCTGGGTGGGCCTGTGTGTGGTAGTGGACTCGAGCACAGGACTCCAGCTCCAGACAATGTGTTTAGTGAACTCTGGGAGGGCCTGTGTCGGGTAGCGGACTCGAGCACAGGACTCGAGATCCAGACAATGGATTTAGTGAACTCTGGAAGGGCCTGTGTCGGGTAGCGGACTCGAGCACAGGACTCCAGCTCCAGACAATGGGTTTAGTGAACTCTGCAAGGGCCTTTGTCGGGTAGCGGACTCGAGCACAGGACTCAAGCTCCAGACAATGTGTTTTGTGAACTCGGGGAGGGCCTGTGTCTGGTAGCGGTCTCGAGCACAGGACTCCAGCTCCAGACAATCAGTTTAGTGAACTCTGGGAGTGCCTGTGTCGGGTAGACGACTCGAGCACAGGACTCGAGATCCAGACAATGGGATTAGTGAACTCTGGGAGGGCCTGTATCGGGTAGCGGACTCGAAGACCAGACTCCAGATACAGACAACGGGTTTAGTAAACTCTGGGAGGGCCTGTGTCGGGTAGCGGACTCGAGCACAGGACTCCAGCTCCCGACAATGGGTTTAGTGAACTCTGGGAGGGCCTGTGTTGGGTAGCCGACTCGAGCACAGGACTCGAGCTCCGGACAATGGGTTTAGTGAACTCTGGGAGGGCCTGTGTCGGGTAGCGGACTCGAAGACCAGACTCCAGATCCAGACAACGGGTTTAGTGAACTCTGGGAGCGCCTGTGTTGGGTAGTGGACTCGAAGACCAACCTCCAGCTCCAGACAACGGGTTTAAGAACTCTGGGAGGGCCAGTGTCGGGTAGCGAACTCGGGCACAGGACTCCAGCTCCAGACAATGAGTTTAGTGAACTCTGGGAGGGCCTGTGTCGGGTAGCGGACTCGAGCACAGGACTGCAGCTCCAGACAATGGGATTAGTGAACTCTGGGTGGGCCTGTGTTGGGTAGCGGACTCGAGCACAGGACTCCAGCTCCAGACAATGGGTTTAGTGAACTCTGGGTGGGCCTGTGTTGGGTAGTGGACTCGAGCACAGGACTCCAGCTCCAGACAATGGGTTTAGTGAACTCTGGGAGGGCCTGTGTCGGGTAGCGGACTCGAGCACAGGACTCGAGATCCAGACAATGGGTTTAGTGAACTCTGGAAGGGCCTGTGTCGGGTAGCGGACTCGAGCACAGGACTCCAGCTCCAGACAATGGGTTTAGTGAACTCTGCAAGGGCCTGTGTCGGGTAGCGGACTCGAGCACAGGACTCAAGCTCCAGACAATGTGTTTTGTGAACTCGGGGAGGGCCTGTGTCTGGTAGCGGACTCGAAGACCAGAATCGAGATACAGACAACGGGTTTAGTAAACTCTGGGAGGGCCTGTGTCGGGTAGCGGACTCGAGCACAGGACTCCAGCTCCAGACAATGAGTTTAGTGAACTCTGGGAGGGCCTGTGTTGGGTAGCGGACTCGAGCACAGGACTCCAGCTCCAGACATTGGGTTTAGTGAACACTGGGAGGGGCTGTGTTGGGTAGCGGACTCGAGCACAGGACTCCAGATCCAGTCAATGGGATTAGTGAACTCTGGGAGGGCCTGTGTCGAATAGCGGACTCGAGCACAGGACTCCAGCTCCAGACAATGGGATTAGTGAACTCTGGGAGGGCCTGTGCCGGGTAGCGGACTCGAGCACAGGACTCCAGCTCCAGACAATGAGTTTAGTGAACTCTGGGAGGGCCTGTTTTGGGTAGCGGACTCGAGCACAGGACTCCAGCTCCAGACAATGGGATTAGTGAACTCTGGGAGGGCGTGTGTCGGGTAGCGGACTCGAGCACAGGACTCCAGATCCAGACAATGGGATTAGTGAACTCTGCGAATGCCTGTGTTGGTTAGCGGACTCGAGCACAGGACTCGAGCTCCAGACAAAGGGTTTAGTGAACACTGGGAGGGCCTGTGTTGGGTAGTGGACTCGAGCACAGGACTCCAGCTCCAGACAATGAGTTTAGTGAACTCTGGGAGGGCCTGTGTCGGGGAGCGGACTCGAGCACAGGACTCCAGCTCCCGACAATGGGTTTAGTGAACTCTGGGAGGGCCTGTGTCAGGTAGCCGACTCGAGCACAGGACTCGAGCTCCGGACAATGGGATTAGTGAACTCTGGGAGGGCCTGTGTAGGGTAGCGGACTCGAAGACCAGACTCCAGCTCCATACAATGGGTTTAGTGAACTCTGGGAGGGCCTGTGTCGGGTAGCGGACTCGAGCACAGGACTCCAGCTCCAGACAATGGGTTTAGTGAACTCTGCAAGGGCCTGTGTCGGGTAGCGGACTCGAGCACAGGACTCAAGCTCCAGACAATGTGTTTTGTGAACTCGGGGAGGGCCTGTGCCTGGTAGCGGACTCGAGCACAGGACTCGAGGTCCAGACAACGGGTTTAGTCAACTCTGGGAGGGCCTGTATCGGGTAGCGGACTCGAAGACCAGAATCCAGATACAGACAACGGGTTTAGTAAACTCTGGGAGGGCCTGTGTCGGGTAGCGGACTCGAGCACAGGACTCCAGCTCCAGACAATGGGTTTAGTGAACTCTGGGAGGGCCTGTGTCGGGTAGCCGACTCGAGCACAGGAACGAGCTCCGGACGATGGGTTTAGTGAACACTGGGAGGGCCTGTGTTGGGTAGTGGACTCAAAGACCAGACTCCAGCTCCAGACAACGGGATTAATGAACTCTGGGAGGGCCGGTGTCGGGTAGTGGACTCGAAGACCAGACTCCAGCTCCAGACAATGAGTTAGTAAGCTCTGGGAGGGCCAGTGTTGGGTAGTGGACTCGAGCACAGGTCTCCAGCTCCAGACAATGGGATTAGTGAACTCTGGGTGGGCCTGTGTCGGGTAGCGGACTCGAGCACAGGAGTCCAGCTCCAGACAATGGGATTAGTGAACTCTGGGAGGGCCTGTGTCGGGTAGCGGACTCGAGCACAGGACTCCAGCTCCAGACAATGAGTTTAATGAAATCTGGGAAGGCCGGTGTCGGGTAGTGGACTCGAGCACAGGACTCCAGATCCAGACAATGAGATTAGTGAACTCTGGGAGGGCCTGTGTCGAATAGCGGACTCGAGCACAGGACTCCAGCTCCAGACAATGGGATTAGTGAACTCTGGGAGGGCCTGTGTCTGGTAGCAGACTCGAGCACAGGGATCAAGCGCCAGCCAATGGGTTCAGTGAACTCTGGGAGGGCTTGTCTCGGGTAGCGGACTCGAGCACAGGACTCCAGCTCCAGACAAAGGGATTAGTGAACTCTGGGAGGGCCTGTGTCGGGTAGCGGACTCGAGCACAGGACTCCAGCTCCAGACAATGAGTTTAGTGAACTCTGGGAGGGCCTGTGTTGGGTAGCGGACTCGAGCACAGGACTCCAGCTCCAGACAATGGGATTAGTGAAATCTGGGAGGGCCTGAGTAGGGCAGCCAACTCGAGCACAGGACTCCAGCTCCAGACATTGGGTTTAGTGAACACTGGGAGGGGCTGTGTTGGGTAGCGGACTCGAGCACAGGACTCCAGCTCCAGACAATGGGATTAGTGAACTCTGGGAGGGCCGGTGTCGGGCAGAGGACTCAAAGACCAGACTCCAGCTCCAGACAACGGGATTAATGAACTCTGGGAGGGCCAATGTCGGGTAGTGGACTCGAAGACCAGACTCCAGCTCCAGACAATGAGTTTAGTGAACTCTGGGAGGGCCTGTATCGGGTAGCGGACTCTAAGACCAGACTCCAGATACAGACAACGGGTTTAGAGAACTCTGGGACGGCCTGTGTCGGGTAGCGGACTCGAGCACAGGACTCCAGCTCCAGACAATGAGTTTAGTGAACTCTGGGAGGGCCTGTATCGGGTAGCGGACTCTAAGACCAGACTCCAGCTCCAGACAATGGGTTTAGAGAACTCGGGGAGGGCCTGTGTCAGGTAGCGAACTCGAGCACAGGACTCCAGCTCCAGACAATGGGATTAGTGAACTCTGGGAGGGCCTGTGTAGGGTAGCGGACTCGAAGACCATACTCCAGCACCAGACAATGAGTTTAGTGAACACTCTGACGGCCGGTGTCGGGTAGTGGACTCGAAGACCAACCTCCAGCTCCAGACAACGGGATTAATGAACTCTGGGAGGGCCTGTGTTGGGTAGTGGACTCGAGCACAGGACTCCAGCTCCAGACAATGAGTTTAGTAAGCTCTTGGAGGGCCAGTGTTGGGTAGTGGACTAGAGCACACGTCTCCAGCTCCAGACAATGGGTTTAGTGAACTCTTGGAGGGCCGGTGTCGGGTAGCGGACTCGAGCACAGGACTCCAGCTCCAGACAATGGGATTAGTGAACTCTGGGAGGGGCTGTGTTGGGTAGCGGACTCGAGCACAGGACTCCAGCTCCAGACAACGGGTTTAGTGAACTCTGGGAGGGCCTGTCTCGGGTAGCGGACTCGAGCACAGGACTCCAGCTCCAGACAATGGGATTAGTGAACTCTGGGAGGGGCTGTGTTGGGTAGCGGACTCGAGCACAGGACTCCAGCTCCAGACAATGAGATTAGTGAACTCTGGGAGGGCCTGTGTCGAATAGCGGACTCGAGCACAGGACTCCAGCTCCAGACAATGGGATTAGTGAACTCTGGGAAGGCCTGTGTCGAATAGCGGACTCGAGCTCAGGACTCCAGCTCCAGACAATGGGATTAGTGAACTCTGTGAGGGCCTGTGCCGGGTAGCGGACTCGAGCACAGGACTCCAGCTCCAGACAATGAGTTTAGTGAACTCTGGGAGGGCCTGTTTCGGGTAGCGGACTCGAGCACAGGACTCCAGCTCCAGACAATGGGATTAGTGAACTCTGCGAAGGCCTGTGTTGGTTAGCGGACTCGAGCACATGACTCGAGCTCCAGACAATGGGATTAGTGAACTCTGGGAGGGCGTGTCTCGGGTAGCGGACTCGAGCACAGGACTCCAGATCCAGACAATGGGATTAGTGAACTCTGCGAAGGCCTGTGTTGGTTAGAGGACTCGAGCACATGACTCGAGCTCCAGACAATGGGTTCAGTGACATCTGGGAGGGCCTGTGTCGGGTAGTGGACTCGAGCACAGGACTCCAGCTCCCGACAATGGGATTAGTGAACTCTGGGAGGGCTTGTGTCGGGTAGCGGACTCGAGCACAGGACTCGAGCTCCAGACAAAGGGTTTAGTGAACACTGGGAGGGCCTGTGTCGGGTAGTGGACTCGAGCACAGGACTCCAGCTCCCGACAATGGGTTTAGTGAACTCTGGGAGGGCCTGTGTCGGGTAGTGGACTCGAGAACAGGACTCGAGCTCCAGACAAAGGGTTTAGTGAACACTGGGAGGGCCTGTGTTGGGTAGTGGACTCGAGCACAGGACTCCAGCTCCAGACAATGAGTTTAGTGAACTCTGGGAGGGCCTGTATCGAGTAGCGGACTCGAAGACCAGACTCCAGATACAGACAATGAGTTTAGTGAACTCTGGGAGTGCCTGTGTTGGGTAGCCGACTCGAGCACAGGACTCCTGCTCCAGACAATGGGATCAGTGAAATCTGGGAGGGCCTGTGTAGGGTAGCGGACTCAAAGACCAGTCTCCAGCTCCAGACAACAGGATTAGTGAACTCTGGGAGGGCCGGTGTCAGGTAGTGGACTCGAAGACCATACTCCAGCACCAGACAATGAGTTTAGTGAACACTGGGAGGGCCGGTGTCGGGTAGTGGACTCGAAGACCAACCTCCAGCTCCAGACAACGGGATTAATGAACTCTGGGAGGGCCTGTGTTGGGTAGTGGACTAGAGCACACGTCTCCAGCTCCAGACAATGGGTTTAGTGAACTCTTGGAGGGCCGGTGTCGGGTAGCGGACTCGAGCACAGGACTCCAGCTCCAGACAATGAGTTTAGTGAACTCTGGGAGGGCCTGTGTCGGGTAGCGGACTCGAACACAGGACTCCAGCTCCAGACAATGGGATTAGTGAACTCTGGGAGGGGCTGTGTTGGGTAGCGGACTCGAGCAGAGGACTCCAGCTCCAGACAATGAGATTAGTCAACTCTGGGAGGGCCTGTGTCGAATAGCGGACTCGAGCACAGGACTCCAGCTCCAGACAATGGGATTAGTGAACTCTGGGAGGGCCTGTGTCGAATAGCGGACTCGAGCACAGGACACCAGCTCCAGACAATGGGATTAGTGAACTCTGGGAGGGCCTGTGTCGAATAGCGGACTCGAGCTCAGGACTCCAGCTCCAGACAATGGGATTAGTGAACTCTGGGAGGGCCTGTGTAGGGTAGCGGACTCGAAGACCAGACTCCAGCTCCGAACAATGAGTTTAGTGAACTCTGGGAGGGCCAGTGTTGGGTAGTGGACTCGAGCACAGGACTCGAGCTCCGAACAATCGGTTTAGTGAACTCTGGGAGGGCCTGTGTCGAGTCGCGGACTCAAAGACCAGTCTCCAGCTCCATACAACAGGATTAGTGAACTCTGGGAGGGCCGGTGTCAGGTAGTGGACTCTAAGACCAGACTCCAGCTCCAGACAATGTGATTAGTGAATTCTGGGAGGGCCAGTGTTGGGTAGTGGACTCGAGCACAGGACTCCAGCTCCAGACAATGGGGTTAGTGAACTCTGTGAGGGCCAGTGTTGGGTAGTGGACTCGAGCACAGGACTCCAGATCCAGACAATGGGATTAGTGAACTCTGCGAAGGCCTGTGTTGGTTAGCGGACTCGAGCACATGACTCGAGCTCCAGACAATGGGTTCAGTGAAATCTGGGAGGGCCTGTGTCGGGTAGCGGACTCGAGCTCCAGACAAAGGGTTTAGTGAACACTGGGAGGGCCTGTGTTGGGTAATGGACTCGAGCACAGGACTCCAGCTCCAGACAATGAGTTTAGTGAACTCTGGGAGGGTCTGTATCGGGTAGCGGACTCTAAGACCAGACTCCAGATACAGACAACGGGTTTAGTAAACTCTGGGACGGCCTGTGTTGGGTAGCGGACTCGAGCACAGGACTCGAGCTCCGGACAATGGGTTTAGAGAACTCTGGAAGGGCCTGTGTCGGGTAGCCGACTCGAGCACAGGACTCCAGCTCCAGACAATGGGTTTAGTGAACTCTGGGAGATCCTGTGTCGAATAACGGACTAGAAGACCAGACTCCAGCTCCAGACAACGGGTTTAGTGAACTCTGGGAGGGACTGTATCGGGTAGCGGACTCGAGCACAGGACTCGAGGTCCAGACAATGGGTTTAGTGAAATCTGGGTGGGCCAGTGTTGGGCAGTGGACTCGAGCAAAGGACTCGAGCTCCGAACAATGGGTTTAGTGAACTCTGGGTGGGCCTGTGTTGGGTAGTGGACTCGAGCACAGGGCTCGAGCTCCGAACAACGGGATTAATGAACTCTGGGAGGGCCTGTGTCGGGTTGTGGACTCGAAGACCAACATCCAGCTCCAGACAACGGGATTAGTGAACTCTGGGAGGGCCGGTGTCGGGTAGTGGACTCGAAGACCAACATCCAGCTCCAGCCAACGGGATTAGTGAACTCTGGGAGGTCCGGTGTCGGGTAGTGTACTCGAAGACCAACATCCAGCTCCAGACAACGGGATTAATGAACTCTGGGAGGGCCTGTGTTGGGTAGCGGACTCGAGCACAGGACCCCAGCTCCGGACAATGAGTTTAGTGAACTCTGGGAGGGCCTGTGTCGGGTAGCGGACTCGAGCAGAGGACTCGAGCTACAGACAATGTGTTTTGTGAACTCGGGGAGGGCCTGTGTCTGGTAGCGGACTCGAGCACAGGACTCGAGCTCCGAACAATGGGTTTAGTGAACTCTGGGAGGGCCAGTGTCAGATAGCGGACTCGAGCACAGGACTCGATTTCCAGACAATGGGTTTAGTGAACTCTGGGAGGGCCTGTGTTGGGTAGTGGACTCGAAGACCAACCTCCAGCTCCAGACAACGGGTTTAGAGAACTCTGGGAGGGCCAGTGTCGGATAGCGGTCTCGAGCACAGGAGTCCAGCTCCAGACAATGAGTTTAGTGAACTCTGGGAGTGCCTGTGTCGGGTAGCGGACTCGAGCACAGGACTCCAGCTCCAGACTATGAGTTTAGTGAACTCTGGGAGGGCCTGTGTTGGGTAGCGGACTCGAGCACAGGACTCCAGCTCCAGACAATGGGTTTAGTGAACTCTGGGAGGGCCGGTGTCGGGTAGCGGACTCGAAGACCAGACTCCAGCTCCAGACAATGAGTTTAGTGAACTCTGGGAGTGCCTGTGTCGGGTAGCGGACTCGAGCACAGGACTCCAGCTCCAGACTATGAGTTTAGTGAACTCTGGGAGGGCCTGTGTTGGGTAGCGGACTCGAGCACAGGACTCCAGCTCCAGACAATGGGTTTAGTGAACTCTGGGAGGGCCTGTGTTGGGTAGCGGACTCGAGCACAGGACTCGAGCTCCGAACAATCGGTTTAGTGAACTCTGGGAGGGCCAGTGTCGAGTCGCGGACTCAAAGACCAGTCTCCAGCTCCAGACAACAGGATTAGTGAACTCTGGGAGGGCCGGTGTCAGGTAGTGGACTCGAAGACCAGACTCCAGCTCCAGACAATGAGTTTAGTGAACACTGGGAGGGCCAGTGTCGGGTATTTGACTCGAAGACCAGACTCCAGCTCCAGACAATGAGTTTAGTGAACACTGGGAGGGCCGGTGTCGGGTAGTGGACTCGAAGACCAACCTCCAGCTCCAGACAACGGGATTAATGAACTCTGGGAGGGCCTGTGTTGGGTAGCGGATTCGAGCACAGGACTCAAGGTCCAGACAACGGGTTTAGTGAACTCTGGGAGGGCCAGTGTTGGTTAGCGGACTCGAGCACAGGACTCCAGCTCCAGACAATGGGTTTAGTGAACTCTGGGAGGGCCAGTGTTGGGTAGCGGACTCGAGCACAGGACTCCAGCTCCAGACAATGGATTTAGTGAACTCTGGGTGATCCTGTGTCGAATAACGGACTAGAAGACCAGACTCGAGCTCCAGACAAAGGGTTTAGTGAACACTGGGAGGGCCTGTGTTGGGTAATGGACTCGAGCACAGGACTCCAGCTCCAGACAATGAGTTTAGTGAACTTTGGGAGGGTCTGTATCGGGTAGCGGACTCTTAGACCAGACTCCAGATACAGACAACGGGTTTAGTAAACTCTGGGACGGCCTGTGTCGGGTAGCGGACTCGAGCACAGGACTCCAGCTCCCGACAATGGGTTTAGTGAACTCTGGGAGGGCCTGTGTCGCGTAGTGGACTCGAGCACAGGACTCGAGCTCCAGACAAAGGGTTTAGTGAACACTGGGAGGGCCTGTGTTGGGTAGTGGACTCGAGCACAGGACTCCAGCTCCAGACAATGAGTTTAGTGAACTCTGGGAGGGCCTGTATCGGGTAGCGGACTCTAAGACCTGATTCCAGATACAGACAACGGGTTTAGAGAACTCTGGGAGGGCCAGTGTTGGGTAGTGGACTCGAGCACAGGACTCGTGCTCCGAACAATCGGTTTAGTGAACTCTGGGAGGGCCAGTGTCGAGTCGCGGACTCAAAGACCAGTCTCCAGCTCCAGACAACAGGATTAGTGAACTCTGGGAGGGCCTGTGTTGGGTAGTGGACTCGAGCACAGGACTCCAGCTCCAGACAATGGGATTAGTGAATTCTGGGAGGGGCTGTGTTGGGTAGCGGACTCGAGCAGAGGACTCCAGCTCCAGACAATGGGTTTAGTGAACTCTTGGAGGGCCGGTGTCGGGTAGCGGACTCGAGCACAGGACTCCAGCTCCAGACAATGAGTTTAGTGAACTCTGGGAGGGCCTGTGTCGGGTAGCGGACTCGAGCAGAGGACTCCAGCTCCAGACAATGAGATTAGTGAACTCTGGGAGGGCCGGTGTCGAATAGCGGACTCGAGCACAGGACTCCAGCTCCAGACAATGGGATTAGTGAACTCTGGGAGGGCCTGTGTCGAATAGCGGACTCGAGCACAGGACTCCAGCTCCAGACAATGGGATTAGTGAACTCTGGGAGGGCCTGTGTCGAATAGCGGACTCGAGCACAGGACTCCAGCTCCAGACAATGAGTTTAGTGAACTCTGGGAGGGCCTGTTTCGGTAGCGGACTCGAGCACAGGACTCCAGATCCAGACAATGGGATTAGTGAACTCTGCGAAGGCCTGTGTTGGTTAGCGAACTCTAGCACTTGACTCGAGCTCCAGACAATGGGTTCAGTGAACACTGGGAGGGCCTGTGTTGGGTAATGGACTCGAGCACAGGACTCGAGCTCCAGACAAAGGGTTTAGTGAACACTGGGAGGGCCTGTGTTGGGTAATGGACTCGAGCACAGGACTCCAGCTCCAGACAATGAGTTTAGTGAACTCTGGGAGGGTCTGTATCGGGTAGCGGACTCTTAGACCAGACTCCAGATACAGACAACGGGTTTAGTAAACTCTGGGACGGCCTGTGTCGGGTAGCGGACTCGAGCACAGGACTCCAGCTCCCGACAATGGGTTTAGTGAACTCTGGGAGGGCCTGTGTCGGGTTGTGGACTCGAGCACAGGACTCGAGCTCCGGACAATGGGTTTAGTGAACTCTGGGAGGGCCTGTGATGGGTAGTGGACTCGAAGACCAGACTCCAGATCCAGACAACGGGTTTAGTGAACTCTGGGAGGGCCTGTGTCGGGTAGACGACTCGAGCACAGGACTCCAGCTCCAGACAATGGGTTTAGTGAACTCTGGAAGGGCCTGTGTCGGGTAGCAGACTCGAGCACAGGACTCGAGCTCCAGACAATGGGTTTAGAGAACTCGGGGAGGGCCTGTGTCTGGTAGCGAACTCGAGCACAGGACTCCAGATCCAGACAATGGGTTTAGTGAACTCTGGGAGGGCCAGTGTCGAGTCGCGGACTCAAAGACCAGTCTCCAGCTCCAAACAACAGGATTAGTGAACTCTGGGAGGGCCGGTGTCAGGTAGTGGACTGGAAGACCAGACTCCAGCTCCAGACAATGAGTTTAGTGACCTCTGGGTGGGCCTGTGTTGGGTTGTGGACTCGAGCAAAGGGCTCGAGCTCCGAACAACGGGATTAATGAACTCTGGGAGGGCCTGTGTCGGGTTGTGGACTCGAAGACCAACATCCAGCTCCAGACAACGGGATTAGTGAACTCTGGGAGGGCCGGTGTCGGGTAGTGGACTCGAAGACCAACATCCAGCTCCAGCCAACGGGATTAGTGAACTCTGGGAGGTCCGGTGTCGGGTAGTGGACTCGAAGACCAACATCCAGCTCCAGACAACGGGATTAATGAACTCTGGGAGGGCCTGTGTTGGGTAGCGGACTCGAGCACAGGACTCGAGCTCCGGAGAATGGGTTTAGTGAACTCTGGGAGGGCCTGTGTCGGGTAGCGGACTCGAGCACAGGACCCCAGCTCCGGACAATGAGTTTAGAGAAAGCTAGGAGGGCCTGTGTCGGGTAGCGGACTCGAGGACAGGACTCCAGCTCCAGACAATGGGTTTAGTGAACTCTGGGAGGGCCTGTGTCGAATAGCGGACTCGAGCTCAGGACTCCAGCTCCAGACAATGGGTTTAGTGAACTTTGGAAGGGCCTGTGTCGGGTAGCAGACTCGAGCAGAGGACTCGAGCTCCAGACAATGTGTTTTGTGAACTCGGGGAGGGCCTGTGTCTGGTAGCGGACTCGAGCACAGGACTCGAGCTCCGAACAATGGGTTTAGTGAACTCTGGGAGGGCCAGTGTCAGATAGCGGACTCGAGCACAGGACTCGATTTCCAGACAATGGGTTTAGTGAACTCTGGGAGGGCCTGTGTTGGGTAGTGGACTCGAAGACCAACCTCCAGCTCCAGACAACGGGTTTAGAGAACTCTGGGAGGGCCAGTGTCGGATAGCGGACTCGAGCACAGGAGTCCAGCTCCAGACAATGAGTTTAGTGAACTCTGGGAGGGCCTGTGTCGGGTAGCGGACTCGAGCACAGGACTCCAGCTCCAGACTATGAGTTTAGTGAACTCTGGGAGGGCCTGTGTTGGGTAGCGGACTCGAGCACAGGACTCCAGATCCAGACAATGGGTTTAGTGAACTCTGGGAGGGCCTGTGTTGGGTAGTGGACTCGAAGACCAACCTCCAGCTCCAGACAACGGGTTTAGAGAACTCTGGGAGGGCCAGTGTCGGATAGCGGACTCGAGCACAGGAGTCCAGCTCCAGACAATGAGTTTAGTGAACTCTGGGAGGGCCTGTGTCGGGTAGCGGACTCGAGCACAGGACTCCAGATCCAGACAATGGGTTTAGTGAACTCTGGGAGGGCCTGTGTCGGGTAGTGGACTCGAGCACAGGACTCGAGCTCCGAACAAACGGTTTAGTGAACTCTGGGAGGGCCAGTGTCGAGTCGCGGACTCAAAGACCAGTCTCCAGCTCCAGACAACAGGATTAGTGAACTCTGGGAGGGCCGGTGTCGGGTAGTGGACTCGAAGACCAACCTCCAGCTCCAGACAACGGGATTAATGAACTCTGGGAGGGCCTGTATCGGGTAGCGGACTCGAGCACAGGACTCGATGTCCAGACAACGGGTTTAGTGAACTCTGGGAGGGCCAGTGTCGGGTATTTGACTCGAAGACCAGACTCCGCTCCAGACAATGAGTTTAGTGAACACTCGGACGGCCGGTGTCGGGTAGTGGACTCGAAGACCAACCTCCAGCTCCAGACAATGGGATTAATGAACTCTGGGAGGGCCTGTATCGGGTAGCGGACTCTAAGACCAGATTCCAGATACAGACAACGGGTTTAGAGAACTCTGGGAGGGCCAGTGTTGGGTAGTGGACTCGAGCACAGGACTCGAGCTCCGAACAATCGGTTTAGTGAACTCTGGGAGGGCCAGTGTCGAGTCGCGGACTCAAAGACCAGTCTCCAGCTCCAGACAACAGGATTAGTGAACTCTGGGAGGGGCTGTGTTGGGAAGCGGACTCGAGCAGAGGACTCCAGCTCCATACAATGGGTTTAGTGAACTCTTGGAGGGCCGGTGTCGGGTAGCGGACTCGAGCACAGGACTCCAGCTCCAGACAATGAGTTTAGTGAACTCTGGGAGGGCCTGTGTCGGGTAGCGGACTCGAACACAGGACTCCAGCTCCAGACAATGGGATTAGTGAATTCTGGGAGGGGCTGTGTTGGGTAGCGGACTCGAGCAGAGGACTCCAGCTCCAGACAATGAGATTAGTGAACTCTGGGAGGGCCTGTGTCGAATAGCGGACTCGAGCACAGGACTCCAGCTCCAGACAATGGGATTAGTGAACTCTGGGAGGGCCTGTGTCGAATAGCGGACTCGAGCACAGGACTCCATCTCCAGACAATGGGATTAGTGAACTCTGGGATGGCCTGTGTCGAATATCGGACTCGAGCACAGGACTCCAGCTCCAGACAATGAGTTTAGTGAACTCTGGGAGGGCCTGTTTCGGTAGCGGACTCGAGCACAGGACTCCAGATCCAGACAATGGGATTAGTGAACTCTGCGAAGGCCTGTGTTGGTTAGCGGACTCTAGCACATGACTCGAGCTCCAGACAAAGGGTTTAGTGAACACTGGGAGGGCCTGTGTTGGGTAATGGACTCGAGCACAGGACTCCAGCTACAGACAATGAGTTTAGTGAACTCTGGGAGGGTCTGTATCGGGTAGCGGACTCTTAGACCAGACTCCAGATACAGACAACGGGTTTAGTAAACTCTGGGACGGCCTGTGTTGTGTAGCGGACTCGAGCACAGGACTCCAGCTCCCGACAATGGGTTTAGTGAACTCTGGGAGGGCCTGTGTCGGGTAGTGGACTCGAGCACAGGACTCGAGCTCCGGACAATGGGTTTAGTGAACTCTGGGAGGGCCTGTGATGGGTAGTGGACTCGAAGACCAGACTCCAGATCCAGACAACGGGTTTAGTGAACTCTGGGAGGGCCTGTGTCGGGTAGACGACTCGAGCACAGGACTCCAGCTCCAGACAATGGGTTTAGTGAACTCTGGAAGGGCCTGTGTCGGGTAGCAGACTCGAGCACAGGACTCGAGCTCCAGACAATGGGTTTAGAGAACTCGGGGAGGGCCTGTGTCTGGTAGCGAACTCGAGCACAGGACTCCAGATCCAGACAATGGGTTTAGTGAACTCTGGAAGGGCCTGTGTTGGGTAGCGGACTCGAGCACAGGACTCGAGCTCCGAACAATCGGTTTAGTGAACTCTGGGAGGGCCAGTGTCGAGTCGCGGACTCAAAGACCAGTCTCCAGCTCCAGACAACAGGATTAGTGAACTCTGGGAGGGCCGGTGTCAGGTAGTGGACTGGAAGACCAGACTCCAGCTCCAGACAATGAGTTTAGTGAAAACTGGGAGGGCCGGTGTCGGGTAGTGGACTCGAAGACCAACCTCCAGCTCCAGACAACGGGATTAGTGAACTCTGGGTGGGCCTGTGTTGGGTAGTGGACTCGAGCAAAGGGCTCGAGCTCCGAACAACGGGATTAATGAACTCTGGGAGGGCCTGTGTCGGGTTGTGGACTCGAAGACCAACATCCAGCTCCAGACAACGGGATTAGTGAACTCTGGGAGGGCCGGTGTCGGGTAGTGGACTCGAAGACCAACATCCAGCTCCAGCCAACGGGATTAGTGAACTCTGGGAGGGCCTGTGTTGGGTAGCGGACTCGAGCACAGGACTCGAGCTCCGGAGAATGGGTTTAGTGAACTCTGGGAGGGCCTGTGTCGGGTAGCGGACTCGAGCACAGGACCCCAGCTCCGGACAATGAGTTTAGAGAAAGCTAGGAGGGCCTGTGTCGGGTAGCGGACTCGAGGACAGGACTCCAGCTCCAGACAATGGGTTTAGTGAACTCTGGGAGGGCCTGTGTCGAATAGCGGACTCGAGCTCAGGACTCCAGCTCCAGACAATGGGTTTAGTGAACTCTGGAAGGGCCTGTGTCGGGTAGCAGACTCGAGCAGAGGACTCGAGCTCCAGACAATGTGTTTTGTGAACTCGGGGAGGGCCTGTGTCTGGTAGCGGACTCGAGCACAGGACTCGAGCTCCGAACAATGGGTTTAGTGAACTCTGGGAGGGCCAGTGTCAGATAGCGGACTCGAGCACAGGACTCGATTTCCAGACAATAGGTTTAGTGAACTCTGGGAGGGCCTGTGTTGGGTAGTGGACTCGAAGACCAACCTCCAGCTCCAGACAACGGGTTTAGAGAACTCTGGGAGGGCCAGTGTCGGATAGCGGACTCGAGCACAGGAGTCCAGCTCCAGACAATGAGTTCAGTGAACTCTGGGAGTGCCTGTGTTGGGTAGCGGACTCGAGCACAGGACTCCAGCTCCAGACAGTGGGTTTAGTGAACTCTGGGAGGGCCTGTGTCGGGTAGCCGACTCGAGCACAGGACTCGAGCTCCGAACAATCGGTTTAGTGAACTCTGGGAGGGCCAGTGTCGAGTCGCGGACTCAACGACCAGTCTCCAGCTCCAGACAACAGGATTAGTGAACTCTGGGAGGGCCGGTGTCGGGTAGTGGACTCAAAGACCAACCTCCAGCTCCAGACAACGGGATTAATGAACACTGGGAGGGCCTGTGTTGGGTAGCGGATTCGAGCACAGGACTCGATGTCCAGACAACGGGTTTAGTGAACTCTGGGAGGGCCAGTGTCGGGTATTTGACTCGAAGACCAGACTCCAGCTCCAGACAATGAGTTTAGTGAACACTGGGATGGCCGGTGTCGGGTAGTGGACTCGAAGACCAACCTCCAGCTCCAGACAACGGGATTAATGAACTCTGGGAGGGCCTGTATCGGGTAGCGGACTCGAGCACAGGACTCGATATCCAGACAACGGGTTTAGTGAACTCTGGGAGGGCCAGTGTCGGGTATTTGACTCGAAGACCAGACTCCGCTCCAGACAATGAGTTTAGTGAACACTCGGACGGCCGGTGTCGGGTAGTGGACTCGAAGACCAACCTCCAGCTCCAGACAATGGGATTAATGAACTCTGGGAGGGCCTGTATCGGGTAGCGGACTCTAAGACCAGATTCCAGATACAGACAACGGGTTTAGAGAACTCTGGGAGGGCCAGTGTTGGGTAGTGGACTCGAGCACAGGACTCGAGCTCCGAACAATCGGTTTAGTGAACTCTGGGAGGGCCAGTGTCGAGTCGCGGACTCAAAGACCAGTCTCCAGCTCCAGACAACAGGATTAGTGAACTCTGGGAGGGGCTGTGTTGGGAAGCGGACTCGAGCAGAGGACTCCAGCTCCATACAATGGGTTTAGTGAACTCTTGGAGGGCCGGTGTCGGGTAGCGGACTCGAGCACAGGACTCCAGCTCCAGACAATGAGTTTAGTGAACTCTGGGAGGGCCTGTGTCGGGTAGCGGACTCGAACACAGGACTCCAGCTCCAGACAATGGGATTAGTGAATTCTGGGAGGGCCTGTGTAGGGTAGCGGACTCGAGCAGAGGACTCCAGCTCCAGACAATGAGATTAGTGAACTCTGGGAGGGCCTGTGTCGAATAGCGGACTCGAGCACAGGACTCCAGCTCCAGACAATGGGATTAGTGAACTCTGGGAGGGCCTGTGTCGGGTAGCCGACTCGAGCACAGGACTCGAGCTCCGAACAATCGGTTTAGTGAACTCTGGGAGGGCCAGTGTCGAGTCGCGGACTCAACGACCAGTCTCCAGCTCCAGACAACAGGATTAGTGAACTCTGGGAGGGCCGGTGTCGGGTAGTGGACTCAAAGACCAACCTCCAGCTCCAGACAACGGGATTAATGAACACTGGGAGGGCCTGTGTTGGGTAGCGGATTCGAGCACAGGACTCGATGTCCAGACAACGGGTTTAGTGAACTCTGGGAGGGCCAGTGTCGGGTATTTGACTCGAAGACCAGACTCCAGCTCCAGACAATGAGTTTAGTGAACACTGGGATGGCCGGTGTCGGGTAGTGGACTCGAAGACCAACCTCCAGCTCCAGACAACGGGATTAATGAACTCTGGGAGGGCCTGTATCGGGTAGCGGACTCGAGCACAGGACTCGATATCCAGACAACGGGTTTAGTGAACTCTGGGAGGGCCAGTGTCGGGTATTTGACTCGAAGACCAGACTCCGCTCCAGACAATGAGTTTAGTGAACACTCGGACGGCCGGTGTCGGGTAGTGGACTCGAAGACCAACCTCCAGCTCCAGACAATGGGATTAATGAACTCTGGGAGGGCCTGTATCGGGTAGCGGACTCTAAGACCAGATTCCAGATACAGACAACGGGTTTAGAGAACTCTGGGAGGGCCAGTGTTGGGTAGTGGACTCGAGCACAGGACTCGAGCTCCGAACAATCGGTTTAGTGAACTCTGGGAGGGCCAGTGTCGAGTCGCGGACTCAAAGACCAGTCTCCAGCTCCAGACAACAGGATTAGTGAACTCTGGGAGGGGCTGTGTTGGGAAGCGGACTCGAGCAGAGGACTCCAGCTCCATACAATGGGTTTAGTGAACTCTTGGAGGGCCGGTGTCGGGTAGCGGACTCGAGCACAGGACTCCAGCTCCAGACAATGAGTTTAGTGAACTCTGGGAGGGCCTGTGTCGGGTAGCGGACTCGAACACAGGACTCCAGCTCCAGACAATGGGATTAGTGAATTCTGGGAGGGCCTGTGTAGGGTAGCGGACTCGAGCAGAGGACTCCAGCTCCAGACAATGAGATTAGTGAACTCTGGGAGGGCCTGTGTCGAATAGCGGACTCGAGCACAGGACTCCAGCTCCAGACAATGGGATTAGTGAACTCTGGGAGGGCCTGTGTCGAATAGCGGACTCGAGCACAGGACTCCATCTCCAGACAATGGGATTAGTGAACTCTGGGATGGCCTGTGTCGAATAGCGGACTCGAGCACAGGACTCCAGCTCCAGACAATGAGTTTAGTGAACTCTGGGAGGGCCTGTTTCGGTAGCGGACTCGAGCACAGGACTCCAGATCCAGACAATGGGATTAGTGAACTCTGCGAAGGCCTGTGTTGGTTAGCGGACTCTAGCACATGACTCGAGCTCCAGACAAAGGGTTTAGTGAACACTGGGAGGGCCTGTGTTGGGTAATGGACTCGAGCACAGGACTCCAGCTACAGACAATGAGTTTAGTGAACTCTGGGAGGGTCTGTATCGGGTAGCGGACTCTTAGACCAGACTCCAGATACAGACAACGGGTTTAGTAAACTCTGGGACGGCCTGTGTTGTGTAGCGGACTCGAGCACAGGACTCCAGCTCCCGACAATGGGTTTAGTGAACTCTGGGAGGGCCTGTGTCGGGTAGTGGACTCGAGCACAGGACTCGAGCTCCGGACAATGGGTTTAGTGAACTCTGGGAGGGCCTGTGATGGGTAGTGGACTCGAAGACCAGACTCCAGATCCAGACAACGGGTTTAGTGAACTCTGGGAGGGCCTGTGTCGGGTAGACGACTCGAGCACAGGACTCCAGCTCCAGACAATGGGTTTAGTGAACTCTGGAAGGGCCTGTGTCGGGTAGCAGACTCGAGCACAGGACTCGAGCTCCAGACAATGGGTTTAGAGAACTCGGGGAGGGCCTGTGTCTGGTAGCGAACTCGAGCACAGGACTCCAGATCCAGACAATGGGTTTAGTGAACTCTGGGAGGGCCTGTGTCGGGTAGCGGACTCGAACACAGGACTCCAGCTCCAGACAATGGGATTAGTGAATTCTGGGAGGGCCTGTGTAGGGTAGCGGACTCGAGCAGAGGACTCCAGCTCCAGACAATGAGATTAGTGAACTCTGGGAGGGCCTGTGTCGAATAGCGGACTCGAGCACAGGACTCCAGCTCCAGACAATGGGATTAGTGAACTCTGGGAGGGCCTGTGTCGGGTAGCCGACTCGAGCACAGGACTCGAGCTCCGAACAATCGGTTTAGTGAACTCTGGGAGGGCCAGTGTCGAGTCGCGGACTCAACGACCAGTCTCCAGCTCCAGACAACAGGATTAGTGAACTCTGGGAGGGCCGGTGTCGGGTAGTGGACTCAAAGACCAACCTCCAGCTCCAGACAACGGGATTAATGAACACTGGGAGGGCCTGTGTTGGGTAGCGGATTCGAGCACAGGACTCGATGTCCAGACAACGGGTTTAGTGAACTCTGGGAGGGCCAGTGTCGGGTATTTGACTCGAAGACCAGACTCCAGCTCCAGACAATGAGTTTAGTGAACACTGGGATGGCCGGTGTCGGGTAGTGGACTCGAAGACCAACCTCCAGCTCCAGACAACGGGATTAATGAACTCTGGGAGGGCCTGTATCGGGTAGCGGACTCGAGCACAGGACTCGATATCCAGACAACGGGTTTAGTGAACTCTGGGAGGGCCAGTGTCGGGTATTTGACTCGAAGACCAGACTCCGCTCCAGACAATGAGTTTAGTGAACACTCGGACGGCCGGTGTCGGGTAGTGGACTCGAAGACCAACCTCCAGCTCCAGACAATGGGATTAATGAACTCTGGGAGGGCCTGTATCGGGTAGCGGACTCTAAGACCAGATTCCAGATACAGACAACGGGTTTAGAGAACTCTGGGAGGGCCAGTGTTGGGTAGTGGACTCGAGCACAGGACTCGAGCTCCGAACAATCGGTTTAGTGAACTCTGGGAGGGCCAGTGTCGAGTCGCGGACTCAAAGACCAGTCTCCAGCTCCAGACAACAGGATTAGTGAACTCTGGGAGGGGCTGTGTTGGGAAGCGGACTCGAGCAGAGGACTCCAGCTCCATACAATGGGTTTAGTGAACTCTTGGAGGGCCGGTGTCGGGTAGCGGACTCGAGCACAGGACTCCAGCTCCAGACAATGAGTTTAGTGAACTCTGGGAGGGCCTGTGTCGGGTAGCGGACTCGAACACAGGACTCCAGCTCCAGACAATGGGATTAGTGAATTCTGGGAGGGCCTGTGTAGGGTAGCGGACTCGAGCAGAGGACTCCAGCTCCAGACAATGAGATTAGTGAACTCTGGGAGGGCCTGTGTCGAATAGCGGACTCGAGCACAGGACTCCAGCTCCAGACAATGGGATTAGTGAACTCTGGGAGGGCCTGTGTCGGGTAGCCGACTCGAGCACAGGACTCGAGCTCCGAACAATCGGTTTAGTGAACTCTGGGAGGGCCAGTGTCGAGTCGCGGACTCAACGACCAGTCTCCAGCTCCAGACAACAGGATTAGTGAACTCTGGGAGGGCCGGTGTCGGGTAGTGGACTCAAAGACCAACCTCCAGCTCCAGACAACGGGATTAATGAACACTGGGAGGGCCTGTGTTGGGTAGCGGATTCGAGCACAGGACTCGATGTCCAGACAACGGGTTTAGTGAACTCTGGGAGGGCCAGTGTCGGGTATTTGACTCGAAGACCAGACTCCAGCTCCAGACAATGAGTTTAGTGAACACTGGGATGGCCGGTGTCGGGTAGTGGACTCGAAGACCAACCTCCAGCTCCAGACAACGGGATTAATGAACTCTGGGAGGGCCTGTATCGGGTAGCGGACTCGAGCACAGGACTCGATATCCAGACAACGGGTTTAGTGAACTCTGGGAGGGCCAGTGTCGGGTATTTGACTCGAA
This sequence comes from Hypanus sabinus, assembly GCF_030144855.1. Classification (NCBI taxonomy): domain Eukaryota; kingdom Metazoa; phylum Chordata; class Chondrichthyes; order Myliobatiformes; family Dasyatidae; genus Hypanus; species Hypanus sabinus. Next base: position 6,630,954 of record NC_082731.1, on the reverse strand, counting down.
GACCAGACTCCGCTCCAGACAATGAGTTTAGTGAACACTCGGACGGCCGGTGTCGGGTAGTGGACTCGAAGACCAACCTCCAGCTCCAGACAATGGGATTAATGAACTCTGGGAGGGCCTGTATCGGGTAGCGGACTCTAAGACCAGATTCCAGATACAGACAACGGGTTTAGAGAACTCTGGGAGGGCCAGTGTTGGGTAGTGGACTCGAGCACAGGACTCGAGCTCCGAACAATCGGTTTAGTGAACTCTGGGAGGGCCAGTGTCGAGTCGCGGACTCAAAGACCAGTCTCCAGCTCCAGACAACAGGATTAGTGAACTCTGGGAGGGGCTGTGTTGGGAAGCGGACTCGAGCAGAGGACTCCAGCTCCATACAATGGGTTTAGTGAACTCTTGGAGGGCCGGTGTCGGGTAGCGGACTCGAGCACAGGACTCCAGCTCCAGACAATGAGTTTAGTGAACTCTGGGAGGGCCTGTGTCGGGTAGCGGACTCGAACACAGGACTCCAGCTCCAGACAATGGGATTAGTGAATTCTGGGAGGGCCTGTGTAGGGTAGCGGACTCGAGCAGAGGACTCCAGCTCCAGACAATGAGATTAGTGAACTCTGGGAGGGCCTGTGTCGAATAGCGGACTCGAGCACAGGACTCCAGCTCCAGACAATGGGATTAGTGAACTCTGGGAGGGCCTGTGTCGAATAGCGGACTCGAGCACAGGACTCCATCTCCAGACAATGGGATTAGTGAACTCTGGGATGGCCTGTGTCGAATAGCGGACTCGAGCACAGGACTCCAGCTCCAGACAATGAGTTTAGTGAACTCTGGGAGGGCCTGTTTCGGTAGCGGACTCGAGCACAGGACTCCAGATCCAGACAATGGGATTAGTGAACTCTGCGAAGGCCTGTGTTGGTTAGCGGACTCTAGCACATGACTCGAGCTCCAGACAAAGGGTTTAGTGAACACTGGGAGGGCCTGTGTTGGGTAATGGACTCGAGCACAGGACTCCAGCTACAGACAATGAGTTTAGTGAACTCTGGGAGGGTCTGTATCGGGTAGCGGACTCTTAGACCAGACTCCAGATACAGACAACGGGTTTAGTAAACTCTGGGACGGCCTGTGTTGTGTAGCGGACTCGAGCACAGGACTCCAGCTCCCGACAATGGGTTTAGTGAACTCTGGGAGGGCCTGTGTCGGGTAGTGGACTCGAGCACAGGACTCGAGCTCCGGACAATGGGTTTAGTGAACTCTGGGAGGGCCTGTGATGGGTAGTGGACTCGAAGACCAGACTCCAGATCCAGACAACGGGTTTAGTGAACTCTGGGAGGGCCTGTGTCGGGTAGACGACTCGAGCACAGGACTCCAGCTCCAGACAATGGGTTTAGTGAACTCTGGAAGGGCCTGTGTCGGGTAGCAGACTCGAGCACAGGACTCGAGCTCCAGACAATGGGTTTAGAGAACTCGGGGAGGGCCTGTGTCTGGTAGCGAACTCGAGCACAGGACTCCAGATCCAGACAATGGGTTTAGTGAACTCTGGAAGGGCCTGTGTTGGGTAGCGGACTCGAGCACAGGACTCGAGCTCCGAACAATCGGTTTAGTGAACTCTGGGAGGGCCAGTGTCGAGTCGCGGACTCAAAGACCAGTCTCCAGCTCCAGACAACAGGATTAGTGAACTCTGGGAGGGCCGGTGTCAGGTAGTGGACTGGAAGACCAGACTCCAGCTCCAGACAATGAGTTTAGTGAAAACTGGGAGGGCCGGTGTCGGGTAGTGGACTCGAAGACCAACCTCCAGCTCCAGACAACGGGATTAGTGAACTCTGGGTGGGCCTGTGTTGGGTAGTGGACTCGAGCAAAGGGCTCGAGCTCCGAACAACGGGATTAATGAACTCTGGGAGGGCCTGTGTCGGGTTGTGGACTCGAAGACCAACATCCAGCTCCAGACAACGGGATTAGTGAACTCTGGGAGGGCCGGTGTCGGGTAGTGGACTCGAAGACCAACATCCAGCTCCAGCCAACGGGATTAGTGAACTCTGGGAGGGCCTGTGTTGGGTAGCGGACTCGAGCACAGGACTCGAGCTCCGGAGAATGGGTTTAGTGAACTCTGGGAGGGCCTGTGTCGGGTAGCGGACTCGAGCACAGGACCCCAGCTCCGGACAATGAGTTTAGAGAAAGCTAGGAGGGCCTGTGTCGGGTAGCGGACTCGAGGACAGGACTCCAGCTCCAGACAATGGGTTTAGTGAACTCTGGGAGGGCCTGTGTCGAATAGCGGACTCGAGCTCAGGACTCCAGCTCCAGACAATGGGTTTAGTGAACTCTGGAAGGGCCTGTGTCGGGTAGCAGACTCGAGCAGAGGACTCGAGCTCCAGACAATGTGTTTTGTGAACTCGGGGAGGGCCTGTGTCTGGTAGCGGACTCGAGCACAGGACTCGAGCTCCGAACAATGGGTTTAGTGAACTCTGGGAGGGCCAGTGTCAGATAGCGGACTCGAGCACAGGACTCGATTTCCAGACAATAGGTTTAGTGAACTCTGGGAGGGCCTGTGTTGGGTAGTGGACTCGAAGACCAACCTCCAGCTCCAGACAACGGGTTTAGAGAACTCTGGGAGGGCCAGTGTCGGATAGCGGACTCGAGCACAGGACTCCAGCTCCAGACAATGAGTTCAGTGAACTCTGGGAGTGCCTGTGTCGGGTAGCGGACTCGAGCACAGGACTCCAGCTCCAGACAGTGGGTTTAGTGAACTCTGGGAGGGCCGGTGTCGGGTAGCGGACTCGAAGACCAACCTCCAGCTCCAGACAATGGGTTTAGTGAACTCTGGGAGTGCCTGTGTTGGGTAGCCGACTCGAGCACAGGACTCCAGCTCCAGACAATGGGTTTAGTGAACTCTGGGAGGGCCAGTGTTGGGTAGCCGACTCGAGCACAGGAGTCCAGCTCCAGACAATGAGTTCAGTGAACTCTGGGAGTGCCTGTGTCGGGTAGCGGACTCGAGCACAGGACTCCAGCTCCAGACAGTGGGTTTACTGAACTCTGGGAGGGCCTGTGTCGGGTAGCCGACTCGAGCACAGGACTCGAGCTCCGAACAATCGGTTTAGTGAACTCTGGGAGGGCCAGTGTCGAGTCGCGGACTCAACGACCAGTCTCCAGCTCCAGACAACAGGATTAGTGAACTCTGGGAGGGCCGGTGTCGGGTAGTGGACTCAAAGACCAACCTCCAGCTCCAGACAACGGGATTAATGAACACTGGGAGGGCCTGTGTTGGGTAGCGGATTCGAGCACAGGACTCGATGTCCAGACAACGGGTTTAGTGAACTCTGGGAGGGCCAGTGTCGGGTATTTGACTCGAAGACCAGACTCCAGCTCCAGACAATGAGTTTAGTGAACACTGGGATGGCCGGTGTCGGGTAGTGGACTCGAAGACCAACCTCCAGCTCCAGACAACGGGATTAATGAACTCTGGGAGGGCCTGTATCGGGTAGCGGACTCGAGCACAGGACTCGATATCCAGACAACGGGTTTAGTGAACTCTGGGAGGGCCAGTGTCGGGTATTTGACTCGAAGACCAGACTCCGCTCCAGACAATGAGTTTAGTGAACACTCGGACGGCCGGTGTCGGGTAGTGGACTCGAAGACCAACCTCCAGCTCCAGACAATGGGATTAATGAACTCTGGGAGGGCCTGTATCGGGTAGCGGACTCTAAGACCAGATTCCAGATACAGACAACGGGTTTAGAGAACTCTGGGAGGGCCAGTGTTGGGTAGTGGACTCGAGCACAGGACTCGAGCTCCGAACAATCGGTTTAGTGAACTCTGGGAGGGCCAGTGTCGAGTCGCGGACTCAAAGACCAGTCTCCAGCTCCAGACAACAGGATTAGTGAACTCTGGGAGGGGCTGTGTTGGGAAGCGGACTCGAGCAGAGGACTCCAGCTCCATACAATGGGTTTAGTGAACTCTTGGAGGGCCGGTGTCGGGTAGCGGACTCGAGCACAGGACTCCAGCTCCAGACAATGAGTTTAGTGAACTCTGGGAGGGCCTGTGTCGGGTAGCGGACTCGAACACAGGACTCCAGCTCCAGACAATGGGATTAGTGAATTCTGGGAGGGCCTGTGTAGGGTAGCGGACTCGAGCAGAGGACTCCAGCTCCAGACAATGAGATTAGTGAACTCTGGGAGGGCCTGTGTCGAATAGCGGACTCGAGCACAGGACTCCAGCTCCAGACAATGGGATTAGTGAACTCTGGGAGGGCCTGTGTCGAATAGCGGACTCGAGCACAGGACTCCATCTCCAGACAATGGGATTAGTGAACTCTGGGATGGCCTGTGTCGAATAGCGGACTCGAGCACAGGACTCCAGCTCCAGACAATGAGTTTAGTGAACTCTGGGAGGGCCTGTTTCGGTAGCGGACTCGAGCACAGGACTCCAGATCCAGACAATGGGATTAGTGAACTCTGCGAAGGCCTGTGTTGGTTAGCGGACTCTAGCACATGACTCGAGCTCCAGACAAAGGGTTTAGTGAACACTGGGAGGGCCTGTGTTGGGTAATGGACTCGAGCACAGGACTCCAGCTACAGACAATGAGTTTAGTGAACTCTGGGAGGGTCTGTATCGGGTAGCGGACTCTTAGACCAGACTCCAGATACAGACAACGGGTTTAGTAAACTCTGGGACGGCCTGTGTTGTGTAGCGGACTCGAGCACAGGACTCCAGCTCCCGACAATGGGTTTAGTGAACTCTGGGAGGGCCTGTGTCGGGTAGTGGACTCGAGCACAGGACTCGAGCTCCGGACAATGGGTTTAGTGAACTCTGGGAGGGCCTGTGATGGGTAGTGGACTCGAAGACCAGACTCCAGATCCAGACAACGGGTTTAGTGAACTCGGGGAGGGCCTGTGTCTGGTAGCGAACTCGAGCACAGGACTCCAGCTCCAGACAATGGGTTTAGTGAACTCTGGAAGGGCCTGTGTCGGGTAGCAGACTCGAGCACAGGACTCGAGCTCCAGACAATGGGTTTAGAGAACTCGGGGAGGGCCTGTGTCTGGTAGCGAACTCGAGCACAGGACTCCAGATCCAGACAATGGGTTTAGTGAACTCTGGAAGGGCCTGTGTTGGGTAGCGGACTCGAGCACAGGACTCGAGCTCCGAACAATCGGTTTAGTGAACTCTGGGAGGGCCAGTGTCGAGTCGCGGACTCAAAGACCAGTCTCCAGCTCCAGACAACAGGATTAGTGAACTCTGGGAGGGCCGGTGTCAGGTAGTGGACTGGAAGACCAGACTCCAGCTCCAGACAATGAGTTTAGTGAAAACTGGGAGGGCCGGTGTCGGGTAGTGGACTCGAAGACCAACCTCCAGCTCCAGACAACGGGATTAGTGAACTCTGGGTGGGCCTGTGTTGGGTAGTGGACTCGAGCAAAGGGCTCGAGCTCCGAACAACGGGATTAATGAACTCTGGGAGGGCCTGTGTCGGGTTGTGGACTCGAAGACCAACATCCAGCTCCAGACAACGGGATTAGTGAACTCTGGGAGGGCCGGTGTCGGGTAGTGGACTCGAAGACCAACATCCAGCTCCAGCCAACGGGATTAGTGAACTCTGGGAGGGCCTGTGTTGGGTAGCGGACTCGAGCACAGGACTCGAGCTCCGGAGAATGGGTTTAGTGAACTCTGGGAGGGCCTGTGTCGGGTAGCGGACTCGAGCACAGGACCCCAGCTCCGGACAATGAGTTTAGAGAAAGCTAGGAGGGCCTGTGTCGGGTAGCGGACTCGAGGACAGGACTCCAGCTCCAGACAATGGGTTTAGTGAACTCTGGGAGGGCCTGTGTCGAATAGCGGACTCGAGCTCAGGACTCCAGCTCCAGACAATGGGTTTAGTGAACTCTGGAAGGGCCTGTGTCGGGTAGCAGACTCGAGCAGAGGACTCGAGCTCCAGACAATGTGTTTTGTGAACTCGGGGAGGGCCTGTGTCTGGTAGCGGACTCGAGCACAGGACTCGAGCTCCGAACAATGGGTTTAGTGAACTCTGGGAGGGCCAGTGTCAGATAGCGGACTCGAGCACAGGACTCGATTTCCAGACAATAGGTTTAGTGAACTCTGGGAGGGCCTGTGTTGGGTAGTGGACTCGAAGACCAACCTCCAGCTCCAGACAACGGGTTTAGAGAACTCTGGGAGGGCCAGTGTCGGATAGCGGACTCGAGCACAGGACTCCAGCTCCAGACAATGAGTTCAGTGAACTCTGGGAGTGCCTGTGTCGGGTAGCGGACTCGAGCACAGGACTCCAGCTCCAGACAGTGGGTTTAGTGAACTCTGGGAGGGCCGGTGTCGGGTAGCGGACTCGAAGACCAACCTCCAGCTCCAGACAATGGGTTTAGTGAACTCTGGGAGTGCCTGTGTTGGGTAGCCGACTCGAGCACAGGACTCCAGCTCCAGACAATGGGTTTAGTGAACTCTGGGAGGGCCAGTGTTGGGTAGCCGACTCGAGCACAGGACTCGAGCTCCGAACAATCGGTTTAGTGAACTCTGGGAGGGCCAGTGTCGAGTCGCGGACTCAACGACCAGTCTCCAGCTCCAGACAACAGGATTAGTGAACTCTGGGAGGGCCGGTGTCGGGTAGTGGACTCAAAGACCAACCTCCAGCTCCAGACAACGGGATTAATGAACACTGGGAGGGCCTGTGTTGGGTAGCGGATTCGAGCACAGGACTCGATGTCCAGACATCGGGTTTAGTGAACTCTGGGAGGGCCAGTGTCGGGTATTTGACTCGAAGACCAGACTCCAGCTCCAGACAATGAGTTTAGTGAACACTGGGATGGCCGGTGTCGGGTAGTGGACTCGAAGACCAACCTCCAGCTCCAGACAACGGGATTAATGAACTCTGGGAGGGCCTGTGTTGGGTAGCGGATTCGAGCACAGGACTCAAGGTCCAGACAATGGGTTTAGTGAACTCTGGGAGGGCCAGTGTTGGGTAGCGGACTCGAGCACAGGACTCCAGCTCCAGACAATGGGTTTAGTGAACTCTGGGAGGGCCAGTGTTGGGTAGCGGACTCGAGCACAGGACTCCAGCTCCAGACAATGGATTTAGTGAACTCTGGGAGATCCTGTGTCGAATAACGGACTAGAAGACCAGACTCGAGCTCCAGACAAAGGGTTTAGTGAACACTGGGAGGGCCTGTGTTGGGTAATGGACTCGAGCACAGGACTCCAGCTCCAGACAATGAGTTTAGTGAACTCTGGGAGGGTCTGTATCGGGTAGCGGACTCTAAGACCAGACTCCAGATACAGACAACGGGTTTAATAAACTCTGGGACGGCCTGTGTCGGGTAGCGGACTCGAGCACAGGACTCCAGCTCCCGACAATGGGTTTAGTGAACTCTGGGAGGGCCTGTGTCGGGTAGTGGACTCGAGCACAGGACTCGAGCTCCAGACAAAGGGTTTAGTGAACACTGGGAGGGCCTGTGTTGGGTAGTGGACTCGAGCACAGGACTCCAGCTCCAGACAATGAGTTTAGTGAACTCTGGGAGGGCCTGTATCGGGTAGCGGACTCTAAGACCAGATTCCAGATACCGACAACGGGTTTAGAGAACTCTGGGAGGGCCAGTGTTGGGTAGTGGACTCGAGCACAGGACTCGAGCTCCGAACAATCGGTTTAGTGAACTCTGGGAGGGCCAGTGTCGAGTCGCGGACTCAAAGACCAGTCTCCAGCTCCAGACAACAGGATTAGTGAACTCTGGGAGGGCCGGTGTCAGGTAGTGGACTCGAAGACCATACTCCAGCACCAGACAATGAGTTTAGTGAACACTGGGATGGCCGGTGTCGGGTAGTGGACTCGAAGACCAGCCTCCAGCTCCAGACAACGGGATTAATGAACTCTGGGAGGGCCTGTGTTGGGTAGTGGACTCGAGCACAGGACTCCAGCTCCAGACAATGGGATTAGTGAATTCTGGGAGGGGCTGTGTTGGGTAGCGGACTCGAGCACAGGACTCCAGCTCCAGACAATGAGTTTAGTGAACTCTGGGAGGGTCTGTGTCGGGTAGCGGACTCGAACACAGGACTGCAGCTCCAGACAATGGGATTAGTGAATTCTGGGAGGGGCTGTGTTGGGTAGCGGACTCGAGCAGAGGACTCCAGCTCCAGACAATGAGATTAGTGAACTCTGGGAGGGCCTGTGTCGAATAGCGGACTCGAGCACAGGACTCCAGCTCCAGACAATGGGATTAGTGAACTCTGGGAGGGCCTGTGTCGAATAGCGGACTCGAGCACAGGACTCCAGCTCCAGACAATGAGTTTAGTGAACTCTGGGAGGGCCTGTTTCGGGTAGCGGACTCGAGCACAGGACTCCAGATCCAGACAATGGGATTAGTGAACTCTGCGAAGGCCTGTGTTGGTTAGCGGACTCTAGCACATGACTCGAGCTCCAGACAATGGGTTCAGTGAACACTGGGAGGGCCTGTGTTGGGTAATGGACTCGAGCACAGGACTCCAGCTCCAGACAATGAGTTTAGTGAACTCTGGGAGGGTCTGTATCGGGTAGCGGACCCGAGCACAGGACTCCAGCTCCCGACAATGGGTTTAGTGAACTCTGGGAAGGCCTGTGTCGGGTAGTGGACTCGAGCACAGGAGTTGAGCTCCGGACAATGGGTTTAGTGAACTCTGGGAGGGCCTGTGATGGGTAGTGGACTCGAAGACCAGACTCCAGATCCAGACAACGGGTTTAGTGAACTCTGGGAGGGCCTGTGTCGGGTAGACGACTCGAGCACAGGACTCCAGCTCCAGACAATGGGTTTAGTGATTTCTGGGAGGGCCTGTGTCGAATAGCGGACTCGAGCTCAGGACTCCAGCTCCAGACAATGGGTTTAGTGAACTCTGGAAGGGCCTGTGTCGGGTAGCAGACTCGAGCACAGGACTCGAGCTCCAGACAATGGGTTTAGAGAACTCGGGGAGGGCCTGTGTCTGGTAGCGAACTCGAGCACAGGACTCCAGATCCAGACAATGGGTTTAGTGAACTCTGGAAGGGCCTGTGTTGGGTAGCGGACTCGAGCACAGGACTCGAGCTCCGAACAATCGGTTTAGTGAACTCTGGGAGGGCCAGTGTCGAGTCGCGGACTCAAAGACCAGTCTCCAGCTCCAGACAACAGGATTAGTGAACTCTGGGAGGGCCGGTGTCAGGTAGTGGACTGGAAGACCAGACTCCAGCTCCAGACAATGAGTTTAGTGAACACTGGGAGGGCCGGTGTCGGGTAGTGGACTCGAAGACCAACCTCCAGCTCCAGACAACGGGATTAATGAACTCTGGGAGGGCCTGTGTTGGGTAGCGGATTCGAGCACAGGACTCGAGGTCCAGACAACGGGTTTAGTGAACTCTGGGAGGGCCAGTGTCGGGTAGTGGACTCGAAGACCAGACTCCAGCTCCAGACAATGGGTTTAGTGAACTCTGGGAGAGACAGTGTTGGTTAGCGGACTCGAGCACAGGACTCCAGCTCCAGACAATGGGTTTAGTGAACTCTGGGAGGGCCTGTGTAGGGTAGCGGACTCAAGCACAGGACTCCAGCTCCAGACAATGGGTTTAGTAAACTCTGGGAGAGCCAGTGTTGGGTAGTGGACTCGAGCACAGGACTCCAGCTCCAGACAATGGGTTTAGTGAACTCTGGGAGGGCCTGTGTAGGGTAGCGGACTCGAGCACAGGACTCCAGCTCCAGACAATGGGATTAGAGAACTCTGGGAGGGCCAGTGTTGGGTAGCGGACTCGAGCACAGGACTCCAGCTCCAGACAATGGGATTAGAGAACTCTGGGAGGGCCGGTGTCGGGTAGTGGATTCGAAGACCAGTCTCCAGCTCCAGACAACAGGATTAGTGAACTCTGGGAGGGCCGGTGTCAGGTAGTGGACTCGAAGACCAGACTCCAGCTCCAGACAATGAGTTTAGTGAACTCTTGGAGGGCCGGTGTCGGGTAGCGGACTCGAGCACAGGACTCCAGCTCCAGACAACGGGTTTAGTGAACTCTGTGAGGGCCTGTGTCGGGTAGCGGACTCGAGCACAGGACTCCAGCTCCAGACAATGAGATTAGTGAACTCTGGGAGGGCCTGTGTCGAATAGCGGACTCGAGCACAGGACTCCAGCTCCAGACAATGGGATTAGTGAACTCTGGGAGGGCCTGTGTCTAATAGCGGACTCGAGCACAGGACTCCAGCTCCAGACAATGGGATTAGTGAACTCTAGGAGGGCCTGTTTCGGGTAGCGGACTCGAGCACAGGACTACAGATCCAGACAATGGGATTAGTGAACTCTGGGAGGGCGTGTCTCGGGTAGCGGACTCGAGCACAGGACTCCAGATCCAGACAATGGGATTAGTGAACTCTGCGAAGGCCTGTGTTGGTTAGCGGACTCGAGCACATGACTCGAGCTCCAGACAATGGGTTCAGTGAAATCTGGGAGGGCCTGTGTCGGGTAGCGGACTCGAGCACAGGACTCGAGCTCCAGACAAAGGGTTTAGTGAACACTGGGAGGGCCTGTGTTGGGTAATGGACTCGAGCACAGGACTCCAGCTCCAGACAATGAGTTTAGTGAACTCTGGGAGGGTCTGTATCGGGTAGCGGACTCTAAGACCAGACTCCAGATACAGACAACGGGTTTAGTAAACTCTGGGACCGCCTGTGTCGGGTAGCGGACTCGAGCACAGGACTCCAGCTCCCGACAATGGGTTTAGTGGACTCTGGGAGGGCCTGTGTCGGGTAGTGGACTCGAGCACAGGACTCGAGCTCTGGACAATGGGTTTAGTGAACTCTGGGAGGGCCTGTGTTGGGTAGTGGACTCGAGCACAGGTCTCCAGCTCCAGACAATGGGTTTAGTGAACTCTGTGAGGGACTGTGTCGAGTAGCGGACTCAAGCACAGGAATCGAGCACTGGACTCCAGCTCCAGACAATGAGTTTAGTAAACTCTGTGAGGGCCTGTGTCGGGTAGCGGACTCGAGCTCCGAACAATGTGTTTAGTGAACTCTGTGAGGGCCTGTGTAGGGTAGTGGACTCGAAGACCAGACTCCAGATCCAGACAACGGGTTTAGTGAACTCTGGGAGGGCCTGTGTCGGGTAGCGGACTCGAGCACAGGACTCGAGCTCCAGACAATGGGTTTAGTGAACTCTGGGAGGGCCTGTGTAGGTTAGAGGACTCGAGCACAGGACTCCAGCTCCAGACAATGGGATTAGAGAACTCTGGGAGGGCCAGTGTTGGGTAGTGGACTCGAGCACAGGACTCCAGCTCCAGACAATGGGTTTAGTGAACTCTGGGAGGGCCTGTGTAGGGTAGCGGACTCGAGCACAGGACTCCAGCTCCAGACAATGGGATTAGAGAACGCTGGGAGGGCCGGTGTCGGGTAGTGGATTCAAAGACCAGTCTCCAGCTCCAGACAACAGGATTAGTGAACTCTGGGAGGGCCGGTGTCAGGTAGTGGACTCGAAGACCAGACTCCAGCTCCAGACAATGAGTTTAGTGAACTCTTGGAGGGCCGGTGTCGGGTAGCGGACTCGAGCACAGGACTCCAGCTCCAGACAATGGGATTAGTGTACTCTGGGAGGGGCTGTGTTGGGTAGCGGACTCGAGCACAGGACTCCAGCTCCAGACAATGAGATTAGTGAACTCTGGGAGGGCCTGTGTCGAATAGCGGACTCGAGCACAGGACTCCAGCTCCAGACAATGGGTTTAGTGAACTCTGGGAGGGCCTGTGTCGAATAGCGGACACGAGCTCAGGACTCCAGCTCCAGACAATGGGATTAGTGAACTCTAGGAGGGCCTGTTTCGGGTAGCGGACTCGAGCACAGGACTACAGATCCAGACAATGGGATTAGTGAACTCTGGGAGGGCGTGTCTCGGGTAGCGGACTCGAGCACAGGACTCCAGATCCAGACAATGGGTTCAGTGAAATCTGGGAGGGCCTGTGTCGGGTAGCGGACTCGAGCACAGGACTCGAGCTCCAGACAAAGGGTTTAGTGAACACTGGGAGGGCCTGTGTCGTGTAGCGGACTCGAGCACAGGACTCCAGCTCCAGACAATGAGATTAGTGAGCTCTGGGAGGGCCTGTGTCGAATAGCGGACTCGAGCACAGGACTCCAGCTCCAGACAATGGGATTAGTGAACTCTGGGAGGGCCTGTGTCTAATAGCGGACTCGAGCACAGGACTCCAGCTCCAGACAATGGGATTAGTGAACTCTAGGAGGGCCTGTTTCGGGTAGCGGACTCGAGCACAGGACTACAGATCCAGACAATGGGATTAGTGAACTCTGGGAGGGCGTGTCTCGGGTAGCGGACTCGAGCACAGGACTCCAGATCCAGACAATGGGATTAGTGAACTCTGCGAAGGCCTGTGTTGGTTAGCGGACTCGAGCACATGACTCGAGCTCCAGACAATGGGTTCAGTGAAATCTGGGAGGGCCTGTGTCGGGTAGCGGACTCGAGCACAGGACTCGAGCTCCAGACAAAGGGTTTAGTGAACACTGGGAGGGCCTGTGTTGGGTAATGGACTCGAGCACAGGACTCCAGCTCCAGACAATGAGTTTAGTGAACTCTGGGAGGGTCTGTATCGGGTAGCGGACTCTAAGACCAGACTCCAGATACAGACAACGGGTTTAGTAAACTCTGGGACCGCCTGTGTCGGGTAGCGGACTCGAGCACAGGACTCCAGCTCCAGACAATGGGTTTAGTGGACTCTGGGAGGGCCTGTGTCGGGTAGTGGACTCGAGCACAGGACTCGAGCTCCGGACAATGGGTTTAGTGAACTCTGGGAGGGCCTGTGTTGGGTAGTGGACTCGAGCACAGGTCTCCAGCTCCAGACAATGGGTTTAGTGAACTCTGTGAGGGACTGTGTCGAGTAGCGGACTCAAGCACAGGAATCGAGCACTGGACTCCAGCTCCAGACAATGAGTTTAGTAAACTCTGTGAGGGCCTGTGTCGGGTAGCGGACTCGAGCTCCGAACAATGTGTTTAGTGAACTCTGTGAGGGCCTGTGTAGGGTAGTGGACTCGAAGACCAGACTCCAGATCCAGACAACGGGTTTAGTGAACTCTGGGAGGGCCTGTGTCGGGTAGCGGACTCGAGCACAGGACTCGAGCTCCAGACAATGGGTTTAGTGAACTCTGGGAGGGCCTGTGTAGGTTAGAGGACTCGAGCACAGGACTCCAGCTCCAGACAATGGGATTAGAGAACTCTGGGAGGGCCAGTGTTGGGTAGTGGACTCGAGCACAGGACTCCAGCTCCAGACAATGGGTTTAGTGAACTCTGGGAGGGCCTGTGTAGGGTAGCGGACTCGAGCACAGGACTCCAGCTCCAGACAATGGGATTAGAGAACGCTGGGAGGGCCGGTGTCGGGTAGTGGACTCGAAGACCAGACTCCAGCTCCAGACAATGAGTTTAGTGAACTCTTGGAGGGCCGGTGTCGGGTAGCGGACTCGAGCACAGGACTCCAGCTCCAGACAATGGGATTAGTGAACTCTGGGAGGGGCTGTGTTGGGTAGCGGACTCGAGCACAGGACTCCAGCTCCAGACAATGAGATTAGTGAACTCTGGGTGGGCCTGTGTCGAATAGCGGACTCGAGCACAGGACTCCAGCTCCAGACAATGGGTTTAGTGAACTCTGGGAGGGCCTGTGTCGAATAGCGGACACGAGCTCAGGACTCCAGCTCCAGACAATGGGATTAGTGAACTCTGGGAGGGCCTGTTTCGGGTAGCGGACTCGAGCACAGGACTACAGATCCAGACAATGGGATTAGTGAACTCTGGGAGGGCGTGTCTCGGGTAGCGGACTCGAGCACAGGACTCCAGATCCAGACAATGGGTTCAGTGAAATCTGGGAGGGCCTGTGTCGGGTAGCGGACTCGAGCACAGGACTCGAGCTCCAGACAAAGGGTTTAGTGAACACTGGGAGGGCCTGTGTTGGGTAATGGACTCGAGCACAGGACCCCAGCTCCGGACAATGAGTTTAGAGAAAGCTAGGAGGGCCTGTGTCGGGTAGACGACTCGAGGACAGGACTCCAGCTCCAGACAATGGGTTTAGTGAACTCTGGGAGGGCCTGCGTCGAATAGCGGACTCGAGCTCAGGACTCCAGCTCCAGACAATGGGTTTAGTGAACTCTGGAAGGGCCTGTGTCGGGTAGCAGACTCGAGCACAGGACTCGAGCTCCAGACAATGTGTTTTGTGAACTCGGGGAGGGCCTGTGTCTGGTAGCGGACTCGAGCACAGGACTCGAGCTCCAGACAAAGGGTTTAGTGAACACTGGGAGGGCCTGTGTTGGGTAATGGACTCGAGCACAGGACTCCAGCTCCAGACAATGAGTTTAGTGAACTCTGGGAGGGTCTGTATCGGGTAGCGGACTCTAAGACCAGACTCCAGATACAGACAACGGGTTTAGTAAACTCTGGGACCGCCTGTGTCGGGTAGCGGACTCGAGCACAGGACTCCAGCTCCAGACAATGGGTTTAGTGGACTCTGGGAGGGCCTGTGTCGGGTAGTGGACTCGAGCACAGGACTCGAGCTCCGGACAATGGGTTTAGTGAACTCTGGGAGGGCCTGTGTTGGGTAGTGGACTCGAGCACAGGTCTCCAGCTCCAGACAATGGGTTTAGTGAACTCTGTGAGGGACTGTGTCGAGTAGCGGACTCAAGCACAGGAATCGAGCACTGGACTCCAGCTCCAGACAATGAGTTTAGTAAACTCTGTGAGGGCCTGTGTCGGGTAGCGGACTCGAGCTCCGAACAATGTGTTTAGTGAACTCTGTGAGGGCCTGTGTAGGGTAGTGGACTCGAAGACCAGACTCCAGATCCAGACAACGGGTTTAGTGAACTCTGGGAGGGCCTGTGTCGGGTAGCGGACTCGAGCACAGGACTCGAGCTCCAGACAATGGGTTTAGTGAACTCTGGGAGGGCCTGTGTAGGTTAGAGGACTCGAGCACAGGACTCCAGCTCCAGACAATGGGATTAGAGAACTCTGGGAGGGCCAGTGTTGGGTAGTGGACTCGAGCACAGGACTCCAGCTCCAGACAATGGGTTTAGTGAACTCTGGGAGGGCCTGTGTAGGGTAGCGGACTCGAGCACAGGACTCCAGCTCCAGACAATGGGATTAGAGAACGCTGGGAGGGCCGGTGTCGGGTAGTGGACTCGAAGACCAGACTCCAGCTCCAGACAATGAGTTTAGTGAACTCTTGGAGGGCCGGTGTCGGGTAGCGGACTCGAGCACAGGACTCCAGCTCCAGACAATGGGATTAGTGAACTCTGGGAGGGGCTGTGTTGGGTAGCGGACTCGAGCACAGGACTCCAGCTCCAGACAATGAGATTAGTGAACTCTGGGTGGGCCTGTGTCGAATAGCGGACTCGAGCACAGGACTCCAGCTCCAGACAATGGGTTTAGTGAACTCTGGGAGGGCCTGTGTCGAATAGCGGACACGAGCTCAGGACTCCAGCTCCAGACAATGGGATTAGTGAACTCTGGGAGGGCCTGTTTCGGGTAGCGGACTCGAGCACAGGACTACAGATCCAGACAATGGGATTAGTGAACTCTGGGAGGGCGTGTCTCGGGTAGCGGACTCGAGCACAGGACTCCAGATCCAGACAATGGGTTCAGTGAAATCTGGGAGGGCCTGTGTCGGGTAGCGGACTCGAGCACAGGACTCGAGCTCCAGACAAAGGGTTTAGTGAACACTGGGAGGGCCTGTGTTGGGTAATGGACTCGAGCACAGGACCCCAGCTCCGGACAATGAGTTTAGAGAAAGCTAGGAGGGCCTGTGTCGGGTAGACGACTCGAGGACAGGACTCCAGCTCCAGACAATGGGTTTAGTGAACTCTGGGAGGGCCTGCGTCGAATAGCGGACTCGAGCTCAGGACTCCAGCTCCAGACAATGGGTTTAGTGAACTCTGGAAGGGCCTGTGTCGGGTAGCAGACTCGAGCACAGGACTCGAGCTCCAGACAATGTGTTTTGTGAACTCGGGGAGGGCCTGTGTCTGGTAGCGGACTCGAGCACAGGACTCGAGCTCCGAACTATGGGTTTAGTCAACTCTGGGAGGGCCTGTGTTGGGTAGTGGACTCGAAGACCAACCTCCAGCTCCAGACAACGGGTTTAGAGAACTCTGGGAGGGCCAGTGTCGGATAGCGGACTCGAGCACAGGAGTCCAGCTCCAGACAATGGGTTTAGTGAACTCTGGGAGTGCCTGTGTCTGGTAGCGAACTCGAGCACAGGACTCCAGCTCCAGACAAAGGGTTTAGTGAACTCTGGGAGGGCCAGTGTCGAGTCGCGGACTCAAAGACCAGTCTCCAGCTCCAGACAACAGGATTAGTGAACTCTGGGAGGGCCGGTGTCAGGTAGTGGACTTGAAGACCAGACTCCAGCTCCAGACAATGAGTTTAGTGAACACTGGGAGGGCCGGTGTCGGGTAGTGGACTCGAAGACCAACCTCCAGCTCCAGACAACGGGATTAATGAACTCTGGGAGGGCCCGTGTTGGGTAGCGGACTCGAGCACAGGACTCCAGCTCCAGACAATGGGTTTAGTGAACTCTGGGAGGGCCTGTGTAGGGTAGCGGACTCGAGCACAGGACTCCAGCTCCAGACAATGAGTTTAGTGAACTCTGGGAGGGCCTGTTTCGGGTAGCGGACTCGAGCACAGGACTACAGATCCAGACAATGGGATTAGTGAACTCTGGGAGGGCGTGTCTCGGGTAGCGGACTCGAGCACAGGACTCCAGATCCAGACAATGGGATTAGTGAACTCTGCGAAGACCTGTGTTGGTTAGCGGACTCGAGCACATGACTCGAGCTCCAGACAATGGGTTCAGTGAAATCTGGGAGGGCCTGTGTCGGGTAGCGGACTCGAGCACAGGACTCGAGCTCCACACAAAGGGTTTAGTGAACACTGGGAGGGCCTGCGTTGGGTAATGGACTCGAGCACAGGACTCCAGCTCCAGACAATGAGTTTAGTGAACTCTGGGAGGGTCTGTATCGGGTAGCGAACTCTAAGACCAGACTCCAGATACAGACAACGGGTTTAGTAAACTCTGGGACCGCCTGTGTCGGGTAGCGGATTCGAGCACAGGACTCCAGCTCCCGACAATGGGTTTAGTGGACTCTGGGAGGGCCTGTGTCGGGTAGTGGACTCGAGCACAGGACTCGAGCTCCGGACAATGGGTTTAGTGAACTCTGGGAGGGCCTGTGTTGGGTAGTGGACTCGAGCACAGGTCTCCAGCTCCAGACAATGGGTTTAGTGAACTCTGTGAGGGACTGTGTCGAGTCGCGGACTCAAGCACAGGAATCGATCACTGGACTCCAGCTCCAGACAATGAGTTTAGTAAACTCTGGGAGGGCCAGTGTTTGGTAGTTGGCTCGAGCACAGGTCTCCAGCTCCAGACAATGGGATTAGTGAACTCTGGGTGGGCCTGTGTCGGGTAGCGGACTCGAGCACAGGACTCGAGCTCCAGACAATGAGTTTAGTGAACTCTGTGAGGGCCTGTGTCGGGTAGCGGACTCGAGCTCCGAACAATGTGTTTAGTGAACTCTGTGAGGGCCTGTGTAGGGTAGTGGACTCGAAGACCAGACTCCAGATCCAGACAACGGGTTTAGTGAACTCTGGGAGGGCCTGTGTCGGGTAGCGGACTCGAGCACAGGACTCGAGCTCCAGACAATGGGTTTAGTGAACTCTAGGAGGGCCTGTGTTGGGTAGCCGACTCGAGCACAGGACTCCAGCTCCAGACAATGGGATTAGTGAAATCTGGGTGGGCCAGTGTTGGGCAGTGGACTCGAGCAAAGGACTCGAGCTCCGAACAATGGGTTTAGTGAACTCTGGGTAGGCCTGTGTTGGGTAGTGGACTCGAGCAAAGGGCTCGAGCTTCGAACAACGGGATTAATGAACTCTGGGAGGGCCTGTGTCGGGTTGTGGACTCGAAGACCAACATCCAGCTGCAGACAACGGGATTAGTGAACTCTGGGAGGGCCGGTGTCGGGTAGTGGACTCGAAGACCAACATCCAGCTGCAGACAACGGGATTAGTGAACTCTGGGAGGGCCGGTGTCGGGTAGTTGGCTCGAAGACCAACATCCAGCTCTAGACAACGGGATTAATGAACTCTGGGAGGGCCTGTGTTCGGTAGCGGACTCGAGCACAGGGCTCCAGCTCCAGACAATGGGTTTAGTGAACTCTGGGAGGGCCTGTGTCGGGTAGCGGACTCGAGCACAGGACCCCAGCTCCGGACAATGAGTTTAGAGAAAGCTAGGAGGGCCTGTGTCGGGTAGACGACTCGAGGACAGGACCCCAGCTCCAGACAATGGGTTTAGTGATCTCTGGGAGGGCCTGCGTCGAGTAGCGGACTCGAGCTCAGGACTCCAGCTCCAGACAATGGGTTTAGTGAACTCTGGAAGGGCCTGTGTCGGGTAGCAGACTCGAGCAAAGGACTCGAGCTCCAGACAATGTGTTTTGTGAACTCGGGGAGGGCCTGTGTCTGGTAGCGGACTCGAGCACAGGACTCGAGCTCCGAACTATGGGTTTAGTCAACTCTGGGAGGGCCTGTGTTGGGTAGTGGACTCGAAGACCAACCTCCAGCTCCAGACAACGGGTTTAGAGAACTCTGGGAGGGCCAGTGTCGGATAGAGGACTCGAGCACAGGAGTCCAGCTCCAGACAATGGGTTTAGTGAACTCTGGGAGTGCCTGTGTCTGGTAGCGAACTCGAGCACAGGACTCCAGCTCCAGACAAAGTGTTTAGTGAACTCTGGGAGGGCCTGTGTCGAGTCGCGGACTCAAAGACCAGTCTCCAGCTCCAGACAACAGGATTAGTGAACTCTGGGAGGGCCGGTGTCAGGTAGTGGACTTGAAGACCAGACTCCAGCTCCAGACAATGAGTTTAGTGAACACTGGGAGGGCCGGTGTCGGATAGTGGACTCGAAGACCAACCTCCAGCTCCAGACAACGGGATTAATGAACTCTGGGAGGGCCCGTGTTGGGTAGCGGACTCGAGCACAGGACTCGAGGTCCAGACAACGGGTTTAGTGAACTCTGGGAGGGCCAGTGTCGGGTAGTGGACTCGAAGACCAGACTCCAGCTCCAGACAATGAGTTTAGTGAACTCTGGGAGGGCCAGTGTTGGTTAGCGGACTCGAGCACAGGACTCCAGCTCCAGACAATGGGTTTAGTGAACTCTGGGAGATCCTGTGTCGAATAACGGACTAGAAGACCAGACTCCAGCTCCAGACAACGGGTTTAGTGAACTCTCGGAGGGACTGTATCGGGTAGCGGACTCGAGCACAGGACTCGAGGTACAGACAATGGGTTTAGTGAAATCTGGGTGGGCCAGTGTTGGGCAGTGGACTCAAGCAAAGGACTCGAGCTCCGAACAATGGGTATAGTGAACTCTGTGAGGGCCTGTGTCGGGTAGCGGACTCGAGCTCCGAACAATGTGTTTAGTGAACTCTGTGAGGGCCTGTGTAGGGTAGTGGACTCGAAGACCAGACTCCAGATCCAGACAACGGGTTTAGTGAACTCTGGGAGGGCCTGTGTCGGGTAGCGGACTCGAGCACAGGACTCGAGCTCCAGACAATGGGTTTAGTGAACTCTGGGAGGGCCTGTGTAGGGTAGCGGACTCGAAGACCAGACTCCAGCTCCAGACAATGGGATTAGTGATCTCTGGGACGGCCTGTGTAGGGTAGCGGACTCAAAGACCAGTCTCCAGCTCCAGACAACAGGATTAGTGAACTCTGGGAGGGCCGGTGTCAGGTAGTGGACTCGAAGACCAGACTCCAGCTCCAGACAATGAGTTTAGTGAACACTGGGAGGGCCGGTGTCGGGTAGTGGACTCGAAGACCAACCTCCAGCTCCAGACAACGGGATTAATGAACTCTGGGAGGGCCTGTGTTGGGTAGCGGATTCGAGCACAGGACTCGAGGTCCAGACAACGGGTTTAGTGAACTCTGGGAGGGCCAGTGTCGGGTAGTGGACTCGAAGACCAGACTCCAGCTCCAGACAACGGGTTTATTGAACTCTGGGAGGGACTGTATCGGGTAGCGGACTCGAGCACAGGACTCGAGGTCCAGACAATGGGTTTAGTGAAATCTGGGTGGGCCAGTGTTGGGCAGTGGACTCGAGCAAAGGACTCGAGCTCCGAACAATGGGTTTAGTGAACTCTGGGTAGGCCTGTGTTGGGTAGTGGACTCGAGCAAAGTGCTCTAGCTTCGAACAACGGGATTAATGAACTCTGGGAGGGCCTGTGTCGGGTTGTGGACTCGAAGACCAACATCCAGCTGCAGACAACGGGATTAGTGAACTCTGGGAGGGCCGGTGTCGGGTAGTGGACTCGAAGACCAACATCCAGCTCCAGACAACGGGATTAGTGAACTCTGGGAGGGCCGGTGTCGGGTAGTGGACTCGAAGACCAACATCCAGCTCCAGACAACGGGATTAATGAACTCTGGGAGGGCCTGTGTTGGGTAGCGGACTCGAGCACAGGACTCGAGCTCCGGAGAATGGGTTTAGTGAACTCTGGGAGGGCCTGTGTCGGGTAGCGGACTCGAGCACAGGACTCCAGCTCCAGACAATGAGTTTAGAGAAAGCTAGGAGGCCCTGTGTCGGGTAGACGACTCGAGGACAGGACTCCAGCTCCAGACAATGGGATTAATGAACTCTGGAAGGGCCTGTGTCGGGTAGCAGACTCGAGCTCAGGACTCCAGCTCCAGACAATGGGTTTAGTGAACTCTGGAAGGGCCTGTGTCGGGTAGCAGACTCGAGCACAGGACTCGAGCTCCAGACAATGTGTTTTGTGATCTCGGGGAGGGCCTGTGTCTGGTAGGGGACTCGAGCACAGGACTCGAGCTCCGAACTATGGGTTTAGTCAACTCTGGGAGGGCCTGTGTTGGGTAGTGGACTCGAAGACCAACCTCCAGCTCCAGACAACGGGATTAATGAACTCTGGGACGGTCTGTGTTGGGTAATGGACTCGAGCACAGGACTCGAGCTCCGAACAATGAG
Source organism: Hypanus sabinus (assembly GCF_030144855.1). Classification (NCBI taxonomy): domain Eukaryota; kingdom Metazoa; phylum Chordata; class Chondrichthyes; order Myliobatiformes; family Dasyatidae; genus Hypanus; species Hypanus sabinus. The sequence goes on along the minus strand of NC_082731.1, from coordinate 6,609,999 downwards.
TTTAGTGAACTCTGGGAGGGCCAGTGTTGGGTAGTGGACTCGAGCACAGGACTCGAGCTCCGAACAATCGGTTTAGTGAACTCTGGGAGGGCCTGTGTCGAGTCGCGGACTCAAAGACCAGTCTCCAGCTCCAGACAACAGGATTAGTGAACTCTGGGAGGGCCGGTGTCAGGTAGTGGACTCGAAGACCAACCTCCAGCTCCAGACAACGGGATTAATGAACTCTGGGAGGGCCTGTGTTGGGTAGCGGATTCGAGCACAGGACTCGAGGTCCAGACAACGGGTTTAGTGAACTCTGGGAGGGCCAGTGTCGGGTAGTGGACTCGAAGACCAGACTCCAGCTCCAGACAATGAGTTTAGTGAACTCTGGGAGGGCCAGTGTTGGTTAGCGGACTCAAGCACAGGACTCCAGCTCCAGACAATGGGTTTAGTGAACTCTGGGAGGGCCAGTGTTGTGTAGCGGACTCGAGCACAGGACTCCAGCTCCAGACAATGGGTTTAGTGAACTCTGGGAGATCCTGTGTCGAATAACGGACTAGAAGACCAGACTCCAGCTCCAGACAACGGGTTTAGTGAACTCTGGGAGGGACTGTATCGGGTAGCGGACTCGAGCACAGGACTCGAGGTCCAGACAATGGGTTTAGTGAAATCTGGGTGGGCCAGTGTTGGGCAGTGGATTCGAGCAAAGGACTCGAGCTCCGAACAATGGGTTTAGTGAACTCTGGGTAGGCCTGTGTCGGGTAGTGGACTCGAAGACCAGACTCCAGCTCCAGACAATGAGTTTAGTGAACTCTGGGAGAGCCAGTGTTGGTTAGCGGACTCGAGCACAGGACTCCAGCTCCAGACAATGGGTTTAGTGAACTCTGGGAGATCCTGTGTCGAATAACGGACTAGAAGACCAGACTGCAGCTCCAGACAACTGGTTTAGTGATCTCTGGGAGGGACTGTATCGGGTAGCGGACTCGAGCACAGGACTCGAGGTCCAGACAATGGGTTTAGTGAAATCTGGGTGGGCCAGTGTTGGGCAGTGGACTCAAGCAAAGGGCTCGAGCTACGAACAACGGGATTTATGAACTCTGGGAGGGCCTGTGTCGGGTTGTGGACTCGAAGACCAACATCCAGCTCCAGACTACGGGATTAGTGAACTCTGGGAGGGCCGGTGTCGGGTAGTGGACTCGAAGACCAACATCCAGCTCCAGACAACGGGATTAGTGAACTCTGGGAGGGCCTGTGTCGGGTAGTGGACTCGAAGACCAACATCCAGCTCCAGACAACGGGATTAATGAACTCTGGGAGGGCCTGGGTTGGGTAGCGGACTCGAGCACAGGACTCGAGCTCCGGAGAATGGGTTTAGTGAACTCTGGGAGGGCCTGTGTCGGGTAGCGGACTCGAACACAGGACCCCAGCTCCGGACAATGAGTTTAGAGAAAGCTAGGAGGCCTGTGTCGGGTAGACGACTCGAGGACAGGACTCCAGCTCCAGACAATGGGTTTAGTGAACTCTGGGAGGGCCTGTGTCGAATAGCGGACTCGAGATCAGGACTCCAGCTCCAGACAATGGGTTTAGTGAACTCTGGAAGGGCCTGTGTCGAATAGCGGACTCGAGATCAGGACTCCAGCTCCAGACAATGGGTTTAGTGAACTCTGGGAGGGCCTGTGTCGAATAGCGGACTCGAGATCAGGACTCCAGCTCCAGACAATGGGTTTAGTGAACACTGGGAGGGCCTGTGTCGGGTAGCAGACTCGAGCACAGGACTCGAGCTCCAGACAATGTGTTTTGTGAACTCGGGGAGGGCCTGTGTCTGGTAGCGGACTCGAGCACAGGACACGAGCTCCGAACAATGGGTTTAGTGAACTCTGGGAGGGCCAGTCTCAGATAGCGGACTCGAGCACAGGACTCGATTTCAAGACAATGGGTTTAGTGAAATCTGGGAGGGCCTGTGTTGGGTAGTGGACTCGAAGACCAACCTCCAGCTCCAGACAACGGGTTTAGAGAACTCTGGGAGGGCCAGTGTCGGATAGCGGACTCGAGCACAGGAGTCCAGCTCCAGACAATGAGTTTAGTGAACTCTGGGAGGGCCAGTGTTGGGTAGTGGAATCGAGCACAGGACTCGAGCTCCGAACAATCGGTTTAGTGAACTCTGGGAGGGCCAGTGTCGAGTCGCGGACTCAAAGACCAGTCTCCAGCTCCAGACAACAGGATTTGTGAACTCTGGGAGGGCCGGTGTCAGGTAGTGGACTCGAAGACCAACCTCCAGCTCCAGACAATGAGTTTAGTGAACACTGGGAGGGCCGGTGTCGGGTAGTGGACTCGAAGACCAACCTCCAGCTCCAGACAACGGGATTAATGAACTCTGGGAGGGCCTGTGTTGGGTAGCGGATTCGAGCTCAGGACCCGAGGTCAAGTCAACGGGTTTAGTGAACTCTGGGAGGGCCAGTGTCGGGTAGTGGACTCGAAGACCAGACTCCAGCTCCAGACAATGAGTTTAGTGAACACTGGGAGGGCCGGTGTCGGGTAGTGGACTCGAAGACCAACCTCCAGCTCCAGACAACGGGATTAATGAACTCTGGGAGGGTCTGTGTTGGGTAGCGGATTCGAGCACAGGACTCGAGGTCCAGACAACGGGTTTAGTGAACTCTGGGAGGGCCAGTGTCGGGTAGTGGACTCGAAGACCAGACTCCAGCTCCAGACAATGAGTTTAGTAAACTCTGGGAGGGCCGGTGTCGGGTAGCGGATTCGAGCACAGGACTCGAGGTCCAGACAACGGGATTAATGAACTCTGGGAGGGCCTGTGTCGAATAACGGACTAGAAGACCAGACTGCAGCTCCAGACAACGGGTTTAGTGAACTCTGGGAGGGACTGTATCGGGTAGCGGACTCGAGCACAGGACTCGAGGTCCAGACAATGGGTTTAGTGAAATCTGGGTGGGCCAGTGTTGGGCAGTGGACTCGAAAAAGGACTCGAGCTCCGAACAATGGGTTTAGTGAACTCTGGGTGGGCCTGTGTTGGGTAGTGGACTCGAGCAAAGGGCTCGAGCTCCGAACAACGGGATTAATGAACTCTGGGAGGGCCTGTGTCGGGTTGTGGACTCGAAGACCAACATCCAGCTCCAGACAACGGGATTAGTGAACTCTGGGAGGGCCAGTGTCGGGTAGTGGACTCGAAGACCAACATCCAGCTCCAGACAACGGGATTAGTGAACTCTGGGAGGGCCGGTGTCGGGTTGTTGGCTCGAAGACCAACATCCAGCTCCAGACAACGGGATTAATGAACTCTGGGAGGGCCTGTGTTGGGTAGCGGACTCGAGCACAGGACTCGAGCTCCAGACAATGGGTTTAGTGAACTCTGGGAGGGCCTGTGTCGCGTAGTGGACTCGAAGACCAGACTCCAGCTCCAGACAACGGGATTAATGAACTCTGGGAGGGCCGGTGTCGGGTAGTGGATTCGAAGACCAGACTCCAGCACCAGAAAACGTGATTAATGAACTCTGGGAGGGCCTGTGTCTGGTAGCGGACTCGAGCACAGGACTGCAACTCCAGACTATGAGTTTAGTGAAATCTGGGAGGGCCGGTGTCGGGTAGCGGACTCGAGCACGGGACTCGATCTCCAGACAATGGGTTTAGTGAACTCTTGGAGGGCCTGTGTTGGGTAGCCGACTCGAGCACAGGACTCCAGCTCCAGACAATTGGATTAGTGAACTCTGGGAGGGCCTGTGTAGGGTAGTGGACTCGAGCACAGGACTCGAGCTCCGAACAATCGGTTTAGTGAACTCTGGGAGGGCCAGTGTCGAGTCGCGGACTCAAAGACCAGTCTCCAGCTCCAGACAACAGGATTAGTGAACTCTGGGAGGGCCTGTGTTGGGTAGTGGACTCGAAGACCAGACTCCAGCTCCAGACAATGAGTTCAGTGAATACTGGGAGGGCCGGTGTCGGGTAGTGGACTCGAAGACCAACATCCAGCTCCAGACAACGGGATTAATGAACTCTGGGAGGGCCTGTGTTGGGTAGCGGACTCGAGCACAGGACTCCAGCTCCAGACAATGGGTTTAGTGAACTCTGGGAGGGCCTGTGTCGCGTAGTGGATTCGAAGACCAGACTCCAGCACCAGACAACGGGATTAATGAACTCTGGGAGGGCCTGTGTCTGGTAGCGGACTCGAGCACAGGACTGCAACTCCAGACTATGATTTTAGTGAAATCTGGGAGGGCCGGTGTCGGGTAGCGGACTCGAGCACGGGACTCGATCTCCAGACAATGGGTTTAGTGAACTCTTGGAGGGCCTGTGTTGGGTAGCCGACTCGAGCACAGTACTCCAGCTCCAGACAATGGTATTAGTGAACTCTGGGACGGCCTGTGTAGGGTAGCGGACTCGAGCACAGGACTCCAGCTCCAGACAACAGGATTAGTGAACAATGGGTGGGCCGGTGTCAGGTAGTGGACTCGAAGACCAGACTCCAGCTCCAGACAATGAGTTTAGTGAACACTGGGAGGGCCGGTGTCGGGTAGTGGACTCGAAGACCAACCTCCAGCTCCAGACAACGGGATTAATGAACTCTGGGAGGGCCTGTGTTGGGTAGCGGATTCGAGCACAGGACTCGAGGTCCAGACAACGGGTTTAGTGAACTCTGGGAGGGCCAGTGTCGGGTAGTGGACTCGAAGACCAGACTCCAGCTCCAGACAATGGGTTTAGTGAACTCTGGGAGATCCTGTGTCAAATAACGGACTAGAAGACCAGACTCCAGCTCCAGACAACGGGTTTAGTGAACTCTGGGAGGGACTGTATCGGGTAGCGGACTCGAGCACAGGACTCGAGGTCCAGACAATGGGTTTAGTGAAATCTGGGTGGGCCAGTGTTGGGCAGTGGACTCTAAAAAGGACTCGAGCTCCGAACAATGGGTTTAGTGAACTCTGGGTGGGCCTGTGTTGGGTAGTGGACTCGAGCAAGGGGCTCGAGCTCCGAACAACGGGATTAATGAACTCTGGGAGGGCCTGTGTCGGGTTGTGGACTCGAAGACCAACATCCAGCTCCAGACAACGGGATTAGTGAACTCTGGGAGGGCCGGTGTCGGGTAGTGGACTCGAAGACCAACATCCAGCTCCAGACAACGGGATTAATGAACTCTGGGAGGGCCTGTGTTGTGTAGCGGACTCGAGCACAGGACTCGAGCTCCAGACAATGGGTTTAGTGAACTCTGGGAGGGCCTGTGTCGCGTAGTGGACTCGAAGACCAGACTCCAGCTCCAGACAACGGGATTAATGAACTCTGGGAGGGCCTGTGTCGGGTAGTGGACTCGAAGACCAACATCCAGCTCCAGACAACGGGATTAATGAACTCTGGGAGGGCCTGGGTTGGGTAGCGGACTCGAGCACAGGACTCGAGCTCCGGAGAATGGGTTTAGTGAACTCTGGGAGGGCCTGTGTCGGGTAGTGGACTCGAGCACAGGACCCCAGCTCCGGACAATGAGTTTAGAGAAAGCTAGGAGGGCCTGTGTCGGGTAGACGACTCGAGGACAGGACTCCAGCTCCAGACAATGGGTTTAGTGAACTCTGGGAGGGCCTGTGTCGAATAGCGGACTCGAGATCAGGACTCCAGCTCCAGACAATGGGTTTAGTGAACTCTGGGAGGGCCTGTGTCGAATAGCGGACTCGAGATCAGGACTCCAGCTCCAGACAATGGGTTTAGTGAACACTGGGAGGGCCTGTGTCGGGTAGCAGACTCGAGCACAGGACTCGAGCTCCAGACAATGTGTTTTGTGAACTCGGGGAGGGCCTGTGTCTGGTAGCGGACTCGAGCACAGGACACGAGCTCCGAACAATGGGTTTAGTGAACTCTGGGAGGGCCAGTCTCAGATAGCGGACTCGAGCACAGGACTCGATTTCAAGACAATGGGTTTAGTGAAATCTGGGAGGGCCTGTGTTGGGTAGTGGACTCGAAGACCAACCTCCAGCTCCAGACAACGGGTTTAGAGAACTCTGGGAGGGCCAGTGTCGGATAGCGGACTCGAGCACAGGAGTCCAGCTCCAGACAATGAGTTTAGTGAACTCTGGGAGGGCCAGTGTTGGGTAGTGGAATCGAGCACAGGACTCGAGCTCCGAACAATCGGTTTAGTGAACTCTGGGAGGGCCAGTGTCGAGTCGCGGACTCAAAGACCAGTCTCCAGCTCCAGACAACAGGATTTGTGAACTCTGGGAGGGCCGGTGTCAGGTAGTGGACTCGAAGACCAACCTCCAGCTCCAGACAATGAGTTTAGTGAACACTGGGAGGGCCGGTGTCGGGTAGTGGACTCGAAGACCAACCTCCAGCTCCAGACAACGGGATTAATGAACTCTGGGAGGGTCTGTGTTGGGTAGCGGATTCGAGCACAGGACTCGAGGTCCAGACAACGGGTTTAGTGAACTCTGGGAGGGCCAGTGTCGGGTAGTGGACTCGAAGACCAGACTCCAGCTCCAGACAATGAGTTTAGTAAACTCTGGGAGGGCCGGTGTCGGGTAGCGGATTCGAGCACAGGACTCGAGGTCCAGACAACGGGATTAATGAACTCTGGGAGGGCCTGTGTCGAATAACGGACTAGAAGACTAGACTGCAGCTCCAGACAACGGGTTTAGTGAACTCTGGGAGGGACTGTATCGGGTAGCGGACTCGAGCACAGGACTCCAGCTCCAGACAACAGGATTAGTGAACAATGGGAGGGCCGGTGTCAGGTAGTGGACTCGAAGACCAGACTCCAGCTCCAGACAATGAGTTTAGTGAACACTGGGAGGGCCGGTGTCGGGTAGTGGACTCGAAGACCAACCTCCAGCTCCAGACAACGGGATTAATGAACTCTGGGAGGGCCTGTGTTGGGTAGCGGATTCGAGCACAGGACTCGAGGTCCAGACAACGGGTTTAGTGAACTCTGGGAGGGCCAGTGTCGGGTAGTGGACTCGAAGACCAGACTCCAGCTCCAGACAATGGGTTTAGTGAACTCTGGGAGATCCTGTGTCGAATAACGGACTAGAAGACCAGACTCAAGCTCCAGACAACGGGTTTAGTGAACTCTGGGAGGGACTGTATCGGGTAGCGGACTCGAGCACAGGACTCGAGGTCCAGACAATGGGTTTAGTGAAATCTGGGTGGGCCAGTGTTGGGCAGTGGACTCGAAAAAGGACTCGAGCTCCGAACAATGGGTTTAGTGAACTCTGGGTGGGCCTGTGTTGGGTAGTGGACTCGAGCAAGGGGCTCGAGCTCCGAACAACGGGATTAATGAACTCTGGGAGGGCCTGTGTCGGGTTGTGGACTCGAAGACCAACATCCAGCTCCAGACAACGGGATTAGTGAACTCTGGGAGGGCCGGTGTCGGGTAGTGGACTCGAAGACCAACATCCAGCTCCAGACAACGGGATTAATGAACTCTGGGAGGGCCTGTGTTGTGTAGCGGACTCGAGCACAGGACTCGAGCTCCAGACAATGGGTTTAGTGAACTCTGGGAGGGCCTGTGTCGCGTAGTGGACTCGAAGACCAGACTCCAGCTCCAGACAACGGGATTAATGAACTCTGGGAGGGCCGGTGTCGGGTAGTGGATTCGAAGACCAGACTCCAGCACCAGACAATGGGATTAATGAACTCTGGGAGGGCCTGTGTCTGGTAGCGGACTCGAGCACAGGACTGCAACTCCAGACTATGAGTTTAGTGAAATCTGGGAGGGCCGGTGTCGGGTAGCGGACTCGAGCACAGGACTCCAGCTCCAGACAATGAGTTTAGTGAACTCTGGGAGGGCCAGTGTTGGGTAGTGGACTCGAGCACAGGACTCGAGCTCCGAAAAATCGGTTTAGTGAACACTGGGAGGGCCGGTGTCGGGTAGTGGACTCGAAGACCAACCTCCAGCTCCAGACAACGGGATTAATGAACTCTGGGAGGGCCTGTGTTGGGTAGCGGATTCGAGCACAGGACTCGAGGTCCAGACAACGGGTTTAGTGAACACTGGGATGGCCGGTGTCGGGTAGTGGACTCGAAGACCAGACTCCAGCTCCAGACAATGAGTTTAGTGAACTCTGGGAGGGCCAGTGTTGGTTAGCGGACTCGAGCACAGGACTCCAGCTCCAGACAATGGGTTTAGTGAACTCTGGGAGGGACTGTATCGGGTAGCGGACTCGAGCACAGGACTCGAGGTCCAGACAATGGGTTTAGTGAAATCTGGGTGGGCCAGTGTTGGGCAGTGGACTCAAGCAAAGGACTCGAGCTCCGAACAATGGGTTTAGTGAACTCTGGGTGGGCCTGTGTTGGGTAGCGGACTCGAGCAAAGGGCTCGAGCTCCGAACAACGGGATTAATGAACTCTGGGAGGGCCTGTGTCGGTTGTGGACTCGAAGACCAACATCCAGCTCCAGACAACGGGTTTAGTGAACTCTGGGAGGGCCTGTATCGGGTAGCGGACTCGAGCACAGGACTCGAGGTCCAGACAATGGGTTTAGTGAAATCTGGGTGGGCCAGTGTTGGGTAGCGGACTCGAGCACAGGACTCGAGCTCCAGACAATGGGTTTAGTGAACTCTGGGAGGGCCTGTGTCGAGTAGCGGACTCGAGCTCAGGACTCCAGCTCCAGACAATGGGTTTAGTGAACTCTGGGAGGGCCTGTGACGAGTAGCGGACTCGAGCTCAGGACTCCAGCTCCAGACAATGGGTTTAGTGAACTCTGGAAGGGCCTGTGTCGGGTAGCAGACTCGAGCACAGGACTCGAGCTCCAGACAATGGGTTTAGAGAACTCGGGGAGGGCCTGTGTCTGGTAGCGAACTCGAGCACAGGACTCCAGCTCCAGACAATGGGTTTAGTGAACTCTGGGAGGGCCTGTGTAGGGTAGCGGACTCGAAGACCAGACTCCAGCTCCAGACAACAGGATTAGTGAACTCTGGGAGGGCCGGTGTCAGGTAGTGGACTTGAAGACCAGACTCCAGCTCCAGACAATGAGTTTAGTGAACACTGGGAGGGCCGGTGTCGGGTAGTGGACTCGAAGACCAACCTCCAGCTCCAGACAACGGGATTAATGAACTCTGGGAGGGCCGGTGTCGGGTAGTGGACTCGAAGACCAACATCCAGCTCCAGACAACGGGATTAGTGAACTCTGGGAGGGCCGGTGTCGGGTAGTGGACTCGAAGACCAACATCCAGCTCCAGACAACGGGATTAATGAACTCTGGGAGGGCCTGTGTTGGGTAGCGGACTCGAGCACAGGACTCGAGCTCCAGACAATGGGTTTAGTGAACTCTGGGAGGGCCTGTGTCGCGTAGTGCACTCGAAGACCAGACCCCAGCTCCAGACAACGGGATTAATGAACTCTCGGAGGGCCGGTGTCGGGTAGTGGATTCGAAGACCAGACTCCAGCACCAGACAACGAGATTAATGAACTCTGGGAGGGCCTGTGTCTGGTAGCGGACTCGAGCACAGGACTGCAACTCCAGACTATGAGTTTAGTGAAATCTGGGAGGGCCGGTGTCGGGTAGCGGACTCGAGCACGGGACTCGATCTCCAGACAATGGGTTTAGTGAACTCTTGGAGGGCCTGTGTTGGGTAGCCGACTCGAGCACAGGACTCCAGCTCCAGACAATGGGATTAGTGAACTCTGGGACGGCCTGTGTAGGGTAGCGGACTCGAGCACAGGACTCCAGCTCCAGACAATGGGTTTAGTGAACTCTGGGAGGGCCTGTGTCGCGTAGTGGACTCGAAAACCAGACTCCAGCTCCAGACAATGGGTTTAGTGGACTCTGGGAGGGCCTGTGTTGGGTAGTGGACTCGAGCACAGGACTCGAGCTCCGAACAATCGGTTTAGTGAACTCTGGGAGGGCCAGTGTCGAGTCGCGGACTCAAAGACCAGTCTCCAGCTCCAGACAACAGGATTAGTGAACTCTGGGAGGGCCGGTGTCAGGTAGTGGACTTGAAGACCAGACTCCAGCTCCAGACAATGAGTTTAGTGAACACTGGGAGGGCCGGTGTCGGGTAGTGGACTCGAAGACCAACCTCCAGCTCCAGACAACTGGATTAATGAACTCTGGGAGGGCCTGTGTTGGGTAGCAGATTCGAGCACAGGACTCGAGGTCCAGACAACGGGTTTAGTGAACTCTGGGAGGGCCAGTGTCGGGTAGTGGACTCGAAGCCCAGACTCCAGCAACAGACAATGAGTTTAGTGAACACTGGGAGGGCCGGTGTCGGGTAGTGGACTCGAAGACCAACCTCCAGCTCCAGTCAACGGGATTAATGAACTCTGGGAGGGCCTGTGTTGGGTAGCGGATTCGAGCACAGGACTCGAGGTCCAGACAACGGGTTTAGTGAACTCTGGGAGGGCCAGTGTCGGGTAGTGGACTCGAAGACCAGACTCCAACTCCAGACAATGGGTTTAGTGAACTCTGGGAGGGCCAGTGTTGGTTAGCGGACTCGAGCACAGGACTCCAGCTCCAGACAATGGGTTTAGTGAACTCTGGGAGGGCCAGTGTTGGGTAGCGGACTCGAGCACAGGACTCCAGCTCCAGACAATGGGTTTAGTGAACTCTGGGAGATCCTGTGTCGAATAACGGACTAGAAGACCAGACTCCAGCTCCAGACAACGGGTTTAGTGAACTCTGGGAGGGACTGTATCGGGTAGCGGACTCGAGCACAGGACTCGAGGTCCAGACAATGGGTTTAGTGAAATCTGGGTGGGCCAGTGTTGGGCAGTGGACTCGAAAAAGGACTCGAGCTCCGAACAATGGGTTTAGTGAACTCTGGGTGGGCCTGTGTTGGGTAGTGGACTCGAGCAAAGGGCTCGAGCTCCGAACAACGGGATTAATGAACTCTGGGAGGGCCTGTGTCGGGTTGTGGACTCGAAGACCAACATCCAGCTCCAGACAACGGGATTAATGAACTCTGGGAGGGCCTGTGTTGGGTAGCGGACTCGAGCACAGGACTCGAGCTCCAGACAATGGGTTTAGTGAACTCTGGGAGGGCCTGTGTCGCGTAGTGGACTCGAAAACCAGACTCCAGCTCCAGACAACGGGATTAATGAACTCTGGGAGGGCCGGTGTCGGGTAGTGGATTCGAAGACCAACATCCAGCTCCAGACAACGGGATTAATGAACTCTGGGAGGGCCTGTGTTGGGTAGCGGACTCGAGCACAGGACTCGAGCTCCGGAGAATGGGTTTAGTGAACTCTGGGTGGGCCTGTGTTGGGTAGTGGACTCGAGCAAAGGGCTCGAGCTCCGAACAACGGGATTAATGAACTCTGGGAGGGCCTGTGTCGGGTTGTGGACTCGAAGACCAACATCCAGCTCCAGACAACGGGATTAATGAACTCTCGGAGGGCCTGTGTTGGGTAGCGGACTCGAGCACAGGACTCGAGCTCCAGACAATGGGTTTAGTGAACTCTGGGAGGGCCTGTGTCGCGTAGTGGACTCGAAAACCAGACTCCAGCTCCAGACAACGGGATTAATGAACTCTGGGAGGGCCGGTGTCGGGTAGTGGATTCGAAGACCAACATCCAGCTCCAGTAAACGGGATTAATGAACTCTGGGAGGGCCTGTGTTGGGTAGCGGACTCGAGCACAGGACTCGAGCTCCGGAGAATGGGTTTAGTGAACTCTGGGAGGGCCTGTGTCGGGTAGCGGACTCGAGCACAGGACTCCAGCTCCAGACTATGAGTTTAGTGAAATCTGGGAGGGCCGGTGTCGGGTAGCGGACTCGAGCACGGGACTCGATCTCCAGACAATGGGTTTAGTGAACTCTTGGAGGGCCTGTGTTGGGTAGCCGACTCGAGCACAGGACTCCAGCTCCAGACAATGGGATTAGTGAACTCTGGGAGGGCCGGTGTCGGGTAGTGGACTCGAGCAAAGGGCTCGAGCTCCGAACAACGGGATTAATGAACTCTGGGAGGGCCTGTGTCGGGTTGTGGACTCGAAGACCAACATCCAGCTCCAGACAACGGGATTAATGAACTCTGGGAGGGCCTGTGTTGGGTAGCGGACTCGAGCACAGGACTCGAGCTCCAGACAATGGGTTTAGTGAACTCTGGGAGGGCCTGTGTCGCGTAGTGGACTCGAAAACCAGACTCCAGCTCCAGACAACGGGATTAATGAACTCTGGGAGGGCCGGTGTCGGGTAGTGGATTCGAAGACCAACATCCAGCTCCAGACAACGGGATTAATGAACTCTGGGAGGGCCTGTGTTGGGTAGCGGACACGAGCACAGGACTCGAGCTCCGGAGAATGGGTTTAGTGAACTCTGGGTGGGCCTGTGTTGGGTAGTGGACTCGAGCAAAGGGCTCGAGCTCCGAACAACGGGATTAATGAACTCTGGGAGGGCCTGTGTCGGGTTGTGGACTCGAAGACCAACATCCAGCTCCAGACAACGGGATTAATGAACTCTGGGAGGGCCTGTGTTGGGTAGCGGACTCGAGCACAGGACTCGAGCTCCAGACAATGGGTTTAGTGAACTCTGGGAGGGCCTGTGTCGCGTAGTGGACTCGAAAACCAGACTCCAGCTCCAGACAACGGGATTAATGAACTCTGGGAGGGCCGGTGTCGGGTAGTGGATTCGAAGACCAACATCCAGCTCCAGAAAACGGGATTAATGAACTCTGGGAGGGCCTGTGTTGGGTAGCGTACTCGAGCACAGGACTCGAGCTCCGGAGAAGGGGTTTAGTGAACTCTGGGAGGGCCTGTGTCGGGTAGCGGACTCGAGCACAGGACTCCAGCTCCAGACAATGGGTTTAGTGAACTCTGGGAGGGACTGGGTCGCGTAGTGGATTCGAAGACCAGACTCCAGCACCAGACAACGGGATTAATGAACTCTGGGAGGGCCTGTGTCTGGTAGCGGACTCGAGCACAGGACTGCAACTCCAGACTATGAGTTTAGTGAAATCTGGGAGGGCCGGTGTCGGGTAGCGGACTCGAGCACGGGACTCGATCTCCAGACAATGGGTTTAGTGAACTCTTGGAGGGCCTGTGTTGGGTAGCCGACTCGAGCACAGGACTCCAGCTCCAGACAATGGGATTAGTGAACTCTGGGAGGGCCGGTGTCGGGTAGTGGACTCGAGCACAGGACTCGAGCTCCGAACATTCGGTTTAGTGAACTCTGGGAGGGCCAGTGTCGAGTCGCGGACTCAAAGACCAGTCTCCAGCTCCAGACAACAGGATTAGTGAACTCTGGGAGGGCAGGTGTCGGGTAGTGGACTCGAGCACAGGACTCCAGCTCCAGACAACGGGATTAATGAACTCTGGGAGGGCCTGTGTTGGGTTGCGGACTCGAGCAAAGGACTCGAGCTCCGGAGAATGGGTTTAGTGAACTCTGGGAGGGCCTGTGTCAGGTAGTGGACTCGAAGACCAACCTCCAGCTCCAGACAACGGGATTAATGAACTCTGGGAGGGCCTGTGTTGGGTAGCGGATTCGAGCACAGGACTCGAGGTCCAGACAACAGGATTAGTGAACTCTGGGACGGCCTGTGTAGGGTAGTGGACTCGAAGACCAGACTCCAGCTCCAGACAATGAGTTTAGTGAACTCTGGGTGGGCCTGTGTCGGGTAGCGGACTCGAGCACAGGACTCCAGCTCCAGACAATGGGTTTAGTGAACTCTGGGAGGGCCTGTGTTGGGTAGTGGACTCGAGCACAGGACTCGAGGTCCAGACAATGGGTTTAGTGAACTCTGGGAGGGCCAGTGTCGGGTAGCGGACTCGAGCTCAGGACTCGAGCTCCGGACAATCGGTTTAGTGAACTCTGGGAGGGCCAGTGTCGAGTCGCGGACTCAAAGACCAGTCTCCAGCTCCAGACAACAGGATTAGTGAACTCTGGGAGGGCCGGTGTCAGGTAGTGGACTCGAAGACCAGACTCCAGCTCCAGACAATGAGTTTAGTGAACACAGGGAGGGCCGGTGTCGGGTAGTGGACTCAAAGACCAACCTCCAGCTCCAGACAACGGGATTAATGAACTCTGGGAGGGCCTGTGTCGGGTAGCGGACTCGAGCACAGGACTCCAGCTCCAGACAATGGGTTTAGTGAACTCTGGGAGGGCCAGTGTTGGGTAGCCGACTCGAGCACAGGACTCCAGCTCCAGACAATGGGTTTAGTGAACTCTGGGAGGGCCAGTGTTGGGTAGCCGACTCGAGCACAGGACTCCAGCTCCAGACAATGGGATTAGTGAACTCTGGGAGGGCCAGTGTTGGGTAGCGGACTCGAGCACAGGACTCCAGCTCCAGACAATGGGTTTAGTGAACTCTGGGAGATCCTGTGTTGAATAACGGACTAGAAGACCAGACTCCAGCTCCAGACAACGGGTTTAGTGAACTCTGGGAGATCCTGTGTCGAATAACGGACTCGAAGACCAGACTCCAGCTCCAGACAATGAGTTTAGTGAACTCTGGGAGGGCCAGTATTGGGTAGCGGACTCGAGCACAGGACTCCAGCTCCAGACAATGGGTTTAGTGAACTCTGGGAGGGCCAGTGTTGGGTAGCGGACTCGAGCACAGGACTCCAGCTCCAGACAATGGGTTTAGTGAACTCTGGGAGATCCTGTGTCGAATAACGGACTAGAAGACCAGACTCCAGCTCCAGACAACGGGTTTAGTGAACTCTGGGAGGGACTGTATCGGGTAGCGGACTCGAGCACAGGACTCGAGGTCCAGACAATGGGTTTAGTGAAATCTGGGTGGGCCAGTGTTGGGCAGTGGACTCGAAAAAGGACTCGAGCTCCGAACAATGGGTTTAGTGAACTCTGGGTGGGCCTGTGTTGGGTAGTGGACTCGAGCAAAGGGCTCGAGCTCCGAACAACGGGATTAATGAACTCTGGGAGGGCCTGTGTCGGGTTGTGGACTCGAAGACCAACATCCAGCTCCAGACAACGGGATTAGTGAACTCTGGGAGGGCCGGTGTCGGGTAGTGGACTCGAAGACCAACATCCAGCTCCAGACAACGGGATTAGTGAACTCTGGGAGGGCCTGTGTCGGTTAGCGGACTCGAGCACAGGACTCCAGCTCCAGACAATGGGTTTAGTGAACTCTGGGAGGGCCTGTGTCGCGTAGTGGATTCGAAGACCAGACTCCAGCACCAGACAACGGGATTAATGAACTCTGGGAGGGCCTGTGTCTGGTAGCGGACTCGAGCACAGGACTGCAACTCCAGACTATGAGTTTAGTGAAATCTGGGAGGGCCGGTGTCGGGTAGCGGACTCGAGCACGGGACTCGATCTCCAGACAATGGGTTTAGTGAACTCTTGGAGGGCCTGTGTTGGGTAGCCGACTCGAGCACAGGACTCCAGCTCCAGACAATGGGATTAGTGAACTCTGGGAGGGCCTGTGTTGGGTAGTGGACTCGAAGACCAGACTCCAGCTCCAGACAATGGGATTAGTGAACTCTGGGAGGGCCTGTGTCGAATAGCGGACTCGAGCACAGGACTCCAGCTCCAGACAATGGGATTAGTGAACTCTGGGAGGGCCTGTGTCGCGTAGTGGACTCGAAAACCAGACTCCAGCTCCAGACAATGGGTTTAGTGGACTCTGGGAGGGCCTGTGTTGGGTAGTGGACTCGAGCACAGGACTCGAGCTCCGAACAATCGGTTTAGTGAACTCTGGGAGGGCCAGTGTCGAGTCGCGGACTCAAAGACCAGTCTCCAGCTCCAGACAACAGGATTAGTGAACTCTGGGAGGGCCGGTGTCAGGTAGTGGACTCGAAGACCAGACTCCAGCTCCAGACAATGAGTTTAGTGAAATCTGGGAGGGCCGGTGTCGGGTAGTGGACTCGAAGACCAACCTCCAGCTCCAGACAACGGGATTAATGAACTCTGGGAGGGCCGGTGTCGGGTAGTGGACTCGAAGACCAACCTCCAGCTCCAGACAACGGGATTAATGAACTCTGGGAGGGCCTGTGTTGTGTAGCGGATTCGAGCACAGGACTCGAGGTCCAGACAACGGGTTTAGTGAACTCTGGGAGGGCCAGTGTCGGGTAGTGGACTCGAAGACCAGACTCCAGCTCCAGACAATGAGTTTAGTGAACTCAGGGAGGGCCAGTATTGGGTAGCAGACTCGAGCACAGGACTCCAGCTCCAGACAATGGGTTTAGTGATCTCTGGGAGGGCCAGTGTTGGGTAGCGGACTCGAGCACAGGACTCCAGCTCCAGACAATGGGTTTAGTGAAATCTGGGAGATCCTGTGTCGAATAACGGACTAGAAGACCAGACTCCAGCTCCAGACAACGGGTTTAGTGAACTCTGGGAGGGACTGTATCGGGTAGCGGACTCGAGCACAGGACTCGAGGTCCAGACAATGGGTTTAGTGAAATCTGGGTGGGCCAGTGTTGGGCAGTGGACTCGAAAAAGGACTCGAGCTCCGAACAATGGGTTTAGTGAACTCTGGGAGGGCCTGTGTTGTGTAGCGGATTCGAGCACAGGACTCGAGGTCCAGACAACGGGTTTAGTGAACTCTGGGAGGGCCAGTGTCGGGTAGTGGACTCGAAGACCAGACTCCAGCTCCAGACAATGAGTTTAGTGAACTCAGGGAGGGCCAGTATTGGGTAGCAGACTCGAGCACAGGACTCCAGCTCCAGACAATGGGTTTAGTGATCTCTGGGAGGGCCAGTGTTGGGTAGCGGACTCGAGCACAGGACTCCAGCTCCAGACAATGGGTTTAGTGAACTCTGGGAGATCCTGTGTCGAATAACGGACTAGAAGACCAGACTCCAGCTCCAGACAACGGGTTTAGTGAACTCTGGGAGGGACTGTATCGGGTAGCGGACTCGAGCACAGGACTCGAGGTCCAGACAATGGGTTTAGTGAAATCTGGGTGGGCCAGTGTTGGGCAGTGGACTCGAAAAAGGACTCGAGCTCCGAACAATGGGTTTAGTGAACTCTGGGTGGGCCTGTGTTGGGTAGTGGACTCGAGCAAAGGGCTCGAGCTCCGAACAACGGGATTAATGAACTCTGGGAGGGCCTGTGTCGGTTGTGGACTCGAAGACCAACATCCAGCTCCAGACAACGGGATTAGTGAACTCTGGGAGGGCCGGTGTCGGGTAGTGGACTCGAAGACCAACATCCAGCTCCAGACAACGGGATTAGTGAACTCTGGGAGGGCCGGTGTCGGGTAGTGGACTCGAAGACCAACATCCAGCTCCAGACAACGGGATTAATGAACTCTGGGAGGGCCTGTGTTGGGTAGCGGACTCGAGCACAGGACTCGAGCTCCAGACAATGGGTTTAGTGAACTCTGGGAGGGCCTGTGTTGGGTAGCGGATTCGAGCACAGGACTCGAGGTCCAGACAACGGGTTTAGTGAACTCTGGGAGGGCCAGTGTCGGTTTGTGGACTCGAAGACCAACATCCAGCTCCAGACAACGGGATTAGTGAACTCTGGGAGGGCCGGTGTCGGGTAGTGGACTCGAAGACCAACATCCAGCTCCAGACAACGGGATTAGCGAACTCTGGGAGGGCCGGTGTCGGGTAGTGGACTCGAAGACCAACATCCAGCTCCAGACAACGGGATTAATGAACTCTGGGAGGGCCTGTGTTGGGTAGCGGACTCGAGCACAGGACTCGAGCTCCAGACAATGGGTTTAGTGAACTCTGGGAGGGCCTGTGTCGCGTAGTGGACTCGAAGACCAGACTCCAGCTCCAGATAACGGGATTAATGAACTCTGGGAGGGCCGGTGTCGGGTAGTGGATTCGAAGACCAGACTCCAGCACCAGACAACGGGATTAATGAACTCTGGGAGGGCCTGTGTCTGGTAGCGGACTCGAGCACAGGACTGCAACTCCAGACTATGAGTTTAGTGAAATCTGGGAGGGCCGGTGTCGGGTAGCGGACTCGAGCACGGGACTCGATCTCCAGACAATGGGTTTAGTGAACTCTTGGAGGGCCTGTGTTGGGTAGCCGACTCGAGCACAGGACTCCAGCTCCAGACAATTGGATTAGTGAACTCTGGGAGGGCCTGTGTAGGGTAGCGGACTCGACGACCAGAGTCCAGCTCCAGACAATGAGTTTAGTGAACACTGGGAGGGCCGGTGTCGGGTAGTGGACTCGAAGACCAACATCCAGCTCCAGACAACGGGATTAATGAACTCTGGGAGGGCCTGTGTTGGGTAGCGGACTCGAGCACAGGACTCGAGCTCCTGAGAATGGGTTTAGTGAACTCTGGGAGGGCCTGTGTCGGGTAGCGGACTCGAGCACAGGACTCCAGCTCCAGACAATGGGTTTAGTGAACTCTGGGAGGGCCTGTGTCGCGTAGTGGATTCGAAGACCAGACTCCAGCACCAGACAACGGGATTAATGAACTCTGGGAGGGCCTGTGTCTGGTAGCGGACTCGAGCACAGGACTGCAACTCCAGACTATGAGTTTAGTGAAATCTGGGAGGGCCAGTGTTGGGTAGCGGACTCGAGCACAGGACTCCAGCTCCAGACAATGGGTTTAGTGAACTCTGGGAGATCCTGTGTCGAATAACGGACTAGAAGACCAGACTCCAGCTCCAGACAACGGGTTTAGTGAACTCTGGGAGGGACTGTATCGGGTAGCGGACTCGAGCACAGGACTCGAGGTCCAGACAATGGGTTTAGTGAAATCTGGGTGGGCCAGTGTTGGGCAGTGGACTCGAAAAAGGACTCGAGCTCCGAACAACGGGATTAATGAACTCTGGGAGGGCCTGTGTCGGTTGTGGACTCGAAGACCAACATCCAGCTCCAGACAACGGGATTAGTGAACTCTGGGAGGGCCGGTGTCGGGTAGTGGACTCGAAGACCAACATCCAGCTCCAGACAACGGGATTAGTGAACTCTGGGAGGGCCGGTGTCGGGTAGTGGACTCGAAGACCAACATCCAGCTCCAGACAACGGGATTAATGAACTCTGTGAGGGCCTGTGTTGGGTAGCGTACTCGAGCACAGGACTCGAGCTCCAGACAATGGGTTTACTGAACTCTGGGAGGGCCTGTGTCGCGTAGTGGACTCGAAGACCAGACTCCAGCACCAGACAATGGGTTTAGTGAACTCTGGGAGGGCCAGTGTCGAGTCGCGGACTCAAAGACCAGTCTCCAGCTCCAGACAACAGGATTAATGAACTCTGGGAGGGCCGGTGTCGGGTAGTGGACTCGAAGACCAGACTCCAGCTCCAGACAATGAGTTTAGTGAACACAGGTAGGGCCGGTGTCGGGTAGTGGACTCGAAGACCAACCTCCAGCTCCAGACAACAGGATTAATGAACTCTGGGAGGGCCTGTGTTGAGTAGCGGATTCGAGCACAGGACTCGAGGTCCAGACAACGGGTTTAGTGAACTCTGGGAGGGCCAGTGTCGGGTAGTGGAATCGAAGACCAGACTCCAGCTCCAGACAATGAGTTTAGTGAACTCTGGGAGGGCCGGTGTCGGGTAGTGGACTCGAGCACAGGACTCCAGCTCCAGACAATGGGTTTAGTGAACTCTGGGAGATCCTGTGTCGAATAACGGACTAGAAGACCAGACTCCAGCTCCAGACAACGGGTTTAGTGAACTCTGGGAGGGACTGTATCGGGTAGCGGACTCGAGCACAGGTCTCGAGGTCCAGACAATGGGTTTAGTGAAATCTGGGTGGGCCAGTGTTGGGCAGTGGACTCGAAAAAGGACTCGAGCTCCGAACAATGGGTTTAGTGAACTCTGGGTGGGCCTGTGTTGGGTAGTGGACTCGAAGACCAACCTCCAGCTCCAGACAACGGGATTAATGAACTCTGGGAGGGCCTGTGTCGGGTTGTGGACTCGAAGACCAACATCCAGCTCCAGACAACGGGATTAGTGAACTCTGGGAGTGCCGGTGTCGGGTAGTGGACTCGAAGACCAGACTCCAGCACCAGACAATGGGTTTAGTGAACTCTGGGAGGGCCTGTGTCGCGTAGTGGATTCGAAGACCAGACTCCAGCACCAGACAACGGGATTAATGAACTCTGGGAGGGCCTGTGTCTGGTAGCGGACTCGAGCACAGGACTGCAACTCCAGACTATGAGTTTAGTGAAATCTGGGAGGGCCGGTGTCGGGTAGCGGACTCGAGCACGGGACTCGATCTCCAAACAATGGGTTTAGTGAACTCTTGGAGGGCCTGTGTTGGGTAGCCGACTCGAGCACAGGACTCCAGCTCCAGACAATGGGATTAGTGATCTCTGGGACGGCCTGTGTAGGGTAGCGGACTCGAAGACCAGACTCCAGCTCCAGACAATGAGTTTAGTGAACTCTGGGAGGGCCAGTGTCAGGTAGTGGACTCGAGCACAGGACTCGAGCTCCGAACAATCGGTTTAGTGAACTCTGGGAGGGCCAGTGTCGAGTCGCGGACTCAAAGTCCAGTCTCCAGCTCCAGACAACAGGATTAGTGAACTCTGGGAGGGCCGGTGTCAGGTAGTGGACTCGAAGACCAGACTCCAGCTCCAGACAATGAGTTTAGTGAACACTGGGAGGGCCGGTGTCGGGTAGTGGACTCGAAGACCAACCTCCAGCTCCAGACAACGGGATTAATGAACTCTGGGAGGGCCTGTGTTGGGTAGCGGATTCGAGCACAGGACTCGAGGTCCAGACAACGGGTTTAGTGAACTCTGGGAGGGCCTGTGTCGAGTAGCGGACTCGAAGACCAGACTCCAGCTCCAGACAATGAGTTTAGTGAACACAGGGAGGGCCGGTGTCGGGTAGTGGACTCGAAGACCAACCTCCAGCTCCAGACAACGGGATTAATGAACTCTGGGAGGGCCTGTGTTGAGTAGCGGATTCAAGCACAGGACTCGAGGTCCAGACAACAGGTTTAGTGAACTCTGGGAGGGCCAGTGTCGGGTAGTGGACTCGAAGACCAGACTCCAGCTCCAGACAATGAGTTTAGTGACCTCTGGGAGGGCCAGTATTGGGTAGCGGACTCTAGCACAGGACTCCAGCTCCAGACAATGGGTTTAGTGAACTCTGGGAGATCCTGTGTCGAATAACGGACTAGAAGACCAGACTCCAGCTCCAGACAACGGGTTTAGTGAACTCTGGGAGGGACTGTATCGGGTAGCGGACTCGAGCACAGGACTCGAGGTCCAGACAATGGGTTTAGTGAAATCTGGGTGGGCCAGTGTTGGGCAGTGGACTCGAAAAAGGACTCGAGCTCCGAACAATGGGTTTAGTGAACTCTGGGTGGGCCTGTGTTGGGTAGTGGACTCGAGCAAAGGGCTCGAGCTCCGAACAACGGGATTAATGAACTCTGGGAGGGCCTGTGTCGGGTTGTGGACTCGAAGACCAACATCCAGCTCCAGACAACGGGATTAGTGAACTCTGGGAGGGCCGGTGTCGGGTAGTGGACTCGAAGACCAACATCCAGCTCCAGACAACGGGATTAATGAACTCTGGGAGGGCCTGTGTCGGGTTGTGGACTCGAAGACCAACATCCAGCTCCAGACAACGGGATTAGTGAACTCTGGGAGGGCCGGTGTCGGGTAGTGGACTCGAAGAATAGACTCCAGCTCCAGACAACGGGTTTAGTGAACTCTGGGAGGGACTGTATCGGGTAGCGGACTCGAGCACAGGACTGCAACTCCAGACTATGAGTTTAGTGAACTCTGGGAGGGCCGGTGTTGGGTAGCGGACTCGAGCACGGGACTCGATCTCCAAACAATGGGATTAGTGAACTCTGGGAGGGCCAGTGTCGGGTAGCGGACTCGAGCACAGGACTCGAGCTCCGAACAATCGGTTTAGTGAACTCTGGGAGGGCCAGTGTCGAGTCGCGGACTCAAAGACCAGTCTCCAGCTCCAGACAACAGGATTAGTGAACTCTGGGAGGGCCGGTGTCAGGTAGTGGACTCGAAGACCAGACTCCTGCTCCAGACAATGAGTTTAGTGAACACTGGGAGGGCCGGTGTCGGGTAGTGGACTCGAAGACCAACCTCCAGCTCCAGACAACGGGATTAATGAACTCTGGGAGGGCCTGTGTTGGGTAGCGGATTCGAGCACAGGACTCGAGGTCCAGACAACGGGTTTAGTGAACTCTGGGAGGGCCTGTGTCGAGTAGCGGACTCGAAGACCAGACTCCAGCTCTAGACAATGAGTTTAGTGAACACAGGGAGGGCCGGTGTCGGGTAGTGGACTCGAAGACCAACCTCCAGCTCCAGACAACGGGATTAATGAACTCTGGGAGGGCCTGTGTTGAGTAGCGGATTCGAGCACAGGACTCGAGGTCCAGACAACGGGTTTAGTGAACTCTGGGAGGGCCAGTGTCGGGTAGTGGACTCGAAGACCAGACTCCAGCTCCAGACAATGAGTTTAGTGAACTCTGGGAGGGCCAGTATTGGGTAGCGGACTCGAGCTCAGGACTCCAGCTCCAGACAATGGGTTTAGTGAACTCTGGGAGATCCTGTGTCGAATAACGGACTAGAAGACCAGACTCCAGCTCCAGACAACGGGTTTAGTGAACTCTGGGAGGGACTGTATCGGGTAGCGGACTCGAGCACAGGACTCGAGGTCCAGACAATGGGTTTAGTGAAATATGGGTGGGCCAGTGTTGGGTAGTGGACTCGAAAAAGGACTCGAGCTCCGAACAATGGGTTTAGTGAACTCTGGGTGGGCCTGTGTTGGGTAGTGGACTCGAGCAAAGGGCTCGAGCTCCGAACAACGGGATTAATGAACTCTGGGAGGGCCTGTGTCGGGTTGTGGACTCGAAGACCAACATCCAGCTCCAGACAACGGGATTAGTGAACTCTGGGAGGGCCGGTGTTGAGTAGCGGATTCGAGCACAGGACTCGAGGTCCAGACAACGGGTTTAGTGAACTCTGGGAGGGCCAGTATTGGGTAGCGGACTCGAGCACAGGACTCCAGCTCCAGACAATGGGTTTAGTGAACTCTGGGAGGGCCAGTGTTGGGTAGCGGACTCGAACACAGGACTCCAGCTCCAGACAATGGGTTTAGTGAACTCTGGGAGATCCTGTGTCGAATAACGGACTAGAAGACCAGACTCCAGCTCCAGACAACGGGTTTAGTGAACTCTGGGAGGGACTGTATCGGGTAGCGGACTCGAGCACAGGACTCGAGGTCCAGACAATGGGTTTAGTGTAATCTGGGTGGGCCAGTGTTGGGCAGTGGACTCGAAAAAGTACTCGAGCTCCGAACAAGGGGTTTAGTGAACTCTGGGTGGGCCTGTGTTGGGTTGTGGACTCGAAGACCAACATCCAGCTCCAGACAACGGGATTAGTGAACTCTGGGAGGGCCGCTGTCGGGTAGTGGAATCGAAGACCAACATCCAGCTCCAGACAACGGGATTAGTGAACTCTGGAAGGGCCGGTGTCGGGTAGTGGACTCGAAGACCAACATCCAGCTCCAGACAACGGGATTAATGAACTCTGGGAGGGCCTGTGTTGGGTAGCGGACTCGAGCACAGGACTCGAGCTCCAGACAATGGGTTTAGTGAACACTGGGAGGGCCTGTGTCGCGTAGTGGACTCGAAGACCAGACTCCAGCTCCAGACAACGGGATTAATGAACTCTGGGAGGGCCGGTGTCGGGTAGTGGATTCGAAGACCAGACTCCAGCACCAGACAACGGGATTAATGAACTCTGGGAGGGCCTGTGTCTGGTAGCGGACTCGAGCACAGGACTGCAACTCCAGACTATGAGTTTAGTGAAATCTGGGAGGGCCGGTGTCGGGTAGTGGACTCGAGCACAGGTCTCCAGCTCCAGCCAATGGGTTTAGTGAACTCTGGGAGGGCCTGTGTCGGGTAGCGGACATTGGGTTTAGTGAACTCTGGGAGAGTATGTGTCGGGTAGCGGACTCGAGCACAGTACTCCAGCTACAGACAATGGGTTTAGTGAAGTCTAGGAGGGCCTGTGTCAGGTATTGGACTCGAAGACAAGGCTCCAGCTCCAGACAATGGGTTTAGTGAACTCTGGGAGGGCCTGTGTCAGGTAGCGGACTCAAGCACAGGAATAGAGCACAGGACTCAAGGTCCAGACAATGGGTTTAGTGAACTCTGGGAGGGCCTGTGTCGGGTGGCAGAATCGAGCACAGGGCTCAAGCTCCAGACAATTGGTTTAGTGAACTCTGGGAGGGCCTGTGTCGGGTAGTGGACTCGAGCACAGGACTCCAGCTCCAGACAATGGGTTTAGTGAACTCTGGGAGGGCCTGTGTCGGGTGGCAGAATCGAGCACAGGGCTCAAGCTCCAGACAATTGTTTTAGTGAACTCTGGGAGGGCCTGTGTCGGGTAGTGGACTCGAGCACAGGACTCCAGCTCCAGACAATGGGTTTAGTGAACTCTGGGAGGGCCTGTGTCGCGTAGTGGATTCGAAGACCAGACTCCAGCACCAGACAACGGGATTAATGAACTCTGGGAGGGCCTGTGTCTGGTAGCGGACTCGAGCACAGGACTGCAACTCCAGACTATGAGTTTAGTGAAATCTGGGAGGGCCGGTGTCGGGTAGCGGACTCGAGCACGGGACTCGATCTCCAGACAATGGGTTTAGTGAACTCTTGGAGGGCCTGTGTTGGGTAGCCGACTCGAGCACAGGACTCCAGCTCCAGACAATGGGTTTAGTGAACTCTTGGAGGGCCTGTGTAGGGTAGCGGACTCGAGCACAGGACTCCAGCTCCAGACAACGGGTTTAGTGAACTCGGGGAGGGCCAGTGTCGGGTAGCGTACTCGAGCACAGGACTCGAGCTCCGAACAATCGGTTTAGTGAACTCTGGGAGGGCCAGTGTCGAGTCGCGGACTCAAAGACCAGTCTCCAGCTCCAGACAACAGGATTAATGAACTCTGGGAGGGCCGGTGTCGGGTAGTGGACTCGAAGACCAGACTCCAGCTCCAGACAATGAGTTTAGTGAACACAGGTAGGGCCGGTGTCGGGTAGTGGACTCGAAGACCAACCTCCAGCTCCAGACAACAGGATTAATGAACTCTGGGAGGGCCTGTGTTGAGTAGCGGATTCGAGCACAGGACTCGAGGTCCAGACAACGGGTTTAGTAAACTCTGGGAGGGCCAGTGTCGGGTAGTGGACTCGAAGACCAGACTCCAGCTCCAGACAATGAGTTTAGTGAACTCTGGGAGGGCCGGTGTCGGGTAGTGGACTCGAGCACAGGACTCCAGCTCCAGACAATGGGTTTAGTGAACTCTGGGAGATCCTGTGTCAAATAACGGACTAGAAGACCAGACTCCAGCTCCAGACAACGGGTTTAGTGAACTCTGGGAGGGACTGTATCGGGTAGCGGACTCGAGCACAGGACTCGAGGTCCAGACAATGGGTTTAGTGAAATCTGGGTGGGCCAGTGATGGGCAGTGGACTCGAAAAAGGACTCGAGCTCCGAACAATGGGTTTAGTGAACTCTGGGTGGGCCTGTGTTGGGTAGTGGACTCGAAGACCAACCTCCAGCTCCAGACAACGGGATTAATGAACTCTGGGAGGGCCTGTGTCGGGTTGTGGACTCGAAGACCAACATCCAGCTCCAGACAACGGGATTAGTGAACTCTGGGAGTGCCGGTGTCGGGTAGTGGACTCGAAGACCAACATCCAGCTCCAGACAATGGGATTAGTGAACTCTGGGAGGGCCTGTGTTGGGTAGCGGACTCGAGCACAAGACTCCAGCTCCAGACAATGGGTTTAGTGAACTCTGGGAGGGCCTGTGTCGCGTAGTGGATTCGAAGACCAGACTCCAGCTCCAGACAACGGGATTAATGAACTCTGGGAGGGCCTGTGTCGGGTTGTGGACTCGAAGACCAACATCCAGCTCCAGACAACGGGATTAGTGAACTCTGGGAGTGCCGGTGTCGGGTAGTGGACTCGAAGACCAGACTCCAGCACCAGACAATGGGTTTAGTGAACTCTGGGAGGGCCTGTGTCGCGTAGTGGATTCGAAGACCAGACTCCAGCACCAGACAACGGGATTAATGAACTCTGGGAGGGCCTGTGTCTGGTAGCGGACTCGAGCACAGGACTGCAACTCCAGACTATGAGTTTAGTGAACTCTGGGAGGGCCGGTGTTGGGTAGCGGACTCGAGCACGGGACTCGATCTCCAAACAATGGGATTAGTGAACTCTGGGAGGGCCAGTGTCGGGTAGCGGACTCGAGCACAGGACTCGAGCTCCGAACAATCGGTTTAGTGAACTCTGGGAGGGCCAGTGTCGAGTCGCGGACTCAAAGACCAGTCTCCAGCTCCAGACAACAGGATTAGTGAACTCTGGGAGGGCCGGTGTCAGGTAGTGGACTCGAAGACCAGACTCCTGCTCCAGACAATGAGTTTAGTGAACACTGGGAGGGCCGGTGTCGGGTAGTGGACTCGAAGACCAACCTCCAGCTCCAGACAACGGGATTAATGAACTCTGGGAGGGCCTGTGTTGGGTAGCGGATTCGAGCACAGGACTCGAGGTCCAGACAACGGGTTTAGTGAACTCTGGGAGGGCCTGTGTCGAGTAGCGGACTCGAAGACCAGACTCCAGCTCTAGACAATGAGTTTAGTGAACACAGGGAGGGCCGGTGTCGGGTAGTGGACTCGAAGACCAACCTCCAGCTCCAGACAACGGGATTAATGAACTCTGGGAGGGCCTGTGTTGAGTAGCGGATTCGAGCACAGGACTCGAGGTCCAGACAACGGGTTTAGTGAACTCTGGGAGGGCCAGTGTCGGGTAGTGGACTCGAAGACCAGACTCCAGCTCCAGACAATGAGTTTAGTGAACTCTGGGAGGGCCAGTATTGGGTAGCGGACTCGAGCTCAGGACTCCAGCTCCAGACAATGGGTTTAGTGAACTCTGGGAGATCCTGTGTCGAATAACGGACTAGAAGACCAGACTCCAGCTCCAGACAACGGGTTTAGTGAACTCTGGGAGGGACTGTATCGGGTAGCGGACTCGAGCACAGGACTCGAGGTCCAGACAATGGGTTTAGTGAAATATGGGTGGGCCAGTGTTGGGTAGTGGACTCGAAAAAGGACTCGAGCTCCGAACAATGGGTTTAGTGAACTCTGGGTGGGCCTGTGTTGGGTAGTGGACTCGAGCAAAGGGCTCGAGCTCCGAACAACGGGATTAATGAACTCTGGGAGGGCCTGTGTCGGGTTGTGGACTCGAAGACCAACATCCAGCTCCAGACAACGGGATTAGTGAACTCTGGGAGGGCCGGTGTTGAGTAGCGGATTCGAGCACAGGACTCGAGGTCCAGACAACGGGTTTAGTGAACTCTGGGAGGGCCAGTATTGGGTAGCGGACTCGAGCACAGGACTCCAGCTCCAGACAATGGGTTTAGTGAACTCTGGGAGGGCCAGTGTTGGGTAGCGGACTCGAACACAGGACTCCAGCTCCAGACAATGGGTTTAGTGAACTCTGGGAGATCCTGTGTCGAATAACGGACTAGAAGACCAGACTCCAGCTCCAGACAACGGGTTTAGTGAACTCTGGGAGGGACTGTATCGGGTAGCGGACTCGAGCACAGGACTCGAGGTCCAGACAATGGGTTTAGTGTAATCTGGGTGGGCCAGTGTTGGGCAGTGGACTCGAAAAAGTACTCGAGCTCCGAACAAGGGGTTTAGTGAACTCTGGGTGGGCCTGTGTTGGGTTGTGGACTCGAAGACCAACATCCAGCTCCAGACAACGGGATTAGTGAACTCTGGGAGGGCCGCTGTCGGGTAGTGGAATCGAAGACCAACATCCAGCTCCAGACAACGGGATTAGTGAACTCTGGAAGGGCCGGTGTCGGGTAGTGGACTCGAAGACCAACATCCAGCTCCAGACAACGGGATTAATGAACTCTGGGAGGGCCTGTGTTGGGTAGCGGACTCGAGCACAGGACTCGAGCTCCAGACAATGGGTTTAGTGAACACTGGGAGGGCCTGTGTCGCGTAGTGGACTCGAAGACCAGACTCCAGCTCCAGACAACGGGATTAATGAACTCTGGGAGGGCCGGTGTCGGGTAGTGGATTCGAAGACCAGACTCCAGCACCAGACAACGGGATTAATGAACTCTGGGAGGGCCTGTGTCTGGTAGCGGACTCGAGCACAGGACTGCAACTCCAGACTATGAGTTTAGTGAAATCTGGGAGGGCCGGTGTCGGGTAGTGGACTCGAGCACAGGTCTCCAGCTCCAGCCAATGGGTTTAGTGAACTCTGGGAGGGCCTGTGTCGGGTAGCGGACATTGGGTTTAGTGAACTCTGGGAGAGTATGTGTCGGGTAGCGGACTCGAGCACAGTACTCCAGCTACAGACAATGGGTTTAGTGAAGTCTAGGAGGGCCTGTGTCAGGTATTGGACTCGAAGACAAGGCTCCAGCTCCAGACAATGGGTTTAGTGAACTCTGGGAGGGCCTGTGTCAGGTAGCGGACTCAAGCACAGGAATAGAGCACAGGACTCAAGGTCCAGACAATGGGTTTAGTGAACTCTGGGAGGGCCTGTGTCGGGTGGCAGAATCGAGCACAGGGCTCAAGCTCCAGACAATTGGTTTAGTGAACTCTGGGAGGGCCTGTGTCGGGTAGTGGACTCGAGCACAGGACTCCAGCTCCAGACAATGGGTTTAGTGAACTCTGGGAGGGCCTGTGTCGGGTGGCAGAATCGAGCACAGGGCTCAAGCTCCAGACAATTGTTTTAGTGAACTCTGGGAGGGCCTGTGTCGGGTAGTGGACTCGAGCACAGGACTCCAGCTCCAGACAATGGGTTTAGTGAACTCTGGGAGGGCCTGTGTCGCGTAGTGGATTCGAAGACCAGACTCCAGCACCAGACAACGGGATTAATGAACTCTGGGAGGGCCTGTGTCTGGTAGCGGACTCGAGCACAGGACTGCAACTCCAGACTATGAGTTTAGTGAAATCTGGGAGGGCCGGTGTCGGGTAGCGGACTCGAGCACGGGACTCGATCTCCAGACAATGGGTTTAGTGAACTCTTGGAGGGCCTGTGTTGGGTAGCCGACTCGAGCACAGGACTCCAGCTCCAGACAATGGGTTTAGTGAACTCTTGGAGGGCCTGTGTAGGGTAGCGGACTCGAGCACAGGACTCCAGCTCCAGACAACGGGTTTAGTGAACTCGGGGAGGGCCAGTGTCGGGTAGCGTACTCGAGCACAGGACTCGAGCTCCGAACAATCGGTTTAGTGAACTCTGGGAGGGCCAGTGTCGAGTCGCGGACTCAAAGACCAGTCTCCAGCTCCAGACAACAGGATTAATGAACTCTGGGAGGGCCGGTGTCGGGTAGTGGACTCGAAGACCAGACTCCAGCTCCAGACAATGAGTTTAGTGAACACAGGTAGGGCCGGTGTCGGGTAGTGGACTCGAAGACCAACCTCCAGCTCCAGACAACAGGATTAATGAACTCTGGGAGGGCCTGTGTTGAGTAGCGGATTCGAGCACAGGACTCGAGGTCCAGACAACGGGTTTAGTAAACTCTGGGAGGGCCAGTGTCGGGTAGTGGACTCGAAGACCAGACTCCAGCTCCAGACAATGAGTTTAGTGAACTCTGGGAGGGCCGGTGTCGGGTAGTGGACTCGAGCACAGGACTCCAGCTCCAGACAATGGGTTTAGTGAACTCTGGGAGATCCTGTGTCAAATAACGGACTAGAAGACCAGACTCCAGCTCCAGACAACGGGTTTAGTGAACTCTGGGAGGGACTGTATCGGGTAGCGGACTCGAGCACAGGACTCGAGGTCCAGACAATGGGTTTAGTGAAATCTGGGTGGGCCAGTGATGGGCAGTGGACTCGAAAAAGGACTCGAGCTCCGAACAATGGGTTTAGTGAACTCTGGGTGGGCCTGTGTTGGGTAGTGGACTCGAAGACCAACCTCCAGCTCCAGACAACGGGATTAATGAACTCTGGGAGGGCCTGTGTCGGGTTGTGGACTCGAAGACCAACATCCAGCTCCAGACAACGGGATTAGTGAACTCTGGGAGTGCCGGTGTCGGGTAGTGGACTCGAAGACCAACATCCAGCTCCAGACAATGGGATTAGTGAACTCTGGGAGGGCCTGTGTTGGGTAGCGGACTCGAGCACAAGACTCCAGCTCCAGACAATGGGTTTAGTGAACTCTGGGAGGGCCTGTGTCGCGTAGTGGATTCGAAGACCAGACTCCAGCACCAGACAACGGGATTAATGATCTCTGGGAGGGCCTGTGTCGGGTAGCGGACTCGAGCACAGGACTGCAACTCCAGACTATGAGTTTAGTGAAATCTGGGAGGGCCGGTGTCGGGTAGCGGACTCGAGCACGGGACTCGATCTCCAGACAATGGGTTTAGTGAACTCTTGGAGGGCCTGTGTAGGGTAGCGGACTCGAGCACAGGACTCCAGCTCCAGACAATGGGTTTAGTGAACTCTGGGAGGGCCAGTGTTGGGTAGTGGACTCGAGCACAGGACTCGAGCTCCGAACAATCGGTTTAGTGAACTCTGGGAGGGCCAGTGTCGAGTCGCGGACTCAAAGACCAGTCTCCAGCTCCAGACAACAGGATTAGTGAACTCTGGGAGGGCCGGTGTCAGGTAGTGGACTCGAAGACCAGACTCCAGCTCCAGACAATGAGTTTAGTGAACTCTGGGAGTGCCTGTGTCGGGTAGCGGACTCGAGCACAGGACTCCAGCTCCAGACTATGAGTTTAGTGAACTCTGGGAGGGCCTGTGTTGGGTAGCGGACTCGAGCACAGGACTCCAGCTCCAGACAATGGGTTTAGTGAACTCTGGGAGGGCCTGTGTTGGGTAGCGGACTCGAGCACAGGACTCGAGCTCCGAACAATCGGTTTAGTGAACTCTGGGAGGGCCAGTGTCGACTCGCGGACTCAAAGACCAGTCTCCAGCTCCAGACAACAGGATTAGTGAACTCTGGGAGGGCCGGTGTCAGGTAGTGGACTCGAAGACCAGACTCCAGCTCCAGACAATGAGTTTAGTGAACACTGGGAGGGCCAGTGTCGGGTATTTGACTCGAAGACCAGACTCCAGCTCCAGACAATGAGTTTAGTGAACACTGGGAGGGCCGGTGTCGGGTAGTGGACTCGAAGACCAACCTCCAGCTCCAGACAACGGGATTAATGAACTCTGGGAGGGCCTGTGTTGGGTAGCGGATTCGAGCACAGGACTCAAGGTCCAGACAACGGGTTTAGTGAACTCTGGGAGGGCCAGTGTTGGTTAGCGGACTCGAGCACAGGACTCCAGCTCCAGACAATGGGTTTAGTGAACTCTGGGAGGGCCAGTGTCGGGTATTTGACTCGAAGACCAGACTCCAGCTCCAGACAACGGGTTTAGTGAACACTGGGAGGGCCGGTGTCGGGTAGTGGACTCGAAGACCAACCTCCAGCTCCAGACAACGGGATTAATGAACTCTGGGAGGGCCTGTGTTGGGTAGCGGATTCGAGCACAGGACTCAAGGTCCAGACAACGGGTTTAGTGAACTCTGGGAGGGCCTGTGTCGAGTAGCGGACTCGAAGACCAGACTCCAGCTCCAGAAAATGGGTTTAGTGAACTCTGGGAGGGCCGGTGTCGGGTAGTGGACTCGAAGACCAACCTCCAGCTCCAGACAACGGGATTAATGAACTCTGGGAGGGCCTGTGTCTGGTAGCGGACTCGAGCACAGGACTGCAACTCCAGACTATGAGTTTAGTGAAATCTGGGAGGGCCGGTGTTGGGTAGCGGACTCGAGCACGGGACTCGATCTCCAGACAATGGGTTTAGTGAACTCTTGGAGGGCCTGTGTTGGGTAGCCGACTCGAGCACAGGACTCCAGCTCCAGACAATGGGATTAGTGAACTCGGGGAGGGCCAGTGTCGGGTAGCGGACTCGAGCACAGGACTCGAGCTCCGAACAACCGGTTTAGTGAACTCTGGGAGGGCCAGTGTCGAGTCGCGGACTCAAAGACCAGTCTCCAGCTCCAGACAACAGGATTAATGAACTCTGGGAGGGCCTGTGTCGCGTAGTGGATTCGAAGACCAGACTCCAGCACCAGACAACGGGATTAATGAACTCTGGGAGGGCCTGTGTCTGGTAGCGGACTCGAGCACAGGACTGCAACTCCAGACTATGAGTTTAGTGAAATCTGGGAGGGCCGGTGTTGGGTAGCGGACTCGAGCACGGGACTCGATCTCCAGACAATGGGTTTAGTGAACTCTTGGAGGGCCTGTGTCGGGTAGCGGACTCGAGCACAGGACTCGAGCTCCGAACAACCGGTTTAGTGAACTCTGGGAGGGCCAGTGTCGAGTCGCGGACTCAAAGACCAGTCTCCAGCTCCAGACAACAGGATTAGTGAACTCTGGGAGGGCCGGTGTCAGGTAGTGGACTCGAAGACCAGACTCCAGCTCCAGACAATGAGTTTAGTGAACACTGGGAGGGCCGGTGTCGGGTAGTGGACTCGAAGACCAACCTCCAGCTCCAGACAACGGGATTAATGAACTCTGGGAGGGCCTGTGTTGGGTAGCGGATTCGAGCACAGGACTCAAGGTCCAGACAACGGGTTTAGTGAACTCTGGGAGGGCCTGTGTCGAGTAGCGGACTCGAAGACCAGACTCCAGCTCCAGACAATGAGTTTAGTGAACACAGGGAGGGCCGGTGTCGGGTAGTGGACTCGAAGACCAACCTCCAGCTCCAGACAACGGGATTAATGAACTCTGGGAGGGCCTGTGTTGAGTAGCGGATTCGAGCACAGGACTCGAGGTCCAGACAACGGGTTTAGTGAACTCTGGGAGGGCCAGTGTCGGGTAGTGGACTCGAAGACCAGACTCCAGCTCCAGACTATGAGTTTAGTGAAATCTGGGAGGGCCGGTGTCGGGTAGTGGACTCGAGCACAGGTCTCCAGCTCCAGCCAATGGGTTTAGTGAACTCTGGGAGGGCCTGTGTCGGGTAGCGGACATTGGGTTTAGTGAACTCTGGGAGAGTATGTGTCGGGTAGCGGACTCGAGCACAGGACTCCAGCTACAGACAATGGGTTTAGTGAAGTCTGGGAGGGCCTGTGTCAGGTATTGGACTCGAAGACAAGGCTCCAGCTCCATACAATGGGTTTAGTGAACTCTGGGAGGGCCTGTGTCAGGTAGCGGACTCAAGCACAGGAATAGAGCACAGGGCTCAAGCTCCAGACAATTGGTTTAGTGAACTCTGGGAGGGCCTGTGTCGGGTAGCGGACTCGAGCACAGGACACCAGCTCCAGAAAATGGGTTTAGTGAACTCTGGGAGGGCCGGTGTCGGGTAGTGGACTCGAGCACAGGACTCCAGCTCCAGACAATGGGTTTAGTGAACTCTGGGAGGGCCTGTGTCGCGTAGTGGATTCGAAGACCAGACTCCAGCACCAGACAACGGGATTAATGAACTCTGGGAGGGCCTGTGTCTGGTAGCGGACTCGAGCACAGGACTGCAACTCCAGACTATGAGTTTAGTGAAATCTGGGAGGGCCGGTGTTGGGTAGCGGACTCGAGCACGGGACTCGATCTCCAGACAATGGGTTTAGTGAACTCTTGGAGGGCCTGTGTTGGGTAGCGGACTCGAGCACAGGACTCGAGCTCCGAACAACCGGTTTAGTGAACTCTGGGAGGGCCAGTGTCGAGTCGCGGACTCAAAGACCAGTCTCCAGCTCCAGACAACAGGATTAATGAACTCTGGGAGGGCCGGTGTCGGGTAGTGGACTCGAAGACCAGACTCCAGCTCCAGACAATGAGTTTAGTGAACACAGGTAGGGCCGGTGTCGAGTAGTGGACTCGAAGACCAACCTCCAGCTCCAGACAACAGGATTAATGAACTCTGGGAGGGCCTGTGTTGAGTAGCGGATTCGAGCACAGGACTCGAGGTCCAGACAACGGGTTTAGTGAACTCTGGGAGGGCCAGTGTCGGGTAGTGGACTCGAAGACCAGACTCCAGCTCCAGACAATGGGTTTAGTGAACTCTGGGAGATCCTGTGTCGAATAACGGACTAGAAGACCAGACTCCAGCTCCAGACAACGGGTTTAGTGAACTCTGGGAGGGACTGTATCGGGTAGCGGACTCGAGCACAGGACTCGAGGTCCAGACAATGGGTTTAGTGAAATCTGGGTGGGCCAGTGTTGGGCAGTGGACTCGAAAAAGGGCTCGAGCTCCGAACAATGGGTTTAGTGAACTCTGGGTGGGCCTGTGTTGGGTAGTGGACTCGAAGACCAACCTCCAGCTCCAGACAACGGGATTAATGAACTCTGGGAGGGCCTGTGTCGGGTTGTGGACTCGAAGACCAACATCCAGCTCCAGACAACGGGATTAGTGAACTCTGGGAGTGCCGGTGTCGGGTAGTGGACTCGAAGACCAACATCCAGCTCCAGACAATGGGATTAGTGAACTCTGGGAGGGCCTGTGTTGGGTAGCGGACTCGAGCACAAGACTCCAGCTCCAGACAATGGGTTTAGTGAACTCTGGGAGGGCCTGTGTCGCGTAGTGGATTCGAAGACCAGACTCCAGCACCAGACAACGGGATTAATGAACTCTGGGAGGGCCTGTGTCGGGTAGCGGACTCGAGCACAGGACTGCAACTCCAGACTATGAGTTTAGTGAAATCTGGGAGGGCCGGTGTCGGGTAGCGGACTCGAGCACGGGACTCGATCTCCAGACAATGGGTTTAGTGAACTCTTGGAGGGCCTGTGTTGGGTAGCCGACTCGAGCACAGGACTCGAGCTCCGAACAATCGGTTTAGTGAACTCTGGGAGGGCCAGTGTCGAGTCGCGGACTCAAAGACCAGTCTCCAGCTCCAGACAACAGGATTAGTGAACTCTGGGAGGGCCGGTGTCAGGTAGTGGACTCGAAGACCAACCTCCAGCTCCAGACAATGAGTTTAGTGAACACTGGGAGGGCCGGTGTCGGGTAGTGGACTCGAAGACCAACCTCCAGCTCCAGACAACGGGATTAATGAACTCTGGGAGGGCCTGTGTTGGGCAGTGGATTCGAGCAAAGGACTCGAGCTCCGAACAATGGGTTTAGTGAACTCTGGGAGGGCCTGTGTCGGGTAGTGGACTCGAAGACCAGACTCCAGCTCCAGACAATGAGTTTAGTGAACTCTGGGAGAGCCAGTGTTGGTTAGCGGACTCGAGCACAGGACTCCAGCTCCAGACAATGGGTTTAGTGAACTCTGGGAGATCCTGTGTCGAATAACGGACTAGAAGACCAGACTCCAGCTCCAGACAACGGGTTTAGTGAACTCTGGGAGGGACTGTATCGGGTAGCGGACTCGAGCACAGGACTCGAGGTCCAGACAATGGGTTTAGTGAAATCTGGGTGGGCCAGTGTTGGGCAGTGGACTCGAAAAAGGGCTCGAGCTCCGAACAATGGGTTTAGTGAACTCTGGGTGGGCCTGTGTTGGGTAGTGGACTCGAAGACCAACCTCCAGCTCCAGACAACGGGATTAATGAACTCTGGGAGGGCCTGTGTCGGGTTGTGGACTCGAAGACCAACATCCAGCTCCAGACAACGGGATTAGTGAACTCTGGGAGTGCCGGTGTCGGGTAGTGGACTCGAAGACCAACATCCAGCTCCAGACAATGGGATTAGTGAACTCTGGGAGGGCCTGTGTCGCGTAGTGGATTCGAAGACCAGACTCCAGCACCAGACAACGGGATTAATGAACTCTGGGAGGGCCTGTGTCGGGTAGCGGACTCGAGCACAGGACTGCAACTCCAGACTATGAGTTTAGTGAAATCTGGGAGGGCCGGTGTCGGGTAGCGGACTCGAGCACGGGACTCGAGCTCCAGACAATGAGTTTAGTGAACTCTGGGAGGGCCAGTGTTGGGTAGTGGACTCGAGCACAGGACAATCGGTTTAGTGAACTCTGGGAGGGCCAGTGTCGAGTCGCGGACTCAAAGACCAGTCTCCAGCTCCAGACAACAGGATTAATGAACTCTGGGAGGGCCTGTGTTGGGTAGTGGATTCGAGCACAGGACTCGAGGTCCAGACAACGGGTTTAGTGAACTCTGGGAGGGCCTGTGTCGAGTAGCGGACTCGAAGACCAGACTCCAGCTCCAGACAATGAGTTTAGTGAACACAGGGAGGGCCGGTGTTGGGTAGTGGACTCGAAGACCAACCTCCAGCTCCAGACAACGGGATTAATGAACTCTGGGAGGGCCTGTGTTGAGTA
Source organism: Hypanus sabinus (assembly GCF_030144855.1). Lineage (NCBI taxonomy): Eukaryota > Metazoa > Chordata > Chondrichthyes > Myliobatiformes > Dasyatidae > Hypanus > Hypanus sabinus. Next base: position 6,574,043 of record NC_082731.1, on the reverse strand, counting down.
GCGGATTCGAGCACATGACTCGAGGTCCAGACAACGGGTTTAGTAAACTCTGGGAGGGCCAGTGTCGGGTAGTGGACTCGAAGACCAGACTCCAGCTCCAGACAATGAGTTTAGTGAACTCTGGGAGGGCCAGTATTGGGTAGCGGACTCGAGCACAGGACTCCAGCTCCAGACAATGGGTTTAGTGAACTCTGGGAGATCCTGTGTCGAATAACGGACTAGAAGACCAGACTCCAGCTCCAGACAACGGGTTTAGTGAACTCTGGGAGGGACTGTATCGGGTAGCGGACTCGAGCACAGGACTCGAGGTCCAGACAATGGGTTTAGTGAAATATGGGTGGGACAGTGTTGGGTAGTGGACTCGAAAAAGGACTCGAGCTCCGAACAATGGGTTTAGTGAACTCTGGGTGGGCCTGTGTTGGGTAGTGGACTCGAGCAAAGGGCTCGAGCTCCGAACAACGGGATTAATGAACTCTGGGAGGGCCTGTGTCGGGTTGTGGACTCGAAGACCAACATCCAGCTCCAGACAACGGGATTAGTGAACTCTGGGAGGGCCGGTGTTGAGTAGCGGATTCGAGCACAGGACTCGAGGTCCAGACAACGGGTTTAGTGAACTCTGGGAGGGCCAGTGTCGGGTAGTGGACTCGAAGACCAGACTCCAGCTCCAGACAATGAGTTTAGTGAACTCTGGGAGGGCCAGTATTGGGTAGCGGACTCGAGCACAGGACTCCAGCTCCAGACAATGGGTTTAGTGAACTCTGGGAGGGCCAGTGTTGGGTAGCGGTCTCGAGCACAGGACTCCAGCTCCAGACAATGGGTTTAGTGAACTCTGGGAGATCCTGTGTCGAATAACGGACTAGAAGACCAGACTCCAGCTCCAGACAACGGGTTTAGTGAACTCTGGGAGGGACTGTATCGGGTAGCGGACTCGAGCACAGGACTCCAGGTCCAGACAATGGGTTTAGTGTAATCTGGGTGGGCCAGTGTTGGGCAGTGGACTCGAAAAAGGACTCGAGCTCCGAACAATGGGTTTAGTGAACTCTGGGTGGGCCTGTGTTGGGTTGTGGACTCGAAGACCAACATCCAGCTCCAGACAACGGGATTAGTGCACTCTGGGAGGGCTGCTGTCGGGTAGTGGACTCGAAGACCAACATCCAGCTCCAGACAACGGGATTAGTGAACTCTGGAAGGGCCGGTGTCGGGTAGTGGACTCGAAGACCAACATCCAGCTCCAGAGAACAGGATTAATGAACTCTGGGAGGGCCTGTGTTGGGTAGCGGACTCGAGCACAGGACTCGAGCTCCAGACAATGGGTTTAGTGAACTCTGGGAGGGCCTGTGTCGCGTAGTGGACTCGAAGAACAGACTCCAGCTCCAGACAACGGGATTAATGAACTCTGGGAGGGCCGGTGTCGGGTAGTGGATTCGAAGACCAGACTCCAGCACCAGACAACGGGATTAATGAACTCTGGGTGGGCCTGTGTCTGGTAGCGGACTCGAGCACAGGACTGCAACTCCAGACTATGAGTTTAGTGAAATCTGGGAGGGCCGGTGTCGGGTAGTGGACTCGAGCACAGGTCTCCAGCTCCAGCCAATGGGTTTAGTGAACTCTGGGAGGGCCTGTGTCGGGTAGCGGACATTGGGTTTAGTGAACTCTGGGAGAGTATGTGTCGGGTAGCGGACTCGAGCACAGGACTCCAGCTACAGACAATGGGTTTAGTGAACTCTGGGAGGGCCTTTGTCAGGTAGTGGACTCGAAGACAAGGCTCCAGCTCCAGACAATGGGTTTAGTGAACTCTGGGAGGGCCTGTGTCAGGTAGCGGACTCAAGCACAGGAATAGAGCACAGGACTCAAGGTCCAGACAATGGGTTTAGTGAACTCTGGGAGGGCCTGTGTCGGGTGGCAGAATCTAGCACAGGGCTCAAGCTCCAGACAATTGGTTTAGTGAACTCTGGGAGGGCCTGTGTCGGGTAGCGGACTCGAGCACAGGACACCAGCTCCAGACAATGGGTTTAGTGAACTCTGGGAGGGCCGGTGTCGGGTAGTGGACTCGAAGACCAGACTCCAGCTCCACACAATGAGTTTAGTAAACTCTGGGAGGGCCAGTGTTGGGTAGTGGACTCGAGCACAGTTCTCCAGCTCCAGACAATGGGTTTAATGAACTCTGGGAGGGCCTTGGTCGGGTAGCGGACTCGAGCACAGGACTCCAGCTCCAGACAAAGGGTTTAGTGAACTCTGGGAGGGCCGGTGTCGGGTAGTGGACTCGAAGACAAGGCTCCAGCTCCAGACAATGGGTTTAGTGAACTCTGGAAGGGCCTGTGTCGGTTAACGGACTCGAGCACAGGACTGGAGGTCCAGACAACGGGTTTAGTGAACTCTGGGAGGGCCGGTGTCGGGTTGTGGACTCGAAGACAAGGCTCCAGCTCCAGACAATGGGTTTAGTGAACTCTGGAAGGGCCTGTGTCGGTTAGCGGACTCGAGCACAGGACTGGAGGTCCAGACAACGGGTTTAGTGAACTCTGGGAGGGCCGGTGTCGGGTAGTGGACTCAAGCACAGGAATAGAGCACAGGACTCAAGGTCCAGACAATGGGATTAGTGAACTCTGGGAGGGCCTGTGTCGGGTAGCGGACTCGAGCACAGGACTCGAGGTCCAGACATTGGGTTTAGTGAACTCTGGGAGGGCATGTGTCGGGAAGCGGACTCGAGCACGGGACTCGATCTCCAGACAATGGGTTTAGTGAACTCTTGGAGGGCCTGTGTTGGGTAGCCGACTCGAGCACAGGACTCCAGCTCCAGACAATTGGATTAGTGAACTCTGGGAGGGCCTGTGTAGGGTAGCGGACTCGACGACCAGACTCCAGCTCCAGACAATGAGTTTAGTGAACACTGGGAGGGCCGGTGTCGGGTAGTGGACTCGAAGACCAACATCCAGCTCCAGACAACGGGATTAATGAACTCTGGGAGGGCCGGTGTCGGGTAGTGGATTCGAAGACCAGACTCCAGCACCAGACAACGGGATTAATGAACTCTGGGAGGGCCTGTGTCTGGTAGCGGACTCGAGCACAGGACTGCAACTCCAGACTATGAGTTTTGTGAAATCTGGGAGTGCCGGTGTCGGGTAGCGGACTCGAAGACCAACATCCAGCTCCAGACAACGGGATTAATGAACTCTGGGAGGGCCTGTGTTGGGTAGCGGACTCGAGCACAGGACTCGAGCTCCTGAGAATGGGTTTAGTGAACTCTGGGAGGGCCTGTGTCGGGTAGCGGACTCGAGCACAGGACTCCAGCTCCAGACAATGGGTTTAGTGAACTCTGGGAGGGCCTGTGTCGCGTAGTGGATTCGAAGACCAGACTCCAGCACCAGACAACGGGATTAATGAACTCTGGGAGGGCCTGTGTCTGGTAGCGGACTCGAGCACAGGACTGCAACTCCAGACTATGAGTTTAGTGAAATCTGGGAGGGCCTGTGTTGGGTAGCCGACTCGAGCACAGGACTCCAGCTCCAGACAATGGGATTAGTGAACTCTGGCAGGGCCTGTGTAGGGTAGTGGACTCGAGCACAGGACTCGAGCTCCGAACAATCGGTTTAGTGAACTCTGGGAGGGCCAGTGTCGAGTCGCGGACTCAAAGACCAGTCTCCAGCTCCAGACAACAGGATTAGTGAACTCTGGGAGGGCCAGTATTGGGTAGCGGACTCGAGCACAGGACTCCAGCTCCAGATAATGGGTTTAGTGAACTCTGGGAGGGCCAGTGTTGGGTAGCGGACTCGAGCACAGGACTCCAGCTCCAGACAATGGGTTTAGTGAACTCTGGGAGATCCTGTGTCGAATAACGGACTAGACGACCAGACTCCAGCTCCAGACAACGGGTTTAGTGAACTCTGGGAGGGACTGTATCGGGTAGCGGACTCGAGCACAGGACTCGAGGTCCAGACAATGGGTTTAGTGAACTCTGGGAGGGCCGGTGTCGGGTAGTGGACTCGAAGACCAGACTCCAGCTCCACACAATGAGTTTAGTAAACTCTGGGAGGGCCAGTGTTGGGTAGTGGACTCGAGCACAGTTCTCCAGCTCCAGACAATGGGTTTAATGAACTCTGGGAGGGCCTTGGTCGGGTAGCGGACTCGAGCACAGGACTCCAGCTCCAGACAAAGGGTTTAGTGAACTCTGGGAGGGCCGGTGTCGGGTAGTGGACTCGAAGACAAGGCTCCAGCTCCAGACAATGGGTTTAGTGAACTCTGGAAGGGCCTGTGTCGGTTAACGGACTCGAGCACAGGACTGGAGGTCCAGACAACGGGTTTAGTGAACTCTGGGAGGGCCGGTGTCGGGTTGTGGACTCGAAGACAAGGCTCCAGCTCCAGACAATGGATTTAGTGAACTCTGGAAGGGCCTGTGTCGGTTAGCGGACTCGAGCACAGGACTGGAGGTCCAGACAACGGGTTTAGTGAACTCTGGGAGGGCCGGTGTCGGGTAGTGGACTCAAGCACAGGAATAGAGCACAGGACTCAAGGTCCAGACAATGGGATTAGTGAACTCTGGGAGGGCCTGTGTCGGGTAGCGGACTCGAGCACAGGACTCGAGGTCCAGACATTGGGTTTAGTGAACTCTGGGAGGGCATGTGTCGGGAAGCGGACTCGAGCACGGGACTCGATCTCCAGACAATGGGTTTAGTGAACTCTTGGAGGGCCTGTGTTGGGTAGCCGACTCGAGCACAGGACTCCAGCTCCAGACAATTGGATTAGTGAACTCTGGGAGGGCCTGTGTAGGGTAGCGGACTCGACGACCAGACTCCAGCTCCAGACAATGAGTTTAGTGAACACTGGGAGGGCCGGTGTCGGGTAGTGGACTCGAAGACCAACATCCAGCTCCAGACAACGGGATTAATGAACTCTGGGAGGGCCGGTGTCGGGTAGTGGATTCGAAGACCAGACTCCAGCACCAGACAACGGGATTAATGAACTCTGGGAGGGCCTGTGTCTGGTAGCGGACTCGAGCACAGGACTGCAACTCCAGACTATGAGTTTTGTGAAATCTGGGAGGGCCGGTGTCGGGTAGCGGACTCGAGCACGGGATTCGATCTCCAGACAATGGGTTTAGTGAACTCTTGGAGGGCCTGTGTTGGGTAGCCGACTCGAGCACAGGACTCCAGCTCCAGACAATTGGATTAGTGAACTCTGGGAGGGCCTGTGTAGGGTAGCGGACTCGACGACCAGACACCAGCTCCAGACAATGAGTTTAGTCAACACTGGGAGGGCCGGTGTCGGGTAGTGGACTCGAAGACCAACATCCAGCTCCAGACAACGGGATTAATGAACTCTGGGAGGGCCTGTGTTGGGTAGCGGACTCGAGCACAGGACTCGAGCTCCTGAGAATGGGTTTAGTGAACTCTGGGAGGGCCTGTGTCGGGTAGCGGACTCGAGCACAGGACTCCAGCTCCAGACAATGGGTTTAGTGAACTCTGGGAGGGCCTGTGTCGCGTAGTGGATTCGAAGACCAGACTCCAGCACCAGACAACGGGATTAATGAACTCTGGGAGGGCCTGTGTCTGGTAGCGGACTCGAGCACAGGACTGCAACTCCAGACTATGAGTTTAGTGAAATCTGGGAGGGCCGGTGTCGGGTAGCGGACTCGAGCACGGGACTCGATCTCCAGACAATGGGTTTTGTGAACTCTTGGAGGGCCTGTGTTGGGTAGCCGACTCGAGCACAGGACTCCAGCTCCAGACAATGGGATTAGTGAACTCGGGGAGGGCCTGTGTAGGGTAGTGGACTCGAGCACAGGACTCGAGCTCCGAACAATCGGTTTAGTGAACTCTGGGAGGGCCAGTGTCGAGTCGCGGACTCAAAGACCAGTCTCCAGCTCCAGACAACAGGATTAGTGAACTCTGGGAGGGCCAGTATTGGGTAGCGGACTCGAGCACAGGACTCCAGCTCCAGATAATGTGTTTAGTGAACTCTGGGAGGGCCAGTGTTGGGTAGCGGTCTCGAGCACAGGACTCCAGCTCCAGACAATGGGTTTAGTGAACTCTGGGAGATCCTGTGTCGAATAACGGACTAGAAGACCAGACTCCAGCTCCAGACAACGGGTTTAGTGAACTCTGGGAGGGACTGTATCGGGTAGCGGACTCGAGCACAGGACTCGAGGTCCAGACAATGGGTTTAGTGAAATCTGGGTGGGCCAGTGTTGGGCAGTGGACTCGAAAAAGGACTCGAGCTCCGAACAACGGGATTAATGAACTCTGGGAGGGCCTGTGTCGGTTGTGGACTCGAAGACCAACATCCAGCTCCAGACAACGGGATTAGTGAACTCTGGGAGTGCCGGGGTCGGGTAGTGGACTCGAAGACCAACATCCAGCTCCAGACAACGGGATTAGTGAACTCTGGGAGGGCCGGTGTCGGGTAGTGGACTCGAAGACCAACATCCAGCTCCAGACAACGGGATTAATGAACTCTGTGAGGGCCTGTGTTGGGTAGCGTACTCGAGCACAGGACTCGAGCTCCAGACAATGGGTTTAGTGAACTCTGGGAGGGCCTGTGTCGCGTAGTGGACTCGAAGACCAGACTCCAGCTCCAGACAACAGGATTAATGAACTCTGGGAGGGCCGGTGTCGGGTAGTGGACTCGAAGACCAGACTCCAGCTCCAGACAATGAGTTTAGTGAACACAGGTAGGGCCGGTGTCGGGTAGTGGACTCGAAGACCAACCTCCAGCTCCAGACAACAGGATTAATGAACTCTGGGAGGGCCTGTGTTGAGTAGCGGATTCGAGCACAGGACTCGAGGTCCAGACAACGGGTTTAGTGAACTCTGGGAGGGCCAGTGCCGGGTAGTGGACTCGAAGACCAGACTCCAGCTCCAGACAATGAGTTTAGTGAACTCTGGGAGGGCCGGTGTCGGGTAGTGGACTCGAGCACAGGACTCCAGCTCCAGACAATGGGTTTAGTGAACTCTGGGAGATCCTGTGTCGAATAACGGACTAGAAGACCAGACTCCAGCTCCAGACAACGGGTTTAGTGAACTCTGGGAGGGACTGTATCGGGTAGCGGACTCGAGCACAGGACTCAAGGTCCAGACAATGGGTTTAGTGAAATCTGGGTGGGCCAGTGTTGGGCAGTGGACTCGAAAAAGGACTCGAGCTCCGAACAATGGGTTTAGTGAACTCTGGGTGGGCCTGTGTTGGGTAGTGGACTCGAGCAAGGGGCTCGAGCTCCGAACAACGGGATTAATGAACTCTGGGAGGGCCTGTGTCGGGTTGTGGACTCGAAGACCAACATCCAGCTCCAGACAATGGGATTAGTGAACTCTGGGAGGGCCTGTGTTGGGTAGCGGACTCGAGCACAGGACTCCAGCTCCAGACAATGGGTTTAGTGAACTCTGGGAGGGCCTGTGTCGCGTAGTGGATTCGAAGACCAGACTCCAGCACCAGACAACGGGATTAATGAACTCTGGGAGGGCCTGTGTCTGGTAGCGGACTCGAGCACAGGACTGCAACTCCAGACTATGAGTTTAGTGAAATCTGGGAGGGCCGGTGTCGGGTAGCGGACTCGAGCACGGGACTCGATCTCCAGACAATGGGTTTAGTGAACTCTTGGAGGGCCTGTGTTGGGTAGCCGACTCGAGCACAGGACTCCAGCTCCAGACAATTGGATTAGTGAACTCTGGGAGGGCCAGTGTCGGGTAGTGGACTCGAAGACCAGACTCCAGCTCCAGACAATGAGTTTAGTAAACTCTGGGAGGGCCAGTGTTGGGTAGTGGACTCGAGCACAGGACTCGAGCTCCGAACAATCGGTTTAGTGAACTCTGGGAGGGCCAGTGTCGAGTCGCGGACTCAAAGACCAGTCTCCAGCTCCAGACAACAGGATTAGTGAACTCTGGGAGGGCCGGTGTCAGGTAGTGGACTCGAAGACCAGACTCCAGCTCCAGACAATGAGTTTAGTGAACACTGGGAGGGCCGGTGTCGGGTAGTGGACTCGAAGACCAACCTCCAGCTCCAGACAACGGGATTAATGAACTCTGGGAGGGCCTGTGTTGGGTAGCGGATTCGAGCACAGGACTCAAGGTCCAGACAACGGGTTTAGTGAACTCTGGGAGGGCCTGTGTCGAGTAGCGGACTCGAAGACCAGACTCCAGCTCCAGACAATGAGTTTAGTGAACACAGGGAGGGCCGGTGTCGGGTAGTGGACTCGAAGACCAACCTCCAGCTCCAGACAACGGGATTAATGAACTCTGGGAGGGCCTGTGTTGAGTAGCGGATTCGAGCACAGGACTCGAGGTCCAGACAACGGGTTTAGTGAACTCTGGTAGGGCCAGTGTTGGGTAGTGGACTCGAAGACCAGACTCCAGCTCCAGACAATGAGTTTAGTGAACTCTGGGAGGGCCAGTATTGGGTAGCGGACTCGAGCACAGGACTCCAGCTCCAGACAATGGGTTTAGTGAACTCTGGGAGATCCTGTGTCGAATAACGGACTAGAAGACCAGACTCCAGCTCCAGACAACGGGTTTAGTGAACTCTGGGAGGGACTGTATCGGGTCGCGGACTCGAGCACAGGACTCGAGGTCCAGACAATGGGTTTAGTGAAATATGGGTGGGCCAGTGTTGGGTAGTGGACTCGAAAAAGGAATCGAGCTCCGAACAATGGGTTTAGTGAACTCTGGGTGGGCCTGTGTTGGGTAGTGGACTCGAAGACCAACATCCAGCTCCAGACAACGGGATTAGTGAACTCTGGGAGGGCCGCTGTCGGGTAGTGGACTCGAAGACCAACATCCAGCTCCAGACAACGGGATTAGTGAACTCTGGAAGGGCCGGTGTCGGGTAGTGGACTCGAAGACCAACATCCAGCTCCAGACAACGGGATTAATGAACTCTGGGAGGGCCTGTGTTGGGTAGCGGACTCGAGCACAGGACTCGAGCTCCAGACAATGGGTTTAGTGAACTCTGGGAGGGCCTGTCTCGGGTAGCGGAGTCGAGCACAGGACTCCAGCTCCAGACAATGGGTTTAGTGAAATCTGGGAGGTCCTGTGTCGGGTAGCGGACTCGAGCACAGGACTCCAGCTCCAGACAATGGGTTTAGTGAACTCTGGGTGGGCCTGTGTCAGGTAGCGGACTCAAGCACAGGAATACAGCATAGGACTCAAGGTCCAGACAATGGGTTTAGTGAACTCTGGGAGGGCCTGTGTCGGGTAGCGGACTCGAGCACAGGACTCGAGGTCCAGACAATGAATTTAGTGAACTCTGGGAGGACCTGTGTCGTGTAGCGGACTCGAGCACAGGACTCCAGCTCCAGACAATGGGTTTAGTGAACTCTGGGTGGGCCGGTGTCGGGTAGTGGACTCGAAGACCAGACTCCAGCTCCACACAATGAGTTTAGTAAACTCTGGGAGGGCCAGTGTTGGGTAGTGGACTCGAGCACAGTTCTCCAGCTCCAGACAATGGGTTTAATGAACTCTGGGAGGGCATGTGTCGGGTAGCGGACTCGAGCGCAGGACTCCAGCTCCAGACAAATGGTTTAGTGAACTCTGGGAGGGCCTGTATTGGGTAGCGGACTCGAAGACCAGACTCCAGATCCAGACAACGGGTTTAGTAAACTCTGGGAGGGCCTGTGTCGGGCAGCGGACTCGACCACAGTACTCCAGCTCCAGACAATGGGATTAGTGAACTCTGGGAAGGCCTTGGTCGGGTAGCGGACTCGAGCACAGGACTCCAGCTCCAGACAATGGGTTTAGTGAACGCTGGGTGGGCCTGTGTCGGGTAGCGGACTCGAGCACAGGACTCGAGCTCCGGACAATGGGTTTAGTGAACTCTGGGAGGGCCTGTCTCGGGTAGCGGAGTCGAGCACAGGACTCCAGCTCCAGACAATGGGTTTAGTGAACTCTGGGAGGGACAGTGTTGGGTAGTGGGCTAGAGCACAGTTCTCCAGCTCCAGACAATGGGTTTAGTGAACTCTGGGAGGGCCTGTGTCGGGTAGCGGACTCGAGCACAGGACTCCAGCTCCAGACAATGGGTTTTGTGAACTCTCGGAGGTCCTGTGTCGTGTAGCGGACTCGAGCAAAGGACTCCAGGTCCAGACAATGGGTTTTGTGAACTCTCGGAGGTACTGTGTCGTGTAGCGGACTCGAGCACAGGACTCGAGCTCCAGACAAAGGGTTTTGTGAACTCTGGGAGGGCCTGTGTCGGGTAGCGGACTCGAGCACAGGACTCGAGCTCTAGACAGTGGGTTTAGTGAACACTGGGAGGTCCTGTGTCGGGTAGCGGACTCGAGCACAGGACTCCAGCTCCAGACAATGGGTTTAGTGAACTCTGGGAGGGCCTGTGTCGGGTAGTGGACTCGAGCACAGGACTCCAGCTCCAGACAATGGGTTGACTGAACTCTGAGATGGCCTGTCTCGGGTAGCGGACTCGAGCACAGGACTCCAGCTCCAGACAATGAGTTTAGAGAAATCTGGGAGGTCCTGTGTCGGGTAGCGGACTCGAGCACAGGACTCCAGCTCCAGACAATGGGTTTAGTGAACTCTGGGTGGGCCTGTGTCAGGTAGCGGACTCAAGCACAGGAATACAGCATAGGACTCAAGGTCCAGACAATGGGTTTAGTGAACTCTGGGAGGGCCTGTGTTGGGTAGCGGACTCGAGCACAGGACTCCAGCTCCAGACAATGGGTTTAGTGAACTCTGGGAGGGCCTGTGTCGCGTAGTGGATTCGAAGACCAGACTCCAGCACCAGACAACGGGATTAATGAACTCTGGGAGGGCCTGTGTCTGGTAGCGGACTCGAGCACAGGACTGCAACTCCAGACTATGAGTTTAGTGAAATCTGGGAGGGCCGGTGTCGGGTAGTGGACTCGAGCACGGGACTCGATCTCCAGACAATGGGTTTAGTGAACTCTTGGAGGGCCTGTGTTGGGTAGCCGACTCGAGCACAGGACTCCAGCTCCAGACAATTGGATTAGTGAACTCTGGGAGGGCCAGTGTCGGGTAGTGGACTCGAAGACCAGACTCCAGCTCCAGACAATGAGTTTAGTAAACTCTGGGAGGGCCAGTGTTGGGTAGTGGACTCGAGCACAGGACTCGAGCTCCGAACAATCGGTTTAGTGAACTCTGGGAGGGCCAGTGTCGAGTCGCGGACTCAAAGACCAGTCTCCAGCTCCAGACAACAGGATTAGTGAACTCTGGGAGGGCCGGTGTCAGGTAGTGGACTCGAAGACCAGACTCCAGCTCCAGACAATGAGTTTAGTGAACACTGGGAGGGCCGGTGTCGGGTAGTGGACTCGAAGACCAACCTCCAGCTCCAGACAACGGGATTAATGAACTCTGGGAGGGCCTGTGTTGGGTAGCGGATTCGAGCACAGGACTCAAGGTCCAGACAACGGGTTTAGTGAACTCTGGGAGGGCCTGTGTCGAGTAGCGGACTCGAAGACCAGACTCCAGCTCCAGACAATGAGTTTAGTGAACACAGGGAGGGCCGGTGTCGGGTAGTGGACTCGAAGACCAACCTCCAGCTCCAGACAACGGGATTAATGAACTCTGGGAGGGCCTGTGTTGAGTAGCGGATTCGAGCACAGGACTCGAGGTCCAGACAACGGGTTTAGTGAACTCTGGTAGGGCCAGTGTTGGGTAGTGGACTCGAAGACCAGACTCCAGCTCCAGACAATGAGTTTAGTGAACTCTGGGAGGGCCAGTATTGGGTAGCGGACTCGAGCACAGGACTCCAGCTCCAGACAATGGGTTTAGTGAACTCTGGGAGATCCTGTGTCGAATAACGGACTAGAAGACCAGACTCCAGCTCCAGACAACGGGTTTAGTGAACTCTGGGAGGGACTGTATCGGGTAGCGGACTCGAGCACAGGACTCGAGGTCCAGACAATGGGTTTAGTGAAATATGGGTGGGCCAGTGTTGGGTAGTGGACTCGAAAAAGGAATCGAGCTCCGAACAATGGGTTTAGTGAACTCTGGGTGGGCCTGTGTTGGGTAGTGGACTCGAAGACCAACATCCAGCTCCAGACAACGGGATTAGTGAACTCTGGGAGGGCCGCTGTCGGGTAGTGGACTCGAAGACCAACATCCAGCTCCAGACAACGGGATTAGTGAACTCTGGAAGGGCCGGTGTCGGGTAGTGGACTCGAAGACCAACATCCAGCTCCAGACAACGGGATTAATGAACTCTGGGAGGGCCTGTGTTGGGTAGCGGACTCGAGCACAGGACTCGAGCTCCAGACAATGGGTTTAGTGAACTCTGGGAGGGCCTGTCTCGGGTAGCGGAGTCGAGCACAGGACTCCAGCTCCAGACAATGGGTTTAGTGAACTCTGGGAAGGCCTGTATAGGGTAGCGGACTCGAGCACAGGACTCCAGCTCCAGACAATGGGTTTAGTGAAATCTGGGAGGTCCTGTGTCGGGTAGCGGACTCGAGCACAGGACTCCAGCTCCAGACAATGGGTTTAGTGAACTCTGGGTGGGCCTGTGTCAGGTAGCGGACTCAAGCACAGGAATACAGCATAGGACTCAAGGTCCAGACAATGGGTTTAGTGAACTCTGGGAGGGCCTGTGTCGGGTAGCGGACTCGAGCACAGGACTCGAGGTCCAGACAATGATTTTAGTGAACTCTGGGAGGACCTGTGTCGTGTAGCGGACTCGAGCACAGGACTCCAGCTCCAGACAATGGGTTTAGTGAACTCTGGGTGGGCCGGTGTCGGGTAGTGGACTCGAAGACCAGACTCCAGCTCCACACAATGAGTTTAGTAAACTCTGGGAGGGCCAGTGTTGGGTAGTGGACTCGAGCACAGTTCTCCAGCTCCAGACAATGGGTTTAATGAACTCTGGGAGGGCATGTGTCGGGTAGCGGACTCGAGCGCAGGACTCCAGCTCCAGACAAATGGTTTAGTGAACTCTGGGAGGGCCTGTATTGGGTAGCGGACTCGAAGACCAGACTCCAGATCCAGACAACGGGTTTAGTAAACTCTGGGAGGGCCTGTGTCGGGCAGCGGACTCGACCACAGTACTCCAGCTCCAGACAATGGGATTAGTGAACTCTGGGAAGGCCTTGGTCGGGTAGCGGACTCGAGCACAGGACTCCAGCTCCAGACAATGGGTTTAGTGAACGCTGGGTGGGCCTGTGTCGGGTAGCGGACTCGAGCACAGGACTCCAGCTCCAGACAATGGGTTTAGTGAACGCTGGGTGGGCCTGTGTCGGGTAGCGGAGTCGAGCACAGGACTCCAGCTCCAGACAATGGGTTTAGTGAACTCTGGGAGGGACAGTGTTAGGTAGTGGACTCGAGCACAGGACTCCAGCTCCAGACAATGGGTTTAGTGAACGCTGGGTGGGCCTGTGTCGGGTAGCGGACTCGAGCACAGGACTCCAGCTCCAGACAATGGGTTTAGTGAACGCTGGGTGGGCCTGTGTCGGGTAGCGGAGTCGAGCACAGTTCTCCAGCTCCAGACAATGGGTTTAGTGAACTCTGGGAGGGCCTGTGTCGGGTAGCGGACTCGAGCACAGGACTCCAGCTCCAGACAATGGGTTTTGTGAACTCTCGGAGGTCCTGTGTCGGGTAGCGGACTCGAGCACAGGACTCCAGCTCCAGACAATGGGTTTAGTGAACTCTGGGTGGGCCTGTGTCAGGTAGCGGACTCAAGCACAGGAATACAGCATAGGACTCAAGGTCCAGACAATGGGTTTAGTGAACTCTGGGAGGGCCTGTGTCGGGTAGCGGACTCGAGCACAGGACTCGAGGTCCAGACAATGATTTTAGTGAACTCTGGGAGGACCTGTGTCGTGTAGCGGACTCGAGCACAGGACTCCAGCTCCAGACAATGGGTTTAGTGAACTCTGGGTGGGCCGGTGTCGGGTAGTGGACTCGAAGACCAGACTCCAGCTCCACACAATGAGTTTAGTAAACTCTGGGAGGGCCAGTGTTGGGTAGTGGACTCGAGCACAGTTCTCCAGCTCCAGACAATGGGTTTAATGAACTCTGGGAGGGCATGTGTCGGGTAGCGGACTCGAGCAAAGGACTCCAGCTCCAGACAAATGGTTTAGTGAACTCTGGGAGGGCCTGTATTGGGTAGCGGACTCGAAGACCAGACTCCAGATCCAGACAACGGGTTTAGTAAACTCTGGGAGGGCCTGTGTCGGGCAGCGGACTCGACCACAAGACACGAGCTCCGGACAATGGGATTAGTGAACTCTGGGAGGGCCTGTGTAGAATAGCGGACTCGAGCACAGGACTCCAGCTCCAGACAATGGGATTAGTGAACTCTGGGAAGGCCTTGGTCGGGTAGCGGACTCGAGCACAGGACTCGAGCTCCAGACAATGGGATTAGTGAACACTGGGAAGGCCTTGGTCGGGTAGCGGACTCGAGCACAGGACTCCAGCTCCAGACAATGGGTTTAGTGAACGCTGGGTGGGCCTGTGTCGGGTAGCGGACTCGAGCACAGGACTCGAGCTCCGGACAATGGGTTTAGTGAACTCTGGGAGGGCCTGTCTCGGGTAGCGGAGTCGAGCACAGGACTCCAGCTCCAGACAATGGGTTTAGTGAACTCTGGGAAGGCCTTGGTCGGGTAGCGGACTCGAGCACAGGACTCCAGCTCCAGACAATGGGTTTAGTGAACGCTGGGTGGGCCTGTGTCGGGTAGCGGACTCGAGCACAGGACTCGAGCTCCGGACAATGGGTTTAGTGAACTCTGGGAGGGCCTGTCTCGGGTAGCGGAGTCGAGCACAGGACTCCAGCTCCAGACAATGGGTTTAGTGAACTCTGGGAAGGCCTGTGTCGGGTAGCGGACTCGAGCACAGGACTCCAGCTCCAGACAATGGGATTAGTGAACACTGGGAAGGCCTTGGTCGGGTAGCGGACTCGAGCACAGGACTCCAGCTCCAGACAATGGGTTTAGTGAACGCTGGGTGGGCCTGTGTCGGGTAGCGGACTCGAGCACAGGACTCGAGCTCCGGACAATGGGTTTAGTGAACTCTGGGAGGGCCTGTCTCGGGTAGCGGAGTCGAGCACAGGACTCCAGCTCCAGACAATGGGTTTAGTGAACTCTGGGAAGGCCTGTATAGGGTAGCGGACTCGAGCACAGGACTCCAGCTCCAGACAATGGGTTTAGTGAACTCTGGGAGGGCCTGAGTCGGGTAGCGGACAATGGGTTTAGTGAACTCTGGGAGGGCCTGTGTCGGGTAGCGGACAATGGGTTTAGTGAACTCTGGGAGGGCCTGTGTCTGGTAGCGGACTCAAGCACAGGACTCGAGGTCCAGACAACGGGTTTAGTGAACTCTGGGAGGGCCTGTGTCGGGTAGCGGACTCGAGCACAGGACTCCAGCTCCAGACAATGGGTTTAGTGAACTCTGGGACGGCCGGTGTCGGGTAGCGGACTCGAGCTCAGGACTCCAGCTCCAGACAATGGGATTAGTGAACACTGGGAGGGCCTGTGTCGGTTAGTGGACTAGAGCACAGGACTGGAGGTCCAGACAACGGGTTTAGTGAACTCTTGGAGGGTCGGTGTCGGGTAGTGGACTCGAAGACAAGACTCCTGCTCCAGACAATGGGTTTAGTGAACTCTGGGAGGGCCTGTGTCGGTTAGCGGACTCGAGCACAGGACTGGAGGTCCAGACAACGGGTTTAGTGAACTCTTGGAGGGCCGGTGTCGGGTAGTGGACTCGAAGACCGGACTCCAGCTCCAGACAATGAGTTTAGTAAACTCTGGGAGGGCCAGTGTTGGGTAGTGGACTCGAGCACAGGTCTCCAGCTCCAGCCAATGGGTTTAGTGAACTCTGGGTGGGCCGGTGTCGGGTAGCGGACATTGGGTTTAGTGAACTCTGGGAGAGTATGTGTAGGGTAGCGGACTCGAGCACAGGACTTCAGCTACAGACAATGGGTTTAGTGAACTCTGGGAGGGCCTGTGTCAGGTAGCGGACTCAAGCACAGGAATACAGCATAGGACTCAAGGTCCAGACAATGGGTTTAGTGAACTCTGGGAGGGCCTGTGTCGGGTAGCGGACTCGAGCACAGGACTCGAGGTCCAGACAATGATTTTAGTGAACTCTGGGAGGACCTGTGTCGTGTAGCGGACTCGAGCACAGGACTCCAGCTCCAGACAACGGGTTTAGTGAACTCTGGGAGGGCATGTGTCGGGAAGCGGGCTCGAGCAAAGAACTCCAGCTCCAGACAAATGGTTTAGTGAACTCTGGGAGGGCCTGTATTGGGTAGAGGACTCGAAGACCAGACACCAGATCCAGACAACGGGTTTAGTAAACTCTGGGAGGGCCTGTGTCGGGCAGCGGACTCGAGCACAGGACTCGAGCTTCGGACAATGGGATTAGTGAACTCTGGGAGGGCCTGTGTCGAGTAGCGGACTCGAGCACAGGACTCCAGCTCGAGACTATGAGTTTAGTGAAATCTGGGAGTGCCGGTGTCGGGTAGCCGACTCGAGCACGGGACTCGATCTCCAGACAATGGGTTTAGTGAACTCTTGGAGGGCCTGTGTTGGGTAGCCGACTCGAGCACAGGACTCCAGCTCCAGACAATGGGATTAGTGAACTCTGGGAGGGCCAGTGTTGGGTAGTGGACTCGAGCACAGGACTCGAGCTCCGAACAATCGGTTTAGTGAACTCTGGGAGGGCCAGTGTCGAGTCGTGGACTCAAAGACCAGTCTCCAGCTCCAGACAACAGGATTAGTGAACTCTGGGAGGGCCAGTGTCGGGTAGCGGACTCGAAGACCAGACTCCAGCACCAGACAATGAGTTTAGTGAACACTGGGAGGGCCGGTGTCGGGTAGTGGACTCGAAGACCAACCTCCAGCTCCAGACAACGGGATTAATGAACTCTGGGAGGGCCTGTGTTGAGTAGCGGATTCGAGCACAGGACTCGAGGTCCAGACAACGGGTTTAGTGAACTCTGGGAGGGCCAGTGTCGGGTAGTGGACTCGAACAAAGGGCTCGAGCTCCGAACAACGGGATTAATGAACTCTGGGAGGGCCTGTGTCGGGTTGTGGACTCGAAGACCAACATCCAGCTCCAGACAACGGGATTAATGAACTCTGGGAGGGCCTGTGTCGGGTTGTGGACTCGAAGACCAACATCCAGCTCCAGACAACGGGATTAGTGAACTCTGGGAGGGCCGGTGTCGGGTAGTGGACTCGAAGACCAACATCCAGCTCCAGACAACGGGATTAGTGAACTCTGGGATGGCCGGTGTCGGGTAGTGGACTCGAAGACCAACATCCAGCTCCAGACAACGGGATTAATGAACTGTGGGAGGGCCTGTGTTGGGTAGCGGACTCGAGCACAGGACTCGAGCTCCGGAGAATGGGTTTAGTGAACTCTGGGAGGGCCTGTGTCGGGTAGCGGACTCCAGCACAGGACTCCAGCTCCAGACAATGGGTTTAGTGAACTCTGGGAGGGCCTGTGTCGCGTAGTGGACACGAAGACCAGACTCCAGCTCCAGACAACGGGATTAATGAACTCTGGGAGGGCCGGTGTCGGGTAGTGGTTTCGAAGACCAGACTCCAGCACCAGACAACGGGATTAATGAACTCTGGGAGGGCCTGTGTCTGGTAGCGGACTCGAGCACAGGGATCAAGCGCCAGACAATGGGTTCAGTGAACTCTGGGAGGGCTTGTCTCGGGTAGTGGACTCGAGCACGGGACTCGATCTCCAGACAATGGGATTAGTGAACTCTGGGAGGGCCTGTGTCGGGCAGCGGACTCGAGCACAGGACTCCAGCTCCAGACAATGGGATTAGTGAACTCTGGGAGTGCCTGTGTCGGGTTGCGGACACGAGCACAGGACTCCAGCTCCAGACAATGGGTTGACTGAACACTGGGAAGGCCTGTCTCGGGTAGCGGAATCGAGCACAGGACTCCAGCTCCAGACAATGGGTTTAGTGAACTCTGGGAGACCCTGTTTCGGGTAGCGGACTCGAGCACAGGACTCGACATCCAGACAACGGGTTTAATGAACTCTGGGAGGGCCGGTGTCGGGTAGTAGACTCGAAGACCAGACTCCAGCTCCAGACAATGAGTTTAGGAAACTCTGGGAGGGCCAGTGTTGGGTAGTGGACTCGAGCACAGTTCTCCAGCTCCAGACAATGGGTTTAATGAACTCTGGGAGGGCATGTGTCGGGAAGCGGACTCAAGCAAAGGACTCCAGCTCCAGACAAATGGTTTAGTGAACTCTGGGAGTGCCTGTATTGGGTTGCGGACTCGATGACGAGACTCCAGATCCAGTCAACGGGCTTAGTAAACTCTGGGAGGGCCTGTGTCGAGTAGCGGACTCGAGCACAGGACTCCAGCTCCAGACAATGGGATTAGTGAACTCTGGGAAGTCCTTGGTCGGGTAGCGGACTCGAGCTCGAGACAACGGGTTTAGTAAACTCTGGGAGGGCCTGTGTCGAGTAGCGGACTCGAGCACAGGACTCAAGCTCCAGACAATGGGTTTAGGGAACTCTGGGAGGGCCTGTATAGGGTAGAGGACTCGAGCACAGGACTCGAGGTCCAGACAACGGGTTTAGTGAACTCTGGGAGGGCCTGTGTCGGGTAGCGGATTCGAGCACAAGACTCCAGCTCCAGACAATGAGATTAATGAACTCTGGGAGGGCCGGTGTCGGGTAGTGGATTCGAAGACCAGACTCCAGCACCAGACAACGGGATTAATGAACTCTGGGAGGGCCTGTGTCTGGTAGCGGACTCGAGCACAGGGATCAAGCGCCAGACAATGGGTTCAGTGAACTCTGGGAGGGCTTGTCTCGGGTAGTGGACTCGAGCACGGGACTCGATCTCCAGACAATGGGATTAGTGAACTCTGGGAGGGCCTGTGTCGGGCAGCGGACTCGAGCACAGGACTCCAGCTCCAGACAATGGGATTAGTGAACTCTGGGAGTGCCTGTGTCGGGTTGCTGACACGAGCACAGGACTCCAGCTCCAGACAATGGGTTGACTGAACACTGGGAAGGCCTGTCTCGGGTAGCGGAATCGAGCACAGGACTCCAGCTCCAGACAATGGGTTTAGTGAACTCTGGGAGACCCTGTGTCGGGTAGCGGACTCGAGCACAGGACTCGACATCCAGACAACGGGTTTAATGAACTCTGGGAGGGCCGGTGTCGGGTAGTAGACTCGAAGACCAGACTCCAGCTCCAGACAATGAGTTTAGGAAACTCTGGGAGGGCCAGTGTTGGGTAGTGGACTCGAGCACAGTTCTCCAGCTCCAGACAATGGGTTTAATGAACTCTGGGAGGGCATGTGTCGGGAAGCGGACTCAAGCAAAGGACTCCAGCTCCAGACAAATGGTTTAGTGAACTCTGGGAGTGCCTGTATTGGGTTGCGGACTCGATGACGAGACTCCAGATCCAGTCAACGGGCTTAGTAAACTCTGGGAGGGCCTGTGTCGAGTAGCGGACTCGAGCACAGGACTCCAGCTCCAGACAATGGGATTAGTGAACTCTGGGAAGTCCTTGGTCGGGTAGCGGACTCGAGCTCGAGACAACGGGTTTAGTAAACTCTGGGAGGGCCTGTGTCGAGTAGCGGACTCGAGCACAGGACTCAAGCTCCAGACAATGGGTTTAGGGAACTCTGGGAGGGCCTGTATAGGGTAGAGGACTCGAGCACAGGACTCGAGGTCCAGACAACGGGTTTAGTGAACTCTGGGAGGGCCTGTGTCGGGTAGCGGATTCGAGCACAGGACTCCAGCTCCAGACAATGAGATTAGTGAACTCTGGGACGGCCTATGTCGAATAGCGGACTCGAGCACAGGACTCCAGCTCCAGACAATGGGTTTAGTGAACTCTGGGAGGGCCTGTGTCGGGTAGCGGACTCGAGCACAGGAATCAAGCGCCAGACAATGGGTTTAGTGAACTCTGAGAGAACATGTGTCGAGTAGCGGACTAGAAGACCAGACTCCAGCTCCAGACAATGAGTTTCGAGAAGTCTGGGAGGGCCTGTGTCGGGTAGACGACTCTAGCACAGGACTCGAGCTCCAGACAATGGGTTTAGTGACCTCTGGGAGGGTCTGTTTCGGGTAGTGGATTCGAAGACCAGAGTCCAGCACCAGACAACGGGATTAATGAACTCTGGGAGGGCCTGTGTCTGGTAGCGGACTCGAGCACAGGGATCAAGCGCCAGACAATGGGTTCAGTGAACTCTGGGAGGGCTTGTCTCGGGTAGTGGACTCGAGCACAGGACTGCAACTCCAGACTATGAGTTTAGTGAAATCTGGGAGGGCCGGTGTCGGGTAGCGGACTCGAGCACGGGACTCGATCTCCAGACAATGGGTTTAGTGAACTCTTGGAGGGCCTGTGTCGGGCAGCGGACTCGAGCACAGGACTCCAGCTCCAGACAATGGGATTAGTGAACTCTGGGAGTGCCTGTGTCGGGTTGCGGACACGAGCACAGGACTCGATCTCCAGACAATGGGTTTAGTGAACTCTGGGAGTGCCTGTCTCGGGTAGCGGACTCGAGCACAGGACTCCAGCTCCAGACAATGGGTTTAGTGAAATGTGGGAGGGCCTGTGTAGGGCAGCCAACTCGAGCACAGGACTCCAGCTCCAGACAATGGGTTTAGTGAACACTGGGAGGGGCTGTGTTGGGTAGCAGACTCGAGCACAAGACTCCAGCTCCAGACAATGAGTTTAGTGAACTCTGGGAGGGCATGTGTCGGGTAGACGACTCGAGCACAGGACTCCAGCTCCAGACAATGAGTTTAGTGAACTCTGGGAGGGCCAGTGTTGGGTAGTGGACTCGAGCACAGGACTTCAGCTACAGACAATGGGTTTAGTGAACTCTGGGAGGGCCTGTGTCGGGTAGCGGACTCAAGCACAGGACTCCAGCTCCAGACAATGGGTTTAGTGAACTCTGGGAGGGCCTGTGTCGGGTAGCGGACTCGAGCACAGGACTCCAGCTCCAGACAATGGGTTTAGTGAACTCTGGGAGGGCCGGTGTCGGGTAGCGGACTCGAGCTCAGGACTCGAGCTCCTGACAATGGGTTTTGTGAACACTGGGAGGGGCTGTGTTGGGTAGCGGACTCGAACACAGGACTCCAGATCCAGACAATGAGATTAGAGAAATGTGGGAGGGCCTGTGTAGGGCAGCCAACTCGAGCACAGGACTCCAGCTCCAGACAATGGGTTTTGTGAACACTGGGAGGGGCTGTGTTGGGTAGCGGACTCGAACACAGGACTCCAGATCCAGACAATGAGATTAGTGAACTCTGGGAGGGCCTGTGTCGAATAGCGGACTCGAGCACAGGACTCCAGCTCCAGACAATGGGTTTAGTGAACTCTGGGAGGGCCTGTATAGGGTAGCGGACTCGAGCACAGGACTCCAGCTCCAGACAAAGGGATTAGTGAACTCTGGGAGGGCCTGTGTCGGTTAGCAGTCTCGAGCACAGGACTGGAGGTCCAGACAACGGGTTTAGTGAACTCTTGGAGGGCCGGTGTCGGGTAGTGTGGTGAACTATGTGCCTGTCGGGACACGCCCCTGCTGACTGCTCCTGTGGCTCCTCCCACAGGCCCCTGTATAAAGGAGACCTGCGGCCTGAAGATCGGCCTCAGTCTCCAGGACCTTGTATGATAGACACTCACTCCTGGTTCCTTCTTCCAGTCAATAAAAGCCGATATCTCGCCTACGTCTCAGAGTGAGTTATTGATGGTGCATCAATTTTATTGACTGGAAGTTTTAAAACATGGAACCCGTTTTGCGTCCGGACCGGTTGGATTTGGACCCTCAAGACCCTGACGCGGCTCTCGCTTTTGAACACTGGCTTGCATGCTTCCAATCGTACTTGGCGGAGCTTCGTGCGACTGAACCCGCCGTTATGCACAGAATCCTACTCTCGAGGGTCTCCTCCAAAGTTTACTCCTTTATCCGGGACCTGCCGACCTACGAAGGGGCACTGGACGCCCTCAAACGACAGTACCTGCGGCCGGTGAACACCGTCTACGCAAGACATCGCTTAGCTACCCGGCAACAGCGGCCTGGCGAATCGTGCGCTGAGTTTCTCCGAGCACTACAGACACTCGTCCGAGCTTGTGACTGCAAGACGCTCACGGCAGAACAGCATGCGGAGCTGCTGGTGCGAGACGCCTTTGTGACGGGACTGAGGTCAGTGTACATGCGCCAGCGGCTGCTGGAGAACTCGGATCTTACCTTAAGCTCGGCGATAGAGACGGCCAACGCTCTAGAAGCTGCTTTGCATAACGCCGACGCTGTCCAGTCGCGCGATTCCCCGCCGGTTTCGTGGACGCCTCAGACCCCGCCACCACCGGCTCCCGGGAGCGAATTCGCCAACGCCGCCGCCAGTCGCCATTCCACGAGCTCCCCGACCCAGACCACGGCTGTGGCCCGTAAGCAACTCGTGCCTTGTTATTTCTGTGGCCAAAAGAAACATCCTCGACAACGCTGTCCAGCGCGGGAAGCGACCTGCTCCAGCTGCGGAAAGCGGGGCCACTTCGCCAAGGTCTGTAAGTCTCAACCTCGAGCGGAGTGCAGCGCTGCGGGTGAAACGTGGGGGCCGCCATCTTGCATGCCGGGATGTGGGCGGCCATCTTTGTCGACGTCAGCACGCCCCGCCCCCGATCCTCGGATGCTGACCGGGTACCCTGGATGTGAGCGGCCATCTTTGTCGGCGTCAGCATGCCCCGCCCCCGACCCTCCGATGCTGACCGGGTACCCCGACGATCCAACTCTGGCCACTGTGACCCTCGACCAAAGCGCCCCGCACCAGCTTGCAAGATCCATGATGGACATCCAGGTGGAGGGGCATTGGACTGGATGCCTGTTTGACACGGGCAGCACTGGGAGTTTTATTCACCCGGACACAGTGCAACGCTGCGGACTTGCAACGCGGCCGGTCAGTCGGAGGTTCCATTTGGCCTCTGGGTCGCAGTCCGCAGACATCCGGGCGGGTTGTGTAGCGACTTTGGTGGTGCAAGGCACAGTATATCGGGACTTTGAACTGCTGGTCATGCCTAATCTGTGTGCACCTGTGCTATTGGGGCTGGACTTCCAGAGCCATCTCGAAAGTGTGACTATGGTATACGACGGGCCCCTCCCACCACTCACTGTCAAGAATCCTCAGTTTTGTGGGACTTCTTCACATACCCCGCTACTGACCACACACACACACGGACACACACATCCCATCCAGAACCAGGCCAACAGCTGCGCTACCGACACTTGCAGCCTCTCCACTCTCAAGATCCCTCCCCCACCGCTGTTCGCCAACCTGACCCCCGACTGTAAACCTGTGGCAACCAAAAGCAGGAGGTACAGCGCGGGGGACCGGGCCTTCATTCGGTCGGAGGTGCAGCGGCTGCTCAGGGAGGGGATCATTGAGCCGAGCACAAGCCCTTGGAGGGCCCAGGTGGTTGTTGTTCGGACTGGGCAGAAAAATAGGATGGTGGTGGACTATAGTCAAACCATCAATAGGTTTACGCAGCTTGACGCATACCCCCTACCCCGCATCGCGGATATGGTCAACCAGATTGCTCAGTATAAGGTGTACTCGACAATAGATCTGAAATCCGCTTATCACCAGCTCCCCATCTGCCCAGAGGACCGCCCCTACACCGCCTTCGAGGCGGGCGGCCGGCTCTATCACTTCCTGCGCGTCCCTTTCGGTGTCACGAATGGTGTCTCTGTCTTCCAGAGGGAAATGGACCGGATGGTGGACCAGTACCAACTGCAGGCCACATTTCCCTATCTGGATAACATCACCATCTGTGGTCATGACAGGCCAGATCACGACGCCAACCTCCAACGGTTTCTCCAAGTGGCCGCAGCTCTGAACCTTACTTATAACAGGGACAAGTGTGTTTTTGGTACCACCCGCCTTGCTATACTTGGGTATGTCGTGGAAAACGGGGTTATTGGGCCTGATCCCGAACGTATGCGCCCCCTGTTAGAGCTCCCTCTTCCCACCACTCTTAAGGCCCTCAGACGGTGCCTGGGGTTTTTTTCCTATTACGCCCAATGGGTCCCCCATTACGCAGACAAGGCTCGCCCCCTGGTCAAGTCTACCTCGTTTCCCCTCTCTGCTGAGGCCTGCGCGGCCTTCAACTGCATTAAAGCGGACATTGCCAAAGCTACGATGCATGCAGTGGACGAGACCGCTCCCTTCCAAGTGGAGTGTGATGCCTCCGATTTCGCTCTGGCTGCTACCCTTAATCAGGAAGGCAGACCAGTAGCATTCTTTTCTCGCACCCTCCAAGGCTCTGAAATTCGGCACTCCGCGGTGGAGAAAGAAGCCCAGGCCATAGTGGAGGCTGTTAGGCACTGGAGGCACTATCTTGCTGGCAAAAGATTCACTGTGCTGACCGACCAGCGCTCGGTTGCGTTCCTGTTCAGCAACCAACAGCGGGGCAAGATCAAAAATGATAAGATTTTGCGGTGGAGGATAGAACTCTCCACCTACACCTATGATATCCTGTACCGGCCTGGCAGACTCAATGAGCCCCCTGATGCCCTATCCCGGGGAACATGTGCTAGCACACAGCTCGACCAGCTGTACGCCCTTCATGCACAACTTTGCCATCCGGGGGTCACCCGATTTTACCATTTTGTGAAAGCTCGGAACCTGCCGTACTCCCTGGAGGACATCAGGACGATGACCAGGGACTGCCAAATTTGTGCCGAGTGCAAACCGCACTTCTACTGTCCTGACACGGCACAACTTGTCAAGGCCACCCGCCCTTTTGAACGCCTGAGTGTTGACTTTAAGGGCCCCCTTCCCTCCACTGACCGCAATGTCTATTTTCTCAGTGTTATTGACGAGTTCTCACGGTTCCCCTTTGCCATCCCCTGCCCCGACACCACTGCCACGTCCGTCATAAAAGCCCTGCGCCAGCTCTTCACTCTGTTCGGGTATCCCTGCTATATCCACAGTGATAGAGGGTCCTCCTTTATGAGTGAAGAGCTGCGCCAGTACTTGCTAGCTAGGGGCATTGCTACCAGTCGGACCACGAGTTATAATCCCCGGGGTAATGGCCAGGTAGAGCGGGAGAATGCCACAGTGTGGAAGGCCACACTTTTAGCCCTCAAGTCCAAAGGGTTGCCGGTCTCTCGATGGCAGGAGGTCCTCCCTGAGGCACTGCACTCTATCCGCTCTCTGTTATGTACGTCCACCAATGCCACCCCTCACGAACGCCTATTCTCTTTTCCCAGAAAGTCTGTCACTGGGACCACCCTACCAGTTTGGCTGACGTCCCCGGGGCCAGTGCTGCTCCGGAAACATGTGAGGAGCAATAAATACTCCCCGCTGGTGGAGAGGGTTCACCTTCTCCATGCGAACCCCCAGTATGCTTACGTGGTCTTACCTGATGGGCGGGAGGACACGGTCTCCATCCGCGACCTGGCACCCGCAGGTGCAGCAGACCACTACCCTGAAGGCTCTCCGGTAACTGTGAACCCTGCACCAGAGGTGACACCGTACTCACCAGGCCCTACACAGACTCCTCACGACACTTGTATACCGGGCGTTTCGTACGCATTTATACCAGGCGCCTCGCACATGCATGAGGGATCACCGGCGCCTAGTGGGCAAGAACACGCGCAACCCCCGTCCCCTGTGCAATCGCCAATGTTGCCGGCACCTATGCAGTCACAGCCGGTGCTACGTAGATCGCAGCGACAGATTCGACCGCCTGATCGGCTTGACTTGTAAGAACCTTCGCTACATGAGGACTTTTTCAAACGAAGGGGGGGTGAATGTGGTGAACTATGTGCCTGTCGGGACACGCCCCTGCTGACTGCTCCTGTGGCTCCTCCCACAGGCCCCTGTATAAAGGAGACCTGCGGCCTGAAGATCGGCCTCAGTCTCCAGGACCTTGTATGATAGACACTCACTCCTGGTTCCTTCTTCCAGTCAATAAAAGCCGATATCTCGCCTACGTCTCAGAGTGAGTTATTGATGGTGCATCAGGTAGTGGACTCGAAGACCGGACTCCAGCTCCAGACAATGAGTTTAGTAAACTCTGGGAGGGCCAGTGTTGGGCAGTGGACTCGAGCACAGGTCTCCAGCTCCAGCCAATAGGTTTAGTGAACTCTGGGTGGGCCGGTGTCGGGTAGCGGACATTGGGTTTAGTGAACTCTGGGAGAGTATGTGTAGGGTAGCGGACTCGAGCACAGGACTTCAGCTACAGACAATGGGTTTAGTGAACTCTGGGAGGGCCTGTGTCAGGTAGCGGACTCAAGCACAGGAATACAGCACAGGACTCAAGGTCCAGACAATGGGTTTAGTGAACTCTGCGTGGGCCTGTGTCGGGTAGCGGACTCGAGCACAGGACTCGAGGTCCAGACAATGGGTTTAGTGAACTCTGGGAGGGCCTGTGTCGGGTAGCGGACATTGGGTTTCGTGAACTCTGGGAGAGTATGTGTAGGGTAGCGGACTCGAGCACAGGACTTCAGCTACAGACAATGGGTTTAGTGAACTCTGGGAGGGCCTGTGTCAGGTAGCGGACTCAAACACAGGAATACAGCACAGGACTCAAGGTCCAGACAATGGGTTTAGTGAACTCTGCGTGGGCCTGTGTCGGGTAGCAGACTCAAGCACAGGGCTCAAGCTCCAGACAATTGGTTTAGTGAACTCTGGGAGGGCCTGTGTCGGGTAGCGGACTCGAGCACTGGAATACAGCACAGGACTCAAGCTCCAGACAATGGGTTTAGTGAACTCTGGGAGGGCCTGTGTCAGGTAGCGGACTCAAGCACAGGAATACAGCACAGGACTCAAGGTCCAGACAATGGGTTTAGTGAACTCTGCATGGGCCTGTGTCGGGTAGCGGACTCGAGCACAGGACTCGAGGTCCAGACAATGGGTTTAGTGAACTCTGGGAGGGCCTGTGTCGGGTAGCGGACATTGGGTTTAGTGAACTCTGGGAGAGTATGTGTAGGGTAGCGGACTCGAGCACAGGACTTCAGCTACAGACAATGGGTTTAGTGAACTCTGGGAGGGCCTGTGTCAGGTAGCGGACTCAAGCACAGGAATACAGCACAGGACTCAAGGTCCAGACAATGGGTTTAGTGAACTCTGCGTGGGCCTGTGTCGGGTAGCAGACTCGAGCACAGGGCTCAAGCTCCAGACAATTGGTTTAGTGAACTCTGGGAGGGCCTGTGTCGGGTAGCGGACTCGAGCACAGGACTCGAGGTCCAGACAATGGGTTTAGTGAACTCTGGGAGGGCCTGTGTCGGGTAGCAGACTCAATCACAGGACTCCAGCTCCAGACAACGGGTTTTGTGAACTCTGGGAGGGCATGTGTCGGGAAGCGGACTCGAGCAAAGAACTCCAGCTCCAGACAAATGGTTTAGTGAACTCTGGGAGGGCCTGTATTGGGTAGCGGACTCGAAGACCAGACTCCAGATCCAGACAACGGATTTAGTGAACTCTGGGAGGGCCTGTGTCGGGCAGCGGACTCGAGCACAGGACTCGAGCTCCGGACAATGGGATTAGTGAACTCTGGGAGGGCCTGTGTCGAATAGCGGACTCAAGCACAGGACTCCAGCTCCAGACAATGGGATTAGTGAACTCTGGGAAGGCCTTGGACGGGTAGCGGACTCGAGCTCCAGACAATGGGTTTAGTGAACTCTGGGAGGGCCTGTCTCGGGTAGCGGACTCGAGCACAGGACTCCAGCTCCAGACAATGGGTTTAGTGAACTCTGGGAGGGCCTGTGTCGGGTAGCGGACTCGAGCACAGGACTCCAGCTCCAGACAATGGGTTTAGTGAACTCTGGGACGGCAAGTGTCAGGTAGCCGACTCGAGCACAGGACTCCAGCTCCAGACAACGGGTTTAGTGAACTCTGGGAGGGCCTGTGTCGGGTAGCGGACTCGAGCACAGGACTCCAGCTCCAGACAATGGGTTTAGTGAACTCTGGGAGGGCCGGTGTCGGGTAGTGGACTCGAAGACCAGACTCCAGCTCCACACAATGAGTTTAGTAAACTCTGGGAGAGCCAGTGTTGGGTAGTGGACTCGAAGACGAGACTCCAGATCCAGACAACGGGTTTAGTAAACTCCGGGAGGGCCTGTGTCGGGCAGCGGACTCGAGCACAGGACTCGAGCTCCGGACAATGGGATTAGTGAACTCTGGGAGGGCCTGTGTAGAATAGCGGACCCGAGCACATGACTCCAGCTCCAGACAATGGGATTAGTGAACTCTGGGAAGGCCTTGGTCGGGTAGCGGACTCGAGCTCCGGACAATGGGTTTAGTGAACTCTGGGAGGGCCTGTGTCGGGTAGAGGACTCGAGCACAGGACTCCAGATCCAGACAATGAGATTAGTCAACTCTGGGAGGGCCTGTGTCGAATAGCGGACTCGAGCACAGGACTCCAGCTCCAGACAATGGGTTTAGTGAACTCTGGGAGGGCCTGTATAGGGTAGCGGACTCGAGCACAGGACTCCAGCTCCAGACAAAGGAATTAGTGAACTCTGGGAGGGCCTGAGTCGGGTAGCGGACAATGGGTTTAGTGAACTCTGGGAGGGCCTGTGTCGGGTAGCGGACTCAAGCACAGGACTCGAGGTCCAGACAACGGGTTTAGTGAACTCTGGGAGGGCCTGTGTCGGGTAGCGGACTCGAGCACAGGACTCGAGGTCCAGACAATGGGTTTAGTGAACTCTGGGAGGACCTGTGTCGGGTAGCGGACTCGAGCACAGGACTCCAGCTCCAGACAATGAGTTTAGAGAAATGTGGGAGGGCCTGTGTAGGGCAGCCAACTCGAGCACAGGACTCCAGCTCCAGACAATGGGTTTAGTGAACACTGGGAGGGGCTGTGTTGGGTAGCGGACTCAAGCACAGGACTCCAGATCCAGACAATGAGATTAGTGAACTCTGGGAGGGCCTGTGTCGAATAGCGGACTCGAGCACAGGACTCCAGCTCCAGACAATGGGATTAGTGAACTCTGGGAGGGCCTGTGTCGGGTAGACGACTCGAGCACAGGACTCCAGCTCCAGACAATGGGATTAGTGAACTCTGGGAGGGCCTGTGTCGGGTAGCGGACTCGAGCACAGTACTCGAGCTCCGAACAATGGGTTTTGTGAACTCTGTGAGGGCCGGTGTCGGGTAGCGGACTAGAGCACACGACTCCAGCTCCAGACAAAGGGTTTAGTGAACTCTGGGAGGGCCTGTGTCGGTTAGCGGACTCGAGCACAGGACTGGAGGTCCAGACAACGGGTTTAGTGAACTCTTGGAGGGTCGGTGTCGGGTAGTGGACTCGAAGACAAGACTCCAGCTCCAGACAATGGGTTTAGTGAACTCTGGGAGGGCCTGTGTCGGTTAGCGGACTCGAGCACAGGACTGAAGGTCCAGACAACGGGTTTAGTGAACTCTTGGAGGGCCGGTGTCGGGTAGTGGACTCGAAGACCGGACTCCAGCTCCAGACAATGGGTTTAGTGAACTCTGGGAGGGCCAGTGTTAAGTAGCAGACTCGAGCACAGGACTCCAGCTCCAGACAATGGGTTTAATGAACTCTGGGAGGGCATGTGTCGGGAAGCGGACTCGAGCAAAGGACTCCAGCTCCAGACAAATGGTTTAGTGAACTCTGGGAGGGCCTGTATTAGGTAGCGGACTCGAAGACCAGACTCCAGCTCCAGACAATGGGATTAGTGAACTCTGGGAAGGCCTTGGTCGTGTAGCGGACTCGAGCTCCGGAAAATGGGTTTAGTGAACTCTGGGAGGGCCTGTGTCGGGTACAGGACTCGAGCACAGTACTCCAGCTCCAGACAATGAGTTTAGAGAAATGTGGGAGGGCCTGTGTAGGGCAGCCAACTCGAGCACAGGACTCCAGCTCCAGACAATGGGTTTAGTGAACTCTGGGAGGGCCTGTGTCAGGCAGCGGACCCGAGCACAGGACTCGAGCTCCAGACAATGGGATTAGTGAACTCTGGGAGGGCCTGTGTCGAGTAGCGGACTCGAGCACAGGACTCGAGGTCCAGACAATGGGTTTAGTGAACTCTGGGAGGGCCTGTATAGGGTAGCGGACTCGAGCACAGGACTCCAGCTCCAGACAAAGGGATTAGTGAACTCTGGGAGGGCCTGAGTTGGGTAGCAGACAATGGGTTTAGTGAACTCTGGGAGGGCCTGTGTCGGGTAGCGGACTCGAGCACAGGACTCGAGGTCCAGAGAATGGGTTTAGTGAACTCTGGGAGGACCTGTGTTGGGTAGCGGACTCGAGCACAGGACTTCAGCTCCAGACAATGAGTTTAGACAAATGTGGGAGGGCCTGTGTAGGGCAGCCAACTCGAGCACAGGACTCCAGCTCCAGACAATGGGTTTAGTGAACTCTGGGAGGGCCTGTGTCGGGCAGCGGACCCGAGCACAGGACCCGAGCTCCAGACAATGGGATTAGTGAACTCTGGGAGGGCCTGTGTCGAGTAGCGGACTCGAGCACAGGACTCGAGGTCCAGACAATGGGTTTAGTGAACTCTGGGAGGGCCTGTGTCGGGTAGCAGACTCGAGCACAGTACTCCAGCTCCAGACAACGGGTTTTGTGAACTCTGGGAGGGCATGTGTCGGGAAGCGGACTCGAGCAAGGAACTCCAGCTCCAGACAAATGGTTTAGTGAACTCTGGGAGGACCTGTATTGGGTAGCGGACTCGAAGACCAGACTCCAGATCCAGACAACGGGTTTAGTAAACTCTGGGAGGGCCTGTGTCGGGCAGCGGACCCGAGCCCAGGACTCGAGCTCCGGACAATGGGATTAGTGAACTCTGGGAAGGCCTTGGACGGGTAGCGGACTCGAGCTCCAGACAATGGGTTTAGTGAACTCTGGGAGGGCCTGTCTCGGGTAGCGGACTCGAGCACAGGACTCCAGCTCCAGACAATGGGTTTAGTGAACGATGGGTTGGCCTGTGTCGGGTAGCCGACTCGAGCACAGGACTCCAGCTCCAGACAATGGGTTTAGTGAACTCTGGGAGGGCCTGTATAGGGTAGCGGACTCGAGCACAGGACTCCAGCTCCAGACAATGAGTTTCGAGATATCTGGGAGGGCCTGTGTCGGGTAGTGGACTCGAGCACAGGACTCCAGCTCCAGACAATGGGTTTAGTGAACTCTGGGACGGCCGGTGTCAGGTAGCGGACTCGAGCACAGGGCTCAATCTCCAGACAATTGGTTTAGTGAACTCTGGGAGGGCCTGTGTCGGGTAGCGGACTCGAGCACAGGACTCCAGCTCCAGACAATGGGTTTAGTGAACTCTGGGAGGGCCGGTGTCGGGTAGTGGACTCGAAGACCAGACTCCAGCTCCACACAATGAGTTTAGTAAACTCTGGGAGAGCCAGTGTTGGGTAGTGGACTCCAGCACAGTTCTCCACCTCCAGACAATGGGTTTAATGAACTCTGGGAGGGCATGTGTCGGGAAGCGGACTCGAGCAAAGGACTCCAGCTCCAGACAAATGGTTTAGTGAACTCTGGGAGGGCCTGTATTGGGTAGCGGACTCGAAGACCAGACTCCAGATCCAGACAACGGGTTTAGTAAACTCTGGGAGGGCCTGTGTCGGGCAGCGGAGTCGAGCACAGGACTCGAGCTCCGGACAATGGGATTAGTGAACTCTGGGAGGGCCTGTGTAGAATAGCGGACTCGAGCACAGGACTCCAGCTCCAGACAATGGGATTAGTGAACTCTGGGAAGGCCTTGGTCGGGTAGCAGACTCGAGCACAGGACTCGAGGTCCAGACAATGGGTTTAGTGAACTCTGGGTGGGCCTGTGTCGGGTAGCAGACTCGAGCACAGGACTCCAGCTCCAGACAACGGGTTTTGTGAACTCTGGGAGGGCATGTGTCGGGAAGCGGACTCGAGCAAGGAACTCCAGCTCCAGACAAATGGTTTAGTGAACTCTGGGAGGACCTGTATTGGGTAGCGGACTCGAAGACCAGACTCCAGATCCAGACAACGGGTTTAGTAAACTCTGGGAGGGCCTGTGTCGGGCAGCGGACCCGAGCCCAGGACTCGAGCTCCGGACAATGGGATTAGTGAACTCTGGGAAGGCCTTGGACGGGTAGCGGACTCGAGCTCCAGACAATGGGTTTAGTGAACTCTGGGAGGGCCTGTCTCGGGTAGCGGACTCGAGCACAGGACTCCAGCTCCAGACAATGGGTTTAGTGAACGATGGGTTGGCCTGTGTCGGGTAGCCGACTCGAGCACAGGACTCCAGCTCCAGACAATGGGTTTAGTGAACTCTGGGAGGGCCTGTATAGGGTAGCGGACTCGAGCACAGGACTCCAGCTCCAGACAATGAGTTTCGAGATATCTGGGAGGGCCTGTGTCGGGTAGTGGACTCGAGCACAGGACTCCAGCTCCAGACAATGGGTTTAGTGAACTCTGGGACGGCCAGTGTCAGGTAGCGGACTCGAGCACAGGGCTCAATCTCCAGACAATTGGTTTAGTGAACTCTGGGAGGGCCTGTGTCGGGTAGCGGACTCGAGCACAGGACTCCAGCTCCAGACAATGGGTTTAGTGAACTCTGGGAGGGCCGGTGTCGGGTAGTGGACTCGAAGACCAGACTCCAGCTCCACACAATGAGTTTAGTAAACTCTGGGAGAGCCAGTGTTGGGTAGTGGACTCCAGCACAGTTCTCCACCTCCAGACAATGGGTTTAATGAACTCTGGGAGGGCATGTGTCGGGAAGCGGACTCGAGCAAAGGACTCCAGCTCCAGACAAATGGTTTAGTGAACTCTGGGAGGGCCTGTATTGGGTAGCGGACTCGAAGACCATACTCCAGATCCAGACAACGGGTTTAGTAAACTCTGGGAGGGCCTGTGTCGGGCAGCGGACTCGAGCACAGGACTCGAGCTCCGGACAATGGGATCAGTGAACTCTGGGAGGGCCTGTGTAGAATAGCGGACTCGAGCACAGGACTCCAGCTCCAGACAATGGGATTAGTGAACTCTGGGAAGGCCTTGGTCGGGTAGCGGACTCGAGCTCCGGACAATGGGTTTAGTGAACTCTGGGAGGGCCTGTCTCGGGTAGCGGACTCGAGCACAGGACTCCAGCTCCAGACAATGGGTTTAGTGAACTCTGGGAGGGCCTGTATAGGGTAGCGGACTCGAGCACAGGACTCCAGCTCCAGACAAAGGGATTAGTGAACTCTGGGAGGGCCTGTGTCTGGTAGCGGACTCAAGCACAGGACTCGAGGTCCAGACAACGGGTTTAGTGAACTCTGGGAGGGCCTGTGTCGGGTAGCGGACTCGAGCACAGGACTCGAGGTCCAGACAATGGGTTTAGTGAACTCTGGGAGGACCTGTGTCGGGTAGCGGACTCGAGCACAGGACTCCAGCTCCAGACAATGAGTTTAGAGAAATGTGGGAGGGCCTGTGTAGGGCAGCCAACTCGAGCACAGGACTCCAGCTCCAGACAATGGGTTTAGTGAACACTGGGAGGGGCTGTGTTGGGTAGCGGACTCGAGCACAGGACTCCAGATCCAGACAATGAGATTAGTGAACTCTGGGAGGGCCTGTGTCGAATAGCGGACTCGAGCACAGGACTCCAGCTCCAGACAATGGGTTTAGTGAACTCTGGGAGGGCCTGTATAGGGTAGCGGACTCGAGCACAGGACTCCAGCTCCAGACAAAGGGATTAGTGAACTCTGGGAGGGCCTGAGTCGGGTAGCGGACAATGGGTTTAGTGAACTCTGGGAGGGCCTGTGTCTGGTAGCGGACTCAAGCACAGGACTCGAGGTCCAGACAACGGGTTTAGTGAACTCTGGGAGGGCCTGTGTCGGGTAGCGGACTCGAGCACAGGACTCGAGGTCCAGACAATGGGTTTAGTGAACTCTGGGAGGACCTGTGTCGGGTAGAGGACTCGAGCACAGGTCTCCAGCTCCAGACAATGAGTTTAGACAAATGTGGGAGGGCCTGTGTAGGGCAGCCAACTCGAGCACAGGACTCCAGCTCCAGACAATGGGTTTAGTGAACTCTGGGACGGCCGGTGTCAGGTAGCGGACTCGAGCACAGGGCTCAATCTCCAGACAATTGGTTTAGTGAACTCTGGGAGGGCCTGTGTCGGGTAGCGGACTCGAGCACAGGACTCCAGCTCCAGACAATGGGTTTAGTGAACTCTGGGAGGGCCGGTGTCGGGTAGTGGACTCGAAGACCAGACTCCAGCTCCACACAATGAGTTTAGTAAACTCTGGGAGAGCCAGTGTTGGGTAGTGGACTCCAGCACAGTTCTCCACCTCCAGACAATGGGTTTAATGAACTCTGGGAGGGCATGTGTCGGGAAGCGGACTCGAGCAAAGGACTCCAGCTCCAGACAAATGGTTTAGTGAACTCTGGGAGGGCCTGTATTGGGTAGCGGACTCGAAGACCAGACTCCAGATCCAGACAACGGGTTTAGTAAACTCTGGGAGGGCCTGTGTCGGGCAGCGGAGTCGAGCACAGGACTCGAGCTCCGGACAATGGGATTAGTGAACTCTGGGAGGGCCTGTGTAGAATAGCGGACTCGAGCACAGGACTCCAGCTCCAGACAATGGGATTAGTGAACTCTGGGAAGGCCTTGGTCGGGTAGCAGACTCGAGCACAGGACTCGAGGTCCAGACAATGGGTTTAGTGAACTCTGGGTGGGCCTGTGTCGGGTAGCAGACTCGAGCACAGGACTCCAGCTCCAGACAACGGGTTTTGTGAACTCTGGGAGGGCATGTGTCGGGAAGCGGACTCGAGCAAGGAACTCCAGCTCCAGACAAATGGTTTAGTGAACTCTGGGAGGACCTGTATTGGGTAGCGGACTCGAAGACCAGACTCCAGATCCAGACAACGGGTTTAGTAAACTCTGGGAGGGCCTGTGTCGGGCAGCGGACCCGAGCCCAGGACTCGAGCTCCGGACAATGGGATTAGTGAACTCTGGGAAGGCCTTGGACGGGTAGCGGACTCGAGCTCCAGACAATGGGTTTAGTGAACTCTGGGAGGGCCTGTCTCGGGTAGCGGACTCGAGCACAGGACTCCAGCTCCAGACAATGGGTTTAGTGAACGATGGGTTGGCCTGTGTCGGGTAGCCGACTCGAGCACAGGACTCCAGCTCCAGACAATGAGTTTCGAGATATCTGGGAGGGCCTGTGTCGGGTAGTGGACTCGAGCACAGGACTCCAGCTCCAGACAATGGGTTTAGTGAACTCTGGGACGGCCAGTGTCAGGTAGCGGACTCGAGCACAGGGCTCAATCTCCAGACAATTGGTTTAGTGAACTCTGGGAGGGCCTGTGTCGGGTAGCGGACTCGAGCACAGGACTCCAGCTCCAGACAATGGGTTTAGTGAACTCTGGGAGGGCCGGTGTCGGGTAGTGGACTCGAAGACCAGACTCCAGCTCCACACAATGAGTTTAGTAAACTCTGGGAGAGCCAGTGTTGGGTAGTGGACTCCAGCACAGTTCTCCACCTCCAGACAATGGGTTTAATGAACTCTGGGAGGGCATGTGTCGGGAAGCGGACTCGAGCAAAGGACTCCAGCTACAGACAAATGGTTTAGTGAACTCTGGGAGGGCCTGTATTGGGTAGCGGACTCGAAGACCATACTCCAGATCCAGACAATGGGTTTAGTGAACTCTGGGAGGGCCTGTATAGGGTAGCGGACTCGAGCACAGGACTCCAGCTCCAGACAATGAGTTTCGAGATATCTGGGAGGGCCTGTGTCGGGTAGTGGACTCGAGCACAGGACTCCAGCTCCAGACAATGGGTTTAGTGAACTCTGGGACGGCCAGTGTCAGGTAGCGGACTCGAGCACAGGGCTCAATCTCCAGACAATTGGTTTAGTGAACTCTGGGAGGGCCTGTGTCGGGTAGCGGACTCGAGCACAGGACTCCAGCTCCAGACAATGGGTTTAGTGAACTCTGGGAGGGCCGGTGTCGGGTAGTGGACTCGAAGACCAGACTCCAGCTCCACACAATGAGTTTAGTAAACTCTGGGAGAGCCAGTGTTGGGTAGTGGACTCCAGCACAGTTCTCCACCTCCAGACAATGGGTTTAATGAACTCTGGGAGGGCATGTGTCGGGAAGCGGACTCGAGCAAAGGACTCCAGCTCCAGACAAATGGTTTAGTGAACTCTGGGAGGGCCTGTATTGGGTAGCGGACTCGAAGACCATACTCCAGATCCAGACAACGGGTTTAGTAAACTCTGGGAGGGCCTGTGTCGGGCAGCGGACTCGAGCACAGGACTCGAGCTCCGGACAATGGGATCAGTGAACTCTGGGAGGGCCTGTGTAGAATAGCGGACTCGAGCACAGGACTCCAGCTCCAGACAATGGGATTAGTGAACTCTGGGAAGGCCTTGGTCGGGTAGCGGACTCGAGCTCCGGACAATGGGTTTAGTGAACTCTGGGAGGGCCTGTCTCGGGTAGCGGACTCGAGCACAGGACTCCAGCTCCAGACAATGGGTTTAGTGAACTCTGGGAGGGCCTGTATAGGGTAGCGGACTCGAGCACAGGACTCCAGCTCCAGACAAAGGGATTAGTGAACTCTGGGAGGGCCTGAGTCGGGTAGCGGAGAATGCGTTTAGTGAACTCTGGGAGGGCCTGTGTCTGGTAGCGGACTCAAGCACAGGACTCGAGGTCCAGACAACGGGTTTAGTGAACTCTGGGAGGGCCTGTGTCGGGTAGCGGACTCGAGCACAGGACTCGAGGTCCAGACAATGGGTTTAGTGAACTCTGGGAGGACCTGTGTCGGGTAGCGGACTCGAGCACAGGACTCCAGCTCCAGACAATGAGTTTAGAGAAATGTGGGAGGGCCTGTGTAGGGCAGCCAACTCGAGCACAGGACTCCAGCTCCAGACAATGGGTTTAGTGAACACTGGGAGGGGCTGTGTTGGGTAGCGGACTCGAGCACAGTACTCCAGATCCAGACAATGAGATTAGTGAACTCTGGGAGGGCCTGTGTCGAATAGCGGACTCGAGCACAGGACTCCAGCTCCAGACAATGGGTTTAGTGAACTCTGGGAGGGCCTGTATAGGGTAGCGGACTCGAGCACAGGACTCCAGCTCCAGACAAAGGGATTAGTGAACTCTGGGAGGGCCTGAGTCGGGTAGCGGACAATGGGTTTAGTGAACTCTGGGAGGGCCTGTGTCTGGTAGCGGACTCAAGCACAGGACTCGAGGTCCAGACAACGGGTTTAGTGAACTCTGGGAGGGCCTGTGTCGGGTAGCGGACTCGAGCACAGGACTCGAGGTCCAGACAATGGGTTTAGTGAACTCTGGGAGGACCTGTGTCGGGTAGAGGACTCGAGCACAGGTCTCCAGCTCCAGACAATGAGTTTAGACAAATGTGGGAGGGCCTGTGTAGGGCAGCCAACTCGAGCACAGGACTCCAGCTCCAGACAATGGGTTTAGTGAACTCTGGGAGGGCCTGTGTCAGGTAGCGGACTCAAGCACAGGAATACAGCACAGGACTCAAGGTCCAGACAATGGGATTAGTGAACTCTGCGTGGGCCTGTGTCGGGTGGCAGACTCGAGCACAGGGCTCAAGCTCCAGACAATTGGTTTAGTGAACTCTGGGAGGGCCTGTCTCGGGTAGCGGACTCGAGCACAGGACTCCAGCTCCAGACAATGGGTTTAGTGAACTCTGGGAGGGCCTGTCTCGGGTAGCGGACTCGAGCACAGGACTCCAGCTCCAGACAATGGGTTTAGTGAACACTGGGTGTGCCTGTGTCGGGTAGCGGACTCGAGCACAGGACTCGAGCTCCAGACATTGGGTTCAGGGACATCTGGGAGGGCCTGTCTCGGGGAGAGGACTCGAGCACAGGACTCCAGCTCCAGACAATGGGTTTAGTGAAATCTGGGAGGTCCTGTTTCGGGTAGCCGACTCGAGTACAGGTCTCCAGCTCCAGACAATGGGTTTAATGAACACTGGGAGGGCCTGTGTTGGGTAGCGGACTCGAGCACAGGACACCTGCTCCAGACAATGAGTTTAGTGAATTCTGGGAGGGCCTGTGTCGGGTAGTGGACTCGAGCACACAACTCCAGCTCCAGACAAAGGGTTTAGTGAACTCTGGGAAGGCCTTGGTCGGGTAGCGGACTCGAGCTACAGAACATGGGTTTAATGAACTCTGGGAGGGCATGTGTCGGGAAGCGGACTCGAGCAAAGGACTCCAGCTCCAGACAATGGGTTTAGGGAACTCTGGCAGGGCCTGTATAGGGTAGCGGACTCGAGCACAGGACTCCAGCTCCAGACAAAGGGATTAGTGAACTCTGGGAGGGCCTGAGTCGGGTAGCGGACAATGGGTTTAGTGAACTCTGGGAGGGCCTGTGTCGGGTCGCGGACTCGAGCACAGGACTCGAGGTCCAGACAATGAGATTAGTGAACTCTGGGAGGGCCTGTGTCGAATAGCGGACACGAGCACAGGACTCCAGCTCCAGACAATGAGTTTAGTGAACTCTGGGAGGGCCTGTGTCGGGTAGCGGACTCGAGCACAGGACTCCAGCACCAGACAATGAGTTTAGTGAACTCTGGGAGGGCCTGTTTCGGGTAGCGGACTCGAGCACAGGACTCCAGCTCCAGACAAAGGGATTAGTGAACTCTGGGAGGGCCTGAGTCGGGTAGCGGACAATGGGTTTAGTGAACTCTGGGAGGGCCTGTGTCGGGTAGCGGACTCGAGCACAGGACTCGAGGTCCAGACAACTGGTTTAGTGAACTCTGGGAGGGCCTGTGTCGTGTAGCGGACTCGAGCACAGGACTCGAGGTCCAGACAATGAGATTAGTGAACTCTGGGAGGGCCTCTGTCGAATAGCGGACTCGAGCACAGGACTCCAGCTCCAGACAATGAGTTTAGTGAACTCTGGGAGGGCCTGTTTCGGGTAGCTGACTCGAGCACAGGACTCCAGCTCCAGACAATGGGTTTAGTGAACTCTGGGAGGGCCTGTGTCGGGTAGCGGACTCGAGCACAGGAATCAAGCGCCAGACAATGGGTTTAGTGAACTCTGAGAGACCATGTGTCGAGTAGCGGACTAGAAGACCAGACTCCAGCTCCAGACAATGAGTTTCGAGAAATCTGGGAGGGCCTGTGTCGGGTAGACGACTCTAGCACAGGACTCCAGCTCCAGACAATGGGTTTAGTGACCTCTGGGAGGGTCTGTTTCGGGTAGCTGACTCGAGCACAGGACTCGAGGTCCAGACAATGGGTTTAGTAAACTCTGGGAGGGCCTGTGTCGAATAGCGGACGCGAGCACAGGACTCCAGCTCCAGACAATGGGATTAGTGAACTCTGGGAGGGCCTGTGTCGGGTAGCGGACTCGAGCACAGGACTCGAGGTCCAGACAGTGAGATTAGTGAACTCTGGGAGTGCCTGTGTCGAATAGCGGACTCGAGCACAGGACTCCAGCTCCAGACAATGGGATTAGTGAACTCTGGGTGGGCCTGTGTCGGGTAGCGGACTCGAGCACAGGACTCCAGCACCAGACAATGAGTTTAGTAAACTCTGGGAGGGCCTGTTTCGGGTAGCGGACTCGAGCACAGGTCTCCAGCTCCAGACAAAGGGATTAGTGAACTCTGGGAGGGCCTGAGTCGGGTTACGGACAATGGGTTTAGTGAACTCTGGGAGGGCCTGTGTCGGGTAGCGGACTCGAGCATAGGACTCGAGGTCCAGACAACGGGTTTAGTGAACTCTGGGAGGGCCTGTGTCGGGTAGCGGACTCGAGCACAGGACTCGAGGTCCAGACAATGAGATTAGTGAACTCTGGGAGGGCCTGTGTCGAATAGCGGACTCGAGCACAGGACTTCAGCTCCAGACAATGGGATTAGTGAACTCTGGGAGGGCCTGTGTCGGGTAGCGGACTCGAGCACAGGACTCCAGCACCAGACAATGAGTTTAGTGAACTCTGGGAGGGCCTGTTTCGGGTAGCGGACTCGAGCACAGGACTCCAGCTCCAGACAATGGGATTAGTGCACCCTGGGAGGGCGTGTGTCGGGTAGTGGACTCGATCACAGGACTCCAGCTCCAGACAATGGGTTTAGTGAACTCTGGGAGGGCCTGTGACGGGTAGCGGACTCGAGCACAGGACTCCAGCTCCAGACAATGGGTTTAGTGAACTCTGGGACGGCCGGTGTCAGGTAGCGGAGTCGAGCCAGGACTCCAGCTCCAGACAATGGGTTAAGTGAACGCTGCGAGGGCCGGTGTCTGGTAGTGGACTCGAAGACCACACTACAGCTCCAGACAATGAGTTTAGTGAACTCTGGGAGGGCCGGTGTCGGATAGCGGACTCGAGCACAGGACTCGAGCTCCAGGCAATGGGTTTAGTGAACTCTGGGAGGTCCTGTGTCGTTTAGCGGACTCGAGCACAGGACTCGAGCTCCAGACAATGTGTTCAGGGACATCTGGGAGGGCCTGTCTCGGGTAGCGGACTCGAGCACAGGACTCCAGCTCCAGACAAAGGGATTAGTGAACTCTGGGAGGTCCTGTGTCTGGTAGCGGACTGAAGCACAGGACTCGAGGTCCAGACAACGGGTTTAGTGAACTCTGGGAGGGCCTGTGTCGGGTAGCGGACTCGAGCACAGGACTCGAGGTCCAGACAATGAGATTAGTGAACTCTGGGAGGGCCTGTGTCGAATAGCGGACTCGAGCACAGGACTCCAGCTCCAGACAATGGGATTAGTGAACTCTGGGAGGGCCTGTGTCGGGTAGCGGACTCGAGCACAGGACTCCAGCACCAGACAATGAGTTTAGTGAACTCTGGGAGGGCCTGTTTCGGGTAGCGGACTCGAGCACAAGACTCCAGCTCCAGACAAAGGGATTAGTGAACTCTGGGAGGGCCTGAGTCGGGTAGCGGACAATGGGTTTAGTGAACTCTGGGAGGGCCTGTGTCGGGTAGCGGACTCGAGCACGGGACTCGAGGTCCAGACAACGGGTTTAGTGTACTCTGGGAGGGCCTGTGTCGGGTAGCGGACTCGAGCACAGGACTCGAGGTCCAGACAATGAGATTAGTGAACTCTGGGAGGGCCTGTGTCGATTAGCGGTCTCGAGCACAGGACTCCAACTCCAGACAATGGGATTAGTGAACTCTGGGAGGGCCTGTTTCGGGTAGCGGACTCGAGCACAGGACTCCAGCTCCAGACAATGGGTTTAGTGAACTCTGGGAGGGCCGGTCTCGGCTAGCGGACTCGAGCACAGGACTCCAGCTCCAGACAAAGGGATTAGTGAACTCTGGGAGGGCCTGAGTCGGGTAGCGGACAATGGGTTTAGTGAACTCTGGGAGGGCCTGTGTCGGGTAGCGGACTCGAGCACAGGACTCGAGGTCCAGACAACGGGTTTAGTGAACTCTGGGAGGGCCTGTGTCGGGTAGCGGACTCGAGCACAGGACTCGAGGTCCAGACAATGAGATTAGTGAACTCTGGGAGGGCCTCTGTCGGGTAGCGGACTCGAGCACAGGACTCCAGCTCCAGACAATGGGATTAGTGAACCCTGGGAGGGCCTGTGTCGGGTAGTGGTCTCGAGCACAGGACTCCAGCTCCAGACAATGAGTTTCGAGATATCTGGGAGGGCCTGTGTCGGGTAGCGGACTCGAGCACAGGACTCCAGCTCCAGACAATGGGTTTAGTGAACTCTGGGACGGCCGGTGTCAGGTAGCGGAGTCGAGCCAGGACTCCAGCTCCAGACAATGGGTTAAGTGAACGCTGCGAGGGCCGGTGTCTGGTAGTGGACTCGAAGACCACACTACAGCTCCAGACAATGAGTTTAGTGAACTCTGGGAGGGCCTGTGTCGGGTAGCGGACTCGAGCAAAGGACTCCAGCTCCAGACAATGGGTTTTGTGAACGCTCGGAGGGCCTGTGTCGGGTAGCGGACTCCAGCACAGGACTCGAGCTCCAGACAATGGGTTTAGTGAACTCTGGGAGGTCCTGTGTCGGGTAGCGGACTCGAGCACAGGACTCGAGCTCCAGACAATGGGTTCAGGGACATCTGGGAGGGCCTGTCTCGGGTAGCGGACTCGAGCACAGGACTCCAGCTCCAGACAATGAGTTTAGAGAAATCTGGGAGGGCCTGTGTCGGGTAGCCGACTCGAGTACAGGTCTCCAGCTCCAGACAAATGGTTTAGTGAACTCTGGGAGGGCCTGTATTGGGTAGCGGACTCGAAGACCATACTCCAGATCCAGACAACGGGTTTAGTAAACTCTGGGAGGGCCTGTGTCGGGCAGCGGACTCGAGCACAGGACTCGAGCTCCGGACAATGGGATCAGTGAACTCTGGGAGGGCCTGTGTAGAATAGCGGACTCGAGCACAGGACTCCAGCTCCAGACAATGGGATTAGTGAACTCTGGGAAGGCCTTGGTCGGGTAGCGGACTCGTGCTCCGGACAATGGGTTTAGTGAACTCTGGGAGGGCCTGTGTAGGGCAGCCAACTCGAGCACAGGACTCCAGCTCCAGACAATGGTTTTAGTGAACACTGGGAGGGGCTGTGTTGGTAAGCGGACTCGAGCACAGGACTCCAGCTCCAGACAAAGGGATTAGTGAACTCTGGGAGGGCCTGAGTCGGGTAGCGGAGAATGGGTTTAGTGAACTCTGGGAGGGCCTGTGTCTGGTAGCGGACTCAAGCACAGGACTCGAGGTCCAGACAACGGGTTTAGTGAACTCTGGGAGGGCCTGTGTCGGGTAGCGGACTCGAGCACAGGACTCGAGGTCCAGACAATGGGTTTAGTGAACTCTGGGAGGACCTGTGTCGGGTAGCGGACTCGAGCACAGGACTCCAGCTCCAGACAATGAGTTTAGAGAAATGTGGGAGGGCCTGTGTAGGGCAGCCAACTCGAGCACAGGACTCCAGCTCCAGACAATGGGTTTAGTGAACACTGGGAGTGGCTGTGTTGGGTAGCGGACTCGAGCACAGGACTCCAGATCCAGACAATGAGATTAGTGAACTCTGGGAGGGCCTGTGTCGAATAGCGGACTCGAGCACAGGACTCCAGCTCCATACAATGGGTTTAGTGAACTCTGGGAGGGCCTGTGTCTGGTAGTGGACTCAAGCACAGGACTCGAGGTCCAGACAACGGGTTTAGTGAACTCTGGGAGGGCCTGTGTCGGGTAGCGGACTCGAGCACAGGACTCGAGCTCCGGACAATGGGTTTAGTGAACTCTGGGAGGGCCTGTGTCGAGTAGCGGACTCGAGCACAGGACTCCAGCTCCAGACAATGGGATTAGCGAACTCTGGGA
Organism: Hypanus sabinus; assembly: GCF_030144855.1. Lineage (NCBI taxonomy): Eukaryota > Metazoa > Chordata > Chondrichthyes > Myliobatiformes > Dasyatidae > Hypanus > Hypanus sabinus. Next base: position 6,530,982 of record NC_082731.1, on the reverse strand, counting down.
AGGCCTTGGTCGGGTAGCGGACTCGAGCTCCAGACAATGGGTTTAGTGAACTCTGGGAGGGCCTGTCTCGGGTAGCGGACTCGAGCACAGGACTCCAGCTCCAGACAATGGGTTTAGTGAACTCTGGGAGGGCCTGTCTCGGGTAGCGGACTCGAGCACAGGACTCCAGCTCCAGACAAAGGGATTAGTGAACTCTGGGAGGGCCTGAGAAGGGTAGCGGACAATGGGTTTAGTGAACTCTGGGAGGGCCTGTGTCTGGTAGTGGACTCAAGCACAGGACTCGAGGTCCAGACAACGGGTTTAGTGAACTCTGGGAGGGCCTGTGTCGAGTAGCGGACTCGAGCACAGGACTCCAGCTCCAGACAATGGGATTAGCGAACTCTGGGAGGGCCTGTCTCGGGTAGACGACTCGAGCACAGGACTCCAGCTCCAGACAATGGGATTAGTGAACTCTGGGAGGGCCTGTCTCGGGTAGCGGACTCGAGCACAGGACTCCAGCTCCAGACAATGAGTTTAGAGAAAGCTGGGAGGGCATGTGTCGGGTAGACGACTCGAGCCAGGAATCCGGCTGCAGACAATGGGTTTACTGAACTCTGGGAGGGCCTGTGTCGGGTAGCTGACTCGAGCACAGGACTCCAGCTCCAGACAATGGGATTAGCGAACTCTGGGAAGGCCTTGGTCGGGTAGCGGACTCGAGCTCCAGACAATGGGTTTAGTGAACTCTGGGAGGGCCTGTCTCGGGTAGCGGACTCGAGCACAGGACTCCAGCTCCAGACAATTGGTTTAGTGAACTCTGGGAGGGCCTGTCTCGGGTAGCGGACTCGAGCACAGGTCTCCAGCTCCAGACAATGAGTTTAGAGAAATCTGGGAGGGCCTGTGTCGGGTAGCCGACTCGAGTACAGGTCTCCAGCTCCAGACAATGGGATTAGTGAAATCTGGGAGGGCCTGTGTCGGGTAGCGGACTCGAGCACACAACTCCAGCTCCAGACAAAGGGTTTAGTGAACTCTGGGACGGCCGGTGTCGGGTAGCGGACTCAAGCACAGGACTCGAGCTCCAGGCAATGGGTTTAGTGAACTCTGGGACGGTCGGTGTCGGGTAGCGGACTCGAGCTCAGGACTCCAGCTCCAGACAATGGGATTAGTGAACTCTGGGAAGGCCTTGGTCGGGTAGCGGACTCGAGCTCCAGACAATGGGTTTAGTGAACTCTGGGTGGGCCTGTGTCGGGAAGCGGACTCGAGCAAAAGACTCCAGCTCCAGACAATGGGTTTAGGGAACTCTGGCAGGGCCTGTATAGGGTAGCGGACTCGAGCACAGGACTCCAGCTCCAGACAAAGGGATTAGTGAACTCTGGGAGGGCCTGAGTCGGGTAGCGGACAATGGGTTTAGTGAACTCTGGGAGGGCCTGTGTCGGGTAGCGGACTCGAGCACAGGATTCGAGGTCCAGACAATGAGATTAGTGAACTCTGGGAGGGCCTGTGTCGAATAGCGGACTGGAGCACAGGACTCCAGCTCCAGACAATGGGATTAGTGAACTCTGGGAGGGCCTGTGTCGGGTAGCGGACTCGAGCACAGGACTCCAGCACCAGACAATGAGTTTAGTGAACTCTGGGAGGGCCTGTTTCGGGTAGCGGACTCGAGCACAGGACTCCAGCTCCAGACAATGGGTTAAGTGAACGCTGCGAGGGCCGGTGTCTGGTAGTGGACTCGAAGACCACACTACAGCTCCAGACAATGAGTTTAGTGAACTCTGGGAGGGCCTGTGTCGGGTAGCGGACTCGAGCAAAGGACTCCAGCTCCAGACAATGGGTTTTGTGAACGCTCGGAGGGCCTGTGTCGGGTAGCGGACTCGAGCACAGGACTCGAGCTCCAGACAATGGGTTTAGTGAACTCTGGGAGGTCCTGTGTCGGGTAGCGGACTCGAGCACAGGACTCGAGCTCCAGACAATGGGTTCAGGGACATCTGGGAGGGCCTGTCTCGGGTAGCCGACTCGAGTACAGGTCTCCAGCTCCAGTCAATGGGTTTAATGAACACTGGGAGGGCCTGTGTCGGGTAGCGGACTCGAGCACAGGACTCCAGCTCCAGACAATGGGTTTAGTGAACTCTGGGACGGCCGGTGTCGGGTAGTGGACTCGAGCTCAGGACTCCAGCTCCAGACAATAGGATTAGTGAACTCTGGGAAGGCCTTGGTCGGGTAGCGGACTCGAGCACAGGACTCCAGCTCCAGACAATGGGTTTAGTGAACTCTGTGAGGGCATGTGTCGGGAAGCGGACTCGAGCAAAGGACTCCAGCTCCAGACAATGGGTTTAGGGAACTCTGGCAGGGCCTGTATAGGGTAGCGGACTCGAGCACAGGACTCCAGCTCCAGACAAAGGGATTATTGAACTCTGGGAGAGCCTGAGTCGGGTAGCGGACTCGAGCACAGGACTCGAGGTCCAGACAACGGGTTTAGTGAACTCTGGGAGGGCATGTGTCGGGTAGCGGACTCGAGCACAGGACTCGAGGTCCAGACAATGAGAATAGTGAACTATGGGAGGGCCTGTGTCGAATAGCGGACTCGAGCACAGGACTCCAGCTCCAGACAATGGGATTAGTGAACTCTGGGAGGGCCTGTGTCGGGTAGCGGACTCGAGCACAGGAATCAAGCGCCAGACAATGGGTTTAGTGATCTCTGAGAGACCATGTGTCGAGTAGCGGACTAGAAGACCAGACTCCAGCTCCAGACAATGAGTTTCGAGAAATCTGGGAGGGCCTGTGTCGGGTAGACGACTCTAGCACAGGACTCCAGCTCCAGACAATGGGTTTAGTGACCTCTGGGAGGGTCTGTTTCGGGTAGTGGACTCGAAGACCAGACTCCAGCTCCAGACAATGAGTTTAGTGAACTCTGGGAGGGACTGTGTCGGGTAGCAGACTCGAGCACAGGAATCCAGCTCCAGACAATGAGTTTAGTGAACTCTGGGACGGCCGGTCTCGGCTAGCGGACTCGAGCACAGGACTCCAGCTCCAGACAATGAGTTTCGAGATATCTGGGAGGGCCTGTGTCGGGTAGCGGACTCGAGCACAGGACTCCAGCTCCAGACAATGGGTTTAGTGAACTCTGGGACGGCCGGTGTCAGGTAGCGGAGTCGAGCCAGGACTCCAGCTCCAGACAATGGGTTAAGTGAACTCTGTGAGGGCCGGTGTCTGGTAGTGGACTCGAAGACCACACTACATCTCCAGACAATGAGTTTAGTGAACTCCGGGACGGCCTGTGTTGGGTAGCGGACTCGAACAAAGGACTCCAGCTCCAGACAATGGGTTTTGTGAACGCTCGGAGGGCCTATGTCGGGTAGCGGACTCGAGCACAGGACTCGAGCTCCAGACAATGGGTTTAGTGAACTCTGGGAGGTCCTGTGTCGGGTAGCGGACTCGAGCACTGGACTCGAGCACCAGACATTGGGTTCAGTGACATCTGAGAGGGCCTGTCTCGGGTAGCGGACTCGAGCACAGGACTCCAGCTCCAGACAATGAGTTTAGAGAAATCTGGGAGGGCCTGTGTCGGGTAGCTGACTCGAACACAGGACTCGAGGTCCAGACAATGGGTTTAGTAAACTCTGGGAGGGCGTGTGTCGGGTAGTGGACTCGAGCACAGGACTCGAGGTCCAGACAATGGGTTTAGTGAACTCTGGGAGGGCCTGTGTCGGGTAGTGGACTCGAGCACAGGAATCAAGCGCCAGACAATGGGTTTAGTGAACTCTGAGAGACCATGTGTCGAGTAGCGGACTAGAAGACCAGATTCCAGCTCCAGACAATGAGTTTCGAGAAATCTGGGAGGGCCTGTGTCAGGTAGACGACTCTAGCACAGGACTCCAGCTCCAGACAATGGGTTTAGTGAACTCTGGGAGGGTCTGTTTCGGGTAGCGGACTCGAGCACAGGACTCGAGGTCCAGACAATGAGATTAGTGAACTCTGGGAGGGCCTGTGTCGAATAGCGGACTCGAGCACAGGACTCCAGCTCCAGACAATGGGTTTAGTGAACTCTGGGAGGGCCTGTGTCGAATAGCGGACTCGAGCACAGGACTCCAGCTCCAGACAAAGGGATTAGTGAACTCTGGGAGGGCCTGTGTCGGGTAGCGGACTCGAGCACAGGACTCGAGGTCCAGACAACGGGTTTAGTGAACTCTGGGAGGGCCTGTGTCGGGTAGCGGACTCGAGCACAGGACTCGAGGTCCAGACAATGAGATTAGTGAACTCTGGGAGGGCCTGTGTCGAATAGCGGACTCGAGCACAGGACTCCATCTCCAGACAAAGGGATTAGTGAACTCTGGGAGGGCCTGAGTCGGGTAGCGGACAATGGGTTTAGTGAACTCTGGGAGGGCCTGTGTCGGGTAGCGGACTCGAGCACAGGATTCGAGGTCCAGACAACGGGTTTAGTGTACTCTGAGAGGGCCTGTGTCGGGTAGCGGACTCGAGCACAGGACTCGAGGTCCAGACAATGAGATTAGTGAACTCTGGGAGGGCCTGTGTCGATTAGCGGACTCGAGCACAGGACTCCAGCTCCAGACAATGGGATTAGTGAACTCTGGGAGGGCCTGTGTCGGGTAGCGGACTCGAGCACAGGACTCCAGCACCAGACAATGAGTTTAGTGAACTCTGGGAGGGCCTGTTTCGGGTAGCAGAATCGAGCACAGGACTCCAGCTCCAGACAATGGGATTAGTGAACCCTGGGAGGGCCTGTGTCGGGTAGTGTACTCGAGCACAGTACTCCAGCTCCAGACAATGGGTTTAGTGAACTCTGGGAGGGCCGGTCTCGGCTAGCGGACTCGAGCACAGGACTCCAGCTCCAGACAATGAGTTTCGAGATATCTCGGAGGGCCTGTGTCGGGTAGCGGACTCGAGCACAGGACTCCAGCTCCAGACAATGGGTTTAGTGAACTCTGGGACGGCCGCTGTCAGGTAGCGGAGTCGAGCCAGGACTCCAGCTCCAGACAATGGGTTAAGTGAACGCTGCGAGGGCCGGTGTCTGGTAGTGGACTCGAAGACCACACTACAGCTCCAGACAATGAGTTTAGTGAACTCCGGGAGGGCCTGTGTCGGGTAGCGGACTCGAGCAAAGGACTCCAGCTCCAGACAATGGGTTTTGTGAACGCTCGGAGGGCCTGTGTCGGGTAGCGAACTCGAGCACAGGACTCGAGCTCCAGACAATGGGTTTAGTGAACTCTGGGAGGTCCTGTGTCGGGTAGCGGACTCGAGCACAGGACTCGAGCTCCAGACAATGGGTTCAGGGACATCTGGGAGGGCCTGTGTCGGGTAGCCGACTCGAGTACAGGACACCTGCTCCAGACAATGAGTTTAGTGAGATCTGGGAGGGCCTGTGTCGGGTAGCGGACTCGAGCATACAACTCCAGCTCCAGACAAAGGGTTTAGTGAACTCTGGGACGGCCGGTGTCGGGTAGCGGACTCGAGCACAGGACTCCAGCTCCAGACAACGGGATTAATGAACTCTGGGAGGGCCTGTGTCTGGTAGCGGACTCGAGCACAGGACTGCAACTCCAGACTATGAGTTTAGTGAAATCTGGGAGGGCCAGTGTCGGGTAGCGGACTCGAGCACGGGACTCGATCTCCAGACAATGGGTTTAATGAACACTGGGAGGGCCTGTGTTGGGTAGTGGACTCGAGCACAGGACACCTGCTCCAGACAATGAGTTTAGTGAACTCTGGGAGGGCCTGTGTCGTGTAGCGGACTCGAGCATACAACTCCAGCTCCAGACAAAGGGTTTAGTGAACTCTGGGACGGCCGGTGTCGGGTAGCGGACTCGAGCTCAGGACTCCAGCTCCAGACAATGGGATTAGTGAACTCTGGGAAGGCCTTGGTCGGGTAGCGGACTCGAGCTCCAGACAATGGGTTTAGTGAACTCTGGGAGGGCATGTGTCGGGAAGCGGACTCGAGCAAAGGACTCCAGCTCCAGACAATGGGTTTAGGGAACTCTGGCAGGGCCTGTATAGGGTAGCGGACTCGAGCACAGGACTCCAGCTCCAGACAAAGGGATTAGTGAACTCTGGGAGGGCCTGAGTCGGGTAGCGGACAATGGGTTTAGTGAACTCTGGGATGGCCTGTGTCGAATAGCGGACTCGAGCACAGGACTCCAGCTCCATACAATGGGATTAGTGAACTCTGGGAGGGCCTGTATTGGGTAGCGGACTCGAAGACCAGACTCCAGAACCAGACAACTGGTTTAGTAAACTCTGGGAGGGCCTGTGTCGGGTAGCGGACTCGAGCACAGGACTCCAGCTCCAGACAATGGGATTAGTGAACTCTGGGAGGGCCTGTGTCGGGTAGCGGACTCGAGCACAGGACTCCAGCTCCAGACAATGGGTTTAGTGAACTCTGAGAGACCATGTGTCGAGTAGCGGACTAGAAGACCAGACTCCAGCTCCAGACAATGAGTTTCGAGAAATCTGGGAGGGCCTGTGTCGGGTAGACGACTCTAGCACAGGACTCCAGCTCCAGACAATGGGTTTAGTGAACTCTGGGAGGGCCTGTGTCGGGTAGACGACTCGAGCACAGGACTCGAGGTCCAGACAATGAGATTAGTGAACTCTGGGAGGGACTGTTTCGGGTAGCGGACTCGAGCACAGGACTCGAGGTCCAGACAATGAGATTAGTGAACTCTGGGAGGGCCTGTGTCGAATAGCGGACTCGAGCACAGGACTCGAGGTCCAGACAACGGGTTTAGTGAACTCTGGGAGGGCCTGTGTCGGGTAGCGGACTCGAGCACAGGACTCGAGGTCCAGACAATGAGATTAGTGAACTCTGGGAGGGCCTGTGTCGAATAGCGGATTCGAGCACAGGACTCCAGCTCCAGACAATGGGATTAGTGAACTCTGGGAGGGCCTGTGTCGGGTAGCGGACTCGAGCACAGGACTCCAGCACCAGACAATGGGATTAGTGAACTCTGGGAAGGCCTTGGTCGGGTAGCGGACTCGAGCTCCAGACAATGGGTTTAGTGAACTCTGGGAGGGCATGTGTCGGGAAGCGGACTCGAGCAAAGGACTCCAGCTCCAGACAATGGGTTTAGGGAACTCTGGCAGGGCCTGTATAGGGTAGCGGACTCGAGCACAGGACGCCCGCTCCAGACAAAGGGATTAGTGAACTCTGGGAGGGCCTGAGTCGGGTAGCGGACAATGGGTTTAGTGAACTCTGGGAGGGCCTGTGTCGGGTAGCGGACTCGAGCACAGGACTCGAGGTCCAGACAATGGGTTTAGTGAACTCTGGGAGGGCCTGTGTCGAATAGCGGACTCCAGCACAGGACTCCAGCTCCAGACAATAGGATTAGTGAACTCTGGGAGGGCCTGTTTCGAGTAGCGGACTAGAAGACCAGACTCCAGCTCCAGACAATGAGTTTCGAGAAATCTGTGAGGGCCTGTGTCGGGTAGCGGACTCGAGCACAGGACTCCAGCTCCAGACAATGGGTTTAGTGAACTCTGGGACGGCCGGTGTCAGGTAGCGGAGTCGAGCCAGGACTCCAGCTCCAGACAATGGGTTAAGTGAACGCTGCGAGGGCTGGTGTCTGGTAGTGGACTCGAAGACCACACTACAGCTCCAGACAATGAGTTTAGTGAACACCGGGAGGGCCTGTGTCGGGTAGCGGACTCGAGCAAAGGACTCCAGCTCCAGACAATGGGTTTTGTGAACGCTCGGAGGGCCTGTGTCGGGTAGCGGACTCGAGCACAGGACTCGAGGTCCAGACAATGGGTTGAGTGAACTCTGGGAGGGCCTGTGTCGGGTAGCGGACTCGAGCACAGGAGTCGAGCTCCAGACAATGGGTTCAGGGACATCTGGGAGGGCCTGTCTCGGGTAGCGGACTCGAGCACAGGACTCCAGCTCCAGACAATGAGTTTAGAGAAATCTGGGAGGGCCTGTGTCGGGTAGACGACTCGAACACAGGTCTCCAGCTCCAGACAATGGGTTTAATGAACACTGGGAGGGCCTGTGTTGGGTAGCGGACTCGAGCACAGGACACCTGCTCCAGACAATGAGTTTAGTGAAATCTGGGAGGGCCGGTGTCGGGTAGCGGACTCGAGCTCAGGACTCCAGCTCCAGACAATGGGATTAGTGAACTCTGGGAAGGCCTTGGTCGGGTAGCGGACTCGAGCTCCAGACAATGGGTTTAGTGAACTCTGGGAGGGCATGTGTCGGGTAGCGGACTCGAGCACAGGACTCCAGCTCCAGACAAAGGGATTATTGAACTCTGGGAGGGCCTGAGTCGGGTAGCAGACAATGGGTTCAGTGAACTCTGGGAGGGCCTGTGTCGGGTAGCGGACTCGAGCACAGGACTCGAGGTCCAGACAATGAGAATAGTGAACTATGGGAGGGCCTGTGTCGAATAGCGGACTCGAGCACAGGACTCCAGCTACAGACAATGGGATTAGTGAACTCTGGGAGGGCCTGTGTTGGGTAGCGGACTCGAGCACAGGACTCCAGCACCAGACAATGAGTTTAGTGAACTCTGGGAGGGCCTGTTTCGGGTAGCGGACTCGAGCACAGGACTCCAGCTCCAGACAATGGGATTAGTGTACTCTGGGAGGGCGTGTGTCGGATAGTGGACTCGAGCACAGGAATCAAGCGCCAGACAATGGGTTTAGTGAACTTTGGGACGGCCGGTGTCAGGTAGCGGACTCGAGCACAGGACTCCAGCTCCAGACAATGGGTTAAGTGAACTTTGGGACGGCCGGTGTCAGGTAGCGGAGTCGAGCCAGGACTCCAGCTCCAGACAATGGGTTAAGTGAACTCTGCGAGGGCCTGTGTCTGGTAGCGGACTCAAGCACAGGACTCGAGGTCCCGACAACGGGTTTAGTGAACTCTGGGAGGGCCTGTGTCGGGTAGCGGACTCGAGCACAGGACTCGAGGTCCAGACAATGGGTTTAGTGAACTCTGGGAGGACCTGTGTCGGGTAGCGGACTCGAGCACAGGACTCCAGCTCCAGACAATGAGTTTAGACAAATGTGGGAGGGCCTGTGTAGGGCAGCCAACTCGAGCACAGGACTCCAGCTCCAGACAATGGGTTTAATGAACACTGGGTGGGCCTGTGTTGGGTAGCGGACTCGAGCACAGGACTCCAGATCCAGACAATGAGATTAGTGAACTCTGGGAGGGCCTGTGTCGAATAGCGTACTCGAGCACAGGACTCCAGCTCCAGACAATGAGTTTAGAGAAATCTGGGAGGGCCTGTGTCGGGTAGACGACTCGAGCACAGGACTCCTTCTCCAGACAATGAGTTTAATGAACACTGGGAGGGCCTGTGTCGGGTAGCGGACTCGAGCACAGTACTCGAGCTCCGAACAATGGGTTTTGTGAACTCTGTGAGGGCCGGTGTCGGGTAGCGGACTCGAGCACACGACTCCAGCTCCAGACAAAGGGTTTAGTGAACTCTGGGATGGCCGGTGTCGTGTAGCGGACTCAAGCACAGGACACGAGCTCCAGACAATGGGATTAGTGAACTCTGGGAGGGCCTGTGTCGGTTAGCGGACTCGAGCACAGGACTGGAGGTTCAGACAACGGGTTTAGTGAACTCTTGGAGGGTCGGTGTCGGGTAGTGGACTCGAAGACAAGACTCCAGCTCCAGACAATGGGTTTAGTGAACTCTGGGAGGGCATGTGTCGGTTAGCGGAATCGAGCACAGGACTGGAGGTCCAGTCAACGGGTTTTGTGAACTCTTGGAGGGCCGGTGTCGGGTAGTGGACTCGAAGACCGGACTCCAGCTCCAGACAATGAGTTTAGTAAACTCTGGGAGGGCCAGTGTTGTGTAGTGTTCTCGAGCACAGGACATCAGCTACAGACAATGAGTTTAGTGAACTCTGGGAGGGCCTGTGTCGGGTAGTGGACTCGAAGACCAGACTCCAGATCCAGACAACGGGTTTAGTAAACTCTGGGAGGGCCTGTGTCGGGCAGCGGACTCGAGCACAGGACTCGAGCTCCGGACAATGGGATTAGTGAACTCTGGGAGGGCCTGTGTCGAGTAGCGGACTCGAGCACAGGACTCCAGCTCCAGACAATATGTTTAGTGAACTCTGGGAGGGCCTGTATAGGGTAGCGGACTCGAGCACAGGACACCAGCTCCAGACAATGAGTTTCGAGATATCTGGGAGGGCCTGTGTCGGGTAGCGGACTCGAGCACAGGACTCCAGCTCCAGACAATGGGTTTAGTGAACTCTGGGACGGCCGGTGTCAGGTAGCGGACTCGAGCACAGGGCTCAAGCTCCAGACAATTGGTTTAGTGAACTCTGGGAGGGCCTCTGTCGGGTAGCGGACTCGAGCACAGGACTCCAGCTCCAGACAATGGGTTTAGTGAACTCTGGGAGGGCCTGTGTCGGGTAGTGGACTCGAAGACCAGACTCCAGCTCCACACAATGAGTTTAGTAAACTCTGGGAGAGCCAGTGTTGGGTAGTGGACTCGAGCACAGTTCTCCAGCTCCAGACAATGGGTTTAGTGAACTCTGGGAGGGCCTGTATTGGGTAGCGGACTCGAAGACCAGACTCCAGATCCAGACAACTGGTTTAGTAAACTCTGGGAGGGCCTGTGTCGGGCAGCGGACTCGAGCACAGGACTCGAGCTCCGGACAATGGGATTAGTGAACTCTGGGAGGGCCTGTGTAGAATAGCGGACTCTAGCACAGGACTCCAGCTCCAGACAATGGGATTAGTGAACTCTGGGAAGGCCTTGGTCGGGTAGCGGACTCGAGCTCCGGACAATGGGTTTAGTGAACTCTGGGAGGGCCTGTCTCGGATAGCGGACTCGAGCACAGGACTCCAGCTCCAGACAAAGGGATTAGTGAACTCTGGGAGGGCCTGAGTCGGGTAGCGGAGAATGCGTTTAGTGAACTCTGGGAGGGCCTGTGTCTGGTAGCGGACTCAAGCACAGGACTCGAGGTCCAGACAACGGGTTTAGTGAACTCTGGGAGGGCCTGTGTCGGGTAGCGGACTCGAGCACAGGACTCGAGGTCCAGACAATGGGTTTAGTGAACTCTGGGAGGACCTGTGTCGGGTAGCGGACTCGAGCACAGGACTCCAGCTCCAGACAATGAGTTTAGAGAAATGTGGGAGGGCCTGTGTAGGGCAGCCAACTCGAGCACAGGACTCCAGCTCCAGACAATGGGTTTAGTGAACACTGGGAGGGGCTGTGTTGGGTAGCGGACTCGAGCACAGGACTCCAGATCCAGACAATGAGATTAGTGAACTCTGGGAGGGCCTGTGTCGAATAGCGGACTCGAGCACAGGACTCCAGCTCCAGACAATGGGTTTAGTGAACTCTGGGAGGGCCTGTATAGGGTAGCGGACTCGAGCACAGGACTCCAGCTCCAGACAATGGGTTTTGTGAACGCTCGGAGGGCCTGTGTCGGGTAGCGGACTCGAGCACAGGACTCGAGGTCCAGACAATGGGTTTAGTGAACTCTGGGAGGGCCTGTGTCGGGTAGCGGACTCGAGCACAGGAGTCGAGCTCCAGACAATGGGTTCAGGGACATCTGGGAGGGCCTGTCTCGGGTAGCGGACTCGAGCACAGGACTCCAGCTCCAGACAATGAGTTTAGAGAAATCTGGGAGGGCCTGTGTCGGGTAGACGACTCGAACACAGGTCTCCAGCTCCAGACAATGGGTTTAATGAACACTGGGAGGGCCTGTGTTGGGTAGCGGACTCGAGCACAGGACACCTGCTCCAGACAATGAGTTTAGTGAAATCTGGGAGGGCCGGTGTCGGGTAGCGGACTCGAGCTCAGGACTCCAGCTCCAGACAATGGGATTAGTGAACTCTGGGAAGGCCTTGGTCGGGTAGCGGACTCGAGCTCCAGACAATGGGTTTAGTGAACTCTGGGAGGGCATGTGTCGGGTAGCGGACTCGAGCAAAGGACTCCAGCTCCAGACAATGGGTTTAGGGAACTCTGGCAGGGCCTGTATAGGGTAGCGGACTCGAGCACAGGACTCCAGCTCCAGACAAAGGGATTATTGAACTCTGGGAGGGCCTGAGTCGGGTAGCAGACAATGGGTTCAGTGAACTCTGGGAGGGCCTGTGTCGGGTAGCGGACTCGAGCACAGGACTCGAGGTCCAGACAACGGGTTTAGTAAACTCTGGGAGGGCATGTGTCGGGTAGCGGACTCGAGCACAGGACTCGAGGTCCAGACAATGAGAATAGTGAACTATGGGAGGGCCTGTGTCGAATAGCGGACTCGAGCACAGGACTCCAGCTACAGACAATGGGATTAGTGAACTCTGGGAGGGCCTGTGTTGGGTAGCGGACTCGAGCACAGGACTCCAGCACCAGACAATGAGTTTAGTGAACTCTGGGAGGGCCTGTTTCGGGTAGCGGACTCGAGCACAGGACTCCAGCTCCAGACAATGGGATTAGTGTACTCTGGGAGGGCGTGTGTCGGATAGTGGACTCGAGCACAGGAATCAAGCGCCAGACAATGGGTTTAGTGAACTTTGGGACGGCCGGTGTCAGGTAGCGGACTCGAGCACAGGACTCCAGCTCCAGACAATGGGTTAAGTGAACTTTGGGACGGCCGGTGTCAGGTAGCGGAGTCGAGCCAGGACTCCAGCTCCAGACAATGGGTTAAGTGAACTCTGCGAGGGCCTGTGTCTGGTAGCGGACTCAAGCACAGGACTCGAGGTCCCGACAACGGGTTTAGTGAACTCTGGGAGGGCCTGTGTCGGGTAGCGGACTCGAGCACAGGACTCGAGGTCCAGACAATGGGTTTAGTGAACTCTGGGAGGACCTGTGTCGGGTAGCGGACTCGAGCACAGGACTCCAGCTCCAGACAATGAGTTTAGACAAATGTGGGAGGGCCTGTGTAGGGCAGCCAACTCGAGCACAGGACTCCAGCTCCAGACAATGGGTTTAATGAACACTGGGTGGGCCTGTGTTGGGTAGCGGACTCGAGCACAGGACTCCAGATCCAGACAATGAGATTAGTGAACTCTGGGAGGGCCTGTGTCGAATAGCGGACTCGAGCACAGGACTCCAGCTCCAGACCATGGGTTTAGTGAACTCTGGGAGGGCCTGTATAGGGTAGCGGACTCGAGCACAGGACTCGAGGTCCAGACAACGGGTTTAGTGAACTCTGGGAGGGCCTGTGTCGGGTAGCGGACTCGAGCACAGGACTCGAGGTCCAGACAATGGGTTTAGTGAACTCTGGGAGGACCTGTGTCGGGTAGCGGACTCGAGCACAGGACTCCAGCTGCAGACAATGAGTTTAGAGAAATGCGGGAGGGCCTGTGTAGGGCAGCCAACTCGAGCACAGGACTCCAGCTACAGACAATGGGTTTAGTGAACTCTGGGAGGGCCTGTGTCAGGTAGCGGACTCAAGCACAGGAATACAGCACAGGACTCAAGGTCCAGACAATGGGTTTAGTGAACTCTGCGTGGGCCTGTGTCGGGTGGCAGACTCGAGCACAGGGCTCAAGCTCCAGACAATTGGTTTAGTGAACTCTGGGAGGGCCTGTGTCGGGTAGCGGACTCGAGCACAGGACTCGAGGTCCAGACAATGGGTTTAGTGAACTCTGGAAGGGTCTGTGTCGGGTAGCAGACTCGAGCACAGGACTCCAGCTCCAGACAACGGGTTTTGTGAACTCTGGGAGGGCATGTGTCGGGTAGCGGACTCGAGCACAGGACTCGAGGTCCAGACAATGGGTTTAGTGAACTCTGGGAGGGCATGTGTCGGGAGGCGGACTCGAGCAAAGAACTCCAGCTCCAGACAAATGGTTTAGTGAACTCTGGGAGTGCCTGTATTGGGTAGCGGACTCGAAGACCAGACTCCAGATCCAGACAACGGGTTTAGTAAACTCTGGGAGGGCCTGTGTCGGACAGTGGACTCGAGTACAGGACTCCAGATCCAGACAATGAGATTAGTGAACTCTGGGAGGGCCTGTGTCGAATAGCAGACTCGAGCACAGGACTCCAGCTCCAGACCATGGGTTTAGTGAACTCTGGGAGGGCCTGTATAGGGTAGCGGACTCGAGCACAGGACTCCAGCTCCAGACAAAGGGATTAGTGAACTCTGGGAGGGCCTGAGTCGAATAGCGGACTCGAGCACAGGACTCCAGCTCCAGACCATGGGTTTAGTGAACTCTGGGAGGGCCTGTATAGGGTAGCGGACTCGAGCACAGGACTCCAGCTCCAGACAAAGGGTTTAGTGAACTCTGGGAGGGCCTGTGTCTGGTAGCGGACTCAAGCACAGGACTCGAGGTCCAGACAACGGGTTTAGTGAACTCTGGGAGGGCCTGTGTCGGGTAGCAGACTCGAGCATAGGACTCGAGATCCAGACAATGGGTTTAGTGAACTCTGGGAGGACCTGTGTAGGGTAGCGGACTCGAGCACAGGACTCCAGCTCCAGACAATGAGTTTAGACAAATGTGGGAGGGCCTGTGTAGGGCAGCCAACTCGAGCACAGGACTCCAGCTCCAGACAATGAGTTTAATGAACACTGGGAGGGCCTGTGTCGGGTAGCGGACTCGAGCACACGACTCCAGCTCCAGACAAAGGGTTTAGTGAACTCTGGGATGGCAGGTGTCGGGTAGCGGACTCAAGCACAGGACTCGATCTCCAGACAATGGGATTAGTGAACTCTGGGAGGGCCTGTGTCGGTTAGCGGACTCGAGCACAGGACTGGAGGTCCAGACAACGGGTTTAGTGAACTCTTGGAGGGCCGGTGTCGGGTAGTGGACTCGAAGACCGGACTCCAGCTCCAGTCAATGAGTTTAGTAAACTCTGGGAGGGCCAGTGTTGGGTAATGGACTCGAGCACAGGTCTCCAGCTCCAGCCAATGGGTTTAGTGAACTCTGGGTGGGCCGGTGTCGGGTAGCGGACATTGGGTTTAGTGAACTCTGGGAGAGTATGTGTAGGGTAGCGGACTCGAGCACAGGACTCCAGATCCAGACAATTGGTTTAGTGAACTCTGGGAGGGCCTGTGTCGGGTAGCGGACTCGAGCACAGGACTCGAGGTCCAGACAATGGGTTTAGTGAACTCTGGGAGGGCCTGTGTCGGGTAGCAGACTCGAGCACAGGACTCCAGCTCCAGACAACGGGTTTTGTGAACTCTGGGAGGGCATGTGTCGGGTAGCGGACTCGAGCACAGGACTCGAGGTCCAGACAATGGGTTTAGTGAACTCTGGGAGGGCATGTGTCGGGAAGCGGACTCGAGCAAAGAACTCCAGCTCCAGACAAATGGTTTAGTGAACTCTGGGAGTGCCTGTATTGGGTAGCGGACTCTAAGACCAGACTCCAGATCCAGACAACGGGTTTAGTAAACTCTGGGAGGGCCTGTGTCGGACAGCGGACTCGAGCACAGGACTCCAGATCCAGACAATGAGATTAGTGAACTCTGGGAGGGCCTGTGTCGAATAGCGGACTCGAGCACAGGACTCCAGATCCAGACAATGAGATTAGTGAACTCTGGGAGGGCCTGTGTCGAATAGCGGACTCGAGCACAGGACTCCAGCTCCAGACCATGGGTTTAGTGAACTCTGGGAGGGCCTGTATAGGGTAGCGGACTCGAGCACAGGACTCGAGGTCCAGACAACGGGTTTAGTGAACTCTGGGAGGGCCTGTGTCGGGTAGCGGACTCGAGCACAGGACTCGAGGTCCAGACAATGGGTTTAGTGAACTCTGGGAGGACCTGTGTCGGGTAGCGGACTCGAGCACAGGACTCCAGCTGCAGACAATGAGTTTAGAGAAATGCGGGAGGGCCTGTGTAGGGCAGCCAACTCGAGCACAGGACTCCAGCTACAGACAATGGGTTTAGTGAACTCTGGGAGGGCCTGTGTCAGGTAGCGGACTCAAGCACAGGAATACAGCACAGGACTCAAGGTCCAGACAATGGGTTTAGTGAACTCTGCGTGGGCCTGTGTCGGGTGGCAGACTCGAGCACAGGGCTCAAGCTCCAGACAATTGGTTTAGTGAACTCTGGGAGGGCCTGTGTCGGGTAGCGGACTCGAGCACAGGACTCGAGGTCCAGACAATGGGTTTAGTGAACTCTGGAAGGGTCTGTGTCGGGTAGCAGACTCGAGCACAGGACTCCAGCTCCAGACAACGGGTTTTGTGAACTCTGGGAGGGCATGTGTCGGGTAGCGGACTCGAGCACAGGACTCGAGGTCCAGACAATGGGTTTAGTGAACTCTGGGAGGGCATGTGTCGGGAGGCGGACTCGAGCAAAGAACTCCAGCTCCAGACAAATGGTTTAGTGAACTCTGGGAGTGCCTGTATTGGGTAGCGGACTCGAAGACCAGACTCCAGATCCAGACAACGGGTTTAGTAAACTCTGGGAGGGCCTGTGTCGGACAGTGGACTCGAGTACAGGACTCCAGATCCAGACAATGAGATTAGTGAACTCTGGGAGGGCCTGTGTCGAATAGCGGACTCGAGCACAGGACTCCAGCTCCAGACCATGGGTTTAGTGAACTCTGGGAGGGCCTGTATAGGGTAGCGGACTCGAGCACAGGACTCCAGCTCCAGACAAAGGGATTAGTGAACTCTGGGAGGGCCTGAGTCGAATAGCGGACTCGAGCACAGGACTCCAGCTCCAGACCATGGGTTTAGTGAACTCTGGGAGGGCCTGTATAGGGTAGCGGACTCGAGCACAGGACTCCAGCTCCAGACAAAGGGTTTAGTGAACTCTGGGAGGGCCTGTGTCTGGTAGCGGACTCAAGCACAGGACTCGAGGTCCAGACAACGGGTTTAGTGAACTCTGGGAGGGCCTGTGTCGGGTAGCAGACTCGAGCATAGGACTCGAGGTCCAGACAATGGGTTTAGTGAACTCTGGGAGGACCTGTGTAGGGTAGCGGACTCGAGCACAGGACTCCAGCTCCAGACAATGAGTTTAGACAAATGTGGGAGGGCCTGTGTAGGGCAGCCAACTCGAGCACAGGACTCCAGCTCCAGACAATGGGTTTAGTGAACACTGGGAGGGGCTGTGTTGGGTAGCGGACTCGAGCACAGGACTCCAGATCCAGACAATGAGATTAGTGAACTCTGGGAGGGCCTGTGTCGAATAGCGGACTCGAGCACAGCACACCAGCTCCAGACAAATGGTTTAGTGAACTCTGGGAGTGCCTGTATTGGGTAGCGGACTCGAAGACCAGACTCCAGATCCAGACAACGGGTTTAGTAAACTCTGGGAGGGCGTGTATAGGGTAGAGGACTCGAGCACAGCACTTCAGCTCCAGACAATGAGTTTAGAGAAATCTGGGAGGGCCAGTGTTGGGTAGCGGACTCGAGCACAGGTCTCCAGCTCCAGACAATTGGTTTAGTGAACTCTGGGAGGGCCTGTGTCGGGTAGCGGACTCGAGCACAGGACTCCAGCTCCAGACAATGGGTTTAGTGAACTCTGGGAGGGCCTGTGTCGGGTAGTGGACTCGAAGACCAGACTCAAGCTCCACACAATGAGTTTAGTAAACTCTGGGAGAGCCAGTGTTGGGTAGTGGACTCGAGCACAGTTCTCCAGCTCCAGACAATGGGTTTAGTGAACTCTGGGAGTGCCTGTATTGGGTAGCGGACTCGAAGACCAGACTCCAGATCCAGACAACGGGTTTAGTAAACTCTGGGAGGGCCT
Source organism: Hypanus sabinus (assembly GCF_030144855.1). Classification (NCBI taxonomy): domain Eukaryota; kingdom Metazoa; phylum Chordata; class Chondrichthyes; order Myliobatiformes; family Dasyatidae; genus Hypanus; species Hypanus sabinus. The sequence goes on along the minus strand of NC_082731.1, from coordinate 6,513,402 downwards.
GTGTCGGGCAGCGGACTCGAGCACAGGACTCGAGCTCCGGACAATGGGATTAGTGAAATCTGGGAGGGCCTGTGTAGAATAGCGGACTCGAGCACAGGACTCCAGCTCCAGACAATGGGATTAGTGAACTCTGGGAAGGCCTTGGTCGGGTAGCGGACTCGAGCTCCGGACAATGGGTTTAGTGAACTCTGGGAGGGCCTGTCTCGGGTATCGGACTCGAGCACAGGACTCCAGCTCCAGACAATGGGTTTAGTGAACTCTGGGAGGGCCTGTATAGGGTAGCGGACTCGAGCACAGGACTCCAGCTCCAGACAAAGGGATTAGTGAACTCTGGGAGGGCCTGAGTCGGGTAGCGGAGAATGCGTTTAGTGAACTCTGGGAGGGCCTGTATCTGGTAGTGGACTCAAGCACAGGACTCCAGCTCCAGACAATGAGTTTAGACAAATGTGGGAGGGCCTGTGTAGGGCAGCCAACTCGAGCACAGGACTCCAGCTCCAGACAATGGGTTTAGTGAACACTGGGAGGGGCTGTGTTGGGTAGCGGACTCGAGCACAGGACTCCAGATCCAGACAATGAGATTAGTGAACTCTGGGAGGGCCTGTGTCGAATAGCGGACTCGAGCACAGGACTCCAGCTCCAGACAATGGGTTTAGTGAACTCTGGGAGGGCCTGTATAGGGTAGCGGACTCGAGCACAGGACTCCAGCTCCAGACAAAGGGATTAGTGAACTCTGGGAGGGCCTGAGTCGGGTAGCGGACAATGGGTTTAGTGAACTCTGGGAGGGCCTGTGTCTGGTAGCGGACTCAAGCACAGGACTCGAGGTCCAGACAACGGGTTTAGTGAACTCTGGGAGGGCCTGTGTCGGGTAGCGGACTCGAGCACAGGACTCGAGGTCCAGACAATGGGTTTAGACAAATGTGGGAGGGCCTGTGTAGGGCAGCCAACTCGAGCACAGGACTCCAGCTCCAGACAATGGGTTTAATGAACACTGGGAGGGGCTGTGTTGGGTAGCGGACTCGAGCACAGGACTCCAGATCCAGACAATGAGATTAGTGAACTCTGGGAGGGCCTGTGTCGAATAGCGGACTCGAGCACAGCACTCCAGATCCAGACAATGAGATTAGTGAACTCTGGGAGGGCCTGTGTCGGGTAGACGACTCGAGCACAGGACTCCAGCTCCAGACAATCAGTTTAATGAACACTGGGAGGGCCTGTGTCGGGTAGCGGACTCGAGCACAGGACTCGAGCTCCGAACAATGGGTTTTGTGAACTCTGTGAGGGCCGGTGTCGGGTAGCGGACACGAGCACACGACTCCAGCTCCAGACAAAGGGTTTAGTGAACTCTGGGATGGCAGGTGTCGGGTAGCGGACTCAAGCACAGGACTCGATCTCCAGACAATGGGATTAGTGAACTCTGGGAGGGCCTGTGTCGGTTAGCGGACTCGAGCACAGGACTGGAGGTCCAGACAACGGGTTTAGTTAACTCTTGGAGGGCCGGTGTCGGGTAGTGGACTCGAAGACCGGACTCCAGCTCCAGACAATGAGTTTAGTAAACTCTGGGAGGGCCAGTGTTGGGTAATGGACTCGAGCACAGGTCTCCAGCTCCAGCCAATGGGTTTAGTGAACTCTGGGTGGGCCGGTGTCGGGTAGCGGACATTGGGTTTAGTGAACTCTGGGAGAATATGTGTAGGGTAGCGGACTCGAGCACAGGACTTCAGCTACAGACAATGGGTTTAGTGAACTCTGGGAGGGCCTGTGTCAGGTAGCGGACTCAAGCACAGGAATACAGCACAGGACTCAAGGTCCAGACAATGGGTTTAGTGAACTCTGCGTGGGCCTGTGTCGGGTGGCAGACTCGAGCACAGGGCTCAAGCTCCAGACAATTGGTTTAGTGAACTCTGGGAGGGCCTGTGTCGGGTAGCGGACTCGAGCACAGGGCTCAAGCTCCAGACAATGGGTTTAGTGAACTCTGGGAGGGCCTGTGTCGGGTAGCAGACTCGAGCACAGGACTCGAGGTCCAGACAATGGGTTTAGTGAACTCTGGGAGGGCATGTGTCGGGAAGCGGACTCGAGCAAAAAACTCCAGCTCCAGACAAATGGTTTAGTGAACTCTGGGAGTGCCTGTATTGGGTAGCGGACTCGAAAACCAGACTCCAGATCCAGACAACGGGTTTAGTACACTCTGGGAGGGCCTGTGTCGGATAGCGGACTCGAGCACAGGACTCCAGATCCAGACAATGAGATTAGTGAACTCTGGGAGGGCCTGTGTCGAATAGCGGACTCGAGCACAGGACTCCAGCTCCAGACCATGGGTTTAGTGAACTCTGGGTGGGCCTGTGTCGGGAAGCGGACTCGAGCAAAGGACTCCAGCTCCAGACAATGGGTTTAGGGAACTCTGGCAGGGCCTGTATAGGGCAGCGGACTCGAGCACAGGACTCCAGCTCCAGACAAAGGGATTAGTGAACTCTGGGAGGGCCTGAGTTGGGTAGCGGACAATGGGTTTAGTGAACTCTGGGAGGGCCTGTGTCTGGTAGCGGACTCAAGCACAGGACTCGAGGTCCAAACAACGGGTTTAGTGAACTCTGGGAGGGCCTGTGTCGGGTAGCGGACTCGAGCACAGGACTCCAGCTCCAGACAATGATTTTAGACAAATGTGGGAGGGCCTGTGTAGGGCAGCCAACTCAAGCACAGGACTCGAGATCCAGACAATGGGTTTAGTGAACTCTGGGAGTGCCTGTATTGGGTAGCGGACTCGAAGACCAGACTCCAGATCCAGACAACGGGTTTATTAAACTCTGGGAGGGCCTGTATAGGGTAGAGGACTCGAGCACAGCACTCCAGCTCCAGACAATGAGCTTAGAGAAATCTGGGAGGGCCTGTGTCGGGTAGACGACTCGAGCACAGGTCTCCAGCTCCAGACAATTGGTTTAGTTAACTCTGGGAGGGCCTGTGTCGGGTAGCGGACTCGAGCACAGGACTCGAGGTCCAGACAATGGGATTAGTGAACTCTGGGAGGGCCTGTGTCTGGTAGTGGACTCGAGCACAGGACTCGAGGTCCAGACAATGGGATTAGTGAACTCTGGGAGGGCCTGTGTCTGGTAGCGGACTCGAGCACAGGACTCCAGCTCCAGACAACGTGTTTTGTGAACTCTGGGAGAGCATGTGTCGGGAAGCGGACTCGAGCAAAGAACTCCAGCTCCAGACAAATGGTTTAGTGAACTCTGGGAGGGCCTGTATTGGGTAGCGGACTCGAAGACCAGACTCCAGATCCAGACAACGGGTTTAGTAAACTCTGGGAGGGCCTGTGTCGGGCAGCGGACTCGAGCACAGACTCGAGCTCCGGACAATGGGATTAGTGAACTCTGGGAGGGCCTGTGTCGAGTAGCGGATTCGAGCACAGGACTCCAGCTCCAGAAAATGGGATTAGTGAACTCTGGGAAGGCCTTGGTCGGGTAGCGGACTCGAGCTCCAGACAATGGGTTTAGTGAACACTGGGAGGGCCTGTCTCGGGTAGCGGACTCGAGCACAGGACTCCAGCTCCAGACAATGGGTTTAGTGAACGCTGGGTGGGCCTGTGTCGAGTAGCCGACTCGAGCACAGGACTCCAGCTCCAGACAATGGGTTTAGTGAACTCTGGGCGGGCCTGTATAGGGTAGCGGACCCGAGCACAGGACTCCAGCTCCAGACAATGAGTTTCGAGATATCTGGGAGGGCCTGTGTTGGGTAGCGGACTCGAGCTCCGGACAATGGGTTTAGTGAACTCTGGGAGGGCCTGTCTCGGGTAGCGGACTCGATCACAGGACTCCAGCTCCAGACAATGGGTTTAGTGAACTCTGGGAGGGCCTGTATAGGGTAGCGGACTCGAGCACAGGACTCCAGCTCCAGACAAAGGAATTAGTGAACTCTGGGAGGGCCTGAGTCGGGTAGCGGACAATGGGTTTAGTGAACTCTGGGAGGGCCTGTGTCTGGTAGCGGACTGAAGCACAGGACTCGAGGTCCAGACAACGGGTTTAGTGAACTCTGGGAGGGCCTGTGTCGGGTAGCGGACTCGAGCACAGGACTCCAGATCCAGACAATGAGATTAGTGAACTCTGGGAGGGCCTGTGTCGAATAGAGGACTCGAGCACAGGACTCCAGCTCCAGACAATGGGATTAGTGAACTCTGGGAGGGCCTGTGTCGGGTAGAGGACTCGAGCACAGGACTCCAGCTCCAGACAATGAGTTTAGAGAAATCTGGGAGGGCCTGTGTCGGGTAGCGGACTCGAGCACAGGACTCGAGGTCCAGACAATGGGTTTAGTGAACTCTGGGAGACCCTGTGTTGGGTAGCGGACTCGAGCACAGGACTCCAGCTCCAGACAACGGGTTTAGTGAACTCTGGGAGGGCATGTGACGGGAAGCGGACTCGAGCAAAGAACTCCAGCTCCAGACAAATGGTTTAGTGAACTCTGGGAGGGCCTGTATTGGGTAGCGGACTCGAAGACCAGACTCCAGATCCAGACAACGGGTTTAGTAAACTCTGGAAGGGCCTGTGTCGGGCAGCGGAATCGAGCACAGGACTCGAGCTCCGGACAATGGGTTTAATGAACACTGGGAGGGCCTGTGTCGGGTAGCGGACTCGAGCACAGTACTCGAGCTCCGAACAATGGGTTTTGTGAACTCTGTGAGGGCCGGTGTCGGGTAGCGGACTCAAGCACAGGACTTCAGCTCCAGGCAATGAGTTTAGTGAACTCTGGGAGGGCGTGTGTCGGGTAGCGGACTCGAGCACAGGACTGGAGGTCCAGACAACGGGTTTAGTGAACTCTTGGAGGGCCGGTGTCGGGTAGTGGACTCGAAGACCGGACTCCAGCTCCAGACAATGAGTTTAGTGAACTCTGGGAGGGCCGGTGTCGGGTAGCGGACATTGGGTTTAGTGAACTCTGGGAGAGTATGTGTACGGTAGCGGAATCGAGCACAGGACTTCAGCTACAGACAATGGGTTCAGTGAACTCTAGGAGGGCCTGTGTCGGGTAGCGGACTCGAGCACAGGACTCGAGGTCCAGACAATGGGTTTAGTGAACTCTTGGGAGGACCTGTGTCGTGTAGCGGACTCGAGCACAGGACTCCAGCTCCAGACAATGGGTTTAGTGAACTCTGGGAGACCCTGTGTTGGGTAGCGGACTCGAGCACAGGACTCGAGCTCCGGACAATGGGTTTTGTGAACTCTTGGAGGGCCGGTGTCGGGTAGTGGACTCAAAGACCAGACTCCAGCTCCAGACAATCAGTTTAGTAAACTCTGGGAGGGCCAGTGTTGGGTAATGGTCTCGAGCACAGGTCTCCAGCTCCAGCCAATGGGTTTAGTGAACTCTGGGAGGGCGGGTGTCGGGTAGCGGACAATGGGTTTAGTGAACTCTGGGAGGGCCTGTCTCGGGTAGCGAACTCGAGCACAGGACTCCAGCTCCAGACAATGGGTTTAGTGAACTCTGGGAGGGCCTGTGTTGGGTAGTGGACTCGAGCACAGGACTCGAGCTCCAGACAATGGGATTAGTGAGCTCTGGGAGGGCCTGTGTAGTGTAGCCAACTCGAGCACAGGACTCCAGCCCCAGACAATGGGTTTAGTGAACACTGGGAGGGCCTGTGTTGGGTAGTGGACTCGAAGACCAGACTCCAGATACAGACAACGGGTTTAGTGAACTTTGGGAGGGCCTGTGTCGGGTAGCGGACTCGAGCACAGGACTCGAGCTCCAGACAATGGGTTTAGTGAACTCTGGGAGGGCCTGTGTCGGGTAGCGGACTCGAGCACAGGACTCGAGCTCCAGACAATGGGTTCAGGGAGCTCTGGGAGGGCCTGTCTCGGGTAGCGGACTCGAGCACAGGACTCCAGCTCCAGACAATGAGTTTAGAGAAATCTGGGAGGGCCTGTGTCGGGTAGACGGCTCGAGCACAGGACTCCAGCTCCAGACAATGGGTTTAATGAACACTGGGAGGTCCTGTGTCGGGTAGCAGATTCGAGCACAGTACTCGAGATCCGAACAATGGGTATTGTGAACTCTGTGAGGGCCGGTGTCGGGTAGCGGACTCGAGCACACGACTCCAGCTCCAGACAAAGGATTTAGAGAACTCTGGGACGGCCGGTGTCGGGTAGCGGACTCAAGCACAGGAATCGAGCTCCAGGCAATGGGTTTAGTGAACTCTGGGACGGCCGGTGTCGGGTAGCGGACTCGAGCACAGGACTCCAGCTCCAGACAATAGGATTAGTGAACTCTGGGAAGGCCTTGGTTGGGTAGCGGACTCGAGCTCCGGACAATGGGTTTAGTGAACTCTGGGAGGGCCTGTCTCGGGTAGCGGACTCGAGCACAGGACTCCAGCTCCAGACAATGGGTTTAGTGCACTCTGGGATGGCCTGTATAGGGTAGCGGACTCGAGCACAGGACTCCAGCTCCAGACAAAGGAATTAGTGAACTCTGGGAGGGCCTGAGTCGGGTAGCGGACAATGGGTTTAGTGAACTCTGGGAGGGCCTGTGTCTGGTAGCGGACTGAAGCACAGGACTCGAGGTCCAGACAACGGGTTTAGTGAACTCTGGGAGGGCCTGTGTCGGGTAGCTGACTCGAGCACAGGACTCCAGATCCAGACAATGAGATTAGTGAACTCTGGGAAGGCCTTGGTTGGGTAGCGGACTCGAGCTCCGGACAATGGGTTTAGTGAACTCTGGGAGGGCCTGTCTCGGGTAGCGGACTCGAGCACAGGACTCCAGCTCCAGACAATGGGTTTAGTGAACTCTGGGATGGCCTGTATAGGGTAGCGGACTCGAGCACAGGACTCCAGCTCCAGACAAAGGAATTAGTGAACTCTGGGAGGGCCTGAGTCGGGTAGCGGACAATGGGTTTAGTGAACTCTGGGAGGGCCTGTGTCTGGTAGCGGACTGAAGCACAGGACTCGAGGTCCAGACAACGGGTTTAGTGAACTCTGGGAGGGCCTGTGTCGGGTAGCTGACTCGAGCACAGGACTCCAGATCCAGACAATGAGATTAGTGAACTCTGGGAGGGCCTGTGTCGAATAGCGGACTCGAGCACAGGACTCCAGCTCCAGACAATGGGATTAGTGAACTCTGGGAGGGCCTGTGTCGAATAGCGGACTCGAGCACAGGACTCCTGCTCCAGACAATGAGTTTAGAGAAATCTGGGAGGGCCTGTGTCGGGTAGATGACTCGAGCACAGGACTCCAGCTCCAGACAATGAGTTTAATGAACACTGGGAGGGCCTGTGTCGGGTAGCGGACTCGAGCACAGGACTCGAGGTCCAGACAATGGGTTTAGTGAACTCTGGGAGGACCTGTGTCGTATAGCGGAGTCGAGCACAGGATTCCAGCTCCAGACAATGGGTTTAGTGAACTCTGGGAGACCCTGTGTTGGGTAGCGGACTCGAGCACAGGAATCCAGCTCCAGACAAATGGTTTAGTGAACTCTGGGAGGGCCTGTATTGGGTAGCGGACTCGAAGACCAGACTCCAGATCCAGACAACGGGTTTAGTAAACTCTGGAAGGGCCTGTGTCGGGCAGCGGACTCGAGCACAGGACTCGAGCTCCGGACAACGGTATAGTGAACTCTGTGAGGGCCGGTGTCGGGTAGCGGACTCAAGCACAGGACTCGAGCTCCAGGCAATGAGTTTAGTGAACTCTGGGAGGGCGTGTGTCGGGTAGCGGACTCGAAAACAGGACTCCAGACAATGGATTTAATGAACACTGGGAGGGCCTGTGTCGGGTAACGGACTCGAGCACAGGACTGGAGGTCCAGACAACGGGTGTAGTGAACGCTTGGAGGGTCAGTGTCGGGTAGTGGACTCGAAGACAAGACTCCAGCTCCAGACAATGGGTTTAGTGAACTCTGGGAGGGCCTGTGTCGGTTAGCGGACTCGAGGACAGGACTGGAGGTCCAGACAACGGGTTTAGTGAACTCTTGGAGGGCCGGTGTCGGGTAGTGGACTCGAAGACCGGACTCCAGCTCCAGACAATGAGTTTAGTAAACTCTGGGAGGGCCAGTGTTGGGTAGTGGACTCGAGCACAGGTATCCAGCTCCAGCCAATGGGTTTAGTGAACTCTGGGAGTGCCGGTGTCGGGTAGCGGACATTGGGTTTAGTGAACTCTGGGAGAGTATGTGTACGGTAGCGGAATCGAGCACAGGACTCCAGCTCCAGACAATGGGATTAGTGAACTCTAGGAGGGCCTGTGTCGGGTAGCGGACTCGAGCACAGGACTCGAGGTCCAGACAATGGGTTTAGTGAACTCTGGGAGGACCTGTGTCGTATAGCGGACTCGAGCACAGGACTCCAGCTCCAGACAATGGGTTTAGTGAACTCTGGGAGACCCTGTGTTGGGTAGCGGACTCGAGCACAGGAATCCAGCTCCAGACAACGGGTTTAGTGTACTCTGGGAGGGCATGTGTCGGGAAGCGGACTCGAGCAAAGAACTCCAGCTCCAGACAAATGGTTTTGTGAACTCTGGGAGGGCCTGTATTGGGTAGCGGACTCGAAGACCAGACTCCAGATCCAGACAACGGGTTTAGTAAACTCTGGAAGGGCCTGTGTCGGGCAGCGGACTCGAGCACAGGACTCGAGCTCCGGACAATGGGTTTAATGAACACTGGGAGGGCCTGAGTTGGTTCGCGGAATCAACAACAAGACTCCAGCTCCAGACAATGGGTTTAGTGAACACTGGGAGGGCCTGTGTCGGGTAGCGGACTCGAGCACAGGACTCGAGCTCCAGACAATGGGTTTAGTGAACTCTGGGAGGGCCTGTGTCGGGTAGCGGACTCGAGCACAGGACTCGAGCTCCAGACAATGGGTTCAGGGAGCTCTGGGAGGGCCTGTCTCGGGTAGCGGACTCGAGCACAGGACTCCAGCTCCAGACAATGAGTTTAGAGAAATCTGGGAGGGCCTGTGTCGGGTAGACGGCTCGAGCACAGGACTCCAGCTACAGACAATGGGTTTAATGAACACTGGGAGGGCCTGAGTTGGTTCGCGGAATCAACAACAAGACTCCAGCTCCAGGCAATGAGTTTAGTGAACTCTGGGAGGGCGTGTGTCGAATAGCGGACTCGAGCACACGACTCCAGCTCCAGACAAAGGATTTAGTGAACTCTGGGACGGCCGGTGTCGGGTAGCGGACTCAAGCACAGGAATCGAGCTCCAGGCAATGGGTTTAGTGAACTCTGGGACGGCCGGTGTCGGGTAGCGGACTCGAGCACACGACTCCAGCTCCAGACAAAGGGTTTAGTGAACTCTGGGACGGCCGGTGTCGGGTAGCGGACTCAAGCACATGACTCGAGCTCCAGACAATGGGTTTAGTGAACTCTGGGACGGCCTGTGTCAGTTAGCGTACTCGAGCACAGGACTGGAGGTCCAGACAACGGGTTTAGTGAACTCTTGGAGGGTCGGTGTCGGGTAGTGGACTCGAAGACTAGACTCCAGCTCCAGACAATGGGTTTAGTGAACTCTGGGAGGGCCTGTGTCAGTTAGCGGACTCGAGCACAGGACTGGACATCCAGACAACGGGTTTAGTGAACTCTTGGAGGGCCGGTGTCGGGTAGTGGACTCGAAGACCAGACTCCAGCTCCAGACAATCATTTTAGTAAACTCTGGGAGGGCCAGTGTTGGGTAGTGGACTCGAGCTCAGGTCTCCAGCTCCAGCCAATGGGTTTAGTGAACTCTGGGAGGGCGGGAGTCGGGTAGCGGACATTGGGTTTAGTGAACTCTGGGAGAGTATGTGTCGGGTAGCGGACTCGAGCACAGGACTCCAGCTACAGACAATGGGTTTAGTGAACTCTGGGAGGGCCTGTGTCGAGTGGCAGAATCGAGCACAAGGCTCAAGCTCCAGGCAATTGGTTTAGTGAACTCTGGGAGGACCTCTGTCGGGTAGCGGACTCGATCACAGGACTCCAGCTCCAGACAATGGGTTTAGTGAACTCTGGGAGACCCTGTGTCGGGTAGCGGACTCGAGCACAGGACTCGACATCCAGACAACGGGTTTAGTGAACTCTGGGAGGGCCGGTGTTGGGTAGTGGACTCGAGCACAGTTCTCCAGCTCCAGACAATGGGTTTAATGAACTCTGGGAGGGCATGTGTAGGGAAGCGGACTCGAGCAAAGGATTCCAGCTCCAGACAATGAGTTTAGTAAACTCTGGGAGGGCCTGTATTGGGTAGCGGACTCGAAGTCCAGACTCCAGATCCAGACAACGGGTTTAGTAAACTCTGGGAGGGCCTGTGTCAGGCAGCGGAATCGAGCACAGGACTCCAGCTCCAGACAATGGGATTAGTGCACTCTGGGAGGGCCTGTGTCGAGTAGCGGACTCGAGCTCCGGACAATGGGTTTAGTGAACTCTGGGAGGGCCTGTCTCGGGTAGCGGACTCGAGCACAGGACTCCAGCTCCAGACAATGGGTTTAGTGAACGCTGGGTGTGCCTGTGTCGGGTAGCCGACTCGAGCACAGGACTCCAGCTCCAGACAATGGGTTTAGTGAACTCTGGGAGGGCCTTTATAGGGTAGCGGACTCGAGCACGGGACTCCAGCTCCAGACAAAGGGATTAGTGAACTCTGGGAGGGCCTGAGTCGGGCAGCGGACAATGGGTTTAGTGAACACTGGGAGGGCCTGTGTCGGGTAGCGGACTCGAGCACAGGACTCGAGGTCCAGACAACGGGTTTAGTGAACTCTGGGAGGGCCTGTGTCGGGTAGCGGACTCGAGCACAGGACTCCAGCTGCAGACAATGGGTTTAGTGAACTCTGGGAGGGCCTTTATAGGGTAGCGGACTCGAGCACGGGACTCCAGCTCCAGACAAAGGGATTAGTGAACTCTGGGAGGGCCTGAGTCGGGCAGCGGACAATGGGTTTAGTGAACACTGGGAGGGCCTGTGTCGGGTAGCGGACTCGAGCACAGGACTCGAGGTACAGACAACGGGTTTAGTGAACTCTGGGAGGGCCTGTGTCGGGTAGCGGACTCGAGCACAGGACTCGAGGTCCAGACAATGGGTTTAGTGAACTCTGGGAGGACCTGTGTCGGGTAGCGGACTCGAGCACAGGACTCCAGCTCCAGACAATGAGTTTAGTGAAATGTGGGAGGGCCTGTGTCGGGTAGCGGACTCGAGCACAGGACTCCAGCTACAGACAATGAGTTTAGTGAACTCTGGGAGGGCCTGTTTCGGGTAGCGGACTCGAGCACAGGACTCCAGCTCCAGACAATGGGTTTAATGAAGACTGGGAGGGCCTGTTTCGGGTAGCGGACTCGAGCACAGGACTCCAGCTCCAGACAATGGGTTTAGTGAACTCTGGGAGGGCCTGTGTCGTGTAGCGGACTCAAGCTCCGAACAATGGGTTTTGTGAACTCTGTGAGGGCCAGTGTCGGGTAGCGGACTCGAGCACACGACTCCAGCTCCAGACAAAGGGTTTAGTGAACTCTGGGACGGCCGGTGTCGGGTAGCGGACTCAAGCACATGACTCGAGCTCCAGACAATGGGTTTAGTGAACTCTGGGACGGCCTGTGTCAGTTAGCGTACTCGAGCACAGGACTGGAGGTCCAGACAACGGGTTTAGTGAACTCTTGGAGGGTCGGTGTCGGGTAGTGGACTCGAAGACTAGACTCCAGCTCCAGACAATGGGTTTAGTGAACTCTGGGAGGGCCTGTGTCAGTTAGCGGACTCGAGCACAGGACTGGACATCCAGACAACGGGTTTAGTGAACTCTGGGAGGGCCGGTGTTGGGTAGTGGACTCGAGCACAGTTCTCCAGCTCCAGACAATGGGTTTAATGAACTCTGGGAGGGCATGTGTCGGGAAGCGGACTCGAGCAAAGGATTCCAGCTCCAGACAATGAGTTTAGTAAACTCTGGGAGGGCCTGTATTGGGTAGCGGACTCGAAGTCCAGACTCCAGATCCAGACAACGGGTTTAGTAAACTCTGGGAGGGCCTGTGTCAGGCAGCGGAATCGAGCACAGGACTCCAGCTCCAGACAATGGGATTAGTGCACTCTGGGAGTGCCTGTGTCGAGTAGCGGACTCGAGCTCCGGACAATGGGTTTAGTGAACTCTGGGAGGGCCTGTCTCGGGTAGCGGACTCGAGCACAGGACTCCAGCTCCAGACAATGGGTTTAGTGAACGCTGGGTGGGCCTGTGTCGGGTAGCCGACTCGAGCACAGGACTCCAGCTCCAGACAATGGGTTTAGTGAACTCTGGGAGGGCCTTTATAGGGTAGCGGACTCGAGCACGGGACTCCAGCTCCAGACAAAGGGATTAGTGAACTCTGGGAGGGCCTGAGTCGGGCAGCGGACAATGGGTTTAGTGAACACTGGGAGGGCCTGTGTCGGGTAGCGGACTCGAGCACAGGACTCGAGGTACAGACAACGGGTTTAGTGAACTCTGGGAGGGCCTGTGTCGGGTAGCGGACTCGAGCACAGGACTCGAGGTCCAGACAATGGGTTTAGTGAACTCTGGGAGGACCTGTGTCGGGTAGCGGACTCGAGCACAGGACTCCAGCTCCAGACAATGAGTTTAGTGAAATGTGGGAGGGCCTGTGTCGGGTAGCGGACTCGAGCACAGGACTCCAGCTACAGACAATGAGTTTAGTGAACTCTGGGAGGGCCTGTTTCGGGTAGCGGACTCGAGCACAGGACTCCAGCTCCAGACAATGGGTTTAATGAAGACTGGGAGGGCCTGTTTCGGGTAGCGGACTCGAGCACAGGACTCCAGCTCCAGACAATGGGTTTAGTGAACTCTGGGAGGGCCTGTGTCGTGTAGCGGACTCAAGCTCCGAACAATGGGTTTTGTGAACTCTGTGAGGGCCAGTGTCGGGTAGCGGACTCGAGCACACGACTCCAGCTCCAGACAAAGGGTTTAGTGAACTCTGGGACGGCCGGTGTCGGGTAGCGGACTCAAGCACATGACTCGAGCTCCAGACAATGGGTTTAGTGAACTCTGGGACGGCCTGTGTCAGTTAGCGTACTCGAGCACAGGACTGGAGGTCCAGACAACGGGTTTAGTGAACTCTTGGAGGGTCGGTGTCGGGTAGTGGACTCGAAGACTAGACTCCAGCTCCAGACAATGGGTTTAGTGAACTCTGGGAGGGCCTGTGTCAGTTAGCGGACTCGAGCACAGGACTGGACATCCAGACAACGGGTTTAGTGAACTCTGGGAGGGCCGGTGTTGGGTAGTGGACTCGAGCACAGTTCTCCAGCTCCAGACAATGGGTTTAATGAACTCTGGGAGGGCATGTGTCGGGAAGCGGACTCGAGCAAAGGATTCCAGCTCCAGACAATGAGTTTAGTAAACTCTGGGAGGGCCTGTATTGGGTAGCGGACTCGAAGTCCAGACTCCAGATCCAGACAACGGGTTTAGTAAACTCTGGGAGGGCCTGTGTCAGGCAGCGGAATCGAGCACAGGACTCCAGCTCCAGACAATGGGATTAGTGCACTCTGGGAGTGCCTGTGTCGAGTAGCGGACTCGAGCTCCGGACAATGGGTTTAGTGAACTCTGGGAGGGCCTGTCTCGGGTAGCGGACTCGAGCACAGGACTCCAGCTCCAGACAATGGGTTTAGTGAACGCTGGGTGGGCCTGTGTCGTGTAGCCGACTCGAGCACAGGACTCCAGCTCCAGACAATGGGTTTAGTGAACTCTGGGAGGGCCTTTATAGGGTAGCGGACTCGAGCACGGGACTCCAGCTCCAGACAAAGGGATTAGTGAACTCTGGGAGGGCCTGAGTCGGGCAGCGGACAATGGGTTTAGTGAACACTGGGAGGGCCTGTGTCGGGTAGCGGACTCGAGCACAGGACTCGAGGTCCAGACAACGGGTTTAGTGAACTCTGGGAGGGCCTGTGTCGGGTAGCGGACTCGAGCACAGGACTCCAGCTCCAGACAATGGGTTTAGTGAACTCTGGGAGGGCCTTTATAGGGTAGCGGACTCGAGCACGGGACTACAGCTCCAGACAATGGGATTAGTGCACTCTGGGAGGGCCTGTGTCGAGTAGCGGACTCGAGCTCCGGACAATGGGTTTAGTGAACTCTGGGAGGGCCTGTCTCGGGTAGCGGACTCGAGCACAGGACTCCAGCTCCAGACAATGGGTTTAGTGAACGCTGGGTGGGCCTGTGTCGGGTAGCCGACTCGAGCACAGGACTCCAGCTCCAGACAATGGGTTTAGTGAACTCTGGGAGGGCCTTTATAGGGTAGCGGACTCGAGCACGGGACTCCAGCTCCAGACAAAGGGATTAGTGAACTCTGGGAGGGCCTGAGTCGGGCAGCGGACAATGGGTTTAGTGAACACTGGGAGGGCCTGTGTCGGGTAGCGGACTCGAGCACAGGACTCGAGGTCCAGACAACGGGTTTAGTGAACTCTGGGAGGGCCTGTGTCGGGTAGCGGACTCGAGCACAGGACTCCAGCTCCAGACAATGGGTTTAGTGAACTCTGGGAGGGCCTTTATAGGGTAGCGGACTCGAGCACGGGACTCCAGCTCCAGACAAAGGGATTAGTGATCTCTGGGAGGGCCTGAGTCGGGCAGCGGACAATGGGTTTAGTGAACACTGGGAGGGCCTGTGTCGGGTAGCGGACTCGAGCACAGGACTCGAGGTACAGACAACGGGTTTAGTGAACTCTGGGAGGGCCTGTGTCGGGTAGCGGACTCGAGCACAGGACTCGAGGTCCAGACAATGGGTTTAGTGAACTCTGGGAGGACCTGTGTCGGGTAGCGGACTCGAGCACAGGACTCCAGCTACAGACAATGAGTTTAGTGAACTCTGGGAGGGCCTGTTTCGGGTAGCGGACTCGAGCACAGGACTCCAGCTCCAGACAATGGGTTTAATGAAGACTGGGAGGGCCTGTTTCGGGTAGCGGACTCGAGCACAGGACTCCAGCTCCAGACAATGGGTTTAGTGAACTCTGGGAGGGCCTGTGTCGTTTAGCGGACTCAAGCTCCGAACAATGGGTTTTGTGAACTCTGTGAGGGCCGGTGTCGGGTAGCGGACTCGAGCACACGACTCCAGCTCCAGACAAAGGGTTTAGTGAACTCTGGGATGGCCGGTGTCGGGTAGCGGACTCAAGCACAGGACTCGAGCTCCAGACAATGGGTTTAGTGAACTCTGGGACGGCCTGTGTCAGTTAGCGTACTCGAGCACAGGACTGGAGGTCCAGACAACGGGTTTAGTGAACTCTTGGAGGGTCGGTGTCGGGTAGTGGACTCGAAGACTAGACTCCAGCTCCAGACAATGGGTTTAGTGAACTCTGGGAGGGCCTGTGTCGGTTAGCGGACTCGAGCACAGGACTGGACATCCAGACAACGGGTTTAGTGAACTCTGGGAGGGCCTGTGTTTGGTAGTGGACTCGAGCACAGTTCTCCAGCTCCAGACAATGGGTTTAATGAACTCTGGGAGGGCATGTGTCGGGAAGCAGACTCGAGCAAAGGATTCCAGCTTCAGACAATGAGTTTAGTAAAGTCTGGGAGGGCCTGTATTGGGTAGCGGACTCGAAGTCCAGACTCCAGATCCAGACAATGGGTTTAGTAAACTCTGGGAGGGCCTGTGTCAGGCAGCGGAATCGAGCACAGGACTCCAGCTCCAGACAATGGGATTAGTGCACTCTGGGAGGGCCTGTGTCGAGTAGCGGACTCGAGCTCCGGACAATGGGTTTAGTGAACTCTGGGAGGGCCTGTCTCGGGTAGCGGACTCGAGCACAGGACTCCAGCTCCAGACAATGGGTTTAGTGAACGCTGGGTGGGCCTGTGTCGGGTAGCCGACTCGAGCACAGGACTCCAGCTCCAGACAATGGGTTTAGTGAACACTGGGAGGGCCTGTGTCGGGTAGCGGACTCGAGCACAGGACTCGAGGTCCAGACAACGGGTTTAGTGAACTCTGGGAGGGCCTGTGTCGGGTAGCGGACTCGAGCACAGGACTCCAGCTCCAGACAATGGGTTTAGTGAAATCTGGGAGGGCCTTCATAGGGTAGCGGACTCGAGCACGGGACTCCAGCTCCAGACAAAGGGATTAGTGAACTCTGGGAGGGCCTGAGTCGGGCAGCGGACAATGGGTTTAGTGAACACTGGGAGGGCCTGTGTCGGGTAGCGGACTCGAGCACAGGACTCGAGGTACAGACAACGGGTTTAGTGAACTCTGGGAGGGCCTGTGTCGGGTAGCGGACTCGAGCACAGGACTCGAGGTCCAGACAATGGGTTTAGTGAACTCTGGGAGGACCTGTGGCGGGTAGCGGACTCGAGCACACGACTCCAGCTCCAGACAAAGGGTTTAGTGAACTCTGGGACGGCCGGTGTCGGGTAGCGGACTCAAGCACAGGACTCGAGCTCCAGACAATGGGTTTAGTGAACTCTGGGACGGCCGGTGTCGGGTAGCGGACTCGAGCTCAGGACTGGAGGTCCAGACAATGGGATTAGTGAACACTGGGAGGGCCTGTGTCAGTTAGCGGACTCGAGCACAGGACTGGAGGTCCAGACAACGGGTTTAGTGAACTCTTGGAGGGTCGGTGTCGGGTAGTGGACTCGAAGACAAGACTCCAGCTCCAGACAATGGGTTTAGTGAACTCTGGGAGGGCCTGTGTCGGTTAGCGGACTCGAGCACAGGACTGGAGGACCAGACAACGGGTTTAGTGAACACTTGGAGGGCCGGTGTCGGGTAGTGGACTCAAAGACCGGACTCCAGCTCCAGACAATGGGTTTAGTGAACTCTGGGAGGGCCTGTATTGGGTAGCGGACTCGAAGACCAGACTCCAGATCCAGACAACGGGTTTAGTAAACTCTGGGAGGGCCTGTGTCGGGCAGCGGACTCGAGCACAGGATTCGAGCTCCGGACAATGGGATTAGTGAACTCTGGGAAGGCCTTGGTCGGGTAGCGGACTCGAGCTCCAGGCAATGGGTTTAGTGAACGCTGGGTGGGCCTGTGTCGGGTAGCGGACTCGAGCACAGGACTCGAGGTCCAGACAATGGGTTTAGTGAACTCTGGGAGGGCCTGTGTCGGGTAGCGGACTCGAGCACAGGACCCGAGGTCCAGACAACGGGTTTAGTGAACTCTGGGAGGGCCAGTGTCGGGTAGCGGACTCGAGCACAGGACTCGAGGTCCAGACAATGGGTTTAGTGAACTCTGGGAGGACCTGTGTCGGGTAGTGGACTCGAGCACAGGACTCCAGCTCCAGACAATGAGTTTAGTGAAATGTGGGAGGGCCTGTGTAGGGCAGCCAACTCGAGCACAGGACTCGAGGTCCAGACAATGGGTTTAGTGAACACTGGGAGGGCCTGTATTGGGTAGCGGACTCGAAGACCAGACTCCAGATCCAGACAACGGGTTTAGTAAACTCTGTGAGGGCCTGTGTCGTGTAGCGGACTCGAGCACAGGACTCCATCTCCAGACAAAGGGTTTTGTGAACTCTGGGACGGCCGGTGTCGGGTAGCGGACTCGAGCTCAGGACTCCAGCTCCAGACAATGGGATTAGTGTACTCTGGGAGGGCCTGTGTCGGTTAGCGGACTCGAGCACACGACTGGAGGTCCAGACAACGGGTTTAGTGAACTCTTGGAGGGTCGGTGTCGGGTAGTGGACTCGAAGACAGGACTCCAGCTCCAGAGAATGGGTTCAGTGAACTCTGGGAGGGCCTGTGTCGGTTAGCAGTCTCGAGCACAGGACTGGAGGTCCAGACAACGGGTTTAGTGCACTCTTGGAGGGCCGGTGTCGGGTAGTGGACTCGAAGAACGGACTCCAGCTCCGGTCTATGAGTTTAGTAAACTCTGGGAGGGCCAGCGTTGGGTAATGGACTCGAGCACAGGTCTCCATCTCCAGCCAATGGGTTTAGTGAACTCTGGGAGGGCCGGTGTCGGGTAGCGGACGTTGGGTTTAGTGAACTCTGGGAGAGTATGTGTAGGGTAGCGGACTCGAGCACAGGAATACAGCACAGGACTCAAGGTCAAGACAATGGGATTAGTGAACTCTGCGTGGGCCTGTGTCGGGTGGCAGACTCGAGCACAGGGCTCAAACTCCAGACAATTGGTTTAGTGAACTCTGGGAGGGCCTGTGTCGGGTCGCAGACTCAAGCACAGGACTCGAGGTCCAGACAACGGGTTTAGTGAACTCTGGGAGGGCATGTGTCGGGAAGCGGACTCGAGCAAAGAACTCCAGCTCCAGACAAATGTTTTAGTGAACTCTGGGGGGGCCTGTATTGGGTAGCGGACTCGAAGACCAGACTCCAGATCCAGACAACGGGTTTAGTAAACTCTGGGAGGGCCTGTGTCGGGCAGCGGACTCGAGCACAGGATTCGAGGTCCAGACAATGAGATTAGTGAACTCTGGGAGGGCCTGTGTCGAATAGCGGGCTCGAGCACAGGACTCCAGCACCAGACAATGAGTTTAGTGAACTCTGGGAGGACCTGTGTCATGTAGCGGACTCGAGCACAGGACTCCAGCTCCAGACAATGAGTTTAGAGAAATCTGGGAGGGCCTGTGTCGGGTAGACGACTCGAGCACAGGATTCGAGCTCCAGACAATGGGTTTTGTGAACTCTGTGAGGGCCGGTGTTGGGTAGCGGACTCGAGCACAGGACTCCAGCACCAGACAAAGGGTTTAGTGAACTCTGGGACCGCCGGTGTCGGGTAGCGGACACGAGCTCAGGACTCCAGCTCCAGACAATGGGTATTGTGAACTCTGTGAGGGCCGGTGTCGGGTAGCGGATTCGAGCACACGACTCCAGCTCCAGACAAAGGGTTTAGTGAACTCTGGGACGGCCGGTGTCGGGCAGCGGATTCAAGCACAGGACTCGAGCTCCAGACAATGGGTTTAGTGAACTCTGGGACGGTCGGTGTCGGGTAGTGGACTCGAAGACAAGACTCCAGCTCCAGACAATGGGTTTAGTGAACTCTGGGAGGGCCTGTGTCGGTTAGCGGACTCGAGCACAGGACTGGAGGTCCAGACAACGGGTTTAGTGAACTCTTGGAGGGCCGGTGTCGGGTAGTGGACTCGAAGACCGGACTCCAGCTCCAGACAATGAGTTTAGTAAACTCTGGGAGGGCCAGTGTTGGGTAGTGGACTCGAGCACAGGTCTCCAGCTCCAGCCAATGGGTTTAGTGAACTCTGGGAGGGCCGGTGTCGGGTAGCGGACATTGGGTTTAGTGAACTCTGGGAGAGTATGTGTACGGTAGCGGAATCGAGCACAGGACTTCAGCTACAGACAATGGGTTCAGTGAACTCTAGGAGGGCCTGTATTGGGTAGCGGACTCGAAGACCAGACTCCAGATCCAGACAATGGGTTTAGTGAACTCTGGGTGTGCCTGTGTCGGGCAGCGGACTCGAGCACAGGACTCGAGGTCCAGACAATGGGTTTAGTGAACTCTGGGAGGACCTGTGTCGTGTAGCGGACTCGAGCACAGGACTCCAGCTCCAGACAATGGGTTTAGTGAACTCTGGGAGACCCTGTGTTGGGTAGCGGACTCGATCTCAGGACTCCAGCTCCAGACAATGGGTTTAGTGAACTCTGGGAGGGCCTGTGTCGGGTAGCGGACTCGAGCACAGGACTCGAGCTCCAGACAATGGGTTCAGGGAGCTCTGGGAGGGCCTGTCTCGGGTAGCGGACTCGAGCACAGGACTCCAGCTCCAGACAATGAGTTTAGAGAAATCTGGGAGGGCCTGTGTCGGGTAGACGGCTCGAGCACAGGACTCCAGCTACAGACAATGGGTTTAATGAACACTGGGAGGGCCTGAGTTGGTTCGCGGAATCAACAACAAGACTCCAGCTCCAGGCAATGAGTTTAGTGAACTCTGGGAGGGCGTGTGTCGAATAGCGGACTCGAGCACACGACTCCAGCTCCAGACAAAGGATTTAGTCAACTCTGGGACGGCCGGTGTCGGGTAGCGGACTCGAGCTCAGGACTCCAGCTCCAGACAATCGGATTAGTGAACTCTGGGAGGGCCTGGGTCGGTTAGCGGACTCGAGCACAGGACTGGAGTGTCCAGACAACGGGTTTAGTGAACTCTTGGAGGGCCGGTGTCGGGTAGTGGACTCGAAGACCAGACTCCAGCTCCAGACAATCAGTTTAGTAAACTCTGGGAGGGCCTGTGTCGGGAAGACGACTCGAGCACAGGACTCCAGCTCCAGCCAGTGGGTTTAGTGAACTCTGGGAGGGCGGGTGTCGGGTAGCGGACATTGGGTTTAGTGAACTCTGGGAGAGTATGTGTCGGGTAGCGGACTCGATCACAGGACTCCAGCTCCAGACAATGGGTTTAGTGAACTCTGGGAGGGCCTGTCTCGGGTAGCGGACTCGAGCACAGGAGTCGAGCTCCAGACAAAGGGATTGGTGAACTCTGGGAGGGCCTGAGTCGGGTTGCGGACTCGAGCACAGGACTCCAGCTCCAGACAATGGGTTTAGTGAACTCTGGGAGGGCCTGTGTAGGGTAGCCAACTCGAGCACAGGACTCCAGCTCCAGACAACGGGTTTTGTGAACTCTGGGAAGGCATGTGTCGGGTAGCGGACTCGAGCACAGGACTCCAGCTCCAGACAATGGGTTTAGTGAACACTGGGAGGGCCTGTGTCGGGTAGCGGACTCGAGCACAGGACTCGAGCTCCAGTCAATAGGTTTAGTGAACTCTGGGAGGGCCTGTGTCGGGTAGCGGACTCGAGCACACGACTCGAGCTCCAGACAATGGGTTCAGGGACCTCTGGGAGGGCCTGTCACGGGTAGCGGACTCGAGCACAGGACTCCAGCTCCAGACAATGAGTTTAGAGAAATCTGTGAGGGCCGGTGTCGGGTAGTGGACTCGAGCACACGACTCCAGTTCCAGACAAAGGGTTTAGTGAACTCTGGGACGGCCGGTGTCGGGTAGCGGACTGAAGCACAGGAATCGAGCTCCAGGCAATGGGATTAGTGAACTCTGGGAGGGCCTGTGTCGGTTAGCGGACTCGAGCACAGGACTGTAGATCCAGACAACGGGTTTAGTGTACTCTTGGAGGGTCGGTGTTGGGTAGTGGACTCGAAGACAAGACTCCAGCTCCAGACAATGGGTTTAGTGAACTCTGGGAGGGCCTGTGTCGGTTAGCAGACTCGAGCACAGGACTGGAGGTCCAGACAACGGGTTTAGTGAACTCTTGGAGGGCCGGTGTCGGGTAGTGGACTCGAAGACCAGACTCCAGCTCCTGACAATAAGTTTAGTAAACTCTGGGAGGGCCAGTGTTGGGTAGTGGACTCGAGCACAGGTCTCCAGCTCCAGCCAATTGGTTTAGTGAACTCTGGGAGGGCGGGAGTCGGGTAGCGGACATTGGGTTTAGTGAACTCTGGGAGAGTATGTGTCGGGTAGCAGACTCGAGCACAGGACTCCAGCTACAGACAATGGGTTTAGTGAACTCTGGGAGGGCCTGTGTCGAGTGGCAGAATCGAGCACAAGGCTCAAGCTCCAGGCAATTGGTTTAGTGAACTCTGGGAGGACCTGTGTCGGGTAGCGGACTCGATCACAGGACTCCAGCTCCAGACAATGGGTTTAGTGAACTCTGGGAGACCCTGTGTCGGGTAGCGGACTCGAGCACAGGACTCGACATCCAGACAACGGGTTTAGTGAACTCTGGGAGGGCCGGTGTTGGGTAGTGGACTCGAGCACAGTTCTCCAGCTCCAGACAATGGGTTTAATGAACTCTGGGAGGGCATGTGTCGGGAAGCGGACTCGAGCAAAGGATTCCAGCTCCAGACAATGAGTTTAGTAAACTCTGGGAGGGCCTGTATTGGGTAGCGGACTCGAAGTCCAGACTCCAGATCCAGACAACGGGTTTAGTAAACTCTGGGAGGGCCTGTGTCAGGCAGCGGAATCGAGCACAGGACTCCAGCTCCAGACAATGGGATTAGTGCACTCTGGGAGGGCCTGTGTCGAGTAGCGGACTCGAGCTCCGGACAATGGGTTTAGTGAACTCTGGGAGGGCCTGTCTCGGGTAGCGGACTCGAGCACAGGACTCCAGCTCCAGACAATGGGTTTAGTGAACGCTGGGTGGGCCTGTGTCGGGTAGCCGACTCGAGCACAGGACTCCAGCTCCAGACAATGGGTTTAGTGAACTCTGGGAGGGCCTTTATAGGGTAGCGGACTCGAGCACGGGACTCCAGCTCCAGACAAAGGGATTAGTGAACTCTGGGAGGGCCTGAGTCGGGCAGCGGACAATGGGTTTAGTGAACACTGGGAGGGCCTGTGTCGGGTAGCGGACTCGAGCACAGGACTCGAGGTCCAGACAACGGGTTTAGTGAACTCTGGGAGGGCCTGTGTCGGGTAGCGGACTCGAGCACAGGACTCCAGCTCCAGACAATGGGTTTAGTGAACTCTGGGAGGGCCTTTATAGGCTAGCGGACTCGAGCACGGGACTCCAGCTCCAGACAAAGGGATTAGTGAACTCTGGGAGGGCCTGAGTCGGGCAGCGGACAATGGGTTTAGTGAACACTGGGAGGGCCTGTGTCGGGTAGCGGACTCGAGCACAGGACTCGAGGTACAGACAACGGGTTTAGTGAACTCTGGGAGGGCCTGTGTCGGGTAGTGGACTCGAGCACAGGACTCGAGGTCCAGACAATGGGTTTAGTGAACTCTGGGAGGACCTGTGTCGGGTAGCGGACTCGAGCACAGGACTCCAGCTCCAGACAATGAGTTTAGTGAAATGTGGGAGGGCCTGTGTCGGGTAGCGGACTCGAGCACAGGACTCCAGCTACAGACAATGAGTTTAGTGAACTCTGGGAGGGCCTGTTTTGGGTAGCGGACTCGAGCACAGGACTCCAGCTCCAGACAATGGGTTTAATGAAGACTGGGAGGGCCTGTTTCGGGTAGCGGACTCGAGCACAGGACTCCAGCTCCAGACAATGGGTTTAGTGAACTCTGGGAGGGCCTGTGTCGTGTAGCGGACTCAAGCTCCGAACAATGGGTTTTGTGAACTCTGTGAGGGCCGGTGTCGGGTAGCGGTCTCGAGCACACGACTCCTGCTCCAGACAAAGGGTTTAGTGAACTCTGGGACGGCCGGTGTCGGGTAGCGGACTCAAGCACAGGACTCGAGCTCCAGACAATGGGTTTAGTGAACTCTGGGACGGCCTGTGTCAGTTAGCGGA
Organism: Hypanus sabinus; assembly: GCF_030144855.1. NCBI lineage: Eukaryota > Metazoa > Chordata > Chondrichthyes > Myliobatiformes > Dasyatidae > Hypanus > Hypanus sabinus. The sequence continues at coordinate 6,490,343 of NC_082731.1, read as the reverse complement.
CTCGAGCACAGGACTGGAGGTCCAGACAACGGGTTTAGTGAACTCTTGGAGGGTCGGTGTCGGGTAGTGGACTCGAAGACAAGACTCCAGCTCCAGACAATGGGTTTAGTGAACTCTGGGAGGGCCTGTGTCGGTTAGCGGACTCGAGCACAGGACTGGACATCCAGACAACGGGTTTAGTGAACTCTGGGAGGGCCGGTGTTGGGTAGTGGACTCGAGCACAGTTCTCCAGCTCCAGACAATGGGTTTAATGAACTCTGGGAGGGCATGTGTCGGGAAGCGGACTCGAGCAAAGGATTCCAGCTCCAGACAATGAGTTTAGTAAACTCTGGGAGGGCCTGTATTGGGTAGCGGACTCGAAGTCCAGACTCCAGATCCAGACAACGGGTTTAGTAAACTCTGGGAGGGCCTGTGTCAGGCAGCGGAATCGAGCACAGGACTCCAGCTCCAGACAATGGGATTAGTGCACTCTGGGAGGGCCTGTGTCGAGTAGCGAACTCGAGCTCCGGACAATGGGTTTAGTGAACTCTGGGAGGGCCTGTCTCGGGTAGCGGACTCGAGCACAGGACCCGAGGTCCAGACAACGGGTTTAGTGAACTCTGGGAGGGCCAGTGTCGGGTAGCGGACTCGAGCACAGGACTCGAGGTCCAGACAATGGGTTTAGTGAACTCTGGGAGGGCCTGTGTAGGGCAGCCAACTCGAGCACAGGACTCGAGGTCCAGACAATGGGTTTAGTGAACACTGGGAGGGCCTGTATTGGGTAGCGGACTCGAAGACCTGACTCCAGATCCAGACAACGGGTTTAGTAAACTCTGTGAGGTCCTGTGTCGTGTAGCGGACTCGAGCACAGGACTCCAGCTCCAGACAAAGGGTTTTGTGAACTCTGGGACGGCCGGTGTCGGGTAGCGGACTCGAGCTCCGGACAATGGGTTTAGTGAACTCTGGGAGGGCCTGTCTCGGGTAGCGGACTCGAGCACAGGACCCGAGTTCCAGACAACGGGTTTAGTGAACTCTGGGAGGGCCAGTGTCGGGTAGCGGACTCGAGCACAGGACTCGAGGTCCAGACAATGGGTTTAGTGAACTCTGGGAGGACCTGTGTCGGGTAGTGGACTCGAGCACAGGACTCCAGCTCCAGACAATGAGTTTAGTGAAATGTGGGAGGGCCTGTGTAGGGCAGCCAACTCGAGCACAGGACTCGAGGTCCAGACAATGGGTTTAGTGAACACTGGGAGGGCCTGTATTGGGTAGCGGACTCGAAGACCAGACTCCAGATCCAGACAACGGGTTTAGTAAACTCTGTGAGGTCCTGTGTCGTGTAGCGGACTCGAGCACAGGACTCCAGCTCCAGACAAAGGGTTTTGTGAACTCTGGGACGGCCGGTGTCGGGTAGCGGACTCGAGCTCAGCACTCCAGCTCCAGTCAATGGGATTAGTGTACTATGGGAGGGCCTGTGTCGGTTAGCGGACTCGAGCACACGACTGGAGGTCCAGACAACGGGTTTAGTGAACTCTTGGAGGGTCGGTGTCGGGTAGTGGACTCGAAGACAGGACTCCAGCTCCAGAGAATGGGTTTAGTGAACTCTGGGAGGGCCTGTGTCGGTTAGCAGTCTCGAGCACAGGACTGGAGGTCCAGACAACGGGTTTAGTGAACTCTTGGAGGGCCAGTGTCGGGTAGTGGACTCGAAGAACGGACTCCAGCTCCGGACTATGAGTTTAGTAAACTCTGGGAGGGCCAGCGTTGGGTAATGGACTCGAGCACAGGTCTCCATCTCCAGCCAATGGGTTTAAGTGAACTCTGGGAGGGCCGGTGTCGGGTAGCGGACGTTGGGTTTAGTGAACTCTGGGAGAGTATGTGTAGGGTAGCGGACTCGAGCACAGGAATACAGCACAGGACTCAAGGTCAAGACAATGGGATTAGTGAACTCTGCGTGGGCCTGTGTCGGGTGGCAGACTCGAGCACAGGGCTCAAACTCCAGACAATTGGTTTAGTGAACTCTGGGAGGGCCTGTGTCGGGTCGCAGACTCAAGCACAGGACTCGAGGTCCAGACAACGGGTTTAGTGAACTCTGGGAGGGCATGTGTCGGGAAGCGGACTCGAGCAAAGAACTCCAGCTCCAGACAAATGTTTTAGTGAACTCTGGGGGGGCCTGTAATGGGTAGCGGACTCGAAGACCAGACTCCAGATCCAGACAACGGGTTTAGTAAACTCTGGGAGGGCCTGTGTCGGGCAGCGGACTCGAGCACAGGATTCGAGGTCCAGACAATGAGATTAGTGAACTCTGGGAGGGCCTGTGTCGAATAGCGGGCTCGAGCACAGGACTCCAGCACCAGACAATGAGTTTAGTGAACTCTGGGAGGACCTGTGTCATGTAGCGGACTCGAGCACAGGACTCCAGCTCCAGACAATGAGTTTAGAGAAATCTGGGAGGGCCTGTGTCGGGTAGACGACTCGAGCACAGGATTCGAGCTCCAGACAATGGGTTTTGTGAACTCTGTGAGGGCCGGTGTTGGGTAGCGGACTCGAGCACAGGACTCCAGCACCAGACAAAGGGTTTAGTGAACTCTGTGAGGGCCGGTGTCGGGTAGCGGACTCAAGCACAGGACTCGAGCTCCAGACAATGGGTTTAGTGAACTCTGGGACGGCCGGTGTCGGGTAGCGGACTCGAGCACAGGACTCGAGCTCCAGACAATGGGTTTAGTGAACTCTGGGACGGCCGGTGTCGGGTAGCGGACTCGAGCTCAGGACTCCAGCACCAGACAATGGGATTAGTGAACTCTGGGAGGGCCTGTGTCGGTTAGCGGACTCGAGCACAGGACTGGAGGTCCAGACAACGGGTTTAGTGAACTCTTGGAGGGCCTGTGTCGGGTAGTGGACTCGAAGACCAGACTCCAGCTCCAGACAAAGGGATTAGTGAACTCTGGGAGGCCCTGAGTCGGGTAGCGGAGAATGGGTTTAGTGAACTCTGGGAGGGCCTGTGTCGGGTAGCGGACTCGAGCACAGGACCCGAGGTCCAGACAACGGGTTTAGTGAACTCTGGGAGGGCCAGTGTCGGGTAGCGGACTCGAGCACAGGACTCGAGGTCCAGACAATGGGTTTAGTGAACACTGGGAGGGCCTGTATTGGGTAGCGGACTCGAAGACCAGACTCCAGATCCAGACAACGGGTTTAGTAAACTCTGTGAGGTCCTGTGTCGTGTAGCGGACTCGAGCACAGGACTCCAGATCCAGACAAAGGGTTTTGTGAACTCTGGGACGGCCGGTGTCGGGTAGCGGACTCGAGCTCAGGACTCCAGCTCCAGTCAATGGGATTAGTGTACTATGGGAGGGCCTGTGTCGGTTAGCGGACTCGAGCACACGACTGGAGGTCCAGACAACGGGTTTAGTGAACTCTTGGAGGGTCGGTGTCGCGTAGTGGACTCGAAGACAGGACTCCAGCTCCAGAGAATGGGTTTAGTGAACTCTGGGAGGGCCTCTGTCGGTTAGCAGTCTCGAGCACAGGACTGGAGGTCCAGACAACGGGTTTAGTGAACTCTTGGAGGGCCGGTGTCGGGTAGTGGACTCGAAGAACGGACTCCAGCTCCGGACTATGAGTTTAGTAAACTCTGGGAGGGCCAGCGTTGGGTAATGGACTCGAGCACAGGTCTCCATCTCCAGCCAATGGGTTTAAGTGAACTCTGGGAGGGCCGGTGTCGGGTAGCGGACGTTGGGTTTAGTGAACTCTGGGAGAGTATGTGTAGGGTAGCGGACTCGAGCACAGGAATACAGCACAGGACTCAAGGTCAAGACAATGGGATTAGTGAACTCTGCGTGGGCCTGTGTCGGGTGGCAGACTCGAGCACAGGGCTCAAACTCCAGACAATTGGTTTAGTGAACTCTGGGAGGGCCTGTGTCGGGTCGCAGACTCAAGCACAGGACTCGAGGTCCAGACAACGGGTTTAGTGAACTCTGGGAGGGCATGTGTCGGGAAGCGGACTCGAGCAAAGAACTCCAGCTCCAGACAAATGTTTTAGTGAACTCTGGGGGGGCCTGTAATGGGTAGCGGACTCGAGAACAGGATTCGAGGTCCAGACAATGAGATTAGTGAACTCTGGGAGGGCCTGTGTCGAATAGCGGGCTCGAGCACAGGACTCCAGCACCAGACAATGAGTTTAGTGAACTCTGGGAGGACCTGTGTCATGTAGCGGACTCGAGCACAGGACTCCAGCTCCAGACAATGAGTTTAGAGAAATCTGGGAGGGCCTGTGTCGGGTAGACGACTCGAGCACAGGATTCGAGCTCCAGACAATGGGTTTTGTGAACTCTGTGAGGGCCGGTGTTGGGTAGCGGACTCGAGCACAGGACTCCAGCACCAGACAATGGGTTTAGTGAACTCTGGGAGGGCCTGTGTCGGTTAGCGGACTCGAGCACAGGACTGGAGGTCCAGACAACGGGTTTAGTGAACTCTTGGAGGGCCGGTGTCGGGTAGTGGACTCGAAGACCAGACTCCAGCTCCAGACAATGGGTTTAGTGAACTCTGGGAGGGCCTGTGTCGGTTAGCGGACTCGAGCACAGGACTGGAGGTCCAGACAAGGGGTTTAGTGAACTCTGGGACGGCTGGTGTCGGGTAGCGGACATTGAGTTTAGTGAACTCTGGGAGAGTATGTGCCGGGTAGCGGACTAGAGCACAGGACTCCAGCTACAGACAATAGGTTTAGTGAACTCTGGGAGTGCCTGTGTCAGGTAGCGGACTCAAGCACAGGAATAGAGCACAGGACTCAAGGTCCAGACAATGGGTTTAGTGAACTCTGCGTGGGCCTGAGTCAGGTGGCAGACTCGAGCACAGGGCTCAAGCTCCAGACAATTGGTTTAGTGAACTCTGCGAGGGCCTGTGTCGGTTAGCGGACTCAAGCACAGGAATCGAGCACAAGACTCAATGTCCAGACAATGGGTTTAGTAAACTCTGTGAGGGCCTGTGTCGAGTAGCGGACTCGAGCACAGGACTCCAGCTCCAGACATTGGGATTAGTAAACTCTGTGAGGGCCTGTGTTGGGTAGCGGACTCGAGCACAGGACGCCAGCTCCAGACAATGAGTTTCGAGAAATCTGGGAGGGCCTGTGTCGGGTAGACAACTCGAGCACACGACTCCTCCTCCAGACAAAGGGTTTAGTGAACTCTGAGACGGCCGGTGTCGGGTAGCGGACTCGAGCTCAGGACTCCAGCTCCAGAGAACGGGTTTAGTGAACTCTTGGAGGGCCGGTGTCGGGTAGTGGACTCGAAGACCAGACTCCAGCTCCAGACAATGGGTTTAGTGAACTCTGGGAGGGCCTGTGTCGGTTAGCGGACTCGAGCACCGGACTGGAGGTCCAGACAAGGGGTTTAGTGAACTCTTGGAGGGCCGGTGTCGGGCAGCGGACTCGAAGACCAGACTCCAGCTCCAGACAATTAGTTTAGTAAACTCTGGGAGGGCCAGTGTTGGGTAGTGGACTCGAGCACAGGTCTCCAGCTCCAGCCAATGGGTTTAGTGAACACTGGGAGGGCCGGTGTCGGGTAGCGGACATTGGGTTTAGTGAACTCTGGGAGAGTATGTGTCGGGTAGCGGACTCGAGCACAGGAATAGAGCACAGGACTCAAGGTCCAGACAATGGGTTTAGTGAACTCTGGGAGGGCCTGTGTCAGGTAGCGGACTCAAACACAGGAATAGAGCACAGGACTCAAGGTCCAGACAATGGGTTTAGTGAACTCTGCGTGGGCCTGTGTCAGGTGGCAGACTCGAGCACAGGGCTCAAGCTCCAGACAATTGGTCTAGTGAACTCTGCGAGGGCCAGTGTCGGTTAGCGGACTCAAGCACAGGAACCGAGCACAAGACTCAATGTCCAGACAATGGGTTTAGTGAACTCTGGGAGGGCCTGTATAGGGTAGCGGACTCGAGCACAGGACTCCAGCTCCAGACAAAGGGATTAGTGAACTCTGGGAGGGCCTCAGTCGGGTAGCGGACAACGGGTTTAGTAAACTCTGGGAGGGCCTGTGTCGGGCAGCGGACTCGAGCACAGGACTCGAGCTCCGGACAATGGGATTAGTGAACTCTGGGAGGGCCTGTGTCGAGTAGCGGACTCGAGCACTGGACTCCAGCTCCAGACAACGGGATTAGTGAACTCTGGGAAGGCCTTGGTCGGGTAGCGGACTCGAGCTCCGGACAATGGGTTTAGTGAACTCTGGGAGGGCCTGTCTCGGGTAGCGGACTCGAGCACAGGACTCCAGCTCCAGACAATGGGTTTTGTGAACTCTGAGACGGCCAGTGTCGCGTAGCGGACTCGAGCTCAGGACTCCAGCTCCAGACAATGGGATTAGTGAACTCTGGGAGGGCCTGTGTCGGTTAGCGGACTCGAGCACAGGACTGGAGGTCCAGACAACGGGTTTAGTGAACTCTTGGAGGGCCGGTGTCGGGTAGTGGACTCGAAGACCAGACTCCAGCTCCAGACAATGGGTTTAGTGAACTCTGGGAGGGCCTGTGTCTGTTAGCGGACTCGAGCACAGGACTGGAGGTCCAGACAAGGGGTTTAGTGAACTCTTGGAGGGCCGGTGTCGGGTAGTGGACTCGAAGACCAGACTCCAGCTCCAGACAATGAGTTTAGTAAACTCTGGGAGGGCCAGTGTCGGGTAGTGGACTCGAGCACAGGTCTCCAGCTCCAGCCAATGGGTTTAGTGAACACTGGGAGGGCCGGTGTCGGGTAGCGGACATTGGGTTTAGTGAACTCTGGGAGAGTATGTGTCGGGTAGCGGACTCGAGCACAGGACTCCAGCTACAAACAATGGGTTTAGTGAACTCTGGGAGGGCCTGTGTCGGGTAGCGGACTCAAGCACAGGAACCGAGCACAAGACTCAATGTCCAGACAATGGGTTTAGAGAACTCTGGGAGGGCCTGTGTCGAATAGCGGACTCGAGCACAGGACTCCAGCTACAAACAATGGGTTTAGTGAACTCTGGGATGGCCTGTTTCGGGTAGCGGACTCGAGCACAGGACTCCAGCTCCAGACAAAGGGATTAGTGAACTCTGGGAGGGCCTGAGTCGGGTAGCGGACAACGGGTTTAGTGAACTCTGGGAGGGCCTGTGTCGAGTAGCGGACTCGAGCACTGGACTCCAGCTCCAGACAATGGGATTAGTGAACTCTGGGAAGGCCTTGGTCGGGTAGCGGACTCCAGCTCCGGACAATGGGTTTAGTGAACTCTGGGAGGGCCTGTCTCGGGTAGCGGACTCGAGCACAGGACTCCAGCTCCAGACAATGGGTTTAGTGAACGCTGGGTGGGCCTGTGTCGGGTAGCCGACTCGAGCACAGGACTCCAGCTCCAGACAATGGGTTTAGTGAACTCTGGGAGGGCCTGTATAGGGTAGCGGACAATGGGTTTAGTGAACACTGGGAGGGCCTGTGTCGGGTAGCGGACTCGAGCACAGGACCCGAGGTCCAGACAACGGGTTTAGTGAACTCTGGGAGGGCCTGTGTTGGGTAGCGGACTCGAGCACAGGACTCCAGATCCAGACAATGAGATTAGTGAACTCTGGGAGGGCCTGTGTCTAATAGCGGACTCGAGCACAGGACTCCAGCTCCAGACAATGGGATTAGTGAACTCTGGGAGGGCCTGTGTCGGGTAGCGGACTCGAGCACAGGACTCCAGCTCCAGACAATGAGTTTAGTGAACTCTGGGAGGGCCTGCTTTGGGTAGCGGACTCGAGCACAGGACTCCAGCTCCAGACAATCAGTTTTGAGAAATCTGGGAGGGCCTGTGTCGGGTTGACGACTCGAGCACACGACTCCAGCTCCAGACAATGGGTTTAATGAAGACTGGGAGGGCCTGTGTCGGGTAGCGGACACGAGCACAGTACTCGAGCTCCGAACAATGGGTATTGTGAACTCTGTGAGGGCCGGTGTCGGGTAGCGGACTCGAGCACACGACTCCAGCTCCAGACAATGGGATTAGTGAACTCTGGGAGGGCCTGTGTCGGTTAGCGGACTCGAGCACAGGACTGGAGGTCCAGACAACCGGTTTAGTGAACTCTTGGAGGGTCGGTGTCGGGTAGTGGACTCGAAGACAAGACTCCAGCTCCAGACAATGGGTTTAGTGAACTCTTGGAGGGCCAGTGTCGGTTAGCGGACTCGAGCACAGGACTGGAGGTCCAGACAATGGGTTTAGTGAACTCTTGGAGGGCCGGTGTCGGGTAGTGGACTCGAAGACCGGACTCCAGCTCCAGACAATGAGTTTAGTAAACTCTGGGAGGGCCAGTGTTGGGTAATGGACTCGAGCACAGGTCTCCTTTTCCAGCCAATGGGTTTAGTGAACTCTGGGAGGGCCGGTGTCGGGTAGCGGACATTGGGTTTAGTGAACTCTGGGAGAGTATGTGTAGGGTAGCGGACTCGAGCACAGGACTTCAGCTACAGACAATGGGTTTAGTGAACTCTGGGAGGGCCTGTGTCGAGTAGCGGACTCGAGCACATGACTCCAGCTACAGACAATGGGTTTAGTGAACTCTGGGAGGGCTGGTGTCGGGTAGCGGACATTGGGTTTAGTGAACTCTGGGAGAGTATGTGTCGGGTAGCGGACTCGAGCACAGGACTCCAGCTACAGACAATGGGTTTAGTGAACTCTGGGAGGGCCTGTGTCAGGTAGCGGACTCAAGCACAGGAATAGAGCACAGGACTCAAGGTCCAGACAATGGGTTTAGTGAACTCTGCGTGGGCCTGAGTCAGGTGGCAGACTCGAGCACAGGGCTCAAGCTCCAGACAATTGGTTTAGTGAACTCTGCGAGGGCCTGTGTCGGTTAGCGGACTCAAGCACAGGAATCGAGCACAAGACTCAATGTCCAGACAATGGGTTTAGTAAACTCTGTGAGGGCCTGTGTCGAGTAGCGGACTCGAGCAAATGACTCCAGCTACAGACAATGGGGTTAGTGAACTCTGGGAGGGCCTGTGTCAGGTAGCGGACTCGAGCACAGGACTCCAGCTCCAGACATTGGGATTAGTAAACTCTGTGAGGGCCTGTGTCGGGTAGTGGACTCGAGCACAGGTCTCCAGCTCCAGCCAATGAGTTTAGTGAACACTGGGAGGGCCGTTGTCGGGTAGCGGACATTGGGTTTAGTGAACTCTGGGAGAGTATGTGTCGGGTAGCGGACTCGAGCACAGGACTCCAGCTACAGACAATGGGTTTAGTGAACTCTGGGAGGGCCTGTGTCAGGTAGCGGACTCAAACACAGGAATAGAGCACAGGACTCAAGGTCCAGACAATTGGTCTAGTGAACTCTGCGAGGGCCTGTGTCGGTTAGCGGACTCAAGCACAGGAACCGAGCACAAGACTCAATGTCCAGACAATGGGTTTAGTGAACTCTGGGAGGGCCTGTATAGGGTAGCGGACTCGAGCACAGGACTCCAGCTCCAGACAAAGGGATTAGTGAACTCTGGGAGGGCCTGAGTCGGGTAGCGGACAACGGGTTTAGTAAACTCTGGGAGGGCCTGTGTTGGGCAGCGGACTCGAGCACAGGACTCGAGCTCCGGACAATGGGATTAGTGAACTCTGGGAGGGCCTGTGTCGAGTAGCGGACTCGAGCACTGGACTCCAGCTCCAGACAATGGGATTAGTGAACTCTGGGAAGGCCTTGGTCGGGTAGCGGACTCGAGCTCCGGACAATGGGTTTAGTGAACTCTGGGAGGGCCTGTCTCGGGTAGCGGACTCGAGCACAGGACCCGAGGTCCAGACAACAGGTTTAGTGAACTCTGGGAGGGCCTGTGTCGGGTAGCGGACTCGAGCACAGGACTCCAGCTACAGACAATGAGTTTAGTGAAATGTGGGAGGGCCTGTGTAGGGCAGCCAACTCGAGCACAGGACTCCAGCTCCAGACAATGGGTTTAGTGAACACTGAGAGGGGCTGTGTTGGGTAGCAGACTCGAGCACAGGACTCCAGATCCAGACAATGAGATTAGTGAACTCTGGGAGGGCCTGTGTCTAATAGCGGACTCGAGCACAGGACTCCAGCTCCAGACAATGAGTTTAGTGAACTCTGGGAGGGCCTGCTTCGGGTAGCGGACTCGAGCACAGGACTCCAGCTCCAGACAATCAGTTTTGAGAAATCTGGGAGGGCCTGTGTCGGGTAGCGGACTCGAGCACAGGACTCCAGCTCCAGACAATGGGTTTAGTGAACTCTGGGAGGGCCTGTGTCGGGTAGCGGACTCGAGCACAGTACTCGAGCTCCGAACAATGGGTATTGTGAACTCTGTGAGGGCCGGTGTCGGGTAGCGGACTCGAGCACACGACTCCAGCTCCAGACAAAGGGTTTAGTGAACTCTGGGACGGCCGGTGTCGGGTAGCGGACTCGAGCACAGGACTCCAGCTCCAGACAATGGGATTAGTGAACTCTGGGAGGGCCTGTGTCGGTTAGCGGACTCGAGCACAGGACTGGAGGTCCAGACAACGGGTTTAGTGAACTCTTGGAGGGCCTGTGTCGGGTAGTGGACTCGAAGACCGGACTCCAGCTCCAGACAATGAGTTTAGTAAACTCTGGGAGGGCCAGTGTTGGGTAATGGACTCGAGCACAGGTCTCCTTTTCCAGCCAATGGGTTTAGTGAACTCTGGGAGGGCCGGTGTCGGGTAGCGGACATTGGGTTTAGTGAACTCTGGGAGAGTATGTGTAGGGTAGCGGACTCGAGCACAGGACTTCAGCTACAGACAATGGGTTTAGTGAACTCTGGGAGGGCCTGTGTCGAGTAGCGGACTCGAGCACATGACTCCAGCTACAGACAATGCGTTTAGTGAAATCTGGGAGGGCCTGTGTCAGGTAGCGGACTCGAGCACAGGACTCCAGCTGCAGATAATGGGTTTAGTGAACTCTGCGAGGGCCTGTGTCGGATAGCGGACTCAAGCACAGGAATCAAGCACAGGACTCAAGGTCCAGACAATGGGATTAGTGAACTCTGCGTGGGCCTGTGTCGGGTGGCAGACTCGAAGACCAGACTCCAGCTCCAGACAACGGGTTTAGTAAACTCTGGGAGGGCCAGTGTTGGTTAGTGGACTCGAGAACAGGTCTCCAGCTCCAGACAATGGGTTTAGTGAACTATGGGAGGGCCTGTGTCGGGTAGCGGACATTGGGTTTAGTGAACTCTGGGAGGGCCTGTCTGGTAGCGGACTCAAGCGCAGGAATCGAGCACAGGACTCAAGGTCCAGACAAAGGGTTTAGTAAACTCTGGGAGGGCCTGTGTCGAGTAGCGGACTCGAGCACAGGACTCCAGCTACAGACAATGGGATTAGTGAACTCTGTGAGGGCCTGTGTCGAGCAGCGGACTCGAGCACAGGACTCCAGCTCCAGACAATGGGATTAGTGAACTCTGCGAGGGCCGGTGTCGGGTAGTTGACTCGAAGACCAGACTCCAGCTGAAGACAATGAGTTTAGTGAACTCTGGGAGGGACAGTGTTGGGAAGTGGACTAGAGCACAGGTCTCCAGCTCCAGACAATGGGTTTAGTGAACTCTGGGAGGGACTGTGTCGGGTAGCGGACTTGAGCAAAGGACTCCAGCTCCAGGCAATGGGTTTTGTGAACATTGGGGGGCCTGTGTCGGGTAGCGGAATCAACAACAGGACTCGAGCTCCAGACAATGGGTTTAGTGAACAATGGGAGGGCCTGTGTTGGGTAGCGGACTCGAGCACAGGACTCGAGCTCCAGACAATGGGTTTAGTGAACTCTGGGAGGGCCTGTGTCGGGTAGCGGACTCGAGCACAGGACTCCAGCTCTAGACAATGAGTTTAGTGAACTCTGGGAGGGCCTGTCTCGGGTAGACGACTCGAGCACAGGACTCCAGCTCCAGACAATGGGATTAGTGAACTCTGGGAGGGCCTGTCTCGGGTAGCGGACTCGAGCACAGGACTCCAGCTCCAGACAATGGGTTTAGTGAACTCTGGGAGGGCCGGTCTCGGCTAGCGGACTCGAGCACAGGACTCCAGCTCCAGACAATGAGTTTCGAGATATCTGGGAGGGCCTGTGTCGGGTAGCGTACTCGAGCACAGGACCCCAGCTCCAGACAATGAGTTTTGAGAAATCTGGGAGGCCCTCTGTCGGGTAGACGACTCGAGCAGAAGAGTCCAGCTCCAGACAATGGGTTTAGTGAACTCTGGGAGGGCCTGTGTCAGGCAGCGGACTCAAGCTCAGGAATCGAGCACAGGACTCGAGGTCCAGACAACGGGTTTAGTGAACTCTGGGAGGGCCGTTGTAGGGTACTGGACTCGAAGACCAGACTCCAGCCCCAGACAATGAGTTTAGTAAACTCTGGGAGGTCCAGTGTCGGGTAGCGGACTCGATCTCAGGACTCCAGCTCCAGACAATGGGATTAGTGAACTCTGGGAGGGCCTGTGTCGGGTAGCGGACTCGAGCACAGGACTCCAGCTCCAGACAATGGGTTGACAGAACTCTGGGAGGGCCTGTCTCGGGTAGCGGACTCGAGCACAGGACTCCAGCTCCAGACAATGAGTTTAGAGAAAGCTGGGAGGGCATGTGTCGGGTAGACGACTCGAGCCAGGAATCCGGCTGCAGACAATGGGTTTACTGAACTCTGGGAGGGCCTGTGTCGGGTAGCTGACTCGAGCACAGGACTCCATCTCCAGACAATGGGTTGACTGAACGCTGAGATGGCCTGCCTCGGGTAGCGGACTCGAGCACAGGACTCCAGCTCCAGACAATGAGTTTCGAGAACTCTGGGAAGGCCGGTGTCGGGTAGTGGACTCGAAGACCAGTCTCCAGCTCCAGAAAATGAGTTTAGAAAACTCTGGGAGGGCCAGTCTTGGGTAGTGGACTCGAGCACAGGTCTCCAGCTACAGACAATGGGTTTAGTGAACTCTGGGAGGGCCGGTGTCGGGTAGCGGACATTGGGTTTAGTGAACTCTGTGAGGGCCTGTGTCGAGTAGCGGACTCGAGCACATGACTCCAGCTCCAGACAATGGGTTTATCGAACTCTGTGTGGGCCTGTGTCGGGTAGTGGACTCGAGCACAGGACACCAGCTCCAGACAATGGGTTTAGTGATCTCTGCGAGGGCCGGTGTCGGGTAGTGGACTCGAAGACCAGACTCCAGCTCCAGACAATGAGTTTAGTGAACTCTGGGAGGGCCGGTGTCGGGTAGCGGACATTGGGTTTAGTGAACTCTGGGAGAGTATGTGTAGGGTAGCGGACTCGAGCACAGGACTCCAGCTACAGACAATGCGTTTAGTGAAATCTGGGAGGGCCTGTGTCAGGTAGCGGAATCGAGCACAGGACTCCAGCTGCAGATAATGGGTTTAGTGAACTCTGCGAGGGCCTGTGTCGGATAGCGGACTCAAGCACAGGAATCAAGCACAGGACTCAAGGTCCAGACATTGGGATTAGTGAACTCTGCGTGGGCCTCTGTCGGGTGGCAGACTCGAAGACCAGACTCCAGATCCAGACAATGAGTTTAGTAAACTCTGGGAGGGCCAGTGTTGGTTAGTGGACTCGAGCACAGGTCTCCAGCTCCAGACAATGGGTTTAGTGAACTATGGGAGGGCCTGTGTCGAGTAGCGGACTCGAGCACAGGACTCCAGCTCCAGACAATGGGTTTATCGAACTCTGCGAGTGCCTGTGTCGGGTAGTGGACTCGAGCACAGGACTGGAGGTCCAGACAATGGGTTTAGTGAACTCTGGGAGGGCCTGTGTCGGTTAGCGGACTCGAGCACAGGACTGGAGGTCCAGACAACGGGTTTAGTGAACTCTTGGAGGGCCGGTGTCGGGTAGTGGACTCGAAAACCAGACTCCAGCTCCAGACAATGAGTTTAGTAAACTCTGGGATGGCCAGTGTTGGTTAGTGGACTCGAGCACAGGTCTCCAGCTACAGACAATGGGTTTAGTAAACTCTGGGAGGGCCTGTGTCGAGTAGCGGACTCGAGCACAGGACTCCAGCTACAGACAATGGGATTAGTGAACTCTGAGAGGGCCTGTGTCGGGTAGTGGACATTGGGTTTAGTGAACTCTGGGAGGGCCTGTGTCGGGTAGCGGACTCAAGCGCAGGAATCGAGCACAGAACTCAAGGTCCAGTCAAAGGGTTTAGTAAACTCTGGGAGGGCCTGTGTCGAGTAGCGGACTCGAGCACAGGACTCCAGCTACAGACAATGGGATTAGTGAACTCTGTGAGGGCCTGTGTCGAGTAGCGGACTCGAGCACAGGACTCCAGCTCCAGACAATGGGATTAGTGAACTCTGCGAGTGCCGGTGTAGGGTAGTGGACTCGAAGACCAGACTCCAGCTCCAGACAATGGGTTTAGTAAACTCTGGGAGGGCCAGTGTTGGTTAGTGGACTCGAGCACAGGACTGGAGGTCAAGACAATGGGTTTAGTGAACTCTGGGAGGGCCTGTGTCGCTTAGCGGACTCGAGCACAGGACTGGAGGTCCAGACAACGGGTTTAGTGAACTCTTGGAGGGCCGGTGTCGGGTAGTGGACTCGAAGACCAGACTCCAGCTCCAGACAATGAGTTCAGTAAACTCTGGGAGGGCCTGTGTCGGGTAGCGGACTCAAGCGCAGGAATCGAGCACAGGACTCAAGGTCCAGATAAAGGGTTTAGTAAACTCTGGGAGGGCCTGTGTCGAGTAGCGGACTCGAGCACAGGACTCCAGCTACAGACAATGGGATTAGTGAACTCTGTGAGGGCCTGTGTCGAGTAGCAGACTCGAGCACAGGACTCCAGCTCCAGACAATGGGATTAGTGATCTCTGCGAGGGCCGGTGTCGGGTAGTGGACTCGAAGACAAGACTCCAGCTGAAGACAATGAGTTTAGTCAACTCTGGGAGGGACAGTGTTGGGTAGTGGACTAGAGCACAGGACTCCAGCTCCAGACAATGGGTTTAGTGAACTCTGAGACGGCCTGTGTCGGGTAGCGGACTCAAGCGCAGGAATCGAGAACAGGACTCAAGGTCCAGACAAAGGGTTTAGTGAACTCTGGGAGGGCCTGTTTCGAGTAGCGGACTCAAGCACAGGACTCCAGCTACAGACAATGGGATTAGTGAACTCTGAGAGGGCCTGTGTCGGGTAGCGGACATTGGGTTTAGTGAACTCTCGGAGGGCCTGTGTCGGGTAGCGGACTCAAGCGCAGGAATCGAGCACAGGACTCAAGGTCCAGACAAAGGGTTTAGTAAACTCTGGGAGGGCCTGTGTCGAGTAGCGGACTCGAGCACAGGACTCCAGCTACAGACAATGGGATTAGTGAACTCTGTGAGGGCCTGTGTCGAGTAGCGGACTCGAGCACAGGACTCCAGCTCCAGTCAATGGGAATAGTGAACTCTGCGAGGGCCGGTGTCGGGTAGTGGACTCGAAGACCAGACTCCAGCTCCAGACAATGGGTTTAGTAAACTCTGGGAGGGCCAGTGTCGCTTAGCGGACTCGAGCACAGGACTGGAGGTCCAGACAATGGGTTTAGTGAACTCTTGGAGGGCCGGTGTCGGGTAGTGGACTCGAAGACCAGACTCCAGCTCCAGACAATGAGTTTAGTAAACTCTGGGAGGGCCAGTGTTGGTTAGTGGACTCGAGCACAGGTCTCCAGCTCCAGACAATGGGTTTAGTGAACTCTGAGAGGGCCTGTGTCGGGTAGCGGACTCAAGCGCAGGAATCGAGCACAGGACTCAAGGTCCAGACAAAGGGTTTAGTAAACTCTGGGAGGGCCTGTGTCGAGTAGCGGACTCGAGCACAGGACTCCAGCTACAGACAATGGGATTAGTGAACTCTGTGAGGGCCTGTGTCGAGTAGCGGACTCGAGCACAGGACTCCAGCTCCAGACAATGGGATTAGTGAACTCTGCGAGGGCCGGTGTCGGGTAGTGGACTCGAAGACAAGACTCCAGCTGAAGACAATGAGTTTAGTCAACTCTGGGAGGGACAGTGTTGGGTAGTGGACTAGAGCACAGGTCTCCAGCTCCAGACAATGGGTTTAGTGAACTCTGGGAGGGACTGTGTCGGGTAGCGGACTTGAGCAAAGGACTCCAGCTCCAGGCAATGGGTTTTGTGAACTCTCGGAGGGCCTGTGTCGGGTAGCGGACTCGAGCACTGGACTCCAGCTCCAGACAAAGGGTTTTGTGAACTCTGGGGGGCCTGTGTCGGGTAGCGGAATCAACAACAGGACTCGAGCTCCAGACAATGGGTTTAGTGAACACTGGGAGGGCCTGTGTTGGGTAGCTGACTCGAGCACAGGACTCGAGCTCCAGACAATGCGTTCAGGGAAATCTGGTAGGGCCTGTCTCGGGTAGCGGACTCGAGCACTGGACTCCAGCTCCAGACAATGAGTTTAGAGAAATCTGGGAGGGCCTGTGTCCGGTAGACGACTCTAACATGGGAGTCCAGCTCCAAACAGTCGGTTTAATGAACAGTGGGAGGGCCTGTGTCGGGTAGCGGGCTCGAGCACAGGACTCCAGCTCCAGACAATGGGTTTAATGAACACTGGGTGGGCCTGTGTCGGGTAGCCGACTCGAGCACAGTACTCCAGCTCCAGACAATGGGTTTAGTGAACTCTGCGAGGGCCTGTGTCGGGTAGCAGACTTGATCACAGGGCTCAAGCTCCAGACAATTGGTTTAGTGAACTCTGGGAGGGCCTGTGTCGGGTAGTGGACTCGAGCACAGGACTCCAGCTCCAGACAATGGGTTAACTGAACTCTGAGATGGCCTGTCTCGGGTAGCGGACTCGAGCACAGGACTCCAGCTCCAGCCAATGGGTTCTGGGAACTGTGGTAGGGCCTGTGTTGGGTAGCGGACTCGAGCACAGGACTCGATCTCCAGACAATGGGTGCAGTGAATTCTGGGAGGCCCTGTATCGGGTAGTGGACTCGAAAACCAGACTCCAGATCCAGACAACGGGTTTAGTGAACTCTGGGAGAGCCTGTGTTTGGTAGCGGACTCGAGCACAGGACTCCAGCTCCAGACAATGGGTTTTGTGAACTCTCGGAGGTCCTGTGTCGTGTAGCGGACTCGAGCAAAGGACTCCAGCTCCAGACAATGGGTTTTGTGAACTCTCGGAGGTCCTGTGTCATGTAGCGGACTCGAGCACAGGACTCGAGCTCCAGACAAAGGGTTTTGTGAACTCTGGGTGGGCCTGTGTCGGGTAGCGGACTCGAGCACAGGACTCAGGGTCCAGACAATCGGTTTAGTAAACTCTGTGAGGGCCTGTGTCGAGTAGCGGACTCGAGCACAGGACTCCAGCTGCAGACAATAGGTTTAGTGAACTCTGCGAGGGCCTCTGTCGGGTAGCGGAGTCGAGCACAGGACTCGATCTCCAGACAATGGGTTTAGTGAACTCTGGGAGGGCCTGTGTCGGGTAGCGGACTCGAGCACAGGACTCAGGGTCCAGACAATCGGTTTAGTAAACTCTGTGAGGGCCTGTGTCGAGTAGCGGACTCGAGCACAGGACTCCAGCTCCAGACAATGGGATTAGTGAAGTCTGCGAGGGCCGGTGTCGGGTAGTGGACTCGAAGACCAGAATCCAGCTCCAGACAATGGGTTTAGTAAACTCTGGGAGGGCCAGTGTTGGTTAGTGGACTCGAGCACAGGACTGGAGGTCCAGACAATGGGTTTAGTGAACTCTGGGAGGGCCTGTGTCGGTTAGCGGACTCGAGCACAAGACTGGAGGTCCAGACAACGGGTTTAGTGAACTCTGGGAGGGCCGGTGTCGCTTAGCGGACTCGAGCACAGGACTGGAGGTCCAGACAACGGGTTTAGTGAACTCTTGGAGGGCCGGTGTCGGGTAGTGGACTCGAAGACCAGACTCCAGCTCCAGACAATGAGTTTAGTAAACTCTGGTAGGGCCAGTGTTGGTTAGTGTACTCGAGCACAGGTCTCCAGCTCCAGACAATGGGTTTAGTGAACTCTGAGAGGGCCTGTGTCGGGTAGCGGACTCAAGCGCAGGAATCGAGCACAGGACTCAAGGTCCAGACAAAGGGTTTAGTAAACTCTGGGAGGGCCTGTGTCGAGTAGGGGACTCGAGCACAGGACTCCAGCTACAGACAATGGGATTAGTGAACTCTGTGAGGGCCTGTGTCGAGTAGCGGACTCGAGCACAGGACTCCAGCTCCAGACAATGGGATTAGTGAACTCTGCGAGGGCCGGTGTCGGGTAGTGGACTCGAAGACAAGACTCCAGCTGAAGACAATGAGTTTAGTGAACTCTGGGAGGGACAGTGTTGGGTAGTGGACTAGAGCACAGGTCTCCAGCTCCAGACAATGGGTTTAGTGAACTCTGGGAGGGCCTGTGTCGGGTAGCGGACTCGAGCACAGGACTAGAGCTCCAGACAAAGGGTTTTGTGAACTCTGGGGTGCCTGTGTCGGGTAGCGGAATCAACAACAGGACTCGAGCTCCAGACAATGGGTTTAGTGAACACTGGGAGGGCCTGTGTTGGGTAGCGGACTCGAGCACAGGACTCGAGCTTCAGACAATGCGTTCAGGGAACTCTGGTATGGCCTGTCTCGGGTAGCGGACTCGAGCACTGGACTCCAGCTCCAGACAATGAGTTTAGAGAAATCTGGGAGGGCCTGCGTCCGGTAGACGACTCTAACATGGGAGTCCAGCTCCAAACAGTCGGTTTAATGAACAGTGGGAGGGCCTGTGTCGGGTAGCGGGCTCGAGCACAGGACTCCAGCTCCAGACAATGGGTTTAATGAACACTGGGTGGGCCTGTGTCGGGTAGCGGACACGAGCACAGGACTCCAGCTCCAGACAATGGGTTTAATGAACACTGGGTGGGCCTGTGTCGGGTAGCCGACTCGAGCACAAGACTCCAGCTGCAGACAATGGGTTTAGTGAACTCAGCGAGGGCCTGTGTCGGGTAGCAGACTTGAGCACAGGACTCAAGCTCCAGACAATTGGTTTAGTGAACTCTGGGAGGGCCTGTGTCGGGTAGTGGACTCGAGCACAGGACTCCAGCTCCAGACAATGGGTTGACTGAACTCTGAGATGGCCTGTCTCGGGTAGAGGACTCGAGCACAGGACTCCAGCTCCAGCCAATGGGTTCTGGGAACTGTGGTCGGGCCTGTGTTGGGTAGCGGACTCGAGCACAGGACTCGATCTCCAGACAATGGGTGCAGTGAATTCTGGGAGGCCCTGTATCGGGTAGTGGACTCGAAAACCAGACTCCAGATCCAGACAACGGGTTTAGTGAACTCTGGGAGTGCCTGTGTTTGGTAGTGGACTCACGCACAGGACTCGAGCTCCAGACAATGGGTTTAGTGAACTCTGGGAGGGGCTGTGTCGGGTAGCGGACTCGAACACAGGACTCGAGCTCCAGACAGTGGGTTCAGGGAACTCTGGGAGGGCCTGTCTCGAGTAGCGGACTCGAGCACAGGACTCCAGCTCCAGACAATGAGTTTAGAGAAATCTGGGAGGTCCTGTGTCGGGTAGCGGACTCGAGCACAGGACTCCAGCTCCAGACAATGGGTTTAGTGAACTCTGGGAGGGCCTGTGTCGGGTAGCGGACCCGAGCACAGGACTCAAGGTCCAGACAATCGGTTTAGTAAACTCTGTGAGAGCCTGTGTCGAGTAGCGGACTCGAGCACAGGACTCCAGCTCCAGACAATGGGATTAGTGAACTCTGCGAGGGCCGGTGTCGGGTAGTGGACTCGAAGACCAGACTCCAGCTGAAGACAATGAGTTTAGTGAACTCTGGGAGGGACAGTGTTGGGTCGTGGGCTAGAGCACAGTTCTCCAGCTCCAGACAATGGGTTTAGTGAACTCTGGGAGGGCCTGTGTCGGGTACCGGACTTGAGCAAAGGACTCCAGCTGCAGACAATAGGTTTTGAGAAATCTGGGAGGGCCTGTGTCAGGTAGACGACTCGAGCACAGGACTCCAGCTCCAAACAATGGGTTTAATGAACACTGGGAGGGCCTGTGTCGGGTAGCGGACTCGAGCACAGGACTCCAGCTCCAAACAATGGGTTTTGTGAACTCTCGGAGGTCCTGTGTCGTGTAGCGGACTCGAGCAAAGGACTCCAGCTCCAGACAATGGGTTTTGTGAACTCTCGGAGGTACTGTGTCGTGTCGCGGACTCGAGCACAGGACTCGAGCTCCAGACAAAGGGTTTTGTGAACTCTGGGAGGGCCTGTGTCGGGTAGCGGACTCGAGCACAGGAGTCGAGCTCTAGACAGTGGGTTTAGTGAACACTGGGAGGTCCTGTGTCGGGTAGCGGACTCGAGCACAGGACTCCAGCTCCAGACAATGGGTTTAGTGAACTCTGGGAGGGCCTGTGTCGGGTAGCGGACTCGAGCACAGGACTCAAGGTCCAGACAATCGGTTTAATAAACTCTGTGAGGGCCTGTGTCGAGTAGCGGACTCGAGCACAGGACTCGAGCTCTAGACAGTGGGTTTAGTGAACACTGGGAGGTCCTGTGTCGGGTAGCGGACTCGAGCACAGGACTCCAGCTCCAGACAATGGGTTTAGTGAACTCTGGGAGGGCCTGTGTTGGGTAGCGGACTCGAGCACAGGACTCGAGCTCCAGACAATGGGATTAATGAACTCTGGGAGGGCCTGTGTTGGGTAGTGGACTCGAGCACAGGACTCCAGCTCCAGACAATGGGTTTAGTGAACACTGGGAGGGCCTGTGTTGGGTTGTGGACTCGAGCACAGGTCTCCAGCTCCAGACAATTGGTTTAGTGAACTCTGGGAGGGCCTGTGTCGGGTAGTGGACTCGAGCACAGGACTCCAGCTCCAGACAATGGGTTGACTGAACTCTGAGATGGCCTGTCTCGGGTAGCGGACTCGAGCACAGGACTCCAGCTCCAGCCAATGGGTTCTGGGAACTGTGGTGGGGCCTGTGTTGGGTAGCGGACTCGAGCACAGGACTCGATCTCCAGACAATGGGTTTAGTGAACTCTGGGAGGGGCTGTGTCGGGTAGCGGACTCGAACACAGGACTCGAGCTCCAGACAGTGGGTTCAGGGAACTCTGGGAGGGCCGGTGTCGGGTAGCGGACTCGAGCACAGGACTCCAGCTCCAGACAATGGGTTTAGTGAACTCTGGGAGGGCCTGTGTCGGGTAGCGGACCCGAGCACAGGACTCAAGGTCCAGAGAATCGGTTTAGTAAACTCTGTGAGAGCCTGTGTCGAGTAGCGGACTCGAGCACAGGACTCCAGCTCCAGACAATGGGATTAGTGAACTCTGCGAGGGCCGGTGTCGGGTAGTGGACTCGAAGACCAGACTCCAGCTGAAGACAATGAGTTTAGTGAACTCTGGGAGGGACAGTGTTGGGTAGTGGGCTAGAGCACAGTTCTCCAGCTCCAGACAATGGGTTTAGTGAACTCTGGGAGGGCCTGTGTCGGGTAGCGGACATTGGGTTTAGTGACCTCTGGGAGGGCCTGTGTCTTGTAGCGGACTCAAGCGCAGGAATCGAGCACAGGACTCAAGGTCCAGACAAAGGGTTTAGTAAACTCTGGGAGGGCCTGTGTCGAGTAGCGGACTCGAGCACAGGACTCCAGCTACAGACAGTGGGATTAGTGAACTCTGTGAGGGCCTGTGTCGAGTAGCGGACTCGAGCACAGGACTCCAGCTCCAGACAATGGGATTAGTGAACTCTGCGAGGGCCGGTGTCGGGTAGTGGACTCGAAGACCAGACTCCAGCTCCAGACAATGGGTTTAGTAAACTCTGGGAGGGCCAGTGTTGGTTAGTGGACTCGAGCACAGGACTCGAGCTCCAGACAATGAGTTTAGTGAACTCTGGGAGGGCCTGTGTAGGGTAGTGGACTCGAGCACAGGACTCCAGCTCCAGACAATGGGTTTAGTGAACTCTGGGAGGGCCTGTGTCGCTTAGCGGACCCGAGCACAGGACTCAAGGTCCAGACAATCGGTTTAGTAAACTCTGTGAGAGCCTGTGTCGAGTAGCGGACTCGAAGACCAGACTCCAGCTGAAGACAATGAGTTTAGTTAACTCTGCGAGGGACAGTGTTGGGTAGTGGGCTAGAGCACAGTTCTCCAGCTCCAGACAATGGGTTTAGTGAACTCTGCGAGGGCCGGTGTCGGGTAGTGGACTCGAAGACCAGACTCCAGCTGAAGACAATGAGTTTAGTGAACTCTGGGAGGGACAGTGTTGGGTAGTGGGCTAGAGCACAGTTCTCCAGCTCCAGACAATGGGTTTAGTGAACTCTGGGAGGGCCTGTGTCGAATAGCGGACTCGAGCACAGGACTCCAGCTCCAGACAAAGGGTTTAGTGAACTCTGGGAGGGCCTGTGTCGGGTAGCGGACTCGAGCACAGGACTCGAGCTCTAGACAGTGGGTTTAGTGAACACTGGGAGGTCCTGTGTCGGGTAGCGGACTCGAGCACAGGACTCCAGCTCCAGACAATGGGTTTAGTGAACTCTGGGAGGGCCTGTGTCGGGTAGCGGACTCGAGCACAGGACTCAAGGTCCAGACAATCGGTTTAGTAAACTCTGTGAGGGCCTGTGTCAAGTAGCGGACTCGAGCACAGGACTCGAGCTCTAGACAGTGGGTTTAGTGAACTCTGCGAATGCCTGTGTTGGGTAGTGGACTCGAGCACAGGACTCCAGCTCCAGAAAATGGGTTTAGTGAACACTGGGAGGGCCTGTGTTGGGTTGTGGACTCGAGCACAGGTCTCCAGCTCCAGACAATTGGTTTAGTGAACTCTGGGAGGGCCTGTGTCGGGTAGTGGACTCGAGCACAGGACTCCAGCTCCAGCCAATGGGTTTAGTGAACTCTGGGAGGGGCTGTATCGGGTAGTGGACTCGAAAACCAGACTCCAGATCCAGACAACGGGTTTAGTGAACTCTGGGAGTGCCTGTGTTTGGTAGTGGACTCACGCACAGGACTCGAGCTCCAGACAATGGGTTTAGTGAACTCTGGGAGGGGCTGTGTCGGGTAGCGGACTCGAACACAGGACTCGAGCTCCAGACAGTGGGTTCAGGGAACTCTGGGAGGGCCTGTCTCGGGTAGCGGACTCGAGCACAGGACTCCAGCTCCAGACAATGAGTTTAGAGAAATCTGGGAGGTCCTGTGTCGGGTAGCGGACTCGAGCACAGGACGTCAGCTCCAGACAATGGGATTTGTGAACTCTGGGAGGGCCTGTGTCGGGTAGCGGACCCGAGCACAGGACTCAAGGTCCAGACAATCGGTTTAGTAAACTCTGTGAGAGCCTGTGTCGAGTAGCGGACTCGAGCACAGGACTCCAGCTCCAGACAATGGGATTAGTGAACTCTGCGAGGGCCGGTGTCGGGTAGTGGACTCGAAGACCAGACTCCAGCTGAAGACAATGAGTTTAGTGAACTCTGGGAGGGACAGTGTTGGGTAGTGGGCTAGAGCACAGTTCTCCAGCTCCAGACAATGGGTTTAGTGAACTCTGGGAGGGCCTGTGTCGGGTAGCGGACTCAAGCACAGGACTCCAGCTGCAGACAATAGGTTTTGAGAAATCTGGGAGGGCCTGTGTCGGGTAGACGACTCGAGCACAGGACTCCAGCTCCAAACAATGGGTTTAATGAACACTGGGAGGGCCTGTGTCGGGTAGCGGACTCGAGCACAGGACTCCAGCTCCAGACAATGGGTTTTGTGAACTCTCGGAGGTCGTGTGTCGTGTAGCGGACTCGAGCACAGGACTCAAGCTCCAGACAAAGGGTTTTGTGAACTCTGGGAGGGCCTGTGTCGGGTAGCGGACTCGAGCACAGGACTCGAGCACTAGACAGTGGGTTTAGTGAACACTGGGAGGTCCTGTGTCGGGTAGCGGACTCGAGCACAGGACTCCATCTCCAGACAATGGGTTTAGTGAACTCTGGGAGGGCCTGTGTCGAGTAGCGGACTCGAGCACAGGACTCCAGCTCCAGACAATGGAATTAGTGAACTCTGCGAGGGCTGGTGTCGGGTAGTGGACTCGAAGACCAGACTCCAGCTCCAGACAATGGGTTTAGTAAACTCTGGGAGTGCCAGTGTTGGTTAGTGGACTCGAGCACAGGACTGGAGGTCCAGACAATGGGTTTAGTGAACTCTGGGAGGGCCTGTGTCGGTTAGCGGACTCGAGCACAGGACTGGAGGTCCAGACAACGGGTTTAGTGAACTCTTGGAGGGCCGGTGTCGGGTAGTGGACTCGAAAACCAGACTCCAGCTCCAGACAATGGGTTTAGTGAACTCTGGGAGGGCCAGTGTTGGTTAGTGGACTCGAGCACAGGTCTCCAGCTCCAGACAATGGGTTTAGTGAACTCTGAGAGGGCCTGTGTCAGGTAGCGGACATTGGGTTTAGTGAACTCTGGGAGGGCCTGTGTCGGGTAGCGGAATCAAGCGCAGGAATCGAGCACAGGACTCAAGGTCCAGACAAAGGGTTTAGTAAACTCTGGGAGGGCCTGTGTCGAGTAGCGGACTCGAGCACAGGACTGGAGGTGCAGACAACGGGTTTAGTGAACTCTGGGAGGGCCTGTGTCGGTTAGCGGACTCGAGCACAGGGCTGGAGGTGCAGACAACGGGTTTAGTGAACTCTTGGAGGGCCGGTGTCGGGTAGTGGACTCGAGCACAGGTCTCCAGCTCCAGACAATGGGTTTAGTGAACTCTGAGAGGGCCTGTGTCGGGTATCGGACATTGGGTTTAGTGAACTCTTGGAGGGCCGGTGTCGGGTAGTGGACTCGAGCACAGGTCTCCAGCTCCAGACAATGGGTTTAGTGAACTCTGAGAGGGCCTGTGTCGGGTAGCGGACATTGGGTTTAGTGAACTCTGGGAGGGCCTGTGTCGGGTATCGGACTCAAGGTCCAGACAAAGGGTTTAGTAAACTCTGGGAGGGCCTGTGTCGAGTAGCGGACTCGAGCACAGGACTCCAGCTACAGACAATGGGATTAGTGAACTCTGTGAGGGCCTGTGTCGAGTAGCGGACTCGAGCACAGGACTCCAGCTCCAGACAATGGGATTAGTGAACTCTGCGAGGGCCGGTGTCGGGTAGTGGACTCGAAGACAAGACTCCAGCTGAAGACAATGAGTTTAGTGAACTCTGGGAGGGACAGTGTTGGGTAGTGGACTAGAGCACAGGTCTCCAGCTCCAGACAATGGGTTTAGTGAACTCTTGGAGGGACTGTGTCGGGTAGCGGACTCGAGCACTGGACTCCAGCTCCGGACAAAGGGTTTTGTGAACTCTGGGGGGCCTGTGTCAGGTAGCGGAATCAACAACAGGACTCGAGCTCCAGACAATGGGTTTAGTGAACACTGGGAGGGCCTGTGTTGGGTAGCGGACTCGAGCACAGGACTCGAGCTCCAGACAATGCGTTCAGGGAACTCTGGTATGGCCTGTCTCGGGTAGCGGACTCGAGCACTGGACTCCAGCTCCAGACAATGAGTTTAGAGAAATCTGGGAGGGCCTGCGTCCGGTAGACGACTCGAACATGGGAGTCCAGCTCCAAACAGTCGGTTTAATGAACAGTGGGAGGGCCTGTGTCGGGTAGCGGGCTCGAGCACAGGACTCCAGCTCCAGACAATGGGTCTAATGAACACTGGGAGGGCCTGTGTCGGGTAGCGGACACTAGCACAGGACTCCAGCTCCAGTCAATGGGTTTAATGAACACTGGGTGGGCCTGTGTCGGGTAGCCGACTCGAGCACAGGACTCCAGCTGCAGACAATGGGTTTAGTGAACTCTGCGAGGGCCTGTGTCGGGTAGCAGACTTGTGCACAGGGCTCAAGCTCCAGACAATTGGTTTAGTGAACTCTGGGAGGGCCTGTGTCGGGTAGTGGACTCGAGCACAGGACTCCAGCTCCAGACAATGGGTTGACTGAACTCTGAGATGGCCTGTCTCGGGTAGCGGACTCGAGCACAGGACTCCAGCTCCAGACAATGAGTTTAGAGAAATCTGGGAGGTCCTGTGTCGGGTAGCGGACTCGAGCACAGGACTCCAGCTCCAGACAATGGGTTTAGTGAACTCTGGGTGGGCCTGTGTCGGGTAGCGGACCCGAGCACAGGACTCGAGATCCAGACAATGGGTTCTGGGAACTGTGGTAGGGCCTGTGTTGGGTAGCGGACTCGAGCACAGGACTCGAACTCCAGACAATGGGTTTAGTGATCTCTGGGAGGGCCTGTGTCGGGTAGTGGAGTCGAGCACAGGACTCCAGCTCCAGACAATGGGTTGACTGAACTCTGAGATGGCCTGTCTCGGGTAGCGGACTCGAGCACAGGACTCGAGCTCCAGACAATGGGTTTAGTGAACTCTGGGAGGGCCTGTGTCGGGTAGCGGACTTGAGCAAAGGACTCCAGCTGCAGACAATAGGTTTTGAGAAATCTGGGAGGGCCTGTGTCGGGTAGCGGACTCGAGCACAGGACTCCAGCTCCAGACAATGGGTTTTGTGAACTCTCGGAGGTCGTGTGTCGTGTAGCGGACTCGAGCACAGGACTCGAGCTCCAGACAAAGGGTTTTGTGAACTCTGGGAGGGCCTGTGTCGGGTAGCGGACTCGAGCACAGGACTCGAGCACTAGACAGTGGGTTTAGTGAACACTGGGAGGTCCTGTGTCGGGTAGCGGACTCGAGCACAGGACTCCAGCTCCAGACAATGGGTTTAGTGAACTCTGGGAGGGCCTGTGTCGGGTAGCGGACTCGAGCACAGGACTCAAGGTCCAGACAATCGGTTTAGTAAACTCTGTGAGGGCCTGTGTCGAGTAGCGGACTCGAGCACAGGACTCCAGCTCCAGACAATGGGATTAGTGAACTCTGCGAGGGCTGGTGTCGGGTAGTGGACTCGAAGACCAGACTCCAGCTCCAGACAATGGGTTTAGTAAACTCCGGGAGGGCCAGTGTTGGTTAGTGGACTCGAGCACAGGACTGGAGGTCCAGACAATGGGTTTAGTGAACTCTGGGAGGGCCTGTGTCGGTTAGCGGACTCGAGCACAGGACTGGAGGTCCAGACAACGGGTTTAGTGAACTCTTGGAGGGCCGGTGTCGGGTAGTGGACTCGAAAACCAGACTCCAGCTCCAGACAATGGGTTTAGTGAACTCTGGGAGGGCCAGTTTTGGTTAGTGGACTCGAGCACAGGTCTCCAGCTCCAGACAATGGGTTTAGTGAACTCTGAGAGGGCCTGTGTCGGGTAGCGGACATTGGGTTTAGTGAACTCTGGGAGGGCCTGTGTCGGGTAGCGGACTCAAGCGCAGGAATCGAGCACAGGACTCAAGGTCCAGACAAAGGGTTTAGTAAACTCTGGGAGGGCCTGTGTCGAGTAGCGGACTCGAGCACAGGACTCCAGCTACAGACAATGGGATTAGTGAACTCTGTGAGGGCCTGTGTCGAGTAGCGGACTCGAGCACTGGACTCCAGCTCCAGACAACGGGTTTAGTGAACTCTGCGAGGGCCGGTGTCGGGTAGTGGACTCGAAGACAAGACTCCAGCTGAAGACAATGAGTTTAGTGAACTCTGGGAGGGACAGTGTTGGGTAGTGGACTAGAGCACAGGTCTCCAGCTCCAGACAATGGGTTTAGTGAACTCTGGGAGGGACTGTGTCGGGTAGCGGACTTGAGCAAAGGACTCCAGCTCCAGGCAATGGGTTTTGTGAACTCTCGGAGGGCCTGTGTCGGGTAGCGGACTCGAGCACTGGACTCCAGCTCCAGACAAAGGGTTTTGTGAACTCTGGGGGGCCTGTGTCAGGTAGCGGAATCAACAACAGGACTCGAGCTCCAGACAATGGGTTTAGTGAACACTGGGAGGGCCTGTGTTGGGTAGCGGACTCGAGCACAGGACTCGAGCTCCAGACAATGCGTTCAGGGAACTCTGGTATGGCCTGTCTCGGGTAGCGGACTCGAGCACTGGACTCCAGCTCCAGACAATGAGTTTAGAGAAATCTGGGAGGGCCTGCGTCCGGTAGACGACTCGAACATGGGAGTCCAGCTCCAAACAGTCGGTTTAATGAACAGTGGGAGGGCCTGTGTCGGGTAGCGGGCTCGAGCACAGGACTCCAGCTCCAGACAATGGGATTAGTGAACTCTGCGAGGGCCGGTGTCGGGTAGTGGACTCGAAGACAAGACTCCAGCTGAAGACAATGAGTTTAGTGAACTCTGGGAGGGACAGTGTTGGGTAGTGGACTAGAGCACAGGTCTCCAGCTCCAGACAATGGGTTTAGTGAACTCTGGGAGGGACTGTGTCGGGTAGCGGACTCGAGCACTGGACTCCAGCTCCAGACAAAGGGTTTTGTGAACTCTGGGGGGCCTGTGTCAGGTAGCGGAATCAACAACAGGACTCGAGCTCCAGACAATGCGTTCAGGGAACTCTGGGAGGGCCTGTCTCGGGTAGCGGACTCGAGCACAGGACTCCAGCTCCAGACAATGAGTTTAGAGAAATCTGGGAGGGCCTGCGTCCGGTAGACGACTCGAACATGGGAGTCCAGCTCCAAACAGTCGGTTTAATGAACAGTGGGAGGGCCTGTGTCGGGTAGCGGGCTCGAGCACAGGACTCCAGCTCCAGACAATGGGTCTAATGAACACTGGGAGGGCCTGTGTCGGGTAGCGGACACTAGCACAGGACTCCAGCTCCAGTCAATGGGTTTAATGAACACTGGGTGGGCCTGTGTTGGGTAGCCGACTCGAGCACAGGACTCCAGCTGCAGACAATGGGTTTAGTGAACTCTGCGAGGGCCTGTGTCGGGTAGCAGACTTGAGCACAGGGCTCAAGCTCCAGACAATTGGTTTAGTGAACTCTGGGAGGGCCTGTGTCGGGTAGTGGACTCGAGCACAGGACTCCAGCTCCAGACAATGGGTTGACTGAACTCTGAGATGGCCTGTCTCGGGTAGCGGACTCGAGCACAGGACTCCAGCTCCAGACAATGAGTTTAGAGAAATCTGGGAGGTCCTGTGTCGGGTAGCGGACTCGAGCACAGGACTCCAGCTCCAGACAATGGGTTTAGTGAACTCTGGGTGGGCCTGTGTCGGGTAGCGGACCCGAGCACAGGACTCGAGATCCAGACAATGGGTTCTGGGATCTGTGGTAGGGCCTGTGTTGGGTAGCGGACTCGAGCACAGGACTCGAGCTCCAGACAATGGGTTTAGTGATCTCTGGGAGGGCCTGTGTCGGGTAGTGGACTCGAGCACAGGACTCCAGCTCCAGACAATGAGTTTAGAGAAATCTGGGAGGTCCTGTGTCGGGTAGCGGACTCGAGCACAGGACTCCAGCTCCAGACAATGGGTTTAGTGAACTCTGTGAGGTCCTGTGTCGGGTAGCGGACTCGAGCACAGGACTCGAGCTCCAGACAATGAGTTTAGTGAACTCTGGGAGGGCCTGTGTAGGGTAGTGGACTCGAGCACAGGACTCCAGCTCCAGACAATGGGTTTAGTGAACACTGGGAGGGCCTGTGTTGGGTAGCGGACTCGAGCACAGGACTCGAGCTCCAGACAATGCGTTCAGGGAACTCTGGTAGGGCCTGTCTCGGATAGCGGACTCGAGCACTGGACTCCAGCTCCAGACAATGAGTTTAGAGAAATCTGGGAGGGCCTGCGTCCGGTAGACGACTCGAACATGGGAGTCCAGCTCCAAACAGTCGGTTTAATGAACAGTGGGAGGGCCTGTGTCGGGTAGCGGGCTCGAGCACAGGACTCCAGCTCCAGACAATGGGTCTAATGAACACTGGGAGGGCCTGTGTCGGGTAGCGGACACTAGCACAGGACTCCAGCTCCAGACAATGGGTTTAATGAACACTGGGTGGGCCTGTGTCGGGTAGCCGACTCGAGCACAGGACTCCAGCTGCAGACAATGGGTTTAGTGAACTCTGCGAGGGCCTGTGTCGGGTAGCAGACTTGAGCACAGGACTCGAGCTCCAGACAATGGGTTTAGTGAACTCTGGGAGGGCCTGTGTCGGGTAGTGGACTCGAGCACAGGACTCGAGCTCCAGACAATGGGTTGACTGAACTCTGAGATGGCCTGTCTCGGGTAGCGGACTCGAGCACAGGACTCCAGCTCCAGACAATGAGTTTAGAGAAATCTGGGAGGTCCTGTGTCGGGTAGCGGACTCGAGCACAGGAGTCGAGCTCCAGACAATGAGTTTAGTGAACTCTGGGAGGGCCTGTGTAGGGTAGTGGACTCGAGCACAGGACTCCAGCTCCAGACAATGGGTTTAGTGAACTCTGGGAGGGCCTGTGTTGGGTAGCGGACTCGAGCACAGGAGTCGAGCTCCAGACAATGAGTTTAGTGAACTCTGGGAGGGCCTGTGTAGGGTAGTGGACTCGAGCACAGGACTCCAGCTCCAGACAATGGGTTTAGTAAACTCTGTGAGGGCCTGTGTCGAGTAGCGGACTCGAGCACAGGACTCCAGCTCCAGACAATGGGATTAGTGAACTCTGCGAGGGCTGGTGTCGGGTAGTGGACTCGAAGACCAGACTCCAGCTCCAGACAATGGGTTTAGTAAACTCCGGGAGGGCCAGTGTTGGTTAGTGGACTCGAGCACAGGACTGGAGGTCCAGACAATGGGTTTAGTGAACTCTGGGAGGGCCTGTGTCGGTTAGCGGACTCGAGCACAGGACTGGAGGTCCAGACAACGGGTTTAGTGAACTCTTGGAGGGCCGGTGTCGGGTAGTGGACTCGAAAACCAGACTCCAGCTCCAGACAATGGGTTTAGTGAACTCTGGGAGGGCCAGTGTTGGTTAGTGGACTCGAGCACAGGTCTCCAGCTCCAGACAATGGGTTTAGTGAACTCTGAGAGGGCCTGTGTCGGGTAGCGGACATTGGGTTTAGTGAACTCTGGGAGGGCCTGTGTCGGGTAGCGGACTCAAGCGCAGGAATCGAGCACAGGACTCAAGGTCCAGACAAAGGGTTTAGTAAACTCTGGGAGGGCCTGTGTCGAGTAGCGGACTCGAGCACAGGACTCCAGCTACAGACAGTGGGATTAGTGAACTCTGGGAGGGCCAGTGTTGGTTAGTGGACTCGAGCACAAGACTGGAGGTCCAGACAATGGGTTTAGTGAACTCTGGGAGGGCCTGTGTCGGGTAGCGGACTCGAGCACAGGACTGGAGGTGCAGACAACGGGTTTAGTGAACTCTGGGAGGGCCTGTGTCGGGTAGTGGACTCGAGCACAGGTCTCCAGCTCCAGACAATGGGTTTAGTGAACTCTGAGAGGGCCTGTGTCGGGTAGCGGACACAAGGTCCAGACAAAGGGTTTAGTAAACTCTGGGAGGGCCTGTGTCGAGTAGCGGACTCGAGCACAGTACTCCAGCTACAGACAATGGGATTAGTGAACTCTGTGAGGGCCTGTGTCGAGTAGCGGACTCGAGCACAGGACTCCAGCTCCAGACAATGGGATTAGTGAACTCTGCGAGGGCCGGTGTCGGGTAGTGGACTCGAAGACAAGACTCCAGCTGAAGACAATGAGTTTAGTGAACTCTGGGAGGGACAGTGTTGGGTAGTGGACTAGAGCACAGGTCTCCAGCTCCAGACAATGGGTTTAGTGAACTCTGGGAGGGACTGTGTCGGGTAGCGGACTTGAGCAAAGGACTCCAGCTCCAGGCAATGGGTTTTGTGAACTCTCGGAGGGCCTGTGTCGGGTAGCGGACTCGAGCACTGGACTCCAGCTCCAGACAAAGGGTTTAGTGAACTCTGGGAGGGCCTGTGTTGGGTAGCGGACTCGAGCACTGGACTCCAGCTCCAGACAAAGGGTTTTGTGAACTCTGGGGGGCCTGTGTCAGGTAGCGGAATCAACAACAGGACTCGAGCTCCAGACAATGGGTTTAGTGAACACTGGGAGGGCCTGTGTTGGGTAGCGGACTCGAGCACAGGACTCGAGCTCCAGACAATGCGTTCAGGGAACTCTGGTATGGCCTGTCTCGGGTAGCGGACTCGAGCACTGGACTCCAGCTCCAGACAATGAGTTTAGAGAAATCTGGGAGGGCCTGCGTCCGGTAGACGACTCGAACATGGGAGTCCAGCTCCAAACAGTCGGTTTAATGAACAGTGGGAGGGCCTGTGTCGGGTAGCGGGCTCGAGCACAGGACTCCAGCTCCAGACAATGGGTCTAATGAACACTGGGAGGGCCTGTGTCGGGTAGCGGACACTAGCACAGGACTCCAGCTCCAGTCAATGGGTTTAATGAACACTGGGTGGGCCTGTGTTGGGTAGCGGACTCGAGCTCCAGACAATGCGTTCAGGGAACTCTGGTAGGGCCTGTCTCGGGTAGCGGACTCGAGCACTGGACTCCAGCTCCAGACAATGAGTTTAGAGAAATCTGGGAGGGCCTGCGTCCGGTAGACGACTCGAACATGGGAGTCAAGCTCCAAACAGTCGGTTTAATGATCAGTCGGAGGGCCTGTGTCGGGTAGCGGGCTCGAGCACAGGACTCCAGCTCCAGACAATGGGTCTAATGAACACTGGGAGGGCCGGGGTCGGGTAGCGGACACTAGCACAGGACTCCAGCTCCAGACAATGGGTTTAATGAACACTGGGTGGGCCTGTGTCGGGTAGCCGACTCGAGCACAGGACTCCAGCTGCAGACAATGGGTTTAGTGAACTCTGCGAGGGCCTGTGTCGGGTAGCAGACTTGAGCACAGGGCTCAAGCTCCAGACAATGGGTTGACTGAACTCTGAGATGGCCTGTCTCGGGTAGCGGACTCGAGCACAGGACTCCAGCTCCATCCAATGGGTTCTGGGAACTGTTGTAGGGCCTGTGTTGGGTAGCGGACTCGAGCATAGGACTCGATCTCCAGACAATGGGTGCAGTGAATTCTGGGAGGCCCTGTATCGGGTAGTGGACTCGAAAACCAGACTCCAGATCCAGACAACGGGTTTACTGAACTCTGGGAGTGCCTGTGTTTGGTAGTGGACTCACGCACAGGACTCGAGCTCCAGACAATGGGTTTAGTGAACTCTGGGAGAGCCTGTCTCGGGTAGCGGACTCGAGCACAGGACTCCAGCTCCAGACAATGAGTTTAGAGAAATCTGGGAGGTCCTGTGTCGGGTAGCGGACTCGAGCACAGGACTCCAGCTCCAGACAATGGGTTTAGTGAACTCTGGGAGGGCCTGTGTCGGGTAGCGGACCCGAGCACAGGACTCAAGGTCCAGACAATCGGTTTAGTATACTCTGTGAGAGCCTGTGTCGAGTAGCGGACTCGAGCACAGGACTCGAGCTCCAAACAATGGGTTTTGTGAACTCTCGGAGGTCCTGTGTCGTGTAGCGGACTCGAGCAAAGGACTCCAGCTCCAGACAATGGGTTTTGTGAACTCTCGGAGGTACTGTGTCGTGTAGCGGACTCGAGCACAGGACTCGAGCTCCAGACAAAGGGTTTTGTGAACTCTGGGAGGGCCTGTGTCGGGTAGCGGACTCGAGCACAGGAGTCGAGCTCTAGACAGTGGGTTTAGTGAACACTGGGAGGTCCTGTGTCGGGTAGCGGACTCGAGCACAGGACTCCAGCTCCAGACAATGGGTTTAGTGAACTCTGGGAGGGCCTGTGTCGGGTAGCGGACTCGAGCACAGGACTCAAGGTCCAGACAATCGGTTTAGTAAACTCTGTGAGGGCCTGTGTCGAGTAGCGGACTCGAGCACAGGACTCGAGCTCTAGACAGTGGGTTTAGTGAACACTGGGAGGTCCTGTGTCGGGTAGCGGACTCGAGCACAGGACTCCAGCTCCAGACAATGGGTTTAGTGAACTCTGGGTGGGCCTGTGTTGGGTAGCGGACTCGAGCACAGGACTCGAGCTCCAGACAATGAGTTTAGTGAACTCTGGGAGGGCCTGTGTTGGGTAGCGAACTCGAAGACCAGACTCCAGCTCCATACAATGGGTTTAGTGAACTCTGGGAGGGCCTGTGTTGGGTTGTGGACTCGAGCACAGGTCTCCAGCTCCAGACAATTGGTTTAGTGAACTCTGGGAGGGCCTGTGTCGGGTAGTGGACTCGAGCACAGGACTCCAGCTCCAGACAATGGGTTGACTGAACTCTGAGATGGCCTGTCTCGGGTAGCGGACTCGAGCACAGGACTCCAGCTCCAGCCAATGGGTTCTGGGAACTGTGGTAGGGCCTGTGTTGGGTAGCGGACTCGAGCACAGGACTCGATCTCCAGACAATGGGTTTAGTGAACTCTGGGAGGGGCTGTGTCGGGTAGCGGACTCGAACACAGGACTCGAGCTCCACACAGTGGGTTCAGGGAACTCTGGGAGGGCCTGTCTCGGGTAGCGGACTCGAGCACAGGACTCCAGCTCCAGACAATGAGTTTAGAGAAATCTGGGAGGTCCTGTGTCGTGTAGCGGACTCGAGCACAGGACTCCAGCTCCAGACAATGGGTTTAGTGAACTCTGGGAGGGCCTGTGTCGGGTAGCGGACCCGAGCACAGGACTCAAGGTCCAGACAATCGGTTTAGTAAACTCTGTGAGAGCCTGTGTCGAGTAGCGGACTCGAGCACAGGACTCCAGCTCCAGACAATGGGATTAGTGAACTCTGCGAGGGCCGGTGTCGGGTAGTGGACTCGAAGACCAGACTCCAGCTGAAGACAATGAGTTTAGTGAACTCTGGGAGGGACAGTGTTGGGTAGTGGGCTAGAGCACAGTTCTCCAGCTCCAGACAATGGGTTTAGTGAACTCTGGGAGGGCCTGTGTCGGGTAGCGGACATTGGGTTTAGTGAACTCTGGGAGGGCCTGTGTCGGGTAGCGGACTCAAGCGCAGGAATCGAGCACAGGACTCAAGGTCCAGACAAAGGGTTTAGTAAACTCTGGGAGGGCCTGTGTCGAGTAGCGGGCTCGAGCACAGGACTCCAGCTACAGACAGTGGGATTAGTGAACTCTGCGAGGGCCGGTGTCGGGTAGTGGACTCGAAGACCAGACTCCAGCTCCAGACAATGGGTTTAGTAAACTCTGGGAGGGCCAGTGTTGGTTAGTGGACTCGAGCACAGGACTGGAGGTCCAGACAATGGGTTTAGTGAACTCTGGGAGGGCCTGTGTCGCTTAGCGGACCCGAGCACAGGACTCAAGGTCCAGACAATCGGTTTAGTAAACTCTGTGAGAGCCTATGTCGAGTAGCGGACTCGAGCACAGGACTCCAGCTCCAGACAATGGGATTAGTGAACTCTGCGAGGGCCGGTGTCGGGTAGTGGACTCGAAGACCAGACTCCAGCTGAAGACAATGAGTTTAGTGAACTCTGGGAGGGACAGTGTTGGGTAGTGGGCTAGAGCACAGTTCTCCAGCTCCAGACAATGGGTTTAGTGAACTCTGGGAGGGCCTGTGTCGGGTAGCGGACTCGAGCACAGGACTCCAGCTCCAGACAATGGGTTTTGTGAACTCTCGGAGGTCCTGTGTCGTGTAGCGGACTCGAGCAAAGGACTCCAGGTCCAGACAATGGGTTTTGTGAACTCTCGGAGGTACTGTGTCGTGTAGCGGACTCGAGCACAGGACTCGAGCTCCAGACAAAGGGTTTTGTGAACTCTGGGAGGGCCTGTGTCGGGTAGCGGACTCGAGCACAGGACTCGAGCTCTAGACAGTGGGTTTAGTGAACACTGGGAGGTCCTGTGTCGGGTAGCGGACTCGAGCACAGGACTCCAGCTCCAGACAATGGGTTTAGTGAACTCTGGGAGGGCCTGTGTCGGGTAGCGGACTCGAGCACAGGACTCAAGGTCCAGACAATCGGTTTAGTAAACTCTGTGAGGGCCTGTGTCAATTAGCGGACTCGAGCACAGGACTCGAGCTCTAGACAGTGGGTTTAGTGAACACTGGGAGGTCCTGAGTCGGGTAGCGGACTCGAGCACAGGACTCGAGCTCCAGACAATGAGTTTAGTGAACTCTGGGAGGGCCTGTGTAGGGTAGTGGACTCGAGCACAGGACTCCAGCTCCAGATAATGGGTTTAGTGAACACTGGGAGGGCCTGTGTTGGGTTGCGGACTCGAGCACAGCACTCCAGCTCCAGACAATGGGATTAGTGAACTCTGCGAGGGCCGGTGTCGGGTAGTGGACTCGAAGACCAGACTCCAGCTCCAGACAATGGGTTTAGTAAACTCTGGGAGGGCCAGTGTTGGTTAGTGGACTCGAGCACAGGACTGGAGGTCCAGACAATGGGTTTAGTGAACTCTGGGAGGGCCTGTGTCGCTTAGCGGACCCGAGCACAGGACTCAAGGTCCAGACAATCGGTTTAGTAAACTCGGTGAGAGCCTATGTCGAGTAGCGGACTCGAGCACAGGACTCCAGCTCCAGACAATGGGATTAGTGAACTCTGCGAGGGCCGGTGTCGGGTAGTGGACTCGAAGACCAGACTCCAGCTGAAGACAATGAGTTTAGTGAACTCTGGGAGGGACAGTGTTGGGTAGTGGGCTAGAGCACAGTTCTCCAGCTCCAGACAATGGGTTTAGTGAACTCTGGGAGGGCCTGTGTCGGGTAGCGGACTCGAGCACAGGACTCCAGCTCCAGACAATGGGTTTTGTGAACTCTCGGAGGTCCTGTGTCCTGTAGCGGACTCGAGCAAAGGACTCCAGGTCCAGACAATGGGTTTTGTGAACTCTCGGAGGTACTGTGTCGTGTAGCGGACTCGAGCACAGGACTCGAGCTCCAGACAAAGGGTTTTGTGAACTCTGGGAGGGCCTGTGTCGGGTAGCGGACTCGAGCACAGGACTCGAGCTCTAGACAGTGGGTTTAGTGAACACTGGGAGGTCCTGTGTCGGGTAGCGGACTCGAGCACAGGACTCCAGCTCCAGACAATGGGTTTAGTGAACTCTGGGAGGGCCTGTGTCGGGTAGCGGACTCGAGCACAGGACTCAAGGTCCAGACAATCGGTTTAGTAAACTCTGTGAGGGCCTGTGTCAAGTAGCGGACTCGAGCACAGGACTCGAGCTCTAGACAGTGGGTTTAGTGAACACTGGGAGGTCCTGAGTCGGGTAGCGGACTCGAGCACAGGACTCCAGCTCCAGACAATGGGTTTAGTGAACTCTGGGAGGGCCTGTGTTGGGTAGCGGACTCGAGCACAGGACTCGAGCTCCAGACAATGAGTTTAGTGAACTCTGGGAGGGCCTGTGTAGGGTAGTGGACTCGAGCACAGGTCTCCAGCTCCAGATAATGGGTTTAGTGAACACTGGGAGGGCCTGTGTTGGGTTGTGGACTCGAGCACAGGTCTCCAGCTCCAGACAATGGGTTCTGGGAACTGTGGTAGGACCTGTGTTGGGTAGCGGACTCGAGCACAGGACTCGATCTCCAGACAATGGGTGCAGTGAACTCTGGGAGGCCCTGTATCGGGTAGTGGACTCGAAAACCAGACTCCAGATCCAGACAACGGGTTTAGTGAACTCTGGGAGTGCCTGTGTTTGGTAGTGGACTCACGCACAGGACTCGAGCTCCAGACAATGGGTTTAGTGAACTCTGGGAGGGGCTGTGTCGGGTAGCGGACTCGAACACAGGACTCGAGCTCCAGACAGTGGGTTCAGGGAACTCTGGGAGGGCCTGTCTCGGGTAGCGGACTCGAGCACAGGACTCGAGCTCCAGACAATGCGTTCAGGGAACTCTGGGAGGGCCTGTCTCGGGTAGCGGACTCGAGCACTGGACTCCAGCTCCAGACAATGAGTTTAGAGAAATCTGGGAGGGCCTGCGTCCGGTAGACGACTCGAACATGGGAGTGTGGTGAACTATGTGCCTGTCGGGACACGCCCCTGCTGACTGCTCCTGTGGCTCCTCCCACAGGCCCCTGTATAAAGGAGACCTGCGGCCTGACGCTCGGCCTCAGTCTCCAGGACCTTGTATGATAGACACTCACTCCTGGTTCCTTCTTCCAGTCAATAAAAGCCGATATCTCGCCTACGTCTCAGTGTGAGTTATTGATGGTGCATCAGGGAGTCCAGCTCCAAACAGTCGGTTTAATGAACAGTGGGAGGGCCTGTGTCGGGTAGCGGGCTCGAGCACAGGACTCCAGCTCCAGACAATGGGTCTAATGAACACTGGGAGGGCCTGTGTCGGGTAGCGGACACTAGCACAGGACTCCAGCTCCAGTCAATGGGTTTAATGAACACTGGGTGGGCCTGTGTCGGATAGCCGACTCGAGCACAGGACTCCAGCTGCAGACAATGGGTTTAGTGAACTCTGCGAGGGCCTGTGTCGGGTAGCAGACTTGAGCACAGGGCTCAAGCTCCAGACAATTGGTTTAGTGAACTCTGGGAGGGCCTGTGTCGGGTAGTGGACTCGAGCACAGGACTCCAGCTCCAGACAATGGGTTGACTGAACTCTGAGATGGCCTGTCTCGGGTAGCGGACTCGAGCACAGGACTCCAGCTCCAGACAATGAGTTTAGAGAAATCTGGGAGGTCCTGTGTCGGGTAGCGGACTCGAGCACAGGACTCCAGCTCCAGACAATGGGTTTAGTGAACTCTGGGTGGGCCTGTGTCGGGTAGCGGACCCGAGCACAGGACTCGAGCTCCAGACAATGGGTTCTGGGAACTGTGGTAGGGCCTGTGTTGGGTAGCGGACTCGAGCACAGGACTCGAGCTCCAGACAATGGGTTTAGTGAACTCTGGGAGGGCCTGTGTCGGGTAGCGGACTCGAGCACAGGACTCCAGCTCCAGACAATGAGTTTAGAGAAATCTGGGAGGTCCTGTGTCGGGTAGCGGAATCGAGCACAGGACTCCAGCTCCAGACAATGGGTTTAGTGAACTCTGGGAGGGCCTGTGTTGGGTAGCGGACTCGAGCACAGGACTCGAGCTCCAGACAATGAGTTTAGTGAACTCTGGGAGGGCCTGTGTAGGGTAGTGGACTCGAGCACAGGACTCCAGCTCCAGACAATGGGTTTAGTGAACACTGGGAGGGCCTGTGTTGGGTAGCGGACTCGAGCACAGGACTCGAGCTCCAGACAATGCGTTCAGGGAACTCTGGTAGGTCCTGTGTCGGGTAGCGGACTCGAGCACAGGACTCCAGCTCCAGACAATGAGTTTAGAGAAATCTGGGAGGTCCTGTGTCGGGTAGCGGACTGGAGCACAGGACTCCAGCTCCAGACAATGGGTTTAGTGAACTCTGGGAGGGCCTGTGTTGGGTAGCGGACTCGAGCACAGGAGTCGAGCTCCAGACAATGAGTTTAGTGAACTCTGGGAGGGCCTGTGTAGGGTAGTGGACTCGAGCACAGGACTCCAGCTCCAGACAATGGGTTTAGTGAACACTGGGAGGGCCTGTGTTGGGTAGCGGACTCGAGCACAGGACTCGAGCTCCAGACAATGCGTTCAGGGAACTCTGGTAGGGCCTGTCTCGGGTAGCGGACTCGAGCACTGGACTCCAGCTCCAGACAATGAGTTTAGAGAAATCTGGGAGGGCCTGCGTCCGGTAGACGACTCGAACATGGGAGTCCAGCTCCAAACAGTCGGTTTAATGATCAGTGGGAGGGCCTGTGTCGGGTAGCGGGCTCGAGCACAGGACTCCAGCTCCAGACAATGGGTTTAATGAACACTGGGTGGGCCTGTGTCGGGTAGCCGACTCGAGCACAGGACTCCAGCTGCAGACAATGGGTTTAGTGAACTCTGCGAGTGCCTGTGTCGGGTAGCAGACTTGAGCACAGGGCTCAAGCTCCAGACAATTGGTTTAGTGAACTCTGGGAGGGCCTGTGTCGGGTAGTGGACTCGAGCACAGGACTCCAGCTCCAGACAATGGGTTGACTGAACTCTGAGATGGCCTGTCTCGGGTAGCGGACTCGAGCACAGGACTCCAGCTCCAGACAATGAGTTTAGAGAAATCTGGGAGGTCCTGTGTCGGGTAGCGGACTCGAGCACAGGACTCCAGCTCCAGACAATGGATTTAGTGAACTCTGGGAGGGCCTGTGTCGGGTAGCGGACCCGAGCACAGGACTCCAGCTCCAGACAATGGGTTCTGGGAACTGTGGTACGGCCTGTGTTGGGTAGCGGACTCGAGCACAGGACTCGAGCTCCAGACAATGGGTTTAGTGAACTCTGGGAGGGCCTGTGTCGGGTAGTGGACTCGAGCACAGGACTCCAGCTCCAGACAATGGGTTGACTGAACTCTGAGATGGCCTGTCTCGGGTAGCGGACTCGAGCACAGGACTCCAGCTCCAGACAATGAGTTTAGAGAAATCTGGGAGGTCCTGTGTCGGGTAGCGGACTCGAGCACAGGACTCCAGCTCCAGACAATGGGTTTAGTGAACTCTGGGAGGTCCTGTGTCGGGTAGCGGACTCGAGCACAGGACTCGAGCTCCAGACAATGAGTTTAGTGAACTCTGGGAGGGCCTGTGTCGGGTAGCGGACCCGAGCACAGGACTCGATCTCCAGACAATGGGTGCAGTGAACTCTGGGAGGCCCTGTATCGGGTAGTGGACTCGAAAACCAGACTCCAGATCCAGACAACGGGTTTAGTGAACTCTGGGAGTGCCTGTGTTTGGTAGTGGACTCACGCACAGGACTCGAGCTCCAGACAATGGGTTTAGTGATCTCTGGGAGGGGCTATGTCGGGTAGCGGACTCGAACACAGGACTCGAGCTCCAGACAGTGGGTTCAGGGAACTCTGGGAGGGCCAGTGTCGGGTAGCAGACTCGAGCATAGGACTCCAGCTCCAGACAATGGGATTAGTGAACTCTGGGTGGGCCTGTGTCGAGTAGTGGACTCGAAGACCAGACTCCAGCTGAAGACAATGAGTTTAGTGAACTCTGGGAGGGACAGTGTTGGGTAGTGGGCTAGAGCACAGTTCTCCAGCTCCAGACAATGGGTTTAGTGAACTCTGGGAGGGCCTGTGTCGGGTAGCGGACTCGAGCACAGGACTCCAGCTCCAGACAATGGGTTTTGTGAACTCTCGGAGGTCCTGTGTCGTGTAGCGGACTCGAGCAAAGGACTCCAGGTCCAGACAATGGGTTTTGTGAACTCTCGGAGGTACTGTGTCGTGTAGCGGACTCGAGCACAGGACTCGAGCTCCAGACAAAGGGTTTTGTGAACTCTGGGAGGGCCTGTGTCGGGTAGCGGACTCGAGCACAGGACTCGAGCTCTAGACAGTGGGTTTAGTGAACACTGGGAGGTCCTGTGTCGGGTAGCGGACTCGAGCACAGGACTCCAGCTCCAGACAATGGGTTTAGTGAACTCTGGGAGGGCCTGTGTCGGGTAGCGGACTCGAGCACAGGACTCAAGGTCCAGACAATCGGTTTAGTAAACTCTGTGAGGGCCTGTGTCAAGTAGCGGACTCGAGCACAGGACTCGAGCTCTAGACAGTGGGTTTAGTGAACACTGGGAGGTCCTGAGTCGGGTAGCGGACTCGAGCACAGGACTCGAGCTCCAGACAATGAGTTTAGTGAACTCTGGGAGGGCCTGTGTAGGGTAGTGGACTCGAGCACAGGACTCCAGCTCCAGATAATGGGTTTAGTGAACACTGGGAGGGCCTGTGTTGGGTTGCGGACTCGAGCACAGCACTCCAGCTCCAGACAATGGGATTAGTGAACTCTGCGAGGGCCGGTGTCGGGTAGTGGACTCGAAGACCAGACTCCAGCTCCAGACAATGGGTTTAGTAAACTCTGGGAGGGCCAGTGTTGGTTAGTGGACTCGAGCACAGGACTGGAGGTCCAGACAATGGGTTTAGTGAACTCTGGGAGGGCCTGTGTCGCTTAGCGGACCCGAGCACAGGACTCAAGGTCCAGACAATCGGTTTAGTAAACTCGGTGAGAGCCTATGTCGAGTAGCGGACTCGAGCACAGGACTCCAGCTCCAGACAATGGGATTAGTGAACTCTGCGAGGGCCGGTGTCGGGTAGTGGACTCGAAGACCAGACTCCAGCTGAAGACAATGAGTTTAGTGAACTCTGGGAGGGACAGTGTTGGGTAGTGGGCTAGAGCACAGTTCTCCAGCTCCAGACAATGGGTTTAGTGAACTCTGGGAGGGCCTGTGTCGGGTAGCGGACTCGAGCACAGGACTCCAGCTCCAGACAATGGGTTTTGTGAACTCTCGGAGGTCCTGTGTCCTGTAGCGGACTCGAGCAAAGGACTCCAGGTCCAGACAATGGGTTTTGTGAACTCTCGGAGGTACTGTGTCGTGTAGCGGACTCGAGCACAGGACTCGAGCTCCAGACAAAGGGTTTTGTGAACTCTGGGAGGGCCTGTGTCGGGTAGCGGACTCGAGCACAGGACTCGAGCTCTAGACAGTGGGTTTAGTGAACACTGGGAGGTCCTGTGTCGGGTAGCGGACTCGAGCACAGGACTCCAGCTCCAGACAATGGGTTTAGTGAAC
Organism: Hypanus sabinus; assembly: GCF_030144855.1. Classification (NCBI taxonomy): domain Eukaryota; kingdom Metazoa; phylum Chordata; class Chondrichthyes; order Myliobatiformes; family Dasyatidae; genus Hypanus; species Hypanus sabinus. The sequence goes on along the minus strand of NC_082731.1, from coordinate 6,448,275 downwards.
TCTGGGAGGGCCTGTGTCGGGTAGCGGACTCGAGCACAGGACTCAAGGTCCAGACAATCGGTTTAGTAAACTCTGTGAGGGCCTGTGTCAAGTAGCGGACTCGAGCACAGGACTCGAGCTCTAGACAGTGGGTTTAGTGAACTCTGGGAGGTCCTGAGTCGGGTAGCGGACTCGAGCACAGGACTCCAGCTCCAGACAATGGGTTTAGTGAACACTGGGAGGTCCTGAGTCGGGTAGCGGACTCGAGCACAGGACTCCAGCTCCAGACAATGGGTTTAGTGAACTCTGGGAGGGCCTGTGTTGGGTAGCGGACTCGAGCACAGGACTCGAGCTCCAGACAATGAGTTTAGTGAACTCTGGGAGGGCCTGTGTAGGGTAGTGGACTCGAGCACAGTACTCCAGCTCCAGATAATGGGTTTAGTGAACACTGGGAGGGCCTGTGTTGGGTTGTGGACTCGAGCACAGGTCTCCAGCTCCAGACAATGGGTTCTGGGAACTGTGGTAGGACCTGTGTTGGGTAGCGGACTCGAGCACAGGACTCGATCTCCAGACAATGGGTGCAGTGAACTCTGGGAGGCCCTGTATCGGGTAGTGGACTCGAAAACCAGACTCCAGATCCAGACAACGGGTTTAGTGAACTCTGGGAGTGCCTGTGTTTGGTAGTGGACTCACGCACAGGACTCGAGCTCCAGACAATGGGTTTAGTGAACTCTGGGAGGGGCTGTGTCGGGTAGCGGACTCGAACACAGGACTCGAGCTCCAGACAGTGGGTTCAGGGAACTCTGGGAGGGCCTGTCTCGGGTAGCGGACTCGAGCACTGGACTCCAGCTCCAGACAATGAGTTTAGTGAACTCTCGGAGGGACTGTGTCGGGTAGCGGACTTGAGCAAAGGACTCCAGCTCCAGGCAATGGGTTTTGTGAACTCTCGGAGGGCCTGTGTCGGGTAGCGGACTCGAGCACTGGACTCCAGCTCCAGACAATGGGTTTAGTGAACACTGGGAGGGCCTGTGTTGGGTAGCGGACTCGAGCACAGGACTCGAGCTCCAGACAATGCGTTCAGGGAACTCTGGGAGGGCCTGTCTCGGGTAGCGGACTCGAGCACTGGACTCCAGCTCCAGACAATGAGTTTAGAGAAATCTGGGAGGGCCTGCGTCCGGTAGACGACTCGAACATGGGAGTCCAGCTCCAAACAGTCGGTTTAATGAACAGTGGGAGGGCCTGTGTCGGGTAGCGGGCTCGAGCACAGGACTCCAGCTCCAGACAATGGGTCTAATGAACACTGGGAGGGCCTGTGTCGGGTAGCGGACACTAGCACAGGACTCCAGCTCCAGTCAATGGGTTTAATGAACACTGGGTGGGCCTGTGTCGGATAGCCGACTCGAGCACAGGACTCCAGCTGCAGACAATGGGTTTAGTGAACTCTGCGAGGGCCTGTGTCGGGTAGCAGACTTGAGCACAGGGCTCAAGCTCCAGACAATTGGTTTAGTGAACTCTGGGAGGGCCTGTGTCGGGTAGTGGACTCGAGTACAGGACTCCAGCTCCAGACAATGGGTTGACTGAACTCTGAGATGGCCTGTCTCGGGTAGCGGACCCGAGCACAGGACTCGAGCTCCAGACAATGGGTTCTGGGAACTGTGGTAGGGCCTGTGTTGGGTAGCGGACTCGAGCACAGGACTCGAGCTCCAGACAATGGGTTTAGTGAACTCTGGGAGGGCCTGTGTCGGGTAGCGGACTCGAGCACAGGACTCCAGCTCCAGACAATGAGTTTAGAGAAATCTGGGAGGTCCTGTGTCGGGTAGCGGAATCGAGCACAGGACTCCAGCTCCAGACAATGGGTTTAGTGAACTCTGGGAGGGCCTGTGTTGGGTAGCGGACTCGAGCACAGGACTCGAGCTCCAGACAATGAGTTTAGTGAACTCTGGGAGGGCCTGTGTAGGGTAGTGGACTCGAGCACAGGACTCCAGCTCCAGACAATGGGTTTAGTGAACACTGGGAGGGCCTGTGTTGGGTAGCGGACTCGAGCACAGGACTCGAGCTCCAGACAATGCGTTCAGGGAACTCTGGTAGGTCCTGTGTCGGGTAGCGGACTCGAGCACAGGACTCCAGCTCCAGACAATGAGTTTAGAGAAATCTGGGAGGTCCTGTGTCGGGTAGCGGACTGGAGCACAGGACTCCAGCTCCAGACAATGGGTTTAGTGAACTCTGGGAGGGCCTGTGTTGGGTAGCGGACTCGAGCACAGGAGTCGAGCTCCAGACAATGAGTTTAGTGAACTCTGGGAGGGCCTGTGTAGGGTAGTGGACTCGAGCACAGGACTCCAGCTCCAGACAATGGGTTTAGTGAACACTGGGAGGGCCTGTGTTGGGTAGCGGACTCGAGCACAGGACTCGAGCTCCAGACAATGCGTTCAGGGAACTCTGGTAGGGCCTGTCTCGGGTAGCGGACTCGAGCACTGGACTCCAGCTCCAGACAATGAGTTTAGAGAAATCTGGGAGGGCCTGCGTCCGGTAGACGACTCGAACATGGGAGTCCAGCTCCAAACAGTCGGTTTAATGATCAGTGGGAGGGCCTGTGTCGGGTAGCGGGCTCGAGCACAGGACTCCAGCTCCAGACAATGGGTTTAATGAACACTGGGTGGGCCTGTGTCGGGTAGCCGACTCGAGCACAGGACTCCAGCTGCAGACAATGGGTTTAGTGAACTCTGCGAGGGCCTGTGTCGGGTAGCAGACTTGAGCACAGGGCTCAAGCTCCAGACAATTGGTTTAGTGAACTCTGGGAGGGCCTGTGTCGGGTAGTGGACTCGAGCACAGGACTCCAGCTCCAGACAATGGGTTGACTGAACTCTGAGATGGCCTGTCTCGGGTAGCGGACTCGAGCACAGGACTCCAGCTCCAGACAATGAGTTTAGAGAAATCTGGGAGGTCCTGTGTCGGGTAGCGGACTCGAGCACAGGACTCCAGCTCCAGACAATGGGTTTAGTGAACTCTGGGAGGTCCTGTGTCGGGTAGCGGACTCGAGCACAGGACTCGAGCTCCAGACAATGGGTTTAGTGAACTCTGGGAGGGCCTGTGTCGGGTAGCGGACCCGAGCACAGGACTCGATCTCCAGACAATGGGTGCAGTGAACTCTGGGAGGCCCTGTATCGGGTAGTGGACTCGAAAACCAGACTCCAGATCCAGACAACGGGTTTAGTGAACTCTGGGAGTGCCTGTGCTTGGTAGTGGACTCACGCACAGGACTCGAGCTCCAGACAATGGGTTTAGTGATCTCTGGGAGGGGCTATGTCGGGTAGCGGACTCGAACACAGGACTCGAGCTCCAGACAGTGGGTTCAGGGAACTCTGGGAGGGCCAGTGTCGGGTAGCAGACTCGAGCATAGGACTCCAGCTCCAGACAATGGGATTAGTGAACTCTGGGTGGGCCTGTGTCGAGTAGTGGACTCGAAAACCAGACTCCAGCTCCAGACAACGGGTTTAGTGAACTCTGGGTGGGCCTGTGTCGGGAAGCGGACTCGAGCGCAGGGCTCAAGCTCCAGACAATGGGTTTACTAATCTCTGGGAGGGCCTGTGTCGGGTAGCGGACTCAAGCACAGGAATCGAGCATACTACTCAAGGTCCAGACAACGGGTTTAGTGAACTCTGGGAGGGCCTGTGTCGGGTCGTGGACTCGAGAACAGGACTCGAGCTCCAGACAATGGGGTTACTGAACTCTGGGAGGGACTGTGTCGGGTAGCGGACTCAAGCACAGGAATCGAGCATACTACTCAAGGTCCAGACAACGGGTTTAGTGAACTCTGGGAGGGCCTGTGTCGGGTCGTGGACTCGAGAACAGGACTCGAGCTCCAGACAATGGGGTTACTGAACTCTGGGAGGGACTGTGTCGGGTAGTGGACTCGAGCTCCAGACAATGGGATTAGTGAACTCTGGGAGTGCCTGTGTTGGGTAGAGGACTCGAGCACAGGACTCGAGCTCCAGACAATGAGATTAATGAACTCTGGGAGGGCCTGTGTAGGGTAGTGGACTCGAAGACCAGGCTCCAGCTCCAGACAATGAGTTTAGTGAACTCTGGGAGGGCCTGTGTCGGGTAGCGGAATCGAACACAGGACTCGAGGTCCCGACAACGGGTTTAGTGAACTCTGGGAGGGCAGGTGTCGGGTAGTGGACTCGAAGACCAGACTCCAGCTCCAGACAATGGGTTTAGTGAACTCTGGGAGGGCCTGTGTCGGGTAGCGGACTCGAGCACAGGAGTCCAGCTCCAGACAATGGTTTCAGGGAACTCTTTGAGGGCCTGTGTTGGATAGCGGACTCGAGCACAGGTCTCCAGCTCCAGACAAAGGGATTAGTGAACTCTGGGAAGGCCTGTGTTGGGTAGTGGACTCGAGCACAGGACTCGAGCTCCAGACAATGAGTTTAGTGAACTCTGGGAGGGCCAGTGTTGGGTAGTGGACTCGAGCACAGGACTCGAGCTCCAGACAATGAGTTTAGTGAACTCTGGGTGGGCCTGTGTTGGGTAGCGGACTCGAGCACAGGACTCCAGCTCCAGACAATGAGTTTAGTGAAGTCTGGGTGGGCCTGTGTTGGGTAGTGGACTCGAGCACAGGTCTCCATCTCCAGACAATGGGTTTAGAGTACTCTGTGAGGGACTGTGTCGAGTAGCGGACTCAAGCACAGGAATCGAGCACAGGACTCAAGGTCCAGACAATGGGTTTAGTAAAATCTGTGAGGGCCTGTGTCGAGTAGCGGACTCGAGCACAGGACTCCAGCTCCAGACAATTGGTTTAGTGAACTCTGGGAGGGCCTGTGTCGAGTAGCGGACTCGAAGACCAACCTCCGACTCCAGACAACGGGATTAATGATCTCTGGGAGGGCCTGTGTCGATTAGCGGACTCGAACACAGGACTCCAGCTCCAGACATTGGGTTTATTGAACTCTGGGAGGGCCTGTGTCTGGTAGCGGACTCGAGCACAGGGATCAAGCGCCAGACAACTGGTTTAGTGAACTCTGGGAGGGCCTGTGTCGATTAGCGGACTCGAGCACTGGACTCCAGCTCCAGACAATGAGTTTAGTAAACTCTGGGAGGGCCTGTGTCGGGTAGTGGACTCGAGCACAGGACTCGAGCTCCAGACAATGAGTTTAGTGAACTCTGGGTGGGCCTGTGTTGGGTAGTGGACTCGAGCACAGGACTCGAGCTCCAGACAATGAGTTTAATGAACTCTGGGAGGGCCTGTGTAGGGTAGTGGACTCGAAGACCAGGCTCCAGCTCCAGACAATGAGTTTAGTGAACTCTGGGACGGCCTATGTCGAATAGCGGACTCGAGCACAGGACTCCAGCTCCAGACAATGAGTTTAGTGAACTCTGGGAGGGCCTGTGTCGGGTAGCGGAATCGAGCACAGGACTCGAGGTCCAGACAACGGGTTTAGTGAACTCTGGGTGGGCCTGTGTTGGGTAGCGGAATCGAGCACAGGACTCGAGGTCCAGACAATGGGTTTATAGTACTCTGTGAGGGCCTGTGTCGAGTAGCGGACTCGAGAACAGGACTCCAGCTCCAGACAATGGGTTTAGTGAACTCTGGGTGGGCCTGTGTTGGGTAGCGGACTCGAGCACAGGACTCTAGCTCCAGACAATGAGTTTAGTGAACTCTGGGTGTGCCTGTGTTGGGTAGTGGACTCGAGCACAGCTCTCCAGCTCCAGACAATGGGTTTAGAGTACTCTGTGAGGGACTGTGTCGAGTAGCGGACTCAAGCACAGGAATCGAGTACAGGACTCAAGATCCAGACAATGGGTTTAGTAAAATCTGTGAGGGCCTGTGTCGGGTAGCGGACTCGAGCTCCGAACAATCGGTTTAGTGAACTCTGGGAGGGCCTGTGTTGAGTAGCGGACTCGAAGACCAACCTCCGGCTCCAGACAACGGGATTAATGATCTCTGGGAGGGCCGGTGTTGGGTAGCGGATTCGAACACAGGACTCGAGCTCCAGACAATGGGATTAGTGAACTCTGGGAGGGCCTGTGTCTGGTAGCGGACTCAAGCACGGGGATCAAGCGCCAGACAATGGGTTTAGTGAACTCTGGGAGACCCTGTGTCGTGTAGCGGACTAGAACACCAGACTCCAGCTCCAGGCAACGGGTTTAGTGAACTCTGGGAGGGCCTGTGTCGGGTAGTGGACTCGAGCACAGGACTCGAGCTCCAGACAATGGGATTAGTGAACTCTGGGAGGGCCTGTGTCTGGTAGCGGACTCCAGCACGGGGATCAAGCGCCAGACAATGGGTTTAGTGAACTCTGGGAGACCCTGTGTCGTGTAGCCGACTAGAACACCAGACTCCAGCTCCAGACAACGGGTTTAGTGAACTCTAGGAGGGCCTGTGTCGAGTAGCGGACTCGAGCACAGGGCTCGAGGTCCAGACAACGGGTTTAGTGAAGTCTGGGAGGGCCTGTGTCGGGTAGTGGACTCGAGCACAGGACTCGAGCTCCAGACAATGGGATTAGTGAACTCTGGGTGGGCCTGTGTCGAGTAGTGGACTCGAAAACCAGACTCCAGATCCAGACAACGGGTTTAGTGAACTCTTGGTGGGCCTGTGTCGGGAAGCGGACTCGAGCGCAGGGCTCAAGCTCCAGACAATGGGTTTACTAATCTCTGGGAGGGCCTGTGTCGGGTAGCGGACTCAAGCACAGGAATCGAGCATACTACTCAAGGTCCAGACAACGGGTTTAGTGAACTCTGGGAGGGCCTGTGTCGGGTCGTGGACTCGAGAACAGGACTCGAGCTCCAGACAATGGGGTTACTGAACTCTGGGAGGGACTGTGTCGGGTAGTGGACTCGAGCTCCAGACAATGGGATTAGTGAACTCTGGGAGTGCCTGTGTTGGGTAGAGGACTCGAGCACAGGACTCGAGCTCCAGACAATCAGATTAATGAACTCTGGGAGGGCCTGTGTAGGGTAGTGGACTCGAAGACCAGGCTCCAGCTCCAGACAATGAGTTTAGTGAACTCTGGGAGGGCCTGTGTCGGGTAGCGGAATTGAACACAGGACTCGAGGTCCCGACAACGGGTTTAGTGAACTCTGGGAGGGCAGGTGTCGGGTAGTGGACTCGAAGACCAGACTCCAGCTCCAGACAATGGGTTTAGTGAACTCTGGGAGGGCCTGTGTCGGTTAGCGGACTCGAGCACAGGAGTCCAGCTCCAGACAATGGTTTCAGGGAACTCTTTGAGGGCCTGTGTTGGATAGCGGACTCGAGCACAGGTCTCCAGCTCCAGACAAAGGGATTAGTGAACTCTGGGAAGGCCTGTGTTGGGTAGTGGACTCGAGTACAGGACTCCAGTTCCAGACAATGGGTTTAGTGAACTCTGGGTGGGCCTGTGTTGGGTAGTGGACTCGAGCACAGGACTCGAGCTCCAGACAATGAGTTTAGTGAACTCTGGGTGGGCCTGTGTTGGGTAGTGGACTCGAGCACAGGTCTCCATCTCCAGACAATGGGTTTAGAGTACTCTGTGAGGGACTGTGTCGAGTAGCGGACTCAAGCACAGGAATCGAGCACAGGACTCAAGGTCCAGACAATGGGTTTAGTAAAATCTGTGAGGGCCTGTGTCGAGTAGCGGACTCGAGCACAGGACTCCAGCTCCAGACAATTGGTTTAGTGAACTCTGGGAGGGCCTGTGTCGAGTAGCGGACTCGAAGACCAACCTCCGACTCCAGACAATGGGATTAATGATCTCTGGGAGGGCCTGTGTCGATTAGCGGACTCGAACACAGGACTCCAGCTCCAGACATTGGGTTTATTGAACTCTGGGAGGGCCTGTGTCTGGTAGCGGACTCGAGCACAGGGATCAAGCGCCAGACAACTGGTTTAGTGAACTCTGGGAGGGCCTGTGTCGATTAGCGGACTCGAGCACTGGACTCCAGCTCCAGACAATGAGTTTAGTAAACTCTGGGAGGGCCTGTGTCGGGTAGTGGACTCGAGCACAGGACTCGAGCTCCAGACAATGAGTTTAGTGAACTCTGGGTGGGCCTGTGTTGGGTAGTGGACTCGAGCACAGGACTCGAGCTCCAGACAATGAGTTTAATGAACTCTGGGAGGGCCTGTGTAGGGTAGTGGACTCGAAGACCAGGCTCCAGCTCCAGACAATGAGTTTACTGAACTCTGGGACGGCCTATGTCGAATAGCGGACTCGAGCACAGGACTCCAGCTCCAGACAATGAGTTTAGTGAACTCTGGGAGGGCCTGTGTCGGGTAGCGGAATCGAGCACAGGTCTCGAGGTCCAGACAACGGGTTTAGTGAACTCTGGGTGGGCCTGTGTTGGGTAGCGGAATCGAGCACAGGACTCGAGGTCCAGACAATGGGTTTAGAGTACTCTGTGAGGGCCTGTGTCGAGTAGCGGACTCGAGAACAGGACTCCAGCTCCAGACAATGGGTTTAGTGAACTCTGGGTGGGCCTGTGTTGGGTAGCGGACTCGAGCACAGGACTCTAGCTCCAGACAATGAGTTTAGTGAACTCTGGGTGTGCCTGTGTTGGGTAGTGGACTCGAGCACAGGTCTCCAGCTCCAGACAATGGGTTTAGAGTACTCTGTGAGGGACTGTGTCGAGTAGCGGACTCAAGCACAGGAATCGAGTACAGGACTCAAGATCCAGACAATGGGTTTAGTAAAATCTGTGAGGGCCTGTGTCGGGTAGCGGACTCGAGCTCCGAACAATCGGTTTAGTGAACTCTGGGAGGGCCTGTGTTGAGTAGCGGACTCGAAGACCAACCTCCGGCTCCAGACAACGGGATTAATGATCTCTGGGAGGGCCGGTGTTGGGTAGCGGATTCGAACACAGGACTCGAGCTCCAGACAATGGGATTAGTGAACTCTGGGAGGGCCTGTGTCTGGTAGCGGACTCAAGCACGGGGATCAAGCGCCAGACAATGGGTTTAGTGAACTCTGGGAGACCCTGTGTCGTGTAGCGGACTAGAACACCAGACTCCAGCTCCAGACAACGGGTTTAGTGAACTCTGGGAGGGCCTGTGTCGGGTAGTGGACTCGAGCACAGGACTCGAGCTCCAGACAATGGGATTAGTGAACTCTGGGAGGGCCTGTGTCTGGTAGCGGACTCCAGCACGGGGATCAAGCGCCAGACAATGGGTTTAGTGAACTCTGGGAGACCCTGTGTCGTGTAGCCGACTAGAACACCAGACTCCAGCTCCAGACAACGGGTTTAGTGAACTCTAGGAGGGCCTGTGTCGAGTAGCGGACTCGAGCACAGGGCTCGAGGTCCAGACAACGGGTTTAGTGAAGTCTGGGAGGGCCTGTGTCGGGTAGTGGACTCGAGCACAGGACTCGAGCTCCAGACAATGGGATTAGTGAACTCTGGGAGGGCCTGTGTCGGGTAGCGGAATCGAGCACAGGACTCGAGGTCCAGACAATGGGTTTACTGAACTCTGGGAGGGCCTGTGTCGGGTAGTGGATTCAAAGACCAGACTCCAGTTCCAGACAGTGAGTTTAGTAAACTCTGGGAGGGCCTGTGTCGGGTAGCGGACTCGAGCACAGGTCTCCAGTTCCAGACAATGGGTTTAGTGCACTCTGGGAGGGCCTGTGTCAGGTAGCGGACTCGAGCACAGGACTCGAGGACCAGACAACGGGTTTACTGATCTCTGGGAGGGCCTGTGTCGGGTAGCGGACTCGAGCGCAAGGCTCAAGCTCCAGACAATGGGTTTACTAATCTCTGGGAGGGCCTGTGTCGGGAAGCGGACTCGAGCGCAGGGCTCAAGCTCCAGACAATGGGTTTACTAATCTCTGGGAGGGCCTGAGTCGGGTAGCGGACTCGAGCTCCAGACAATGGGATTAGTGAACTCTGGGAGTGCCTGTGTTGGGTAGTGGACTCGAGCACAGGACTCGAGCTCCAGACAATGAGTTTAATGAACTCTGGGAGGGCCTGTGTAGGGTAGCGGAATCGAGCACAGGACTCGAGGTCCAGACAACGGGTTTAGTGAACTCTGGGAGGGCCGGTGTCGGGTAGTGGACTCGAAGACCAGACTCCAGCTCCAGACAATGAGTTTAGTGAACTCTGGGAGGGCCTGTGTCGGGTAGCGGAATCGAGCACAGGACTCGAGGTCCAGACAACGGGTTTAGTGAACTCTGGGAGGGCCGGTGTCGGGTAGTGGACTCGAAGACCAGACTCCAGCTCCAGACAATGAGTTTAGTGAACTCTGGGAGGGCCTATGTCGGGTAGCGGAATCGAGCACAGGACTCGAGGTCCAGACAACGGGTTTAGTGAACTCTGGGAGGGCCGGTGTCGGGTAGTGGACTCGAAGACCAGACTCCAGCTCCAGACAATGGGTTTAGTGAACTCTGGGAGGGCCTGTGTCGGGTAGCGGACTCGAGCACAGGAGTCCAGCTCCAGACAATGGTTTCAGGGAACTCTGGGAGGGCCTGTGTTGGGTAGCGGACTCGAGCACAGGACTCCTGCTCCAGGCAAAGGGATTAGTGAACTCTGGGAAGGCCTGTGTTGGGTAGTGGACTCGAGTACAGGACTCCAGTTCCAGACAATGGGTTTAGTGAACTCTGGGTGTGCCTGTGTTGGGTAGTGGACTCGAGTACAGGACTCCAGTTCCAGACAACGGGTTTAGTGAACTCTGGGTGGACCTGTGTTGGGTAGTGGACTCGAGCACAGGACTCGAGCTCCAGACAATGAGTTTAGTGAACTCTGGGTGTGCCTGTGTTAGGTAGTGGACTCGAGCACAGGACTCGAGCTCCAGACAATGAGTTTAGTGAACTCTGGGTGTGCCTGTGTTGGGTAGTGGACTCGAGCACAGGACTCCAGCTCCAGACAATGGGTTTAGAGTACTCTGTGAGGGACTGTGTCGAGTAGCGGACTCAAGCACAGGAATCGAGCACAGGACTCAAGGTCCAGACAATGGGTTTAGTGAACTCTGCGAGGGCCTGTGTCGGGTAGCGGACTCGAGCACAGGACTCCAGCTCCAGACAATGGGATTAGTGACCTCGGGGAGGGCCTATGTCTGGTAGCGGACTCGAGCTCCGAACAATCGGTTTAGTGAACTCTGGGAGGGCCTGTGTCGAGTAGCGGACTCGAAGACGAACCTCCGGCTCCAGACAACGGGATTAATGATCTCTGGGAGGGCCTGTGTCGATTAGCGGACTCGAACACAGGACTCCAGCTCCAGAGAATGGGTTTAGTGAACTCTGGGAGGGCCTGTGTCTGGTAGCGTACTCGAGCACAGGGATCAAGCACCAGACAACGGGTTTAGTAAACTCTGAGAAGGCCTTGGTCGGGTAGCGGACTCGAGCACTGTACTCCAGATCCAGACAACGGGTTTAGTGAACTCTAGGAGGGCCTGTCCCGGTAGCGGAATCGAGCACAGGACTCGAGGTCCAGACAATGGGTTTACTGAACTCTGGGAGGGACTGTGTCGAGTTCCGGAATAGAACACCAGACTCCAGCTCCAGAGAACGGGTTTAGTGAACTCTGGGAGGGCCTGTGTCGGGTAGTGGATTCGAAGACCAGACTCCAGTACCAGACAGTGAGTTTAGTAAACTCTGGGAGGGCCTGTGTCGAATAGCGGACTCGAGCTCAGGACTCCAGCTCCAGACAATGGGTTTACTGATCTCTGGGAGGGCCTGTGTCGGGTAGCGGACTCGAGCACAGGGCTCAAGCTCCAGACAATGGGTTTACTAATCTCTGGGAGGGCCTGTGTCGGGAAGCGGACTCGAGCGCAGGGCTCAAGCTCCAGACAATGGGTTTACTAATCTCTGGGAGGGCCTGTGTCGGGTAGCGGACTTGAGCACAGGACTCCAGCTCCAGACAATGGGTTTACTGATTTCTGGGAGGGCCTGTGTCGGGTAGCGGACTCGAGCGGAGGGCTCAAGCTCCAGACAATGGGTTTACTAATCTCTGGGAGGGCCTGTGTCGGGTAGACGACTCGACCACAGGACTCCAGCTCCAGAAAATGTGTTTAGAGAACTCTGGGAGGGCCTGTGTCGAGCAGCGGACTCAAGCACAGGAATCGAGCACAGGACTCAAGGTCCAGACAATGGGTTTAGTAAAATCTGTGAGGGCCTGTGTCGAGTAGCGGACTCGAGAACAGGACTCCAGCTCCAGACAATGGGATTAGTGACCTCGGGGATGGCCTGTGTCTGGTAGCGAACTCGTGCACAGGGCTTAAGCTCCAGACAATGGGTTTAGTGAACTCTGCGAGGGCCTGTGTCGGGTAGCGGACTCGAGCTCCGAACAATCGGTTTAGTGAACTCTGGGAGGGCCTGTGTTGAGTAGCGGACTCGAAGACCAACCTCCGGCTCCAGACAACGGGATTAATGATCTCTGGGAGGGCCTGTGTCGATTAGCGGACTCGAACACAGGACTCCAGCTCCAGAGAATGGGTTTAGTGAACTCTGGGAGGGCCTGTGTCTGGTAGCGGACTCGAGCACAGGGATCAAGCGCCAGACAACGGGTTTAGTGAACTCTGAGAAGGCCTTGGTCGGGTAGCGGACTCGAGCACTGTACTCCAGCTCCAGACAATGAGTTTAGTAAACTCTGGGAGGGTCTGTGTTTGGTAGTTGGCTCGAGCACAGGTCTCCAGCTCCAGACAATGGGTTTAGTGAACTCTGGGAGGGCCTGTGTCGGGTAGTGGACTCGAGCACAGGACTCGAGCTCCAGACAATGGGATTAGTGAACTCTGGGAGGGCCTCTGTCTGGTAGCGGACTCGAGCACAGGGATCAAGCGCCAGACAATGGGTTTAATGAACTCTGGGAGACCCTGTGTCGTGTAGCGGACCAGAACACCAGACTCCAGCTCCAGACAACGGGTTTAGTGAGCTCTAGGAAGGCCTGTGTCGAGTAGCGGACTCGAGCACAGGGCTCGAGGTCCAGACAACGGGTTTAGTGAACTCTGGGAGGGCCGGTGTCGGGTAGTGGACTCGAGCACAGGACTCCAGCTCCAGACAATGGGTTTAGTGAACTCTGGGAGGGCCAGTGTTGGGTAGTGGACTCGAGCACAGGACTCCAGCTCCAGACAACGGGTTTAGTGAACTCTGGGAGGGCCGGTGTCGGGTAGTGGACTCGAGCACAGGACTCCAGCTCCAGACAATGGGTTTAGTGAACTCTGGGAGGGCCAGTGTTGGGTAGTGGACTCGAGCACAGGACTCCAGCTCCAGACAATGGGTTTAGTGAACTCTGGGAGGGCCAGTGTTGGGTAGTGGACTCGAGCACAGGACTCCAGCTCCAGACAATGGGTTTAGTGAACTCTGGGAGGGCCAGTGTCGGGTAGTGGACTCGAAGACCAGACTCCAGCTCCAGACAATGGGTTTAGTGAACTCTGGGAGGGCCTGTGTCGGGTAGTGGACTCGAGCACAGGACTCGAGCTCCAGACAATGGGATTAGTGAACTCTGGGAGGGCCTGTGTCTGGTAGCGGACTCGAGCACAGGACTCGAGGTCCAGACAATGGGTTTAGTGAACTCTGGGAGGGCCTGTGTCGGGTAGTGGATTCGAAGACCAGACTCCAGATCCAGACAACGGGTTTAGTAAACTCTGGGAGGGCCTGTGTTGGGTAGCGGACTTGAGCACAGGACTCCAGCTCCAGACAATGGGTTTACTGATCTCTGGGAGGGCCTGTGTCGGGTAGCGGACTCGAGCGGAGGGCTCAAGCTCCAGACAATGGGTTTACTAATCTCTGGGAGGGCCTGTGTCGGGTAGACGACTCGACCACAGGACTCCAGCTCCAGAAAATGTGTTTAGAGAACTCTGGGAGGGCCTGTGTCGAGTAGCGGACTCGAGAACAGGACTCCAGCTCCAGACAATGGGATTAGTGACCTCGGGGAGGGCCTGTGTCTGGTAGCGAACTCGTGCACAGGGCTTAAGCTCCAGACAATGGGTTTAGTGAACTCTGCGAGGGCCTGTGTCGGGTAGCGGACTCGAGCTCCGAACAATCGGTTTAGTGAACTCTGGGAGGGCCTGTGTCGAGTAGCGGACTCGAACACAGGACTCCAGCTCCAGACATTGGGTTTAGTGAACTCTGGGAGGGCCTGTGTCGAGCAGCGGACTCGAGCACAGGGCTCGAGGTCCAGACAATGGGTTTAGTGAACTCTGGGTGGGCCTGTGTTGGGTAGCGGAATCGAGCACAGGACTCGAGGTCCAGACAATGGGTTTAGAGTACTCTGTGAGGGCCTGTGTCGAGTAGCGGACTCGAGAACAGGACTCCAGCTCCAGACAATGGGTTTAGTTAACTCTGGGTGGGCCTGTGTTGGGTAGCGGACTCGAGCACAGGACTCTAGCTCCAGACAATGAGTTTAGTGAACTCTGGGTGTGCCTGTGTTGGGTAGTGGACTCGAGCACAGGTCTCCAGCTCCAGACAATGGGTTTAGAGTACTCTGTGAGGGACTGTGTCGAGTAGCGGACTCAAGCACAGGAATCGAGTACAGGACTCAAGATCCAGACAATGGGTTTAGTAAAATCTGTGAGGGCCTGTGTCGGGTAGCCGACTCGAGCTCCGAACAATCGGTTTAGTGAACTCTGGGAGGGCCTGTGTTGAGTAGCGGACTCGAAGACCAACCTCCGGCTCCAGACAACGGGATTAATGATCTCTGGGAGGGCCGGTGTTGGGTAGCGGATTCGAACACAGGACTCGAGCTCCAGACAATGGGATTAGTGAACTCTGGGAGGGCCTGTGTCTGGTAGCGGACTCAAGCACGGGGATCAAGCGCCAGACAATGGGTTTAGTGAACTCTGGGAGACCCTGTGTCGTGTAGCGGACTAGAACACCAGACTCCAGCTCCAGACAACGGGTTTAGTGAACTCTGGGAGGGCCTGTGTCGGGTAGTGGACTCGAGCACAGGACTCGAGCTCCAGACAATGGGATTAGTGAACTCTGGGAGGGCCTGTGTCTGGTAGCGGACTCAAGCACGGGGATCAAGCGCCAGACAATGGGTTTAGTGAACTCTGGGAGACCCTGTGTCGTGTAGCCGACTAGAACACCAGACTCCAGCTCCAGACAACGGGTTTAGTGAACTCTAGGAGGGCCTGTGTCGAGTAGCGGACTCGAGCACAGGGCTCGAGGTCCAGACAACGGGTTTAGTGAAGTCTGGGAGGGCCTGTGTCGGGTAGTGGACTTGAGCACAGGACTCGAGCTCCAGACAATGGGATTAGTGAACTCTGGGAGGGCCTGTGTCGGGTAGCGGAATCGAGCACAGGACTCGAGGTCCAGACAATGGGTTTACTGAACTCTGGGAGGGCCTGTGTCGGGTAGTGGATTCAAAGACCAGACTCCAGTTCCAGACAGTGAGTTTAGTAAACTCTGGGAGGGCCTGTGTCGGGTAGCGGACTCGAGCACAGGACTCCAGCTCCAGACAATGAGTTTAGTGCACTCTGGGAGGGCCTGTGTCAGGTAGCGGACTCGAGCACAGGACTCGAGGACCAGACAACGGGTTTAGTGCACTCTGGGAGGGCCTGTGTCAGGTAGCGGACTCGAGCACAGGACTCGAGGACCAGACAACGGGTTTAGTGAACTCTGGGAGGGCCTGTGTCGGGTAGTGGATTCGAAGACCAGACTCCAGTTCCAGACAGTGAGTTTAGTAAACTCTGGGAGGGCCAGTGTTGGGTAGCGGACTCGAGCGCAAGGCTCAAGCTCCAGACAATGGGTTTACTAATCTCTGGGAGGGCCTGTGTCGGGTAGCGGACTCGAGCGCAAGGCTCAAGCTCCAGACAATGGGTTTACTAATCTCTGGGAGGGCCTGTGTCGGGAAGCGGACTCGAGCGCAGGGCTCAAGCTCCAGACAATGGGTTTACTGATCTCTGGGAGGGCCTGTGTCGGGTAGCGGACTCGAGCGCAAGGCTCAAGCTCCAGACAATGGGTTTACTAATCTCTGGGAGGGCCTGTGTCGGGAAGCGGACTCGAGCGCAGGGCTCAAGCTCCAGACAATGGGTTTACTAATCTCTGGGAGGGCCTGAGTCGGGTAGCGGACTCGAGCTCCAGACATTGGGTTTAGTGAACTCTGGGAGGGCCTGTGTCGAGTAGCGGACTCGAGCACAGGGCTCGAGGTCCAGACAATGGGTTTAGTGAACTCTGGGTGGGCCTGTGTTGGGTAGCGGAATCGAGCACAGGACTCGAGGTCCAGACAATGGGTTTAGAGTACTCTGTGAGGGCCTGTGTCGAGTAGCGGACTCGAGAACAGGACTCCAGCTCCAGACAATGGGTTTAGTGAACTCTGGGTGGGCCTGTGTTGGGTAGCGGACTCGAGCACAGGACTCTAGCTCCAGACAATGAGTTTAGTGAACTCTGGGTGTGCCTGTGTTGGGTAGTGGACTCGAGCACAGGTCTCCAGCTCCAGACAATGGGTTTAGAGTACTCTGTGAGGGACTGTGTCGAGTAGCGGACTCAAGCACAGGAATCGAGTACAGGACTCAAGATCCAGACAATGGGTTTAGTAAAATCTGTGAGGGCCTGTGTCGGGTAGCCGACTCGAGCTCCGAACAATCGGTTTAGTGAACTCTGGGAGGGCCTGTGTTGAGTAGCGGACTCGAAGACCAACCTCCGGCTCC
The DNA here is from genome assembly GCF_030144855.1 of Hypanus sabinus. Classification (NCBI taxonomy): domain Eukaryota; kingdom Metazoa; phylum Chordata; class Chondrichthyes; order Myliobatiformes; family Dasyatidae; genus Hypanus; species Hypanus sabinus. The sequence continues at coordinate 6,431,753 of NC_082731.1, read as the reverse complement.
AGACAACGGGATTAATGATCTCTGGGAGGGCTGGTGTTGGGTAGCGGATTCGAACACAGGACTCGAGCTCCAGACAATGGGATTAGTGAACTCTGGGAGGGCCTGTGTCTGGTAGCGGACTCAAGCACGGGGATCAAGCGCCAGACAATGGGTTTAGTGAACTCTGGGAGACCCTGTGTCGTGTAGCGGACTAGAACACCAGACTCCAGCTCCAGACAACGGGTTTAGTGAACTCTGGGAGGGCCTGTGTCGGGTAGTGGACTCGAGCACAGGACTCGAGCTCCAGACAATGGGATTAGTGAACTCTGGGAGGGCCTGTGTCTGGTAGCGGACTCAAGCACGGGGATCAAGCGCCAGACAATGGGTTTAGTGAACTCTGGGAGACCCTGTGTCGTGTAGCCGACTAGAACACCAGACTCCAGCTCCAGACAACGGGTTTAGTGAACTCTAGGAGGGCCTGTGTCGAGTAGCGGACTCGAGCACAGGGCTCGAGGTCCAGACAACGGGTTTAGTGAAGTCTGGGAGGGCCTGTGTCGGGTAGTGGACTTGAGCACAGGACTCGAGCTCCAGACAATGGGATTAGTGAACTCTGGGAGGGCCTGTGTCGGGTAGCGGAATCGAGCACAGGACTCGAGGTCCAGACAATGGGTTTACTGAACTCTGGGAGGGCCTGTGTCGGGTAGTGGATTCAAAGACCAGACTCCAGTTCCAGACAGTGAGTTTAGTAAACTCTGGGAGGGCCTGTGTCGGGTAGCGGACTCGAGCACAGGACTCCAGCTCCAGACAATGAGTTTAGTGCACTCTGGGAGGGCCTGTGTCAGGTAGCGGACTCGAGCACAGGACTCGAGGACCAGACAACGGGTTTAGTGCACTCTGGGAGGGCCTGTGTCAGGTAGCGGACTCGAGCACAGGACTCGAGGACCAGACAACGGGTTTAGTGAACTCTGGGAGGGCCTGTGTCGGGTAGTGGATTCGAAGACCAGACTCCAGTTCCAGACAATGAGTTTAGTAAACTCTGGGAGGGCCAGTGTTGGGTAGCGGACTCGAGCGCAAGGCTCAAGCTCCAGACAATGGGTTTACTAATCTCTGGGAGGGCCTGTGTCGGGTAGCGGACTCGAGCGCAAGGCTCAAGCTCCAGACAATGGGTTTACTGATCTCTGGGAGGGCCTGTGTCGGGAAGCGGACTCGAGCGCAGGGCTCAAGCTCCAGACAATGGGTTTACTGATCTCTGGGAGGGCCTGTGTCGGGTAGCGGACTCGAGCGCAAGGCTCAAGCTCCAGACAATGGGTTTACTAATCTCTGGGAGGGCCTGTGTCGGGAAGCGGACTCGAGCGCAGGGCTCAAGCTCCAGACAATGGGTTTACTAATCTCTGGGAGGGCCTGAGTCGGGTAGCGGACTCGAGCTCCAGACAATGGGATTAGTGAACTCTGGGAGTGCCTGTGTTGGGTAGTGGACTCGAGCACAGGACTCGAGCTCCAGACAATGAGTTTAATGAACTCTGGGAGGGCCTGTGTAGGGTAGCGGAATCGAGCACAGGACTCCAGCTCCAGACAATGAGTTTAGTGAACTCTGGGAGGGCCTGTGTCGGGTAGCGGAATCGAGCACAGGACTCGAGGTCCAGACAACGGGTTTAGTGAACTCTGGGAGGGCCGGTGTCGGGTAGTGGACTCGAAGACCAGACTCCAGCTCCAGACAATGAGTTTAGTGAACTCTGGGAGGGCCTGTGTCGGGTAGCGGAATCGAGCACAGGACTCGAGGTCCAGACAACGGGTTTAGTGAACTCTGGGAGGGCCGGTGTCGGGTAGTGGACTCGAAGACCAGACTCCAGCTCCAGACAATGAGTTTAGTGAACTCTGGGAGGGCCTGTGTCGGGTAGCGGAATCGAGCACAGGACTCGAGGTCCAGACAACGGGTTTAGTGAACTCTGGGAGGGCCGGTGTCGGGTAGTGGACTCGAAGACCAGACTCCAGCTCCAGACAATGGGTTTAGTGAACTCTGGGAGGGCCTGTGTCGGGTAGCGGACTCGAGCACAGGAGTCCAGCTCAAGACAATGGTTTCAGGGAACTCTGGGAGGGCCTGTGTTGGGTAGCGGACTCGAGCACAGGACTCCAGCTCCAGGCAAAGGGATTAGTGAACTCTGGGAAGGCCTGTGTTGGGTAGTGGACTCGAGTACAGGACTCCAGTTCCAGACAATGGGTTTAGTGAACTCTGGGTGTGCCTGTGTTGGGTAGTGGACTCGAGTACAGGACTCCAGTTCCAGACAACGGGTTTAGTGAACTCTGGGTGGACCTGTGTTGGGTAGTGGACTCGAGCACAGGACTCGAGCTCCAGACAATGAGTTTAGTGAACTCTGGGTGTGCCTGTGTTGGGTAGTGGACTCGAGCACAGGACTCCAGCTCCAGACAATGGGTTTAGAGTACTCTGTGAGGGACTGTGTCGAGTAGCGGACTCAAGCACAGGAATCGAGCACAGGACTCAAGGTCCAGACAATGGGTTTAGTGAACTCTGCGAGGGCCTGTGTCGGGTAGCGGACTCGAGCACAGGACTCCAGCTCCAGACAATGGGATTAGTGACCTCGGGGAGGGCCTATGTCTGGTAGCGGACTCGAGCTCCGAACAATCGGTTTAGTGAACTCTGGGAGGGCCTGTGTCGAGTAGCGGACTCGAAGACGAACCTCCGGCTCCAGACAACGGGATTAATGATCTCTGGGAGGGCCTGTGTCGATTAGCGGACTCGAACACAGGACTCCAGCTCCAGAGAATGGGTTTAGTGAACTCTGGGAGGGCCTGTGTCTGGTAGCGGACTCGAGCACAGGGATCAAGCACCAGACAACGGGTTTAGTAAACTCTGAGAAGGCCTTGGTCGGGTAGCGGACTCGAGCACTGTACTCCAGCTCCAGACAACGGGTTTAGTGAACTCTAGGAGGGCCTGTCCCGGTAGCGGAATCGAGCACAGGACTCGAGGTCCAGACAATGGGTTTAATGAACTCTGGGAGACCCTGTGTCGAGTTCCGGACTAGAAGACCAGACTCCAGCTCCAGACAACGGGTTTAGTGAACTCTGGGAGGGCCTGTCCCGGTAGCGGAATCGAGCACAGGACTCGAGTTCAAGACAATGGGTTTACTGAACTCTGGGAGGGACTGTGTCGAGTTCCGGAATAGAACACCAGACTCCAGCTCCAGAGAACGGGTTTAGTGAATTCTGGGAGGGCCTGTGTCGGGTAGTGGATTCGAAGACCAGACTCCAGTTCCAGACAGTGAGTTTAGTAAACTCTGGGAGGGCCTGTGTTGGGTAGCGGACTTGAGCACAGGACTCCAGCTCCAGACAATGGGTTTAGAGAACTCTGGGAGGGCCTGTGTCGGGTAGCGGACTCGAGCGGAGGGCTCAAGCTCCAGACAATGGGTTTACTAATCTCTGGGAGGGCCTGTGTCGGGTAGACGACTCGACCACAGGACTCCAGCTCCAGAAAATGTGTTTAGAGAACTCTGGGAGGGCCTGTGTCGAGCAGCGGACTCAAGCACAGGAATCGAGCACAGGACTCAAGGTCCAGACAATGGGTTTAGTAAAATCTGTGAGGGCCTGTGTCGAGTAGCGGACTCGAGAACAGGACTCCAGCTCCAGACAATGGGATTAGTGACCTCGGGGAGGGCCTGTGTCTGGTAGCGAACTCGTGCACAGGGCTTAAGCTCCAGACAATGGGTTTAGTGAACTCTGCGAGGGCCTGTGTCGGGTAGCGGACTCGAGCTCCGAACAATCGGTTTAGTGAACTCTGGGAGGGCCTGTGTTGAGTAGCGGACTCGAAGACCAACCTCCGGCTCCAGACAACGGGATTAATGATCTCTGGGAGGGCCTGTGTCGATTAGCGGACTCGAACACAGGACTCCAGCTCCAGAGAATGGGTTTAGTGAACTCTGGGAGGGCCTGTGTCTGGTAGCGGACTCGAGCACAGGGATCAAGCGCCAGACAACGGGTTTAGTGAACTCTGAGAAGGCCTTGGTCGGGTAGCGGACTCGAGCACTGTACTCCAGCTCCAGACAATGAGTTTAGTAAACTCTGGGAGGGTCTGTGTTTGGTAGTTGGCTCGAGCACAGGTCTCCAGCTCCAGACAATGGATTTAGTGAACTCTGGGAGGGCCTGTGTCGGGTAGTGGACTCGAGCACAGGACTCGAGCTCCAGACAATGGGATTAGTGAACTCTGGGAGGGCCTCTGTCTGGTAGCGGACTCGAGCACAGGGATCAAGCGCCAGACAATGGGTTTAATGAACTCTGGGAGACCCTGTGTCGTGTAGCGGACCAGAACACCAGACTCCAGCTCCAGACAACGGGTTTAGTGAGCTCTAGGAAGGCCTGTGTCGAGTAGCGGACTCGAGCACAGGGCTCGAGGTCCAGACAACGGGTTTAGTGAACTCTGGGAGGGCCTGTGTCGGGTAGTGGACTCGAGCACAGGACTCGAGCTCCAGACAATGGGATTAGTGAGCTCTAGGAAGGCCTGTGTCGGGTAGCGGACTCAAGCACGGGGATCAAGCGCCAGACAATGGGTTTAGTGAACTCTGGGAGACCCTGTGTCGTATAGCCGACTAGAACACCAGACTCCAGCTCCAGACAACGGGTTTAGTGAACTCTAGGAGGGCCTGTGTCGAGTAGCGGACTCGAGCACAGGGCTCGAGGTCCAGACAACGGGTTTAGTGAAGTCTGGGAGGGCCTGTGTCGGGTAGTGGACTCGAGCACAGGACTCGAGCTCCAGACAATGGGATTAGTGAACTCTGGGAGGGCCTGTGTCGGGTAGCGGAATCGAGCACAGGACTCGAGGTCCAGACAATGGGTTTACTGAACTCTGGGAGGGCCTGTGTCGGGTAGTGGATTCAAAGACCAGACTCCAGTTCCAGACAGTGAGTTTAGTAAACTCTGGGAGGGCCTGTGTCGGGTAGCGGACTCGAGCACAGGTCTCCAGCTCCAGACAATGGGTTTAGTGCACTCTGGGAGGGCCTGTGTCAGGTAGCGGACTCGAGCACAGGACTCGAGGACCAGACAACGGGTTTAGTGAACTCTGGGAGGGTCTGTGTCGGGTAGCGGACTCGAGCACAGGACTCCAGCTCCAGACAATGGGTTTACTGATCTCTGGGAGGGCCTGTGTCGGGTAGCGGACTCGAGCGCAAGGCTCAAGCTCCAGACAATGGGTTTACTAATCTCTGGGAGGGCCTGTGTCGGGAAGCGGACTCGAGCGCAGGGCTCAAGCTCCAGACAATGGGTTTACTAATCTCTGGGAGGGCCTGAGTCGGGTAGCGGACTCGAGCTCCAGACAATGGGATTAGTGAACTCTGGGAGTGCCTGTGTTGGGTAGTGGACTCGAGCACAGGACTCGAGCTCCAGACAATGAGTTTAATGAACTCTGGGAGGGCCTGTGTAGGGTAGCGGAATCGAGCACAGGACTCGAGGTCCAGACAACGGGTTTAGTGAACTCTGGGAGGGCCGGTGTCGGGTAGTGGACTCGAAGACCAGTCTCCAGCTCCAGACAATGAGTTTAGTGAACTCTGGGAGGGCCTGTGTCGGGTAGCGGAATCGAGCACAGGACTCGAGGTCCAGACAACGGGTTTAGTGAACTCTGGGAGGGCCGGTGTCGGGTAGTGGACTCGAAGACCAGACTCCAGCTCCAGACAATGAGTTTAGTGAACTCTGGGAGGGCCTGTGTCGGGTAGCGGAATCGAGCACAGGACTCGAGGTCCAGACAACGGGTTTAGTGAACTCTGGGAGGGCCGGTGTCGGGTAGTGGACTCGAAGACCAGACTCCAGCTCCAGACAATGGGTTTAGTGAACTCTGGGAGGGCCTGTGTCGGGTAGCGGATTCGAGCACAGGAGTCCAGCTCCAGACAATGGTTTCAGGGAACTCTGGGAGGGCCTGTGTTGGGTAGCGGACTCGAGCACAGGACTCCAGCTCCAGGCAAAGGGATTAGTGAACTCTGGGAAGGCCTGTGTTGGTTAGTGGACTCGAGTACAGGACTCCAGTTCCAGACAATGGGTTTAGTGAACTCTGGGTGTGCCTGTGTTGGGTAGTGGACTCGAGTACAGGACTCCAGTTCCAGACAACGGGTTTAGTGAACTCTGGGTGGACCTGTGTTGGGTAGTGGACTCGAGCACAGGACTCGAGCTCCAGACAATGAGTTTAGTGAACTCTGGGTGTGCCTGTGTTGGGTAGTGGACTCGAGCACAGGACTCCAGCTCCAGACAATGGGTTTAGAGTACTCTGTGAGGGACTGTGTCGAGTAGCGGACTCAAGCACAGGAATCGAGCACAGGACTCAAGGTCCAGACAATGGGTTTAGTGAACTCTGCGAGGGCCTGTGTCGGGTAGCGGACTCGAGCACAGGACTCCAGCTCCAGACAATGGGATTAGTGACCTCGGGGAGGGCCTATGTCTGGTAGCGGACTCGAGCTCCGAACAATCGGTTTAGTGAACTCTGGGAGGGCCTGTGTCGAGTAGCGGACTCGAAGACGAACCTCCGGCTCCAGACAACGGGATTAATGATCTCTGGGAGGGCCTGTGTCGATTAGCGGACTCGAACACAGGACTCCAGCTCCAGAGAATGGGTTTAGTGAACTCTGGGAGGGCCTGTGTCTGGTAGCGGACTCGAGCACAGGGATCAAGCACCAGACAACGGGTTTAGTAAACTCTGAGAAGGCCTTGGTCGGGTAGCGGACTCGAGCACTGTACTCCAGCTCCAGACAACGGGTTTAGTGAACTCTAGGAGGGCCTGTCCCGGTAGCGGAATCGAGCACAGGACTCGAGGTCCAGACAATGGGTTTAATGAACTCTGGGAGACCCTGTGTCGAGTTCCGGACTAGAAGACCAGACTCCAGCTCCAGACAACGGGTTTAGTGAACTCTGGGAGGGCCTGTCCCGGTAGCGGACTCGAGCACAGGACTCCAGCTCCAGAGAACGGGTTTAGTGAACTCTGGGAGGGCCTGTGTCGGGTAGTGGATTCGAAGACCAGACTCCAGTTCCAGACAGTGAGTTTAGTGAACTCTGGGAGGGCCAGTGTTGGGTAGCGGACTCGAGCGGAGGGCTCAAGCTCCAGACAATGGGTTTACTAATCTCTGGGAGGACCTGAGACGGGTAGCTGACTCGAGCACAGGACTCGAGCTCCAGACAATGGGTTTACTGATTTCTGGGAGGGCCTGTGTCGGGTAGCGGACTCGAGCGGAGGGCTCAAGCTCCAGACAATGGGTTTACTAATCTCTGGGAGGACCTGAGACGGGTAGCTGACTCGAGCACAGGACTCGAGCTCCAGACAATGGGTTTAGTGAACTCTTGGAGGGCCTGTGTCGGGTAGACGACTCGACCACAGGACTCCAGCTCCAGAAAATGTGTTTAGAGAACTCTGGGAGGGCCTGTGTCGAGCAGCGGACTCAAGCACAGGAATCGAGCACAGGACTCAAGGTCCAGACAATGGGTTTAGTAAAATCTGTGAGGGCCTGTGTCGAGTAGCGGACTCGAGAACAGGACTCCAGCTCCAGACAATGGGATTAGTGACCTCGGGGAGGGCCTGTGTCTGGTAGCGAACTCGTGCACAGGGCTTAAGCTCCAGACAATGGGTTTAGTGAACTCTGCGAGGGCCTGTGTCGGGTAGCGGACTCGAGCTCCGAACAATCGGTTTAGTGAACTCTGGGAGGGCCTGTGTTGAGTAGCGGACTCGAAGACCAACCTCCGGCTCCAGACAACGGGATTAATGATCTCTGGGAGGGCCTGTGTCGATTAGCGGACTCGAACACAGGACTCCAGCTCCAGAGAATGGGTTTAGTGAACTCTGGGAGGGCCTGTGTCTGGTAGCGGACTCGAGCACAGGGATCAAGCGCCAGACAACGGGTTTAGTGAACTCTGAGAAGGCCTTGGTCGGGTAGCGGACTCGAGCACTGTACTCCAGCTCCAGACAATGAGTTTAGTAAACTCTGGGAGGGTCTGTGTTTGGTAGTTGGCTCGAGCACAGGTCTCCAGCTCCAGACAATGGGTTTAGTGAACTCTGGGAGGGCCTGTGTCGGGTAGTGGACTCGAGCACAGGACTCGAGCTCCAGACAATGGGATTAGTGAACTCTGGGAGGGCCTCTGTCTGGTAGCGGACTCGAGCACAGGGATCAAGCGCCAGACAATGGGTTTAATGAACTCTGGGAGACCCTGTGTCGTGTAGCGGACCAGAACACCAGACTCCAGCTCCAGACAACGGGTTTAGTGAGCTCTAGGAAGGCCTGTGTCGAGTAGCGGACTCGAGCACAGGGCTCGAGGTCCAGACAACGGGTTTAGTGAACTCTGGGAGGGCCTGTGTCGGGTAGTGGACTCGAGCACAGGACTCGAGCTCCAGACAATGGGATTAGTGAACTCTGGGAGGGCCTGTGTCTGGTAGCGGACTCGAGCACAGGACTCGAGGTCCAGACAATGGGTTTACTGATCTCTGGGAGGGCCTGTGTCGGGTAGCGGACTCGAGCGGAGGGCTCAAGCTCCAGACAATGGGTTTACTAATCTCTGGGAGGGCCTGTGTCGGGTAGACGACTCGACCACAGGACTCCAGCTCCAGAAAATGTGTTTAGAGAACTCTGGGAGGGCCTGTGTCGAGTAGCGGACTCGAGAACAGGACTCCAGCTCCAGACAATGGGATTAGTGACCTCGGGGAGGGCCTGTGTCTGGTAGCGAACTCGTGCACAGGGCTTAAGCTCCAGACAATGGGTTTAGTGAACTCTGCGAGGGCCTGTGTCGGGTAGCGGACTCGAGCACTGTACTCCAGCTCCAGACAACGGGTTTAGTGAACTCTAGGAGGGCCTGTCCCGGTAGCGGAATCGAGCACAGGACTCGAGGTCCAGACAATGGGTTTAATGAACTCTGGGAGACCCTGTGTCGAGTTCCGGACTAGAAGACCAGACTCCAGCTCCAGACAACGGGTTTAGTGAACTCTGGGAGGGCCTGTCCCGGTAGCGGACTCGAGCACAGGACTCCAGCTCCAGAGAACGGGTTTAGTGAACTCTGGGAGGGCCTGTGTCGGGTAGTGGATTCGAAGACCAGACTCCAGTTCCAGACAGTGAGTTTAGTGAACTCTGGGAGGGCCAGTGTTGGGTAGCGGACTCGAGCGGAGGGCTCAAGCTCCAGACAATGGGTTTACTAATCTCTGGGAGGACCTGAGACGGGTAGCTGACTCGAGCACAGGACTCGAGCTCCAGACAATGGGTTTACTGATTTCTGGGAGGGCCTGTGTCGGGTAGCGGACTCGAGCGGAGGGCTCAAGCTCCAGACAATGGGTTTACTAATCTCTGGGAGGACCTGAGACGGGTAGCTGACTCGAGCACAGGACTCGAGCTCCAGACAATGGGTTTAGTGAACTCTTGGAGGGCCTGTGTCGGGTAGACGACTCGACCACAGGACTCCAGCTCCAGAAAATGTGTTTAGAGAACTCTGGGAGGGCCTGTGTCGAGCAGCGGACTCAAGCACAGGAATCGAGCACAGGACTCAAGGTCCAGACAATGGGTTTAGTAAAATCTGTGAGGGCCTGTGTCGAGTAGCGGACTCGAGAACAGGACTCCAGCTCCAGACAATGGGATTAGTGACCTCGGGGAGGGCCTGTGTCTGGTAGCGAACTCGTGCACAGGGCTTAAGCTCCAGACAATGGGTTTAGTGAACTCTGCGAGGGCCTGTGTCGGGTAGCGGACTCGAGCTCCGAACAATCGGTTTAGTGAACTCTGGGAGGGCCTGTGTTGAGTAGCGGACTCGAAGACCAACCTCCGGCTCCAGACAACGGGATTAATGATCTCTGGGAGGGCCTGTGTCGATTAGCGGACTCGAACACAGGACTCCAGCTCCAGAGAATGGGTTTAGTGAACTCTGGGAGGGCCTGTGTCTGGTAGCGGACTCGAGCACAGGGATCAAGCGCCAGACAACGGGTTTAGTGAACTCTGAGAAGGCCTTGGTCGGGTAGCGGACTCGAGCACTGTACTCCAGCTCCAGACAATGAGTTTAGTAAACTCTGGGAGGGTCTGTGTTTGGTAGTTGGCTCGAGCACAGGTCTCCAGCTCCAGACAATGGGTTTAGTGAACTCTGGGAGGGCCTGTGTCGGGTAGTGGACTCGAGCACAGGACTCGAGCTCCAGACAATGGGATTAGTGAACTCTGGGAGGGCCTCTGTCTGGTAGCGGACTCGAGCACAGGGATCAAGCGCCAGACAATGGGTTTAATGAACTCTGGGAGACCCTGTGTCGTGTAGCGGACCAGAACACCAGACTCCAGCTCCAGACAACGGGTTTAGTGAGCTCTAGGAAGGCCTGTGTCGAGTAGCGGACTCGAGCACAGGGCTCGAGGTCCAGACAACGGGTTTAGTGAACTCTGGGAGGGCCTGTGTCGGGTAGTGGACTCGAGCACAGGACTCGAGCTCCAGACAATGGGATTAGTGAACTCTGGGAGGGCCTGTGTCTGGTAGCGGACTCGAGCACAGGACTCGAGGTCCAGACAATGGGTTTACTGATCTCTGGGAGGGCCTGTGTCGGGTAGCGGACTCGAGCGGAGGGCTCAAGCTCCAGACAATGGGTTTACTAATCTCTGGGAGGGCCTGTGTCGGGTAGACGACTCGACCACAGGACTCCAGCTCCAGAAAATGTGTTTAGAGAACTCTGGGAGGGCCTGTGTCGAGTAGCGGACTCGAGAACAGGACTCCAGCTCCAGACAATGGGATTAGTGACCTCGGGGAGGGCCTGTGTCTGGTAGCGAACTCGTGCACAGGGCTTAAGCTCCAGACAATGGGTTTAGTGAACTCTGCGAGGGCCTGTGTCGGGTAGCGGACTCGAGCTCCGAACAATCGGTTTAGTGAACTCTGGGAGGGCCTGTGTCGAGTAGCGGACTCGAAGACCAACCTCCGGCTCCAGACAACGGGATTAATGATCTCTGGGAGGGCCTGTGTCGATTAGCGGACTCGAACACAGGACTCCAGCTCCAGAGAATGGGTTTAGTGAACTCTGGGTGGGCCTGTGTCTGGTAGCGGACTCGAGCACAGGGATCAAGCGCCAGACAACGGGTTTAGTGAACTCTGAGAAGGCCTTGGTCGGGTAGCGGACTCGAGCACTGTACTCCAGCTCAAGACAATGAGTTTAGTAAACTCTGGGAGGGTCTGTGTTTGGTAGTTGGCTCGAGCACAGGACTCCAGCTCCAGGCAAAGGGATTAGTGAACTCTGGGAAGGCCTGTGTTGGGTAGTGGACTCGAGTACAGGACTCCAGTTCCAGACAATGGGTTTAGTGAACTCTGGGTGTGCCTGTGTTGGGTAGTGGACTCGAGTACAGGACTCCAGTTCCAGACAACGGGTTTAGTGAACTCTGGGTGGACCTGTGTTGGGTAGTGGACTCGAGCACAGGACTCGAGCTCCAGACAATGAGTTTAGTGAACTCTGGGTGTGCCTGTGTTGGGTAGTGGACTCGAGCACAGGACTCCAGCTCCAGACAATGGGTTTAGAGTACTCTGTGAGGGACTGTGTCGAGTAGCGGACTCAAGCACAGGAATCGAGCACAGGACTCAAGGTCCAGACAATGGGTTTAGTGAACTCTGCGAGGGCCTGTGTCGGGTAGCGGACTCGAGCACAGGACTCCAGCTCCAGACAATGGGATTAGTGACCTCGGGGAGGGCCTATGTCTGGTAGCGGACTCGAGCTCCGAACAATCGGTTTAGTGAACTCTGGGAGGGCCTGTGTCGAGTAGCGGACTCGAAGACGAACCTCCGGCTCCAGACAACGGGATTAATGATCTCTGGGAGGGCCTGTGTCGATTAGCGGACTCGAACACAGGACTCCAGCTCCAGAGAATGGGTTTAGTGAACTCTGGGAGGGCCTGTGTCTGGTAGCGGACTCGAGCACAGGGATCAAGCACCAGACAACGGGTTTAGTAAACTCTGAGAAGGCCTTGGTCGGGTAGCGGACTCGAGCACTGTACTCCAGCTCCAGACAACGGGTTTAGTGAACTCTAGGAGGGCCTGTCCCGGTAGCGGAATCGAGCACAGGACTCGAGGTCCAGACAATGGGTTTAATGAACTCTGGGAGACCCTGTGTCGAGTTCCGGACTAGAAGACCAGACTCCAGCTCCAGACAACGGGTTTAGTGAACTCTGGGAGGGCAAGTCCCGGTAGCGGACTCGAGCACAGGACTCCAGCTCCAGAGAACGGGTTTAGTGAACTCTGGGAGGGCCTGTGTCGGGTAGTGGATTCGAAGACCAGACTCCAGTTCCAGACAGTGAGTTTAGTGAACTCTGGGAGGGCCAGTGTTGGGTAGCGGACTTGAGCACAGGACTCCAGCTCCAGACAATGGGTTTACTGATTTCTGGGAGGGCCTGTGTCGGGTAGCGGACTCGAGCGGAGGGCTCAAGCTCCAGACAATGGGTTTACTAATCTCTGGGAGGACCTGAGACGGGTAGCTGACTCGAGCACAGGACTCGAGCTCCAGACAATGGGTTTAGTGAACTCTTGGAGGGCCTGTGTCGGGTAGACGACTCGACCACAGGACTCCAGCTTCAGAAAATGTGTTTAGAGAACTCTGGGAGGGCCTGTGTCGAGCAGCGGACTCAAGCACAGGAATCGAGCACAGGACTCAAGGTCCAGACAATGGGTTTAGTAAAATCTGTGAGGGCCTGTGTCGAGTAGCGGACTCGAGAACAGGACTCCAGCTCCAGACAATGGGATTAGTGACCTCGGGGAGGGCCTGTGTCTGGTAGCGAACTCGTGCACAGGGCTTAAGCTCCAGACAATGGGTTTAGTGAACTCTGCGAGGGCCTGTGTCGGGTAGCGGACTCGAGCTCCGAACAATCGGTTTAGTGAACTCTGGGAGGGCCTGTGTTGAGTAGCGGACTCGAAGACCAACCTCCGGCTCCAGACAACGGGATTAATGATCTCTGGGAGGGCCTGTGTCGATTAGCGGACTCGAACACAGGACTCCAGCTCCAGAGAATGGGTTTAGTGAACTCTGGGAGGGCCTGTGTCTGGTAGCGGACTCGAGCACAGGGATCAAGCGCCAGACAACGGGTTTAGTGAACTCTGAGAAGGCCTTGGTCGGGTAGCGGACTCGAGCACTGTACTCCAGCTCCAGACAATGAGTTTAGTAAACTCTGGGAGGGTCTGTGTTTGGTAGTTGGCTCGAGCACAGGTCTCCAGCTCCAGACAATGGGTTTAGTGAACTCTGGGAGGGCCTGTGTCGGGTAGTGGACTCGAGCACAGGACTCGAGCTCCAGACAATGGGATTAGTGAACTCTGGGAGGGCCTCTGTCTGGTAGCGGACTCGAGCACAGGGATCAAGCGCCAGACAATGGGTTTAATGAACTCTGGGAGACCCTGTGTCGTGTAGCGGACCAGAACACCAGACTCCAGCTCCAGACAACGGGTTTAGTGAGCTCTAGGAAGGCCTGTGTCGAGTAGCGGACTCGAGCACAGGGCTCGAGGTCCAGACAACGGGTTTAGTGAACTCTGGGAGGGCCTGTGTCGGGTAGTGGACTCGAGCACAGGACTCGAGCTCCAGACAATGGGATTAGTGAACTCTGGGAGGGCCTGTGTCTGGTAGCGGACTCGAGCACAGGACTCGAGGTCCAGACAATGGGTTTACTGATCTCTGGGAGGGCCTGTGTCGGGTAGCGGACTCGAGCGGAGGGCTCAAGCTCCAGACAATGGGTTTACTAATCTCTGGGAGGGCCTGTGTCGGGTAGACGACTCGACCACAGGACTCCAGCTCCAGAAAATGTGTTTAGAGAACTCTGGGAGGGCCTGTGTCGAGTAGCGGACTCGAGAACAGGACTCCAGCTCCAGACAATGGGATTAGTGACCTCGGGGAGGGCCTGTGTCTGGTAGCGAACTCGTGCACAGGGCTTAAGCTCCAGACAATGGGTTTAGTGAACTCTGCGAGGGCCTGTGTCGGGTAGCGGACTCGAGCTCCGAACAATCGGTTTAGTGAACTCTGGGAGGGCCTGTGTCGAGTAGCGGACTCGAAGACCAACCTCCGGCTCCAGACAACGGGATTAATGATCTCTGGGAGGGCCTGTGTCGATTAGCGGACTCGAACACAGGACTCCAGCTCCAGAGAATGGGTTTAGTGAACTCTGGGTGGGCCTGTGTCTGGTAGCGGACTCGAGCACAGGGATCAAGCGCCAGACAACGGGTTTAGTGAACTCTGAGAAGGCCTTGGTCGGGTAGCGGACTCGAGCACTGTACTCCAGCTCCAGACAATGAGTTTAGTAAACTCTGGGAGGGTCTGTGTTTGGTAGTTGGCTCGAGCACAGGTCTCCAGCTCCAGACAATGGGTTTAGTGAACTCTGGGAGGGCCTGTGTCGGGTAGTGGACTCGAGTACAGGACTCGAGCTCCAGACAACGGGATTAGTGAACTCTGGGAGGGCCTGTGTCTGGTAGCGGACTCGAGCACAGGGATCAAGCGCCAGACAATGGGTTTAATGAACTCTGGGAGACCCTGTGTCGTGTAGCGGACCAGAACAGCAGACTCCAGCTCCAGACAACGGGTTTAGTGAGCTCTAGGAGGGCCTGTGTCGAGTAGCGGACTCGAGCACAGGGCTCGAGGTCCAGACAACGGGTTTAGTGAACTCTGGGAGGGCCTGTGTCGGGTAGTGGACTCGAGCACAGGACTCGAGCTCCAGACAATGGGATTAGTGAACTCTGGGAGGGCCTGTGTCTGGTAGCGGACTCGAGCACAGGACTCGAGCTCCAGACAATGGGATTAGTGAACTCTGGGAGGGCCTGTGTCTGGTAGCGGACTCGAGCACAGGACTCGAGGTCCAGACAATGGGTTTAGTGAACACTGGGAGGGCCTGTGTCGGGTAGCGGAATCAAGAACAGGACTCCAGCTCCAGACAATGGGTTTACTGAACTCTGGGAGGGCCTGTGTCGGGTAGTGGATTCAAAGACCAGACTCCAGTTCCAGACAGTGAGTTTAGTAAACTCTGGGAGAGCCAGTGTTGGGTAGTGGACTCGAGCACAGGTCTCCAGCTCCAGACAATGGGTTTAGTGCACTCTGGGAGGGCCTGTGTCGGGTAGCTGACTCGAGCACAGGACTCGAGGACCAGACAACGGGTTCAGTGAACACTGGGAGGGTCTGTGTCGGGTAGCGGACTCGAGCACAGGACTCCAGCTCCAGACAATGGGTTTAGTGAACTCTGGGAGACCCTGTGTCGAGTTCCGGACTGGAACACCAGACTCCAGCTCCAGACAATGGGTTTACTAATCTCTGGGAGGGCCTGTGTCGGGAAGCGGACTCGAGCGCAGGGCTCAATCTCCAGACAATGGGTTTACTAATCTCTGGGAGGGCCTGTGTCGGGTAGCGGACTCGAGCTCCAGACAATGGGATTAGTGAACTCTGGGAGTGCCTGTGTTGGGTAGTGGACTCGAGCACAGGACTCGAGCTCCAGACAATGAGTTTAATGAACTCTGGGAGGGCCTGTGTAGGGTAGTGGACTCGAAGACCAGGCTCCAGCTCCCGACAATGAGTTTAGTGAACTCTGGGAGGGCCTGTGTCGGGTAGCGGAATCGAGCACAGGACTCGAGGTCCAGACAACGGGTTTAGTGAGCTCTGGGAGGGCCGGTGTCGGGTAGTGGACTCGAAGACCAGACTCCAGCTCCAGACAATGGGTTTAGTGAACTCTGGGAGGGCCTGTGTCGGGTAGCGGACTCGAGCACAGGTCTCCAGCTCCAGACAAAGGGATTAGTGAACTCTGGGAAGGCCTGTGTTGGGTAGTGGACTCGAGTACAGGACTCCAGTTCCAGACAATGGGTTTAGTGAACTCTGGGTGGACCTGTGTCGGGTAGTGGACTCGAGCACAGGACTCGAGCTCCAGACAATGAGTTTAGTGAACTCTGGGTGTGCCTGTGTTGTGTAGTGGACTCGAGCACAGGTCTCCAGCTCCGGACAATGGTTTTAGAGTACTGTGTGAGGGACTGTGTCGAGTAGCGGACTCAAGCACAGGAATCGAGCACAGGACTCGAGCTCCGAACAATGGGTTTAGTAAAATCTGTGAGGGCCTGTGTCGAGTAGCGGACTCGAGCCCAGGACTCCAGCTCCAGACAATGGGATTAGTGACCTCGGGGAGGGCCTGTGTCTGGTAGCGGACTCGAGCTCCGAACAATCGGTTTAGTGAACTCTGGGAGGGCCTGTGTCGAGTAGCGGACTCGAAGACCAACCTCCGACTCCAGACAACGGGATTAATGTTCTCTGGGAGGGCCTGTGTCGATTAGCGGACTCGAACACAGGACTCCAGCTCCAGACATTGGGATTATTGCCCTCGGGGAGGGCCTGTGTCTGGTAGCGAACTCGTGCACAGGGCTCCAACTCCAGACAATGGGTTTAGTGAACTCTGGGAGGGCCTGTGTCGAGTAGCGGACTCGAAGACCAACCTCCGACTCCAGACAACGGGATTAATAATCTCTGGGAGGGCCTGTGTCGAGTAGCGGACTCGAAGACCAACCTCCGACTCCAGACAACGGGATTAATGTTCTCTGGGAGGGCCTGTGTGGATTAGCGGACTCGAACACAGGACTCCAGCTCCAGACATTGGGTTTAGTGAACTCTGGGAGGGCCTGTGTCTGGTAGCGGACTCGAGCACAGGGATCAAGCGCCAGACAACTGGTTTAGTGAACTCTGGGAGGGCCTGTGTCGATTAGCGGACTCGAGCACTGGACTCCAGCTCCAGACAATGAGTTTAGTAAACTCTGGGAGGGCCTGTGTCGGGTAGTGGACTCGAGCACAGGACTCGAGCTCCAGACAATGAGTTTAGTGAACTCTGGGTGGGCCTGTGTTGGGTAGTGGACTCGAGCACAGGACTCGAGCTCCAGACAATGAGTTTAGTGAACTCTGGGTGGGCCTGTGTTGGGTAGTGGACTCGAGCACAGGACTCGAGCTCCAGACAATGAGTTTAGTGAACTCTGGGTGGGCCTGTGTTGGGTAGTGGACTCGAAGACCAGGCTCCAGCTCCAGACAATGAGTTTAGTGAACTCTGGGAGGGCCTGTGTCGGGTAGCGGAATCGAGCACAGGATTCGAGGTCCAGACAACGGGTTTAGTGAACTCTGGGAGGGCCGGTGTCGGGTTGAGGACTCGAGCACAGGTCTCCAGCTCCTGACAAAGGGATTAGTGAACTCTGGGAAGGCCTGTGTTGGGTAGCGGACTCGAGTACAGGACTCCAGTTCCAGACAATGGGTTTAGTGAACTCTGGGTGGGCCTGTGTCGGGTAGCGGACTCGAGCACAGGACTCGAGCTCCAGACAATGAGTTTAGTGAACTCTGGGTGGGCCTGTGTTGGGTAGCGGACTCGAGCACAGGACTCCAGCTCCAGACAATGGGTTTAGTGAACTCTGGGAGGGCCTGTGTCGAGTAGCGGACTCAAGCACAGGAATCGAGGACAGGACTCAAGGTCCAGACAATGGGTTTAGTAAAATCTGTGAGGGCCTGTGTCGAGTAGCGGACTCGAGAACAGGACTCCAGCTCCAGACAATGGGATTAGTGACCTCGGGGAGGGCCTGTGTCTGGTAGCGAACTCGTGCACAGGGCTCAAGCTCCAGACAATTGGTTTAGTGAACTCTGCGAGGGCCTGTGTCGGGTAGCGGACTCGAGCTCCGAACAATCGGTTTAGTGAACTCTGGGAGGGCCTGTGTCGAGTAGCGGACTCGAAGACCAACCTCCGGCTCCAGACAACGGGATTAATGATCTCTGGGAGGGCCTGTGTCGATTAGCGGACTAGAACACAGGACTCCAGCTCCAGAGAATGGGTTTAGTGAACTCTGGGAGGGCCTGTGTCTGGTAGCGGACTCGAGCACAGGGATCAAGCGCCAGACAACGGGTTTAGTAAACTCTGAGAAGGCCTTGGTCGGGTAGCGGACTCGAGCACTGTACTCCAGCTCCAGACAATGAGTTTAGTGAACTCTGGGAGGGCCTGTGTCGGGTAGTGGACTCGAGCACAGGACTCGAGCTCCAGACAATGGGATTAGTGAACTCTGGGAGGGCCTGTGTCTGGTAGCGGACTCGAGCACAGGGATCAAGCGCCAGACAATGGGTTCAGTGAATTCTGGGAGACCCTGTGTCGAGTAGCGGACTCCAGCTCCATACAACGGGTTTAGTGAACTCTAGGAGGGCCTGTCCCGGTAGCGGAATCGAGCACAGGACTCGAGGTCCAGACAATGGGTTTAGTGAACTCTGGGAGGGCCAGTGTTGGGTAGTGGACTTGAGCAGAGGACTCCAGCTCCAGACAATGGGTTTCCTGATCTCTGGGTGGGCCTGTGTCGGGAAGCGGACTCGAGCGCAGGGCTCAAGCTCCAGACAATGGGTTTACTAATCTCTGGGAGGGCCTGTGTCGGGTAGCGGACTCAAGCACAGGAATCGAGCACAGGACTCAAAGTCCAGACAATGGGTTTAGTGAACTCTGGGAGGGCCTGTGTCGGGTAGCGGACTCGAGCACAGGACTCGAGCTCCAGACAATGGGGTTACTGAACTCTGGGAGGGCCTGTGTTGGGTAGTGGACTCGAGCTCCAGACAATGGGATTAGTGAACTCTGGGAGTGCCTGTGTTCGGTAGTGGACTCGAGCACAGGACTCGAGGTCCAGACAATGGGTTTAGTGAACTCTGGGAGACCCTGTGTCGAGTTCCAGACTAGAACACCAGACTCCAGCTCCAGAGAACGGGTTTAGTGAACTCTGGGAGGGCCTGTGTCGGGTAGTGGATTCGAAGACCAGACTCCAGTTCCAGACAGTGAGTTTAGTAAACTCTGGGAGGGCCAGTGTTGGGTAGCGGGCTTGAGCACAGGACTCCAGCTCCAGACAATGGGTTTACTGATCTCTGGGAGGGCCTGTGTCGGGAAGCGGACTCGAGCGCACGGCTCAAGCTCCAGACAATGGGTTTACTAATCTCTGGGAGGGCCTGTGTCGGGTAGACGACTCGAGCACAGGACTCCAGCTCCAGACAATGTGTTTAGTGAACTCTGGGAGGGCCTGTGTCGAGTAGCGGACTCAAGCACAGGAATCGAGCACAGGACTCAAGGTCCAGACAATGGGTTTAGTAAAATCTGTGAGGGCCTGTGTTGGGTAGTGGACTCGAGCACAGGACTCGAGCTCCAGACAATGAGTTTAATGAACTCTGGGAGGGCCTGTGTAGGGTAGTGGACTCGAAGACCAGGCTCCAGCTCCAGATAATGAGTTTAGTGAACTCTGGGAGGGTCTGTGTCGGGTAGTGGACTCGAGCACAGGACTCCAGCTCCAGACAATGAGTTTAGTGAACTCTGGTTGGGCCTGTGTTGGGTAGTGGACTCGAGCACAGGACTCGAGCTCCAGACAATGAGTTTAATGAACTCTGGGAGGGCCTGTGTAGGGTAGTGGACTCGAAGACCAGGCTCCAGCTCCAGATAATGAGTTTAGTGAACTCTGGGAGGGCCTGTGTCGGGTAGTGGATTCGAAGACCAGTCTCCAGTTCCAGACAGTGAGTTTACTAAACTCGGGGAGGGCCAGTGTTGGGTAGCGGACTTGAGCACAGGACTCCAGCTCCAGACAATGGGTTTACTGATCTCTGGGAGGGCCTGTGTCAGGTAGCGGACTCGAACACAGGACTCAAGCTCCAGACAATGGGTTTACTAATCTCTGGGAGGGCCTGTGTCGGGAAGCGGACTCGAGCGCAGGGCTCAAGCTCCAGACAATGGGTTTACTAATCTCTGGGAGGGCCTGTGTCGGGTAGCGGACTCAAGCACAGGAATCGAGCACAGGACTCAAGGTCCAGACAATGGGTTTAGTAAAATCTGTGAGGGCCTGTGTCAAGTAGCGGACTCGAGAACGGGACTCCAGCTCCAGACAATGGGTTTAGTGAACTCTGGGAGTGCCTGTGTTGGGTAGTGGATTCGAGCACAGGACTCGAGCTCCAGACAATGAGTTTAATGAACTCTGGGAGGGCCTGTGTAGGGTAGCGGAATCGAGCACAGGACTCGAGGTCCAGACAACGGGTTTAGTGAACTCTGGGAGGGCCGGTGTCGGGTAGTGGACTCGAAGACCAGACTCCAGCTCCAGACAATGAGTTTAGTGAACTCTGGGAGGGCCTGTGTCGGGTAGCGGAATCGAGCACAGGACTCGAGGTCCAGACAACGGGTTTAGTGAACTCTGGGAGGGCCGGTGTCGGGTAGTGGACTCGAAGACCAGACTCCAGCTCCAGACAATGAGTTTAGTGAACTCTGGGAGGGCCTGTGTCGGGTAGCGGAATCGAGCACAGGACTCGAGGTCCAGGCAACGGGTTTAGTGAACTCTGGGAGGGCCGGTGTCGGGTAGTGGACTCGAAGACCAGACTCCAGCTCCAGACAATGGGTTTAGTGAACTCTGGGAGGGCCTGTGTCGGGTAGCGGATTCGAGCACAGGAGTCCAGCTCCAGACAATGGTTTCAGGGAACTCTGGGAGGGCCTGTGTTGGGTAGCGGACTCGAGCACAGGACTCCAGCTCCAGGCAAAGGGATTAGTGAACTCTGGGAAGGCCTGTGTTGGGTAGTGGACTCGAGTACAGGACTCCAGTTCCAGACAATGGGTTTAGTGAACTCTGGGTGTGCCTGTGTTGGGTAGTGGACTCGAGTACAGGACTCCAGTTCCAGACAACGGGTTTAGTGAACTCTGGGTGGACCTGTGTTGGGTAGTGGACTCGAGCACAGGACTCGAGCTCCAGACAATGAGTTTAGTGAACTCTGGGTGTGCCTGTGTTGGGTAGTGGACTCGAGCACAGGACTCCAGCTCCAGACAATGGGTTTAGAGTACTCTGTGAGGGACTGTGTCGAGTAGCGGACTCAAGCACAGGAATCGAGCACAGGACTCAAGGTCCAGACAATGGGTTTAGTGAACTCTGCGAGGGCCTGTGTCGGGTAGCGGACTCGAGCACAGGACTCCAGCTCCAGAGAACGGGTTTAGTGAACTCTGGGAGGGCCTGTGTCGGGTAGTGGATTCGAAGACCAGACTCCAGTTCCAGACAGTGAGTTTAGTGAACTCTGGGAGGGCCAGTGTTGGGTAGCGGACTCGAGCGGAGGGCTCAAGCTCCAGACAATGGGTTTACTAATCTCTGGGAGGACCTGAGACGGGTAGCTGACTCGAGCACAGGACTCGAGCTCCAGACAATGGGTTTACTGATTTCTGGGAGGGCCTGTGTCGGGTAGCGGACTCGAGCGGAGGGCTCAAGCTCCAGACAATGGGTTTACTAATCTCTGGGAGGGCCTGTGTCGAGCAGCGGACTCAAGCACAGGAATCGAGCACAGGACTCAAGGTCCAGACAATGGGTTTAGTAAAATCTGTGAGGGCCTGTGTCGAGTAGCGGACTCGAGAACAGGACTCCAGCTCCAGTCAATGGGATTAGTGACCTCGGGGAGGGCCTGTGTCTGGTAGCGAACTCGTGCACAGGGCTTAAGCTCCAGACAATGGGTTTAGTGAACTCTGCGAGGGCCTGTGTCGGGTAGCGGACTCGAGCTCCGAACAATCGGTTTAGTGAACTCTGGGAGGGCCTGTGTTGAGTAGCGGACTCGAAGACCAACCTCCGGCTCCAGACAACGGGATTAATGATCTCTGGGAGGGCCTGTGTCGATTAGCGGACTCGAACACAGGACTCCAGCTCCAGAGAATGGGTTTAGTGAACTCTGGGAGGGCCTGTGTCTGGTAGCGGACTCGAGCACAGGGATCAAGCGCCAGACAACGGGTTTAGTGAACTCTGAGAAGGCCTTGGTCGGGTAGCGGACTCGAGCACTGTACTCCAGCTCCAGACAATGAGTTTAGTAAACTCTGGGAGGGTCTGTGTTTGGTAGTTGGCTCGAGCACAGGTCTCCAGCTCCAGACAATGGGTTTAGTGAACTCTGGGAGGGCCTGTGTCGGGTAGTGGACTCGAGCACAGGACTCGAGCTCCAGACAATGGGATTAGTGAACTCTGGGAGGGCCTCTGTCTGGTAGCGGACTCGAGCACAGGGATCAAGCGCCAGACAATGGGTTTAATGAACTCTGGGAGACCCTGTGTCGTGTAGCGGACCAGAACACCAGACTCCAGCTCCAGACAACGGGTTTAGTGAGCTCTAGGAAGGCCTGTGTCGAGTAGCGGACTCGAGCACAGGGCTCGAGGTCCAGACAACGGGTTTAGTGAACTCTGGGAGGGCCTGTGTCGGGTAGTGGACTCGAGCACAGGACTCGAGCTCCAGACAATGGGATTAGTGAACTCTGGGAGGGCCTGTGTCTGGTAGCGGACTCGAGCACAGGACTCGAGGTCCAGACAATGGGTTTACTGATCTCTGGGAGGGCCTGTGTCGGGTAGCGGACTCGAGCGGAGGGCTCAAGCTCCAGACAATGGGTTTACTAATCTCTGGGAGGGCCTGTGTCGGGTAGACGACTCGACCACAGGACTCCAGCTCCAGAAAATGTGTTTAGAGAACTCTGGGAGGGCCTGTGTCGAGTAGCGGACTCGAGAACAGGACTCCAGCTCCAGACAATGGGATTAGTGACCTCGGGGAGGGCCTGTGTCTGGTAGCGAACTCGTGCACAGGGCTTAAGCTCCAGACAATGGGTTTAGTGAACTCTGCGAGGGCCTGTGTCGGGTAGCGGACTCGAGCTCCGAACAATCGGTTTAGTGAACTCTGGGAGGGCCTGTGTCGAGTAGCGGACTCGAAGACCAACCTCCGGCTCCAGACAACGGGATTAATGATCTCTGGGAGGGCCTGTGTCGATTAGCGGACTCGAACACAGGACTCCAGCTCCAGAGAATGGGTTTAGTGAACTCTGGGTGGGCCTGTGTCTGGTAGCGGACTCGAGCACAGGGATCAAGCGCCAGACAACGGGTTTAGTGAACTCTGAGAAGGCCTTGGTCGGGTAGCGGACTCGAGCACTGTACTCCAGCTCCAGACAATGAGTTTAGTAAACTCTGGGAGGGTCTGTGTTTGGTAGTTGGCTCGAGCACAGGTCTCCAGCTCCAGACAATGGGTTTAGTGAACTCTGGGAGGGCCTGTGTCGGGTAGTGGACTCGAGTACAGGACTCGAGCTCCAGACAATGGGATTAGTGAACTCTGGGAGGGCCTGTGTCTGGTAGCGGACTCGAGCACAGGGATCATGCGCCAGACAATGGGTTTAATGAACTCTGGGAGACCCTGTGTCGTGTAGCGGACCAGAACACCAGACTCCAGCTCCAGACAACGGGTTTAGTGAGCTCTAGGAGGGCCTGTGTCGAGTAGCGGACTCGAGCACAGGGCTCGAGGTCCAGACAACGGGTTTAGTGAACTCTGGGAGGGCCTGTGTCGGGTAGTGGACTCGAGCACAGGACTCGAGCTCCAGACAATGGGATTAGTGAACTCTGGGAGGGCCTGTGTCTGGTAGCGGACTCGAGCACAGGACTCGAGCTCCAGACAATGGGATTAGTGAACTCTGGGAGGGCCTGTGTCTGGTAGCGGACTCGAGCACAGGACTCGAGGTCCAGACAATGGGTTTAGTGAACACTGGGAGGGCCTGTGTCGGGTAGCGGAATCAAGAACAGGACTCCAGCTCCAGACAATGGGTTTACTGAACTCTGGGAGGGCCTGTGTCGGGTAGTGGATTCAAAGACCAGACTCCAGTTCCAGACAGTGAGTTTAGTAAACTCTGGGAGAGCCAGTGTTGGGTAGTGGACTCGAGCACAGGTCTCCAGCTCCAGACAATGGGTTTAGTGCACTCTGGGAGGGCCTGTGTCGGGTAGCTGACTCGAGCACAGGACTCGAGGACCAGACAACGGGTTCAGTGAACACTGGGAGGGTCTGTGTCGGGTAGCGGACTCGAGCACAGGACTCCAGCTCCAGACAATGGGTTTAGTGAACTCTGGGAGACCCTGTGTCGAGTTCCGGACTAGAACACCAGACTCCAGCTCCAGACAATGGGTTTACTAATCTCTGGGAGGGCCTGTGTCGGGAAGCGGACTCGAGCGCAGGGCTCAATCTCCAGACAATGGGTTTACTAATCTCTGGGAGGGCCTGTGTCGGGTAGCGGACTCGAGCTCCAGACAATGGGATTAGTGAACTCTGGGAGTGCCTGTGTTGGGTAGTGGACTCGAGCACAGGACTCGAGCTCCAGACAATGAGTTTAATGAACTCTGGGAGGGCCTGTGTAGGGTAGTGGACTCGAAGACCAGGCTCCAGCTCCCGACAATGAGTTTAGTGAACTCTGGGAGGGCCTGTGTCGGGTAGCGGAATCGAGCACAGGACTCGAGGTCCAGACAACGGGTTTAGTGAACTCTGGGAGGGCCGGTGTCGGGTAGTGGACTCGAAGACCAGACTCCAGCTCCAGACAATGGGTTTAGTGAACTCTGGGAGGGCCTGTGTCGGGTAGCGGACTCGAGCACAGGTCTCCAGCTCCAGACAAAGGGATTAGTGAACTCTGGGAAGGCCTGTGTTGGGTAGTGGACTCGAGTACAGGACTCCAGTTCCAGACAATGGGTTTAGTGAACTCTGGGTGGACCTGTGTCGGGTAGTGGACTCGAGCACAGGACTCGAGCTCCAGACAATGAGTTTAGTGAACTCTGGGTGTGCCTGTGTTGGGTAGTGGACTCGAGCACAGGTCTCCAGCTCCGGACAATGGTTTTAGAGTACTGTGTGAGGGACTGTGTCGAGTAGCGGACTCAAGCACAGGAATCGAGCACAGGACTCGAGCTCCGAACAATGGGTTTAGTAAAATCTGTGAGGGCCTGTGTCGAGTAGCGGACTCGAGCCCAGGACTCCAGCTCCAGACAATGGGATTAGTGACCTCGGGGAGGGCCTGTGTCTGGTAGCGGACTCGAGCTCCGAACAATCGGTTTAGTGAACTCTGGGAGGGCCTGTGTCGAGTAGCGGACTCGAAGACCAACCTCCGACTCCAGACAACGGGATTAATGTTCTCTGGGAGGGCCTGTGTCGATTAGCGGACTCGAACACAGGACTCCAGCTCCAGACATTGGGATTATTGCCCTCGGGGAGGGCCTGTGTCTGGTAGCGAACTCGTGCACAGGGCTCCAACTCCAGACAATGGGTTTAGTGAACTCTGGGAGGGCCTGTGTCGAGTAGCGGACTCGAAGACCAACCTCCGACTCCAGACAACGGGATTAATAATCTCTGGGAGGGCCTGTGTCGAGTAGCGGACTCGAAGACCAACCTCCGACTCCAGACAACGGGATTAATGTTCTCTGGGAGGGCCTGTGTGGATTAGCGGACTCGAACACAGGACTCCAGCTCCAGACATTGGGTTTAGTGAACTCTGGGAGGGCCTGTGTCTGGTAGCGGACTCGAGCACAGGGATCAAGCGCCAGACAACTGGTTTAGTGAACTCTGGGAGGGCCTGTGTCGATTAGCGGACTCGAGCACTGGACTCCAGCTCCAGACAATGAGTTTAGTAAACTCTGGGAGGGCCTGTGTCGGGTAGTGGACTCGAGCACAGGACTCGAGCTCCAGACAATGAGTTTAGTGAACTCTGGGTGGGCCTGTGTTGGGTAGTGGACTCGAGCACAGGACTCGAGCTCCAGACAATGAGTTTAGTGAACTCTGGGTGGGCCTGTGTTGGGTAGTGGACTCGAGCACAGGACTCGAGCTCCAGACAATGAGTTTAGTGAACTCTGGGTGGGCCTGTGTTGGGTAGTGGACTCGAAGACCAGGCTCCAGCTCCAGACAATGAGTTTAGTGAACTCTGGGAGGGCCTGTGTCGGGTAGCGGAATCGAGCACAGGATTCGAGGTCCAGACAACGGGTTTAGTGAACTCTGGGAGGGCCGGTGTCGGGTTGAGGACTCGAGCACAGGTCTCCAGCTCCTGACAAAGGGATTAGTGAACTCTGGGAAGGCCTGTGTTGGGTAGCGGACTCGAGTACAGGACTCCAGTTCCAGACAATGGGTTTAGTGAACTCTGGGTGGGCCTGTGTCGGGTAGCGGACTCGAGCACAGGACTCGAGCTCCAGACAATGAGTTTAGTGAACTCTGGGTGGGCCTGTGTTGGGTAGCGGACTCGAGCACAGGACTCCAGCTCCAGACAATGAGTTTAGTGAACTCTGGGAGGGCCTGTGTCGAGTAGCGGACTCAAGCACAGGAATCGAGGACAGGACTCAAGGTCCAGACAATGGGTTTAGTAAAATCTGTGAGGGCCTGTGTCGAGTAGCGGACTCGAGAACAGGACTCCAGCTCCAGACAATGGGATTAGTGACCTCGGGGAGGGCCTGTGTCTGGTAGCGAACTCGTGCACAGGGATCAAGCTCCAGACAATTGGTTTAGTGAACTCTGCGAGGGCCTGTGTCGGGTAGCGGACTCGAGCTCCGAACAATCGGTTTAGTGAACTCTGGGAGGGCCTGTGTCGAGTAGCGGACTCGAAGACCAACCTCCGGCTCCAGACAACGGGATTAATGATCTCTGGGAGGGCCTGTGTCGATTAGCGGACTAGAACACAGGACTCCAGCTCCAGAGAATGGGTTTAGTGAACTCTGGGAGGGCCTGTGTCTGGTAGCGGACTCGAGCACAGGGATAAAGCGCCAGACAACGGGTTTAGTAAACTCTGAGAAGGCCTTGGTCGGGTAGCGGACTCGAGCACTGTACTCCAGCTCCAGACAACGGGTTTAGTGAACTCTGGGAGGGCCTGTGTCGGGTAGTGGACTCGAGCACAGGACTCGAGCTCCAGACAATGGGATTAGTGAACTCTGGGAGGGCCTGTGTCTGGTAGCGGACTCGAGCACAGGGATCAAGCGCCAGACAATGGGTTCAGTGAATTCTGGGAGACCCTGTGTCGAGTAGCGGACTCCAGCTCCATACAACGGGTTTAGTGAACTCTAGGAGGGCCTGTCCCGGTAGCGGAATCGAGCACAGGACTCGAGGTCCAGACAATGGGTTTACTGAACTCTGGGAGGGCCTGTGTCGGGTAGTGGACTCGAGTACAGGACTCCAGTTCCAGACAATGGGTTTAGTGAACTCTGGGAGGGCCAGTGTTGGGTAGTGGACTTGAGCAGAGGACTCCAGCTCCAGACAATGGGTTTCCTGATCTCTGGGTGGGCCTGTGTCGGGAAGCGGACTCGAGCGCAGGGCTCAAGCTCCAGACAATGGGTTTACTATTCTCTGGGAGGGCCTGTGTCGGGTAGCGGACTCAAGCACAGGAATCGAGCACAGGACTCAAAGTCCAGACAATGGGTTTAGTGAACTCTGGGAGGGCCTGTGTCGGGTAGCGGACTCGAGCACAGGACTCGAGCTCCAGACAATGGGGTTACTGAACTCTGGGAGGGCCTGTGTTGGGTAGTGGACTCGAGCTCCAGACAATGGGATTAGTGAACTCTGGGAGTGCCTGTGTTGGGTAGTGGACTCGAGCACAGGACTCGAGGTCCAGACAATGGGTTTAGTGAACTCTGGGAGACCCTGTGTCGAGTTCCAGACTAGAACACCAGACTCCAGCTCCAGAGAACGGGTTTAGTGAACTCTGGGAGGGCCTGTGTCGGGTAGTGGATTCGAAGACCAGACTCCAGTTCCAGACAGTGAGTTTAGTAAACTCTGGGAGGGCCAGTGTTGGGTAGCGGGCTTGAGCACAGGACTCCAGCTCCAGACAATGGGTTTACTGATCTCTGGGAGGGCCTGTGTCGGGAAGCGGACTCGAGCGCACGGCTCAAGCTCCAGACAATGGGTTTACTAATCTCTGGGAGGGCCTGTGTCGGGTAGACGACTCGAGCACAGGACTCCAGCTCCAGACAATGTGTTTAGTGAACTCTGGGAGGGCCTGTGTCGAGTAGCGGACTCAAGCACAGGAATCGAGCACAGGACTCAAGGTCCAGACAATGGGTTTAGTAAAATCTGTGAGGGCCTGTGTCGAGTAGCGGACTCGAGAACAGGACTCCAGCTCCAGACAATGGGTTTAGTGAACTCTGGGAGGGTCTGCGTCGGGTAGCGGACTCGAGCACAGGACTCGAGCTCCAGACAATGAGTTTAATGAATTCTGGGAGGGCCTGTGTAGGGTAGTGGACTCGAGCACAGGACTCGAGGTCCAGACAATGAGTTTAGTGAACTCTGGTTGGGCCTGTGTTGGGTAGTGGACTCGAGCACAGGACTCGAGCTCCAGACAATGAGTTTAATGAACTCTGGGAGGGCCTGTGTAGGGTAGTGGACTCGAAGACCAGGCTCCAGCTCCAGATAATGAGTTTAGTGAACTCTGGGAGGGTCTGTGTCGGGTAGTGGACTCGAGCACAGGACTCCAGCTCCAGACAATGAGTTTAGTGAACTCTGGTTGGGCCTGTGTTGGGTAGTGGACTCGAGCACAGGACTCGAGCTCCAGACAATGAGTTTAATGAACTCTGGGAGGGCCTGTGTAGGGTAGTGGACTCGAAGACCAGGCTCCAGCTCCAGATAATGAGTTTAGTGAACTCTGGGAGGGCCTGTGTCGGGTAGTGGATTCGAAGACCAGTCTCCAGTTCCAGACAGTGAGTTTACTAAACTCGGGGAGGGCCAGTGTTGGGTAGCGGACTTGAGCACAGTTCTCCAGCTCCAGACAATGGGTTTACTGATCTCTGGGAGGGCCTGTGTCAGGTAGCGGACTCGAGCACAAGACTCCAGCTCCAGACAATGGGGTTACTGAACTCTGGGAGTGCCTGTGTTGGGTAGTGGACTCGAGCACAGGACTCGAGCTCCAGACAATGAGTTTAGTAAACTCTGGGAGGGCCTGTGTAGGGTAGCCAACTCGAGCACAGGACTCCAGCTCCAGACAATGGGTTTACTGATCTCTGGGAGGGCCTGTGTCAGGTAGCGGACTCGAACACAGGACTCAAGCTCCAGACAATGGGTTTACTAATCTCTGGGAGGGCCTGTGTCGGGAAGCGGACTCGAGCGCAGGGCTCAAGCTCCAGACAATGGGTTTACTAATCTCTGGGAGGGCCTGTGTCGGGTAGCGGACTCAAGCACAGGAATCGAGCACAGGACTCAAGGTCCAGACAATGGGTTTAGTAAAATCTGTGAGGGCCTGTGTCAAGTAGCGGACTCGAGAACGGGACTCCAGCTCCAGACAATGGGTTTAGTGAACTCTGGGAGGGCCTGTGTCGGGTAGCGGACTCGAGCACAGGACTCGAGCTCCAGACAATGGGTTTAGTGAACTCTGGGAGTGCCTGTGTTGGGTAGTGGACTCGAGCACAGGACTCGAGGTCCAGACAATGAGTTTAATGAACTCTGGGAGGGCCTGTGTCGGGTAGCGGACTCGAGCACAGGACTCCAGCTCCAGACAATGGGTTTAGTGAACTCCGGGAGGGCCAGTGTCGAGTAGCGGACTTGAGCACAGGACTCCAGCTCCAGACAATGGGTTTACTGATCTCTGGGAGGGCCTGTGTCGGGTAGCGGACTCGAGCGGAGGGCTCAAGCTCCAGACAATGGGTTTACTAATCTCTGGGAGGGCCTGTGTCGGGAAGCGGACTCGAGCACAGGGCTCAAGCTCCAGACAATGGGTTTACTAATCTCTGGGAGGGCCTGTGTCGGGAAGCGGACTCGAGCGCAGGGCTCAAGCTCCAGACAATGGGTTTACTAATCTCTGGGAGGGCCTGTGTCGGGTAGACGACTCGAGCACAGGACTCCAGCTCCAGACAATGAGTTTAGTGAACTCAGGGAGGGCCTGTGTCGAGTAGCGGACTCAAGCACAGGAATCGAGCACAGGACTCAAGGTCCAGACAATGGGTTTAGTAAAATCTGTGAGGGCCTGTGTCGAGTAGCGGACTCGAGAACAGGACTCCAGCTCCAGACAATGGGTTTAGTGAACTCTGGGAGGGTCTGCGTCGGGTAGCGGACTCGAGCACAGGACTCGAGCTCCAGACAATGGGGTTACTGAACTCTGGGAGGGCCTGTGTCGGGTAGTGGACTCGAGCTCCATACAATGGGATTAGTGAACTCTGGTAGTGCCTGTGTTGGGTAGTGGACTCGAGCACAGTACTCGAGGTCCAGACAATGAGTTTAGTGAACTCTGGTTGGGCCTGTGTTGGTAGTGGACTCGAGGACAGGACTCCAGCTCCAGACAATGAGTTTAATGAACTCTGGGAGGGCCTGTGTAGGGTAGTGGACTCGAAGACCAGGCTCCTGCTCCAGACAATGAGTTTAGTGAACTCTGGGAGGGTCTGTGTCGGGTAGCGGACTCGAGCACAGGACTCCAGCTCCAGACAATGGGTTTAGTGAACTCTGGGAGACCCTGTGTCGAGTTCCGGACTAGAACACCAGACTCCAGCTCCAGAGAACGGGTTTAGTGAACTCTGGGAGGGCCTGTGTCGGGTAGTGGATTCGAAGACCAGACTCCAGTTCCAGACAGTGAGTTTAGTAAACTCTGGGAGGGCCAGTGTTGGGTAGCGGACTCGAGCACAGGGCTCAAGCTCCAGACAATGGGTTTACTAATCTCTGGGAGGGCCTGTGTCGGGAAGCGGACTCGAGCGCAGGGCTCAAGCTCCAGACAATGGGTTTACTAATCTCTGGGAGGGCCTGTGTCGGGTAGACGACTCGAGCACAGGACTCCAGCTCCAGACAATGTGTTTAGTGAACTCTGGGAGGGCCTGTGTCGAGTAGCGGACTCAAGCACAGGAATCGAGCACAGGACTCAAGGTCCAGACAATGGGTTTAGTAAAATCTGTGAGGGCCTGTGTCGAGTAGCGGACTCGAGAACAGGACTCCAGCTCCAGACAATGGGTTTAGTGAACTCTGGGAGGGTCTGCGTCGGGTAGCGGACTCGAGCACAGGACTCGAGCTCCAGACAATGGGGTTACTGAACTCTGGGAGGGCCTGTGTCGGGTAGTGGACTCGAGCTCCAGACAATGGGATTAGAGAACTCTGGGTGGGCATGTGTTGGGTAGTGGACTCGAGCACAGGACTCGAGCTCCAGACAATGAGTTTAATGAACTCTGGGAGGGCCTGTGTAGGGTAGTGGACTCGAAGACCAGGCTCCAGCTCCAGACAATGGGTTTAGTGAACTCTGGGAGACCCTGTGTCGAATTCCGGACTAGAACACCAGACTCCAGCTCCAGAGAACGGGTTTAGTGAACTCTGGGAGGGCCTGTGTCGGGAAGCGGACTTGAGCACAGGACTCCAGCTCCAGACAATGGGTTTACTGATCTCTGGGAGGGCCTGTGTCGGGTAGCGGACTCGAGCGGAGGGCTCAAGCTCCAGACAATGGGTTTACTAATCTCTGGGAGGGCCTGTGTCGGGAAGCGGACTCGAGCGCAGGGCTCAAGCTCCAGACAATGGGTTTACTAATCTCTGGGAGGGCCTGTGTCGGGTAGATGACTCGAGCACAGGACTCCAGCTCCAGACAATGGGGTTACTGAACTCTGGGAGTGCCTGTGTTGGGTAGTGGACTCGAGCACAGGACTCGAGCTCCAGACAATGAGTTTAGTAAACTCTGGGAGGGCCTGTGTAGGGTAGCCAACTCGAGCACAGGACTCCAGCTCCAGACAATGGGTTTAGTGAACTCTGGGAGGGCCTGTGTCGGGTAGCGGACTCGAGCGGAGGGCTCAAGCTCCAGACAATGGGTTTACTAATCTCTGGGAGGGCCTGTGTCGGGTAGACGACTCGAGCACAGGACTCCAGCTCCAGACAATGGGTTTAGTGAACTCTGGAAGGGCCGGTGTTGGGTAGTGGACTCAAAGACCAACCTCCAGCTCCAGACAATGGGTTTAGTGAACTCTGGGAGGGCCTGTGTCGAGTAGCGGACTCAAGCACAGGAATCGAGCACAGGACTCAAGGTCCAGACAATGGGTTTAGTAAAATCTGTGAGGGCCTGTGTCGAGTAGCGGACTCGAGCACAGGACTCGAGCTCCAGACAATGGGTTTACTGATCTCTGGGAGGGCCTGTGTCGGGTAGCGGACTCGAGCGGAGGGCTCAATCTCCAGACAATGGGTTTACTAATCTCTGGGAGGGCCTGTGTCGGGAAGCGGACTCGAGCGCAGGGCTCAAACTCCAGACAATGGGTTTACTAATCTCTGGGAGGGCCTGTGTCGGGTAGCGGACTCGAGCACAGGACTCCAGCTCTAGACAATGGGGTTACTGAACTCTGGGAGTGCCTGTGTTGGGTAGTGGACTCGAGCACAGGACTCGAGCTCCAGACAATGAGTTTAGTGAACTCTGGGTGGGCCTGTGTTGGGTAGTGGACTCGAGCACAGGACTCGAGCTCCAGACAATGGGTTTAGTGAACTCTGGTAGGGCCGGTGTCGAGTTCCGGACTAGAACAACAGACTCCAGCTCCAGAGAACGGGTTTAGTGAACTCTGGGAGGGCCTGTGTCGGGTAGCGGACTCAAGCACAGGAATCGAGCACAGGACTCAAGCTCCAGACAATGGGTTTAGTGAACTCTGGGAGTGCCTGTGTTGGGTAGTGGACTCGAGCACAGGACTCGAGGTCCAGACAATGAGTTTAATGAACTCTGGGAGGGCCTGTGTCGGGTAGCGGACTCGAGCACAGGACTCCAGCTCCAGACAATGGGTTTAGTGAACTCCGGGAGGGCCAGTGTCGAGTAGCGGACTTGAGCACAGGACTCCAGCTCCAGACAATGGGTTTACTGATCTCTGGGAGGGCCTGTGTCGGGTAGCGGACTCGAGCGGAGGGCTCAAGCTCCAGACAATGGGTTTACTAATCTCTGGGAGGGCCTGTGTCGGGAAGCGGACTCGAGCACAGGGCTCAAGCTCCAGACAATGGGTTTACTAATCTCTGGGAGGGCCTGTGTCGGGAAGCGGACTCGAGCGCAGGGCTCAAGCTCCAGACAATGGGTTTACTAATCTCTGGGAGGGCCTGTGTCGGGTAGACGACTCGAGCACAGGACTCCAGCTCCAGACAATGAGTTTAGTGAACTCAGGGAGGGCCTGTGTCGAGTAGCGGACTCAAGCACAGGAATCGAGCACAGGACTCAAGGTCCAGACAATGGGTTTAGTAAAATCTGTGAGGGCCTGTGTCGAGTAGCGGACTCGAGAACAGGACTCCAGCTCCAGACAATGGGTTTAGTGAACTCTGGGAGGGTCTGCGTCGGGTAGCGGACTCGAGCACAGGACTCGAGCTCCAGACAATGGGGTTACTGAACTCTGGGAGGGCCTGTGTCGGGTAGTGGACTCGAGCTCCATACAATGGGATTAGTGAACTCTGGTAGTGCCTGTGTTGGGTAGTGGACTCGAGCACAGTACTCGAGGTCCAGACAATGAGTTTAGTGAACTCTGGTTGGGCCTGTGTTGGTAGTGGACTCGAGGACAGGACTCCAGCTCCAGACAATGAGTTTAATGAACTCTGGGAGGGCCTGTGTAGGGTAGTGGACTCGAAGACCAGGCTCCTGCTCCAGACAATGAGTTTAGTGAACTCTGGGAGGGTCTGTGTCGGGTAGCGGACTCGAGCACAGGACTCCAGCTCCAGACAATGGGTTTAGTGAACTCTGGGAGACCCTGTGTCGAGTTCCGGACTAGAACACCAGACTCCAGCTCCAGAGAACGGGTTTAGTGAACTCTGGGAGGGCCTGTGTCGGGTAGTGGATTCGAAGACCAGACTCCAGTTCCAGACAGTGAGTTTAGTAAACTCTGGGAGGGCCAGTGTTGGGTAGCGGACTCGAGCACAGGGCTCAAGCTCCAGACAATGGGTTTACTAATCTCTGGGAGGGCCTGTGTCGGGAAGCGGACTCGAGCGCAGGGCTCAAGCTCCAGACAATGGGTTTACTAATCTCTGGGAGGGCCTGTGTCGGGTAGACGACTCGAGCACAGGACTCCAGCTCCAGACAATGTGTTTAGTGAACTCTGGGAGGGCCTGTGTCGAGTAGCGGACTCAAGCACAGGAATCGAGCACAGGACTCAAGGTCCAGACAATGGGTTTAGTAAAATCTGTGAGGGCCTGTGTCGAGTAGCGGACTCGAGAACAGGACTCCAGCTCCAGACAATGGGTTTAGTGAACTCTGGGAGGGTCTGCGTCGGGTAGCGGACTCGAGCACAGGACTCGAGCTCCAGACAATGGGGTTACTGAACTCTGGGAGGGCCTGTGTCGGGTAGTGGACTCGAGCTCCAGACAATGGGATTAGAGAACTCTGGGTGGGCATGTGTTGGGTAGTGGACTCGAGCACAGGACTCGAGCTCCAGACAATGAGTTTAATGAACTCTGGGAGGGCCTGTGTAGGGTAGTGGACTCGAAGACCAGGCTCCAGCTCCAGACAATGGGTTTAGTGAACTCTGGGAGACCCTGTGTCGAATTCCGGACTAGAACACCAGACTCCAGCTCCAGAGAACGGGTTTAGTGAACTCTGGGAGGGCCTGTGTCGGGAAGCGGACTTGAGCACAGGACTCCAGCTCCAGACAATGGGTTTACTGATCTCTGGGAGGGCCTGTGTCGGGTAGCGGACTCGAGCGGAGGGCTCAAGCTCCAGACAATGGGTTTACTAATCTCTGGGAGGGCCTGTGTCGGGAAGCGGACTCGAGCGCAGGGCTCAAGCTCCAGACAATGGGTTTACTAATCTCTGGGAGGGCCTGTGTCGGGTAGATGACTCGAGCACAGGACTCCAGCTCCAGACAATGGGGTTACTGAACTCTGGGAGTGCCTGTGTTGGGTAGTGGACTCGAGCACAGGACTCGAGCTCCAGACAATGAGTTTAGTAAACTCTGGGAGGGCCTGTGTAGGGTAGCCAACTCGAGCACAGGACTCCAGCTCCAGACAATGGGTTTAGTGAACTCTGGGAGGGCCTGTGTCGGGTAGCGGACTCGAGCGGAGGGCTCAAGCTCCAGACAATGGGTTTACTAATCTCTGGGAGGGCCTGTGTCGGGTAGACGACTCGAGCACAGGACTCCAGCTCCAGACAATGGGTTTAGTGAACTCTGGAAGGGCCGGTGTTGGGTAGTGGACTCAAAGACCAACCTCCAGCTCCAGACAATGGGTTTAGTGAACTCTGGGAGGGCCTGTGTCGAGTAGCGGACTCAAGCACAGGAATCGAGCACAGGACTCAAGGTCCAGACAATGGGTTTAGTAAAATCTGTGAGGGCCTGTGTCGAGTAGCGGACTCGAGCACAGGACTCGAGCTCCAGACAATGGGTTTACTGATCTCTGGGAGGGCCTGTGTCGGGTAGCGGACTCGAGCGGAGGGCTCAATCTCCAGACAATGGGTTTACTAATCTCTGGGAGGGCCTGTGTCGGGAAGCGGACTCGAGCGCAGGGCTCAAACTCCAGACAATGGGTTTACTAATCTCTGGGAGGGCCTGTGTCGGGTAGCGGACTCGAGCACAGGACTCCAGCTCTAGACAATGGGGTTACTGAACTCTGGGAGTGCCTGTGTTGGGTAGTGGACTCGAGCACAGGACTCGAGCTCCAGACAATGAGTTTAGTGAACTCTGGGTGGGCCTGTGTTGGGTAGTGGACTCGAGCACAGGACTCGAGCTCCAGACAATGGGTTTAGTGAACTCTGGTAGGGCCGGTGTCGAGTTCCGGACTAGAACAACAGACTCCAGCTCCAGAGAACGGGTTTAGTGAACTCTGGGAGGGCCTGTGTCGGGTAGCGGACTCAAGCACAGGAATCGAGCACAGGACTCAAGCTCCAGACAATGGGTTTAATGAACTCTGGGAGGGCCTGTGTCGGGTAGTGGACTCGAAGACCAGGCTCCAGCTCCAGACAATGAGTTTAGTGAACTCTGGGAGGGCCTGTGTCGGGTAGCGGAATCGAGCAGAGGACTCGAGGTCCAGACAATGGGTTTAGTGAACTCTGGGTGGGCCTTGTGTTGGGTACTGGACTCGAGCACAGGACTCGAGCTCCAGACAATGAGTTTAGTGAACTCTGGGTGGGCCTGTGTTGGGTAGCGGACTCGAGCACAGGACTCCAGCTCCAGACAATGAGTTTAGTGAACTCTGGGTGTGCCTGTGTTAGGTAGTGGACTCGAGCACAGGACTCGAGCTCCAGACAATGAGTTTAGTGAACTCTGGGTGTGCCTGTGTTGGGTAGTGGACTCGAGCACAGGTCTACAGCTCCAGACAATGGGTTTAGAGTACTCTGTGAGGGACTGTGTCGAGTAGCGGACTCAAGCACAGGAATCGAGCACAGTACTCAAGGTCCAGACAATGGGTTTAGTAAAATCTGTGAGGGCCTGTGTCGAGTAGCGGACTCGAGAACAGGACTCCAGCTCCAGACAATGGGATTAGTGACCTCGGGGAGGGCCTGTGTCTGGTAGCGAACTCGTGCACAGGGCTTAAGCTCCAGACAATGGGTTTAGTGAACTCTGCGAGGGCCTGTGTCGGGTAGCGAACTCGTGCACAGGGCTCAAGCTCCAGACAATGGGTTTAGTGAACTCTGCGAGGGCCTGTGTCGAGTAGCGGACTCGAGCACAGGACTCCAGCTCCAGACTATGGGATTAGTGATCTCGGGGAGGGCCTGTGTCTGGTAGCGGACTCGAGCTCCGAACAATCGGTTTAGAGAACTCTGGGAGGGCCTGTGTCGAGTAGCGGACTCGAAGACCAACCTCCGACTCCAGACAACGGGATTAATGATCTCTGGGAGGGACTGTGTCGATTAGCGGACACGAACACAGGACTCCAGCTCCAGACATTGGGTTTAGTGAACTCTGGGAGGGCCTGTGTCGAGTAGCGGACTCGAGCACAGGGCTCGAGGTCCAGACAACGGGTTTAGTGAATTCTGGGAGGGCCTGTGTCGGGTAGTGGACTCGAGCACAGGACTCGAGCTCCAGACAATGGGATTAGTGAACTCTGGGAGACCCTGTGTCGAGTTCCGGACTAGAACACCAGACTCCAGCTCCAGAGAACGGGTTTAGTGAACTCTGGGAGGGCCTGTTTCGGGTAGTGGATTCGAAGACCAGACTCCAGTTCCAGACAGTGAGTTTAGTAAACTCTGGGAGGGCCAGTGT
Source organism: Hypanus sabinus (assembly GCF_030144855.1). Lineage (NCBI taxonomy): Eukaryota > Metazoa > Chordata > Chondrichthyes > Myliobatiformes > Dasyatidae > Hypanus > Hypanus sabinus. Next base: position 6,394,949 of record NC_082731.1, on the reverse strand, counting down.
TGGGTAGCGGACTCGAGCACAGGGCTCAAGCTCCAGACAATGGGTTTAGTGAACTCTGGGAGGGCCTGTGTCGGGTAGCGGACTCGAGCACAGGGCTCAAGCTCCAGACAATGGGTTTACTAATCTCTGGGAGGGCCTGTGTCGGGAAGCGGCCTCGAGCGCAGGGCTCAAGCTCCAGACAATGGGTTTACTAATCTCTGGGAGGGCCTGTGTCGGGTAGACGACTCGAGCACAGGACTCCAGCTCCAGACAATGTGTTTAGTGAACTCTGGGAGGGCCTGTGTCGAGTAGCGGACTCAAGCACAGGAATCGAGCACAGGACTCAAGGTCCAGACAATGGGTTTAGTAAAATCTGTGAGGGCCTGTGTCGAGTAGCGGACTCGAGAACAGGACTCCAGCTCCAGACAATGGGTTTAGTGAACTCTGGGTGGGCCTGTGTTGTGTAGTGGACTCGAGCACAGGACTCGAGCTCCAGACAATGAGTTTAGTGAACTCTGGGTGGGCCTGTGTTGGGTAGCGGACTCGAGCACAGGACTCCAGCTCCAGACAATGAGTTTAGTGAACTCTGGGTGTGCCTGTGTTGGGTAGTGGACTCGAGCACAGGACTCGAGCTCCAGACAATGAGTTTAGTGAACTCTGGGTGTGCCTGTGTTGGGTAGTGGACTCGAACACAGGTCTCCAGCTCCAGACAATGGGTTTAGAGTACTCTGTGAGGGACTGTGTCGAGTAGCGGACTCAAGCACAGGAATCGAGCACAGGACTCAAGGTCCAGACAATGGGTTTAGTAAAATCTGTGAGGGCCTGTGTCGAGTAGCGGACTCGAGAACAGGACTCCAGCTCCAGACAATGGGATTAGTGACCTCGGGGAGGGCCTGTGTCTGGTAGCGAACTCGTGCACAGGGCTCAATCTCCAGACAATGGGTTTAGTGAACTCTGCGAGGGCCTGTGTCGGGTAGCGGACTCGAGCACAGGACTCCAGCTCCAGACTATGGGATTAGTGACCTCGGGGAGGGCCTGTGTCTGGTAGCGAACTCGTGCACAGGACTCCAGCTCCAGACAATGGGTTTAGTGAACTCTGCGAGGGCCTGTGTCGGGTAGCGGACTCGAGCTCCGAACAATCGGTTTAGTGAACTCTGGGAGGGCCTGTGTCGAGTAGCGGACTCGAAGACCAACCTCCGACTCCAGACAACGGGATTAATGATCTCTGGGAGGGACTGTGTCGATTAGCGGACACGAACACAGGACTCCAGCTCCAGACATTGGGTTTAGTGAACTCTGGGAGGGCCTGTGTCGAGTAGCGGACTCGAGCACAGGGCTCGAGGTCCAGACAACGGGTTTAGTGAATTCTGGGAGGGCCTGTGTCGGGTAGTGGACTCGAGCACAGGACTCGAGCTCCAGACAATGGGATTAGTGAACTCTGGGAGACCCTGTGTCGAGTTCCGGACTAGAACACCAGACTCCAGCTCCAGAGAACGGGTTTAGTGAACTCTGGGAGGGCCTGTTTCGGGTAGTGGATTCGAAGACCAGACTCCAGTTCCAGACAGTGAGTTTAGTAAACTCTGGGAGGGCCAGTGTTGGGTAGCGGACTCGAGCACAGGACTCCAGCTCCAGACAATGGGTTTACTGATCTCTGGGAGGGCCTGTGTCAGGAAGCGGACTCGAGCGCAGGGCTCAAGCTCCAGACAATGGGTTTACTAATCTCTGGGAGGGCCTGTGTCGGGAAGCGGACTCGAGCGCAGGGCTCAAGCTCCAGACAATGGGTTTTTCTAATCTCTGGGAGGGCCTGTGTCGGGTAGACGACTCGAGCACAGGACTCCAGCTCCAGACAATGTGTTTAGTGAACTCAGGGAGGGCCTGTGTCGAGTAGCGGACTCAAGCACAGGAATCGAGCACAGGACTCAAGGTCCAGACAATGGGTTTAGTAAAATCTGTGAGGGCCTGTGTCGAGTAGCGGACTCGAGAACAGGACTCCAGCTCCAGACAATGGGGTTACTGAACTCTGGGAGGGCCTGTGTCGGGTAGTGGACTCGAGCTCCAGACAATGGGATTAGTGAACTCTGGGTGGGCCTGTGTTGGGTAGTGGACTCGAGCACAGGACTCGAGCTCCAGACAATGAGTTTAATGAACTCTGGGAGGGCCTGTGTCGGGTAGCGGAATCGAGCAGAGGACTCGAGGTCCAGACAACGGGTTTAGTGAACTCTAGGAGGGCCTGTGTCGGGTAGTGGACTTGAGCACAGGAGTCCAGCTCCAGACAATGGTTTCAGGGAACTCTGGGAGGGCCTGTGTTGGGTAGTGGACTCGAGTACAGGACTCCAGTTCCAGACAAGGGGTTTAGTGAACTCTGGGTGGGCCTGTGTTGGGTAGTGGACTCGAGCACAGGACTCGAGCTCCAGACAATGAGTTTAGTGAACTCTGGGTTGTCCTGTGTTGGGTAGCGGACTCGAGCTCAGGACTCCAGCTCCAGTCAATGGGTTTAGTGAACTCTGGGTGGGCCTGTCCCGGTAGCGGAATCGAGCACAGGACTCGAGGTCCAGACAATGGGTTTAATGAACTCTGGGAGACCCTGTGTCGAGTTCCGGACTAGAAGACCAGACTCCAGCTCCAGACAACGGGTTTAGTGAACTCTGGGAGGGCCTGTCCCGGTAGCGGAATCGAGCACAGGACTCGAGGTCCAGACAATGGGTTTACTGAACTCTGGGAGGGACTGTGTCGAGTTCCGGAATAGAACACCAGACTCCAGCTCCAGAGAACGGGTTTAGTGAACTCTCGGAGGGCCTGTGTCGGGTAGTGGATTCGAAGACCAGACTCCAGTTCCAGACAGTGAGTTTAGTAAACTCTGGGAGGGCCAGTGTTGGGTAGCGGGCTTGAGCACAGGACTCCAGCTCCAGACAATGGGTTTACTGATCTCTGGGAGGGCCTGTGTCGGGTAGCGGACTCGAGCGCAGGGCTCAAGCTCCAGACAATGGGTTTACTAATCTCTGGGAGGGCCTGTGTCGGGAAGCGGACTCGAGCGCACGGCTCAAGCTCCAGACAATGGGTTTACTAATCTCTGGGAGGGCCTGTGTCGGGTAGACGACTCGAGCACAGGACTCCAGCTCCAGACAATGTGTTTAGTGAACTCTGGGAGGGCCTGTGTCGAGTAGCGGACTCAAGCACAGGAATCGAGCACAGGACTCAAGGTCCAGACAATGGGTTTAGTAAAATCTGTGAGGGCCTGTGTCGAGTAGCGGACTCGAGAACAGGACTCCAGCTCCAGACAATGGGTTTAGTGAACTCTGGGAGGGTCTGCGTCGGGTAGCGGACTCGAGCACAGGACTCGAGCTCCAGACAATGAGTTTAATGAATTCTGGGAGGGCCTGTGTAGGGTAGTGGACTCGAGCACAGGACTCGAGGTCCAGACAATGAGTTTAGTGAACTCTGGTTGGGCCTGTGTTGGGTAGTGGACTCGAGCACAGGACTCGAGCTCCAGACAATGAGTTTAATGAACTCTGGGAGGGCCTGTGTAGGGTAGTGGACTCGAAGACCAGGCTCCAGCTCCAGATAATGAGTTTAGTGAACTCTGGGAGGGTCTGTGTCGGGTAGCGGACTCGAGCACAGGACTCCAGCTCCAGACAATGGGTTTAGTGAACTCTGGGAGACCCTGTGTCGAGTTCCGGACTACAACACCAGACTCCAGCTCCAGAGAACGGTTTAGTGAACTCTGGGAGGGCCTGTGTCGGGTAGTGGATTCGAAGACCAGTCTCCAGTTCCAGACAGTGAGTTTACTAAACTCTGGGAGGGCCAGTGTTGGGTAGCGGACTCAAGCACAGGATTCGAGCACAGGACTCAAGGTCCAGACAATGGGTTTAGTAAAATCTGTGAGGGCCTGTGTCGAGTAGCGGACTCGAGAACAGGACTCCAGCTCCAGACAATGGGTTTAGTGAACTCTGGGAGGGTCTGCGTCGGGTAGCGGACTCGAGCACAGGACTCGAGCTCCAGACAATGAGTTTAATGAATTCTGGGAGGGCCTGTGTAGGGTAGTGGACTCGAGCACAGGACTCGAGGTCCAGACAATGAGTTTAGTGAACTCTGGTTGGGCCTGTGTTGGGTAGTGGACTCGAGCACAGGACTCGAGCTCCAGACAATGAGTTTAATGAACTCTGGGAGGGCCTGTGTAGGGTAGTGGACTCGAAGACCAGGCTCCAGCTCCAGATAATGAGTTTAGTGAACTCTGGGAGGGTCTGTGTCGGGTAGCGGACTCGAGCACAGGACTCCAGCTCCAGACAATGGGTTTAGTGAACTCTGGGAGACCCTGTGTCGAGTTCCGGACTACAACACCAGACTCCAGCTCCAGAGAACGGTTTAGTGAACTCTGGGAGGGCCTGTGTCGGGTAGTGGATTCGAAGACCAGTCTCCAGTTCCAGACAGTGAGTTTACTAAACTCTGGGAGGGCCAGTGTTGGGTAGCGGACTCGAGCACAGGACTCCAGCTCCAGACAACGGGATTAATGAACTCTGGGAGGGCCTGTGTTGGGTAGCGGACTTGAGCACAGGACTCCAGCTCCAGACAATGGGTTTACTAATCTCTGGGAGGGCCTGTGTCGGGAAGCGGACTCGAGCGCAGGACTCAAGCTCCAGACAATGGGTTTACTAATCTCTGGGAGGGCCTGTGTCCGGAAGCGGACTCGAGCGCAGGGCTCAAGCTCCAGACAATGGGTTTACTAATCTCTGGGAGGGCCTGTGTCGGGTAGCGGACTCAAGCACAGGAATCGAGCACAGGACTCAAGGTCCAGACAATGGGTTTAGTAAAATCTGTGAGGGCCTGTGTCAAGTAGCGGACTCGAGAACGGGACTCCAGCTCCAGACAATGGGTTTAGTGAACTCTGGGAGGGCCTGTGTCGGGTAGCGGACTCGAGCACAGGACTCGAGCTCCAGACAATGGGGTTACTGAACTCTGGTGGGGCCTGTGTTGGGTAGTGGACTCGAGCTCCAGACAATGGGATTAGTGAACTCTGGGAGTGCCTGTGTTGGGTAGTGGACTCGAGCAGAGGACTCAAGGTCCAGACAATGAGTTTAATGAACTCTGGGAGGGCCTGTGTAGGGTAGTGGACTCGAAGACCAGGCTCCAGCTCCAGACAATGAGTTTAGTGAACTCTGGGAGGGTCTGTGTCGGGTAGCGGACTCGAGCACAGGACTCCAGCTCCAGACAATGGGATTAGTGAACTCTGGGAGACCCTGTGTCGAGTTCCAGACTAGAACACCAGACTCCAGCTCCAGAGAACGGGTATAGTGAACTCTGGGAGGGCCTGTGTCGGGTAGTGGATTCGAAGACCAGACTCCAGTTCCAGACAGTGAGTTTAGTGAACTCCGGGAGGGCCAGTGTTGGGTAGCGGACTCGAGCGGAGGGCTCAAGCTCCAGACAATGGGTTTACTAATCTCTGGGAGGGCCTGTGTCGGGAAGCGGACTCGAGCGCAGGGCTCAAGCTCCAGACAATGGGTTTACTAATCTCTGGGAGGGCCTGTGTCGGGTAGACGACTCGAGCACAGGACTCCAGCTCCAGACAATGAGTTTAGTGAACTCAGGGAGGGCCTGTGTCGAGTAGCGGACTCAAGCACAGGAATCGAGCACAGGACTCAAGGTCCAGACAATGGGTTTAGTAAAATCTGTGAGGGCCTGTGTCGAGTAGCGGACTCGAGAACAGGACTCCAGCTCCAGACAATGGGTTTAGTGAACTCTGGGAGGGTCTGCGTCGGGTAGCGGACTCGAGCACAGGACTCGAGCTCCAGACAATGGGGTTACTGAACTCTGGGAGGGCCTGTGTCGGGTAGTGGACTCGAGCTCCATACAATGGGATTAGTGAACTCTGGTAGTGCCTGTGTTGGGTAGTGGACTCGAGCACAGGACTCGAGGTCCAGACAATGAGTTTAGTGAACTCTGGTTGGGCCTGTGTTGGGTAGTGGACTCGAGCACAGGACTCCAGCTCCAGACAATGAGTTTAATGAACTCTGGGAGGGCCTGTGTAGGGTAGTGGACTCGAAGACCAGGCTCCAGCTCCAGACAATGAGTTTAGTGAACTCTGGGAGGGTCTGTGTCGGGTAGCGGACTCGAGCACAGGACTCCAGCTCCAGACAATGGGTTTAGTGAACTCTGGGAGACCCTGTGTCGAGTTCCGGACTAGAACACCAGACTCCAGCTCCAGAGAACGGGTTTAGTGAACTCTGGGAGGGCCTGTGTCGGGTAGTGGATTCGAAGACCAGACTCCAGTTCCAGACAGTGAGTTTAGTGAACTCTGGGAGGGCCAGTGTTGGGTAGCGGACTTGAGCACAGGACTCCAGCTCCAGACAACGGGTTTACTAATCTCTGGGAGGGCCTGTGTCAGGAAGCGGACTCGAGCGCAGGGCTCAAGCTCCAGACAATGGGTTTACTAATCTCTGGTAGGGCCTGTGTCGGGTAGACGACTCGAGCACTGGACTCCAGCTCCAGACAATGTGTTTAGTGAACTCTGGGAGGGCCTGTGTCGAGTAGCGGACTCAAGCACAGGAATCGAGCACAGGACTCAAGGTCCAGACAATGGGTTTAGTAAAATCTGTGAGGGCCTGTGTCGAGTAGCGGACTCGAGAACAGGACTCCAGCTCCAGACAATGGGTTTAGTGAACTCTGGGAGGGTCTGCGTCGGGTAGCGGACTCGAGCACAGGACTCGAGCTCCAGACAATGGGGTTACTGAACTCTGGGAGGGCCTGTGTCGGGTAGTGGACTCGAGCTCCAGACAATGGGATTAGAGAACTCTGGGTGGGCATGTGTTGGGTAGTGGACTCGAGCACAGGACTCGAGCTCCAGACAATGAGTTTAATGAACTCTGGGAGGGCCTGTGTAGGGTAGTGGACTCGAAGACCAGGCTCCAGCTCCAGACAATGGGTTTAGTGAACTCTGGGAGACCCTGTGTCGAATTCCGGACTAGAACACCAGACTCCAGCTCCAGAGAACGGGTTTAGTGAATTCTGGGAGGGCCTGTGTCGGGTAGCGGACTCGAGCGGAGGGCTCAAGCTCCAGACAATGGGTTTACTAATCTCTGGGAGGGCCTGTGTCGGGAAGCGGACTCGAGCGCAGGGCTCAAGCTCCAGACAATGGGTTTACTAATCTCTGGGAGGGCCTGTGTCGGGTAGACGACTCGAGCACACGACTCCAGCTCCAGACAATGGGGTTACTGAACTCTGGGAGTGCCTGTGTTGGGTAGTGGACTCGAGCACAGGACTCGAGCTCCAGATAATGAGTTTAGTAAACTCTGGGAGGGCCTGTGTAGGGTAGCCAACTCGAGCACAGGACTCCAGCTCCAGACAATGGGTTTAGTGAACTCTGGGAGGGCCTGTGTCGGGTAGCGGACTCGAGCGGAGGGCTCAAGCTCCAGACAATGGGTTTACTAATCTCTGGGAGGGCCTGTGTCGGGTAGACGACTCGAGCACAGGACTCCAGCTCCAGACAATGGGTTTAGTGAACTCTGGGAGGGCCGGTGTTGGGTAGTGGACTCAAAGACCAACCTCCAGCTCCAGACAATGGGTTTAGTGAACTCTGGGAGGGCCTGTGTCGAGTAGCGGACTCAAGCACAGGACTCAAGGTCCAGACAATGGGTTTAGTAAAATCTGTGAGGGCCTGTGTCGAGTAGCGGACTCGAGAACAGGACTCCAGCTCCAGACAATGGGTTTAGTGAACTCTGGGAGGGTCTGCGTCGGGTAGCGGACTCGAGCACAGGACTCCAGCTCCAGACAATGTGATTAGTGAACTCTGGGAGTGCCTGTGTTGGGTAGTGGACTCGAGCACAGGACTCGAGGTCCAGACAATGAGTTTAGTGAACTCTGGTTGGGCCTGTGTTGGGTAGTGGACTCGAGCACAGGACTCGAGCTCCAGACAATGAGTTTAATGAACTCTGGGAGGGCCTGTGTAGGGTAGTGGACTCGAGCACAGGACTCCAGCTCCAGACAATGGGTTTAGTGAACTCTGGGAGACCCTGTGTCGAGTTCCGGACTAGAACACCAGACTCCAGCTCCAGAGAACGGGTTTAGTGAACTCTGGGAGGGTCTGCGTCGGGTAGCGGACTCGAGCACAGGACTCGAGTTCCAGACAATGGGTTTAGTGAACTCTGGGAGACCCTGTGTCGGGAAGTGGACTCGAGCACAGGACTCCAGCTCCAGACAATGGGTTTAGTGAACTCTGGGAGGGCCTGTGTCGAGTAGCGGACTCAAGCACAGGACTCGAGCTCCAGACAATGGGGTTACTGAACTCTGGTAGGGCCTGTGTTGGGTAGTGGACTCGAGCTCCAGACAATGGGATTAGTGAACTCTGGGAGTGCCTGTGTTGGGTAGTGGACTCGAGCACAGGACTCGAGGTCCAGACAATGAGTTTAATGAACTCTGGGAGGGCCTGTGTAGGGTAGTGGACTCGAAGACCAGGCTCCAGCTCCAGACAATGAGTTTAGTGAACTCTGGGAGGGTCTGTGTCGGGTAGCGGACTCGAGCACAGGACTCCAGCTCCAGACAATGGGATTAGTGAACTCTGGGAGACCCTGTGTCGAATTCCAGACTAGAACACCAGACTCCAGCTCCAGAGAACGGGTATAGTGAACTCTGGGAGGGCCTGTGTCGGGTAGTGGATTCGAAGACCAGACTCCAGTTCCAGACAGTGAGTTTAGTGAACTCCGGGAGGGCCAGTGTTGGGTAGCGGACTCGAGCGGAGGGCTCAAGCTCCAGACAATGGGTTTACTAATCTCTGGGAGGGCCTGTGTCTGGAAGCGGACTCGAGCGCAGGGCTCAAGCTCCAGACAATGGGTTTACTAATCTCTGGGAGGGCCTGTGTCGGGAAGCGGACTCGAGCGCAGGGCTCAAGCTCCAGACAATGGGTTTACTAATCTCTGGGAGGTTCTGTGTCGGGTAGACGACTCGAGCACAGGACTCCAGCTCCAGACAATGAGTTTAGTGAACTCAGGGAGGGCCTGTGTCGAGTAGCGGACTCAAGCACAGGAATCGAGCACAGGACTCAAGGTCCAGACAATGGGTTTAGTAAAATCTGTGAGGGCCTGTGTCGAGTAGCGGACTCGAGAACAGGACTCCAGCTCCAGACAATGGGTTTAGTGAACTCTGGGAGGGTCTGCGTCGAGTAGCGGACTCAAGCACAGGAATCGAGCACAGGACTCAAGGTCCAGACAATGGGTTTAGTAAAATCTGTGAGGGCCTGTGTCGAGTAGCGGACTCGAGAACAGGACTCCAGCTCCAGACAATGGGTTTAGTGAACTCTGGGAGGGTCTGCGTCGGGTAGCGGACTCGAGCACAGGACTCGAGCTCCAGACAATGGGGTTACTGAACTCTGGGAGGGCCTGTGTCGGGTAGTGGACTCGAGCTCCAGACAATGGGATTAGAGAACTCTGGGTGGGCATGTGTTGGGTAGTGGACTCGAGCACAGGACTCGAGCTCCAGACAATGAGTTTAATGAACTCTGGGAGGGCCTGTGTAGGGTAGTGGACTCGAAGACCAGGCTCCAGCTCCAGACAATGGGTTTAGTGAACTCTGGGAGACCCTGTGTCGAATTCCGGACTAGAACACCAGACTCCAGCTCCAGAGAACGGGTTTAGTGAATTCTGGGAGGGCCTGTGTCGGGTAGCGGACTCGAGCGGAGGGCTCAAGCTCCAGACAATGGGTTTACTAATCTCTGGGAGGGCCTGTGTCGGGAAGCGGACTCGAGCGCAGGGCTCAAGCTCCAGACAATGGGTTTACTAATCTCTGGGAGGGCCTGTGTCGGGTAGACGACTCGAGCACACGACTCCAGCTCCAGACAATGGGGTTACTGAACTCTGGGAGTGCCTGTGTTGGGTAGTGGACTCGAGCACAGGACTCGAGCTCCAGACAATGAGTTTAGTAAACTCTGGGAGGGCCTGTGTAGGGTAGCCAACTCGAGCACAGGACTCCAGCTCCAGACAATGGGTTTAGTGAACTCTGGGAGGGCCTGTGTCGGGTAGCGGACTCGAGCGGAGGGCTCAAGCTCCAGACAATGGGTTTACTAATCTCTGGGAGGGCCTGTGTCGGGTAGACAACTCGAGCACAGGACTCCAGCTCCAGACAATGGGTTTAGTGAACTCTGGGAGGGCCGGTGTTGGGTAGTGGACTCAAAGACCAACCTCCAGCTCCAGACAATGGGTTTAGTGAACTCTGGGAGGGCCTGTGTCGAGTAGCGGACTCAAGCACAGGAATCGAGCACAGGACTCAAGGTCCAGACAATGGGTTTAGTAAAATCTGTGAGGGCCTGTGTCGAGTAGCGGACTCGAGAACAGGACTCCAGCTCCAGACAATGGGTTTAGTGAACTCTGGGAGGGTCTGCGTCGGGTAGCGGACTCGAGCACAGGACTCCAGCTCCAGACAATGGGTTTAGTGAACTCTGGGAGTGCCTGTGTTGGGTAGTGGACTCGAGCACAGGACTCGAGGTCCAGACAATGAGTTTAATGAACTCTGGGAGGGCCTCTGTAGGGTAGTGGACTCGAGCACAGGACTCCAGCTCCAGACAATGGGTTTAGTGAACTCTGGGAGACCCTGTGTCGAGTTCCGGACTAGAACACCAGACTCCAGCTCCAGAGAACGGGTTTAGTGAACTCTGGGAGGGTCTGCGTCGGGTAGCGGACTCGAGCACAGGACTCGAGGTCCAGACAATGGGTTTAGTGAACTCTGGGAGACCCTGTGTCGGGAAGTGGACTCGAGCACAGGACTCCAGCTCCAGACAATGGGTTTAGTGAACTCTGGGAGGGCCTGTGTCGAGTAGCGGACTCAAGCACAGGAATCGAGCACAGGACTCAAGGTCCAGAGAATGGGTTTAGTAAAATCTGTGAGGGCCTGTGTCGAGTAGCGGACTCGAGCACAGGACTCGAGCTCCAGACAATGGGTTTACTGATCTCTGGGAGGGCCTGTGTCGGGTAGCGGACTCGAGCGGAGGGCTCAATCTCCAGACAATGGGTTTACTAATCTCTGGGAGGGCCTGTGTCGGGAAGCGGACTCGAGCGCAGGGCTCAAGCTCCAGACAATGGGTTTACTAATCTCTGGGAGGGCCTGTGTCGGGTAGCGGACTCGAGCACAGGACTCCAGCTCTAGACAATGGGGTTACTGAACTCTGGGAGTGCCTGTGTTGGGTAGTGGACTCGAGCACAGGACTCGAGCTCCAGACAATGAGTTTAGTGAACTCTGGGTGGGCCTGTGTTGGGTAGTGGACTCGAGCACAGGACTCGAGCTCCAGACAATGGGTTTAGTGAACTCTGGGAGGGCCGGTGTCGAGTTCCGGACTAGAACAACAGACTCCAGCTCCAGAGAACGGGTTTAGTGAACTCTGTGAGGCCCTGTGTCGGGTAGCGGACTCAAGCACAGGAATCGAGCACAGGACTCAAGCTCCAGACAATGGGTTTAATGAACTCTGGGAGGGCCTGTGTCGGGCAGTGGACTCGAAGACCAGGCTCCAGCTCCAGACAATGAGTTTAGTGAACTCTGGGAGGGCCTGTGTCGGGTAGCGGAATCGAGCAGAGGACTCGAGGTCCAGACAATGGGTTTAGTGAACTCTGGGTGGGCCTTGTGTTGGGTACTGGACTCGAGCACAGGACTCGAGCTCCAGACAATGAGTTTAGTGAACTCTGGGTGGGCCTGTGTTGGGTAGCGGACTCGAGCACAGGACTCCAGCTCCAGACAATGAGTTTAGTGAACTCTTGGTGTGCCTGTGTTAGGTAGTGGACTTGAGCACAGGACTCGAGCTCCAGACAATGAGTTTAGTGAACTCTGGGTGTGCCTGTGTTGGGTAGTGGACTCGAGCACAGGTCTACAGCTCCAGACAATGGGTTTAGAGTACTCTGTGAGGGACTGTGTCGAGTAGCGGACTCAAGCACAGGAATCGAGCACAGTACTCAAGGTCCAGACAATGGGTTTAGTAAAATCTGTGAGGGCCTGTGTCGAGTAGCGGACTCGAGAACAGGACTCCAGCTCCAGACAATGGGATTAGTGACCTCGGGGAGGGCCTGTGTCTGGTAGCGAACTCGTGCACAGGGCTCAAGCTCCAGACAATGGGTTTAGTGAACTCTGCGAGGGCCTGTGTCGGGTAGCGGACTCGAGCACAGGACTCCAGCTCCAGACTATGGGATTAGTGACCTCGGGGAGGGCCTGTGTCTGGTAGCGGACTCGAGCTCCGAACAATCGGTTTAGAGAACTCTGGGAGGGCCTGTGTCGAGTAGCGGACTCGAAGACCAACCTCCGACTCCAGACAACGGGATTAATGATCTCTGGGAGGGACTGTGTCGATTAGCGGACACGAACACAGAACTCCAGCTCCAGACATTGGGTTTAGTGAACTCTGGGAGGGCCTGTGTCGAGTAGCGGACTCGAGCACAGGGCTCGAGGTCCAGACAACGGGTTTAGTGAATTCTGGGAGGGCCTGTGTCGGGTAGTGGACTCGAGCACAGGACTCGAGCTCCAGACAATGGGATTAGTGAAATCTGGGAGACCCTGTATCGAGTTCCGGACTAGAACACCAGACTCCAGCTCCAGAGAACGGGTTTAGTGAACTCTGGGAGGGCCTGTTTCGGGTAGTGGATTCGAAGACCAGACTCCAGTTCCAGACAGCGAGTTTAGTAAACTCTGGGAGGGCCTGTGTTGGGTAGCGGACTTGAGCACAGGACTCCAGCTCCAGACAAAGGGTTTACTGATCTCTGGGAGGGCCTGTGTCGGGTAGACGACTCGAGCACAGGACTCCAGCTCCAGACAATGTGTTTAGTGAACTCAGGGAGGGCCTGTGTCGAGTAGCGGACTCAAGCACAGGAATCGAGCACAGGACTCAAGGTCCAGACAATGGGTTTAGTAAAATCTGTGAGGGCCTGTGTCGAGTAGCGGACTCGAGAACAGGACTCCAGCTCCAGACAATGGGTTTAGTGAACTCTGGGTGGGCCTGTGTTGTGTAGTGGACTCGAGCACAGGACTCGAGCTCCAGACAATGAGTTTAGTGAACTCTGGGTGGGCCTGTGTTGGGTAGCGGACTCGAGCACAGGACTCCAGCTCCAGACAATGAGTTTAGTGATCTCTGGGTGTGCCTGTGTTGGGTAGTGGACTCAAGCACAGGACTCGAGCTCCAGACAATGAGTTTAGTGAACTCTGGGTGTGCCTGTGTTGGGTAGTGGACTCGAACACAGGTCTCCAGCTCCAGACAATGGGTTTAGAGTACTCTGTGAGGGACTGTGTCGAGTAGCGGACTCAAGCACAGGAATCGAGCACAGGACTCAAGGTCCAGACAATGGGTTTAGTAAAATCTGTGAGGGCCTGTGTCGAGTAGCGGACTCGAGAACAGGACTCCAGCTCCAGACAATGGGATTAGTGACCTCGGGGAGGGCCTGTGTCTAGTAGCGAACTCGTGCACAGGGCTCAAGCTCCAGACAATGGGTTTAGTGAACTCTGCGAGGGCCTGTGTCGGGTAGCGGACTCGAGCACAGGACTCCAGCTCCAGACTATGGGATTAGTGACCTCGGGGAGGGCCTGTGTCTGGTAGCGAACTCGTGCACAGGACTCCAGCTCCAGACAATGGGTTTAGTGAACTCTGCGAGGGCCTGTGTCGGGTAGCGGAGTCGAGCTCCGAACAATCGGTTTAGTGAACTCTGGGAGGGCCTGTGTCGAGTAGCGGACTCGAAGACCAACCTCCGACTCCAGACAACGGGATTAATGATCTCTGGGAGGGACTGTGTCGATTAGCGGACACGAACACAGGACTCCAGCTCCAGACATTGGGTTTAGTGAACTCTGGGAGGGCATGTGTCGAGTAGCGGACTCGAGCACAGGGCTCGAGGTCCAGACAACGGGTTTAGTGAATTCTGGGAGGGCCTGTGTCAGGTAGTGGACTCGAGCACAGGACTCGAGCTCCAGACAATGGGATTAGTGAACTCTGGGAGACCCTGTGTCGAGTTCCGGACTAGAACACCAGACTCCAGCTCCAGAGAACGGGTTTAGTGAACTCTGGGAGGGCCTGTGTCGAGTAGCGGACTCGAGCACAGGACTCCAGCTCCAGACAATGTGTTTAGTGAACTCTTGGTGTGCCTGTGTTAGGTAGCGGACTCGAGCACAGGACTCGAGGTCCAGACAATGGGTTTAGTGAACTCTGGGAGACCCTGTGTCGGGAAGTGGACTCGAGCACAGGACTCCAGCTCCAGACAATGGGTTTAGTGAACTCTGGGAGGGCCTGTGTCGAGTAGCGGACTCAAGCACAGGAATCGAGCACAGGACTCAAGGTCCAGAGAATGGGTTTAGTAAAATCTGTGAGGGCCTGTGTCGAGTAGCGGACTCGAGCACAGGACTCGAGCTCCAGACAATGGGTTTACTGATCTCTGGGAGGGCCTGTGTCGGGTAGCGGACTCGAGCGGAGGGCTCAATCTCCAGACAATGGGTTTACTAATCTCTGGGAGGGCCTGTGTCGGGAAGCGGACTCGAGCGCAGGGCTCAAGCTCCAGACAATGGGTTTACTAATCTCTGGGAGGGCCTGTGTCGGGTAGCGGACTCGAGCACAGGACTCCAGCTCTAGACAATGGGGTTACTGAACTCTGGGAGTGCCTGTGTTGGGTAGTGGACTCGAGCACAGGACTCGAGCTCCAGACAATGAGTTTAGTGAACTCTGGGTGGGCCTGTGTTGGGTAGTGGACTCGAGCACAGGACTCGAGCTCCAGACAATGGGTTTAGTGAACTCTGGGAGGGCCGGTGTCGAGTTCCGGACTAGAACAACAGACTCCAGCTCCAGAGAACGGGTTTAGTGAACTCTGTGAGGCCCTGTGTCGGGTAGCGGACTCAAGCACAGGAATCGAGCACAGGACTCAAGCTCCAGACAATGGGTTTAATGAACTCTGGGAGGGCCTGTGTCGGGCAGTGGACTCGAAGACCAGGCTCCAGCTCCAGACAATGAGTTTAGTGAACTCTGGGAGGGCCTGTGTCGGGTAGCGGAATCGAGCAGAGGACTCGAGGTCCAGACAATGGGTTTAGTGAACTCTGGGTGGGCCTTGTGTTGGGTACTGGACTCGAGCACAGGACTCGAGCTCCAGACAATGAGTTTAGTGAACTCTGGGTGGGCCTGTGTTGGGTAGCGGACTCGAGCACAGGACTCCAGCTCCAGACAATGAGTTTAGTGAACTCTTGGTGTGCCTGTGTTAGGTAGTGGACTTGAGCACAGGACTCGAGCTCCAGACAATGAGTTTAGTGAACTCTGGGTGTGCCTGTGTTGGGTAGTGGACTCGAGCACAGGTCTACAGCTCCAGACAATGGGTTTAGAGTACTCTGTGAGGGACTGTGTCGAGTAGCGGACTCAAGCACAGGAATCGAGCACAGTACTCAAGGTCCAGACAATGGGTTTAGTAAAATCTGTGAGGGCCTGTGTCGAGTAGCGGACTCGAGAACAGGACTCCAGCTCCAGACAATGGGATTAGTGACCTCGGGGAGGGCCTGTGTCTGGTAGCGAACTCGTGCACAGGGCTCAAGCTCCAGACAATGGGTTTAGTGAACTCTGCGAGGGCCTGTGTCGGGTAGCGGACTCGAGCACAGGACTCCAGCTCCAGACTATGGGATTAGTGACCTCGGGGAGGGCCTGTGTCTGGTAGCGGACTCGAGCTCCGAACAATCGGTTTAGAGAACTCTGGGAGGGCCTGTGTCGAGTAGCGGACTCGAAGACCAACCTCCGACTCCAGACAACGGGATTAATGATCTCTGGGAGGGACTGTGTCGATTAGCGGACACGAACACAGAACTCCAGCTCCAGACATTGGGTTTAGTGAACTCTGGGAGGGCCTGTGTCGAGTAGCGGACTCGAGCACAGGGCTCGAGGTCCAGACAACGGGTTTAGTGAATTCTGGGAGGGCCTGTGTCGGGTAGTGGACTCGAGCACAGGACTCGAGCTCCAGACAATGGGATTAGTGAAATCTGGGAGACCCTGTATCGAGTTCCGGACTAGAACACCAGACTCCAGCTCCAGAGAACGGGTTTAGTGAACTCTGGGAGGGCCTGTTTCGGGTAGTGGATTCGAAGACCAGACTCCAGTTCCAGACAGCGAGTTTAGTAAACTCTGGGAGGGCCTGTGTTGGGTAGCGGACTTGAGCACAGGACTCCAGCTCCAGACAAAGGGTTTACTGATCTCTGGGAGGGCCTGTGTCGGGTAGACGACTCGAGCACAGGACTCCAGCTCCAGACAATGTGTTTAGTGAACTCAGGGAGGGCCTGTGTCGAGTAGCGGACTCAAGCACAGGAATCGAGCACAGGACTCAAGGTCCAGACAATGGGTTTAGTAAAATCTGTGAGGGCCTGTGTCGAGTAGCGGACTCGAGAACAGGACTCCAGCTCCAGACAATGGGTTTAGTGAACTCTGGGTGGGCCTGTGTTGTGTAGTGGACTCGAGCACAGGACTCGAGCTCCAGACAATGAGTTTAGTGAACTCTGGGTGGGCCTGTGTTGGGTAGCGGACTCGAGCACAGGACTCCAGCTCCAGACAATGAGTTTAGTGATCTCTGGGTGTGCCTGTGTTGGGTAGTGGACTCAAGCACAGGACTCGAGCTCCAGACAATGAGTTTAGTGAACTCTGGGTGTGCCTGTGTTGGGTAGTGGACTCGAACACAGGTCTCCAGCTCCAGACAATGGGTTTAGAGTACTCTGTGAGGGACTGTGTCGAGTAGCGGACTCAAGCACAGGAATCGAGCACAGGACTCAAGGTCCAGACAATGGGTTTAGTAAAATCTGTGAGGGCCTGTGTCGAGTAGCGGACTCGAGAACAGGACTCCAGCTCCAGACAATGGGATTAGTGACCTCGGGGAGGGCCTGTGTCTAGTAGCGAACTCGTGCACAGGGCTCAAGCTCCAGACAATGGGTTTAGTGAACTCTGCGAGGGCCTGTGTCGGGTAGCGGACTCGAGCACAGGACTCCAGCTCCAGACTATGGGATTAGTGACCTCGGGGAGGGCCTGTGTCTGGTAGCGAACTCGTGCACAGGACTCCAGCTCCAGACAATGGGTTTAGTGAACTCTGCGAGGGCCTGTGTCGGGTAGCGGAGTCGAGCTCCGAACAATCGGTTTAGTGAACTCTGGGAGGGCCTGTGTCGAGTAGCGGACTCGAAGACCAACCTCCGACTCCAGACAACGGGATTAATGATCTCTGGGAGGGACTGTGTCGATTAGCGGACACGAACACAGGACTCCAGCTCCAGACATTGGGTTTAGTGAACTCTGGGAGGGCATGTGTCGAGTAGCGGACTCGAGCACAGGGCTCGAGGTCCAGACAACGGGTTTAGTGAATTCTGGGAGGGCCTGTGTCAGGTAGTGGACTCGAGCACAGGACTCGAGCTCCAGACAATGGGATTAGTGAACTCTGGGAGACCCTGTGTCGAGTTCCGGACTAGAACACCAGACTCCAGCTCCAGAGAACGGGTTTAGTGAACTCTGGGAGGGCCTGTGTCGAGTAGCGGACTCGAGCACAGGACTCCAGCTCCAGACAATGTGTTTAGTGAACTCTGGGAGGGCCTGTGTCGGGTCGCGGACTCGAGCACAGGACTCCAGCTCCAGACAATGAGTTTAGTGAACTCTGGGAGGGCCTGTGTCGAGTAGCGGACTCGAGCACAGGACTCCAGCTCCAGACAATGTGTTTAGTGAAGTCTGGGAGGGCCTGTGTCGGGTCGCGGACTCGAGCACAGGACTCGAGCTCCAGACAATGAGTTTAGTGAACTCTGGGTGGGCCTGTGTTGGGTAGCGGACTCGAGCACAGGACTCCAGCTCCAGACAATGAGTTTAGTGAACTCTTGGTGTGCCTGTGTTAGGTAGTGGACTCGAGCACAGGACTCGAGCTCCAGACAATGAGTTTAGTGAACTCTGGGTGTGCCTGTGTTGGGTAGTGGACTCGAGCACAGGTCTACAGCTCCAGACAATGGGTTTAGAGTACTCTGTGAGGGACTGTGTCGAGTAGCGGACTCAAGCACAGGAATCGAGCACAGTACTCAAGGTCCAGACAATGGGTTTAGTAAAATCTGTGAGGGCCTGTGTCGAGTAGCGGACTCGAGAACAGGACTCCAGCTCCAGACAATGGGATTAGTGACCTCGGGGAGGGCCTGTGTCTGGTAGCGAACTCGTGCACAGGGCTCAAGCTCCAGACAATTGGTTTAGTGAACTCTGCGAGGGCCTGTGTCGGGTAGCGGACTCGAGCACAGGACTCCAGCTCCAGACTATGGGATTAGTGACCTCGGGGAGGGCCTGTGTCTGGTAGCGGACTCGAGCTCCGAACAATCGGTTTAGAGAACTCTGGGAGGGCCTGTGTCGAGTAGCGGACTCGAAGACCAACCTCCGACTCCAGACAACGGGATTAATGATCTCTGGGAGGGACTGTGTCGATTAGCGGACACGAACACAGGACTCCAGCTCCAGACATTGGGTTTAGTGAACTCTGGGAGGGCCTGTGTCGAGTAGCGGACTCGAGCACAGGGCTCGAGGTCCAGACAACGGGTTTAGTGAATTCTGGGAGGGCCTGTGTCTGGTAGCGAACTCGTGCACAGGACTCCAGCTCCAGACAATGGGTTTAGTGAACTCTGCGAGGGCCTGTGTCGGGTAGCGGACTCGAGCTCCGAACAATCGGTTTAGTGAACTCTGGGAGGGCCTGTGTCGAGTAGCGGACTCGAAGACCAACCTCCGACTCCAGACAACGGGATTAATGATCTCTGGGAGGGACTGTGTCGATTAGCGGACACGAACACAGGACTCCAGCTCCAGACATTGGGTTTAGTGAACTCTGGGAGGGCCTGTGTCGAGTAGCGGACTCGAGCACAGGGCTCGAGGTCCAGACAACGGGTTTAGTGAATTCTGGGAGGGCCTGTGTCGGGTAGTGGACTCGAGCACAGGACTCGAGCTCCAGACAATGGGATTAGTGAACTCTGGGAGACCCTGTGTCGAGTTCCGGACTAGAACACCAGACTCCAGCTCCAGAGAACGGGTTTAGTGAACTCTGGGAGGGCCTGTTTCGGGTAGTGGATTCGAAGACCAGACTCCAGTTCCAGACAGTGAGTTTAGTAAACTCTGGGAGGGCCAGTGTTGGGTAGCGGACACGAGCACAGGACTCCAGCTCCAGACAATGGGTTTACTGATCTCTGGGAGGGCCTGTGTCGGGAAGCGGACTCGAGCGCAGGGCTCAAGCTCCAGACAATGGGTTTACTAATCTCTGGGAGGGCCTGTGTCGGGAAGCGGACTCGAGCGCAGGGCTCAAGCTCCAGACAATGGGTTTTTCTAATCTCTGGGAGGGCCTGTGTCGGGTAGACGACTCGAGCACAGGACTCCAGCTCCAGACAATGTGTTTAGTGAACTCAGGGAGGGCCTGTGTCGAGTAGCGGACTCAAGCACAGGAATCGAGCACAGGACTCAAGGTCCAGACAATGGGTTTAGTAAAATCTGTGAGGGCCTGTGTCGAGTAGCGGACTCGAGAACAGGACTCCAGCTCCAGACAATGGGTTTAGTGAACTCTGGGAGGGCCTGTGTCGGGTAGTGGACTCGAGCTCCAGACAATGGGATTAGTGAACTCTGGGTGGGCCTGTGTTGGGTAGTGGACACGAGCACCGGACTCCAGCTCCAGACAATGGGTTTAGTCAAATCTGGGAGGGCCGGTGTCGGGTAGCCGACTCGAGCACAGGACTCCAGCTCCAGACAATGGGTTTAGTGAACACTGGGAGGACCGGTGTCGGGTAGTGGACTTGAAGACCAGACTCCAGCTCTAGACAATGAGTTTAGTGAACTCTGGGAGGGCCTGTGTCGGGTAGCGGAATCAAGAACAGGACTCGAGGTGCAGACAATGGGTTTAGTGAACTCTGGGTGGGCCTGTGTCTTTTAGCGGACTCGAATACAGGACTCCAGCTCCAGACAATGGGTTTAGTGAACTCTGGGAGGGCCTGTGTAGGGTAGCCAACTCGAGTACAGGACTCCAGCTCCAGACAATGGGTTTAGTGAACTCTGGGTGGGCCTGTGTTGGGTAGCGGACTCGAGCACAGGACTCGAGCTCCAGACAATGAGTTTAGTGAACTCTGGGAGGGCCTGTGTCGAGTAGCGGACTCGAGCACAGGACTCTAGCTACAGACAATCGTTGTAGTAAACTCTGTGAGGGCCTGTGTCGGGTAGCCGGCTCGAGCAAAGGACTCCAGCTCCAGACAATGGGTTTAGTGAACTCTGGGAGGGCCTGTGTTGGGTAGCGGACTCGAGCACAGGACTCGAGCTCCAGACAATGAGTTTAGTGAACTCTGGGAGGGCCTGTGTAGGGTTGCCAACTCGAGTACAGGACTCCAGCTCCAGACAATGGGTTTAGTGAACTCTGGGAGGGCCTGTGTTGGTTAGTGGACTCGAGCACAGGACTCGAGCTCCAGACAATGAGTTTAGTGAACTCTGGGAGGGCATGTGTCGGGTAGCAGAATCAAGAACAGGACTCGAGGTGCAGACAATGGGTTTAGTGAACTCTGGGTGGGCCTGTGTCGTTTAGCGGACTCGAATACAGGACTCCAGCTCCAGACAATGGGTTTAGTGAACTCTGGGAGGGCCAGTGTCGGATAGCGGACTCGAAGACCAACCTCCAGCTCCAAACAATGGGATTAATGAACTCTGGGAGGGCCGCTGTCGGGTAGCGGAATCAAGAACAGGACTCGAGGTGCAGACAATGGGTTTAGTGAACTCTGGGTGGGCCTGTGTCGTTTAGCGGACTCGAATACAGGACTCCAGCTCCAGACAATGGGTTTAGTGAACTCTGGGAGGGCCAGTGTCGGATAGCGGACTCGAAGACCAACCTCCAGCTCCAAACAATGGGATTAATGAACTCTGGGAGGGCCGCTGTCGGGTAGCGGAATCAAGAACAGGACTCGAGGTGCAGACAATGGGTTTAGTGAAATCTGGGAGGGCCTGTGTCGGGAAGCGGACTCGAGCACAGGACTCCAGCTCCAGACAATGGGATTAGTGAACTCTGGGAGGGCCTGTGTCGTGTAGCGGACTCGAACACAGGATTCCAGCTCCAGACATGGGTTTAGTGAACTCTGTGAGGGCCTGTGTCGAGTAGCGGACTCGAGCACAGGACTCCAGCTCCAGACAATGTGTTTAGTGAACTCTGGGAGGGCCTGTGTCGGGTCGCGGACTCGAGCACAGGACTCCAGCTCCAGACAATGAGTTTAGTGAACTCTGGGAGGGCCTGTGTCGAGTAGCGGACTCGAGCACAGGACTCCAGCTCCAGACAATGTGTTTAGTGAAGTCTGGGAGGGCCTGTGTCGGGTCGCGGACTCGAGCACAGGACTCCAGCTCCAGACAATGTGTTTAGTGAACTCTGGGAGGGCCTGTGTCGGGAAGCGGACTCGAGCACAGGACTCCAGCTCCAGACAATGAGTTTAGTGAACTCTGGGAGGGCCTGTGTCGAGTAGCGGACTCGAGCACAGGACTCCAGCTCCAGACAATGTGTTTAGTGAACTCTGGGAGGGCCTGTGTCGGGTCGCGGACTCGAGCACAGGACTCCAGCACCAGACAATGGGTTTAGTGAACTCGGGGAAGGCCTGTGTCGAGTAGCGGACTCGAGCACAGGACTCCAGCTCCAGACAATGTGTTTAGTGAACTCTGGGAGGGCCTGTGTCGGGTCGCGTACTCGAGCACAGTACTCCAGCTCCAGACAATGGGTTTAGTGAACTCTGGGTGGGCCTGTGTCGTTTAGCGGACTCGAATACAGGACTATAGCTCCAGACAATGGGTTTAGTGAACTCTGGGAGGGCCAGTGTCGGATAGCGGACTCGAGCACAGGACTCCAGCTCCAGACAATGGGATTAGTGAACTCTGGGAAGGCCTGTCTCGGGTAGTGGACTCGAAGACCAACCTCCAGCTCCAAACAACGGGATTAATGAACTCTGGGAGGGCCGGTGTCGGGTAGTGGACTCGAAGACCAACATCCAGCTCCAGACAACGGGATTAGTGAACTCTGGGAGGGCCGCTGTCGGGTAGCGGAATCAAGAACAGGACTCGAAGTGCAGACAATGGGTTTATTGAAATCTGGGAGGGCCGGTGTCGGTTAGTGGACTCCAAGACCAGACTCCAGCTCTAGACAATGAGTTTAGTGAACTCTGGGAGGGCCTGTGTCGGGTAGCGGACTCGAGCACAGGGCTCCAGCACCAGACAATGGGTTTAGTGAACTCGGGTAGGGCCTGTGTCGGGTAGCGGACTCGAGCACAGGACTCCAGCTCCAGACAATGGGTTTAGTGAACTCGGGGAAGGCCTGTATTGGGTAGCGGACTCGAAGACCAGGACTCGAGGTCCAGACAACGGGTTTAGTGAACTCTGGGAGGGCCTTTGTGGGGTAGCGGACTCAAGCACAGGAATCGAGCCCAGGACTCAAGGTCCAGACAATGGGTTTAGTCAAATCTGCGAAGGCCGGTGTCGGGTAGCCGACTCGAGCACAGGACTCCAGCTCCAGAGAATGGGTTTAGTGAACTCTGGGAGGGCCTTTGTGGGGTAGCGGAATCGAGCACAGGACTCGAGGTCCAGACAACGGGTTTAGTGATCTCTGGGAGGGCCTGTGTCGGGTAGTGGACTCGAGCACAGGACTCCAGCTCCAGACAATGGGATTAGTGAACTCTGGGAGTGCTGTGTCGGGTAGTGGACTCGAGCACAGGACTCGAGCTCCAGACAATGAGTTTAATGAACTCTGGGTGTGCCTGTGTTGGGTTGCCAACTCGAGTACAGGACTCCAGCTCCAGACAATGGGTTTAGTGAACTCTGGGAGGGCCTGTGTTGGGTAGTGGACTCGAGCACAGGACTCCAGCTCCAGACAATGGGATTAGTGAACTCTGGGAGGGCCTGTGTCGTGTAGCGGACTCGAGCACAGGATTCCAGCTCCAGACAATGGGTTTAGTGAACTCTGGGAGGGCCAGTGTCGGATAGCGGACTCGAAGACCAACCTCCAGCTCCAAACAACGGGATTAATGAACTCTGGGAGGGCCGCTGTCGGGTAGCGGAATCAAGAACAGGACTCGAGGTGCAGACAATGGGTTTAGTGAAATCTCGGAGGGCCTGTGTCGGGAAGCGGACTCGAGCACAGGACTCCAGCTCCAGACAATGAGTTTATTGAACTCTGGGAGGGCCTGTGTCGGTTAGTGGACTCCAAGACCAGACTCCAGCTCCAGACAATCAGTTTAGTGAAATCTGCGAAGGCCGGTGTCGGGTACCCGACTCGTGCACAGGACTCTAGCTACAGACAATCGTTGTAGTAAACTCTGTGAGGGCCTGTGTCGGGTAGCCGGCTCGAGCAAAGGACTCGAGCTCCAGACAATGGGTTTAGTGAACACTGGGAGGACCGGTGTTGGGTAGTGGACTCGAGCACAGGACTCCAGCTCCAGACAATGTGTTTAGTGAACTCTGGGAGGGCCTGTGTCGGGTCGCGGACTCGAGCACAGGACTCCAGCTCCAGACAATGAGTTTAGTGAACTCTGGGAGGGCCTGTGTCGAGTAGCGGACTCGAGCACAGGACTCCAGCTCCAGACAATGTGTTTAGTGAAGTCTGGGAGGGCCTGTGTCGGGTCGCGGACTCGAGCACAGGACTCCAGCTCCAGACAATGTGTTTACTGAACTCTGGGAGGGCCTGTGTCGGGAAGCGGACTCGAGCACAGGACTCCAGCTCCAGACAATGGGTTTAGTGAACTCTGGGAGGGCCTGTGTCGGGTAGCGGACTCGAGCACAGGACTCGAGGTGCAGACAATGGGTTTAGTGAACTCTGGGTGGGCCTGTGTCGTTTAGCGGACTCGAATACAGGACTATAGCTCCAGACAATGGGTTTAGTGAACTCTGGGAGGGCCAGTGTCGGATAGCGGACTCGAGCACAGGACTCCAGCTCCAGACAATGGGATTAGTGAACTCTGGGAAGGCCTGTCTCGGGTAGTGGACTCGAAGACCAACCTCCAGCTCCAAACAACGGGATTAATGAACTCTGGGAGGGCCGGTGTCGGGTAGTGGACTCGAAGACCAACATCCAGCTCCAGACAACGGGATTAGTGAACTCTGGGAGGGCCGCTGTCGGGTAGCGGAATCAAGAACAGGACTCGAAGTGCAGACAATGGGTTTATTGAAATCTGGGAGGGCCGGTGTCGGTTAGTGGACTCCAAGACCAGACTCCAGCTCTAGACAATGAGTTTAGTGAACTCTGGGAGGGCCTGTGTCGGGTAGCGGACTCGAGCACAGGGCTCCAGCACCAGACAATGGGTTTAGTGAACTCGGGTAGGGCCTGTGTCGGATAGCGGACTCGAGCACAGGACTCCAGCTCCAGACAATGGGTTTAGTGAACTCGGGGAAGGCCTGTATTGGGTAGCGGACTCGAAGACCAGGACTCGAGGTCCAGACAACGGGTTTAGTGAACTCTGGGAGGGCCTTTGTGGGGTAGCGGACTCAAGCACAGGAATCGAGCCCAGGACTCAAGGTCCAGACAATGGGTTTAGTCAAATCTGCGAAGGCCGGTGTCGGGTAGCCGACTCGACCACAGGACTCCAGCTCCAGAGAATGGGTTTAGTGAACTCTGGGAGGGCCTTTGTGGGGTAGCGGAATCGAGCACAGGACTCGAGGTCCAGACAACGGGTTTAGTGATCTCTGGGAGGGCCTGTGTCGGGTAGTGGACTCGAGCACAGGACTCCAGCTCCAGACAATGGGATTAGTGAACTCTGGGAGTGCTGTGTCGGGTAGTGGACTCGAGCACAGGACTCGAGCTCCAGACAATGAGTTTAATGAACTCTGGGTGTGCCTGTGTTGGGTTGCCAACTCGAGCACAGGACTCCAGCTCCAGACAATGGGATTAGTGAACTCTGGGAGGGCCTGTGTCGTGTAGCGGACTCGAGCACAGGATTCCAGCTCCAGACAATGGGTTTAGTGAACTCTGGGAGGGCCAGTGTCGGATAGCGGACTCGAAGACCAACCTCCAGCTCCAAACAACGGGATTAATGAACTCTGGGAGGGCCGCTGTCGGGTAGCGGAATCAAGAACAGGACTCGAGGTGCAGACAATGGGTTTAGTGAAATCTCGGAGGGCCTGTGTCGGGAAGCGGACTCGAGCACAGGACTCCAGCTCCAGACAATGAGTTTATTGAACTCTGGGAGGGCCTGTGTCGGTTAGTGGACTCCAAGACCAGACTCCAGCTCCAGACAATCAGTTTAGTGAAATCTGCGAAGGCCGGTGTCGGGTACCCGACTCGTGCACAGGACTCTAGCTACAGACAATCGTTGTAGTAAACTCTGTGAGGGCCTGTGTCGGGTAGCCGGCTCGAGCAAAGGACTCGAGCTCCAGACAATGGGTTTAGTGAACACTGGGAGGACCGGTGTTGGGTAGTGGACTCGAAGACCAGACTCCAGCTCCAGACAACGGGTTTAGTGAACTCTGGGAGGGCCTGTGTCGGGTAGCGGAATCAAGAACAGGACTCGAGGTGCAGACAATGGGTTTAGTGAACTCTGGGTGGGCCTGTGTCGTTTAGCGGACTCGAATACAGGACTCCAGCTCCAGACAATGGGTTTAGTGAACTCTGGGAGGGCCAGTGTCGGATAGCGGACTCGAAGACCAACCTCCAGCTCCAAACAACGGGATTAATGAACTCTGGGAGGGCTGCTGTCGGGTAGCGGAATCAAGAACAGGACTCGAAGTGCAGACAATGGGTTTATTGAAATCTGGGAGGGCCGGTGTCGGTTAGTGGACTCCAAGACCAGACTCCAGCTCTAGACAATGAGTTTAGTGAACTCTGGGAGGGCCTGTGTCGGGTAGCGGACTCGAGCACAGGGCTCCAGCACCAGACAATGGGTTTAGTGAACTCGGGTAGGGCCTGTGTCGGGTAGCGGACTCGAGCACAGGACTCCAGCTCCAGACAATGGGTTTAGTGAACTCGGGGAAGGCCTGTATTGGGTAGCGGACTCGAAGACCAGGACTCGAGGTCCAGACGACGGGTTTAGTGAACTCTGGGAGGGCCTTTGTGGGGTAGCGGACTCAAGCACAGGAATCGAGCCCAGGACTCAAGGTCCAGACAATGGGTTTAGTCAAATCTGCGAAGGCCGGTGTCGGGTAGCCGACTCGAGCACAGGACTCCAGCTCCAGAGAATGGGTTTAGTGAACTCTGGGAGGGCCTTTGTGGGGTAGCGGAATCGAGCACAGGACTCGAGGTCCAGACAACGGGTTTAGTGATCTCTGGGAGGGCCTGTGTCGGGTAGTGGACTCGAGCACAGGACTCCAGCTCCAGACAATGGGATTAGTGAACTCTGGGAGTGCCTGTGTCGGGTAGTGGACTCGAGCACAGGACTCGAGGTCCAGACAATGGGTTTAGTGAACTCTGGGAGGGCCTGTGTTGGGTAGCGGACTCGAGCACAGGACTCGAGCTCCAGACAATGAGTTTAGTGAACTCTGGGAGGGCCTGTGTAGGGTAGCTAACTCGAGTACAGGACTCCAGCTCCAGACAATGGGTTTAGTGAACTCTGGGAGGGCCTGTGTTGGGTAGTGGACTCGAGCACCGGACTCCAGCTCCAGACAATGGGTTTAGTGAACTCTGGGAGGGCCTGTGTCGGGTAGCGGAATCAAGAACAGGACTCGAAGTGCAGACAATGGGTTTAGTGAACTCTGGGTGGGCCTGTGTCATTTAGCGGACTCGAATACAGGACTCCAGCTCCAGACAATGGGTTTAGTGAACTCTGGGAGGGCCAGTGTCGGATAGCGGACTCGAAGACCAACCTCCAGCTCCAAACAACGGGATTAATGAACTCTGGGAGGGCCGCTGTCGGGTAGCGGAATCAAGAACAGGACTCGAGGTGCAGACAATGGGTTTAGTGAAATCTGGGAGGGCCTGTCTCGGGTAGTGGACTCGAAGACCAACCTCCAGCTCCAAACAACGGGATTAATGAACTCTGGGAGGGCCGGTGTCGGGTAGTGGACTCGAAGACCAACATCCAGCTCCAGACAACGGGATTAGTGAACTCTGGGAGGGCCGCTGTCGGGTAGCGGAATCAAGAACAGGACTCGAAGTGCAGACAATGGGTTTATTGAAATCTGGGAGGGCCGGTGTCGGTTAGTGGACTCCAAGACCAGACTCCAGCTCTAGACAATGAGTTTAGTGAACTCTGGGAGGGCCTGTGTCGGGTAGCGGACTCGAGCACAGGGCTCCAGCACCAGACAATGGGTTTAGTGAACTCTGGGAGGGCCTTTGTGGGGTAGCGGACTCAAGCACAGGAATCGAGCCCAGGACTCAAGGTCCAGACAATGGGTTTAGTCAAATCTGCGAAGGCCGGTGTCGGGTAGCCGACTCGACCACAGGACTCCAGCTCCAGAGAATGGGTTTAGTGAACTCTGGGAGGGCCTTTGTGGGGTAGCGGAATCGAGCACAGGACTCGAGGTCCAGACAACGGGTTTAGTGATCTCTGGGAGGGCCTGTGTCGGGTAGTGGACTCGAGCACAGGACTCCAGCTCCAGACAATGGGATTAGTGAACTCTGGGAGTGCTGTGTCGGGTAGTGGACTCGAGCACAGGACTCGAGCTCCAGACAATGAGTTTAATGAACTCTGGGTGTGCCTGTGTTGGGTTGCCAACTCGAGTACAGGACTCCAGCTCCAGACAATGGGTTTAGTGAACTCTGGGAGGGCCTGTGTTGGGTAGTGGACTCGAGCACAGGACTCCAGCTCCAGACAATGGGATTAGTGAACTCTGGGAGGGCCTGTGTCGTGTAGCGGACTCGAGCACAGGATTCCAGCTCCAGACAATGGGTTTAGTGAACTCTGGGAGGGCCAGTGTCGGATAGCGGACTCGAAGACCAACCTCCAGCTCCAAACAACGGGATTAATGAACTCTGGGAGGGCCGCTGTCGGGTAGCGGAATCAAGAACAGGACTCGAGGTGCAGACAATGGGTTTAGTGAAATCTCGGAGGGCCTGTGTCGGGAAGCGGACTCGAGCACAGGACTCCAGCTCCAGACAATGAGTTTATTGAACTCTGGGAGGGCCTGTGTCGGTTAGTGGACTCCAAGACCAGACTCCAGCTCCAGACAATCAGTTTAGTGAAATCTGCGAAGGCCGGTGTCGGGTACCCGACTCGTGCACAGGACTCTAGCTACAGACAATCGTTGTAGTAAACTCTGTGAGGGCCTGTGTCGGGTAGCCGGCTCGAGCAAAGGACTCGAGCTCCAGACAATGGGTTTAGTGAACACTGGGAGGACCGGTGTTGGGTAGTGGACTCGAAGACCAGACTCCAGCTCCAGACAACGGGTTTAGTGAACTCTGGGAGGGCCTGTGTCGGGTAGCGGAATCAAGAACAGGACTCGAGGTGCAGACAATGGGTTTAGTGAACTCTGGGTGGGCCTGTGTCGTTTAGCGGACTCGAATACAGGACTCCAGCTCCAGACAATGGGTTTAGTGAACTCTGGGAGGGCCAGTGTCGGATAGCGGACTCGAAGACCAACCTCCAGCTCCAAACAACGGGATTAATGAACTCTGGGAGGGCTGCTGTCGGGTAGCGGAATCAAGAACAGGACTCGAAGTGCAGACAATGGGTTTATTGAAATCTGGGAGGGCCGGTGTCGGTTAGTGGACTCCAAGACCAGACTCCAGCTCTAGACAATGAGTTTAGTGAACTCTGGGAGGGCCTGTGTCGGGTAGCGGACTCGAGCACAGGGCTCCAGCACCAGACAATGGGTTTAGTGAACTCGGGTAGGGCCTGTGTCGGGTAGCGGACTCGAGCACAGGACTCCAGCTCCAGACAATGGGTTTAGTGAACTCGGGGAAGGCCTGTATTGGGTAGCGGACTCGAAGACCAGGACTCGAGGTCCAGACGACGGGTTTAGTGAACTCTGGGAGGGCCTTTGTGGGGTAGCGGACTCAAGCACAGGAATCGAGCCCAGGACTCAAGGTCCAGACAATGGGTTTAGTCAAATCTGCGAAGGCCGGTGTCGGGTAGCCGACTCGAGCACAGGACTCCAGCTCCAGAGAATGGGTTTAGTGAACTCTGGGAGGGCCTTTGTGGGGTAGCGGAATCGAGCACAGGACTCGAGGTCCAGACAACGGGTTTAGTGATCTCTGGGAGGGCCTGTGTCGGGTAGTGGACTCGAGCACAGGACTCCAGCTCCAGACAATGGGATTAGTGAACTCTGGGAGTGCCTGTGTCGGGTAGTGGACTCGAGCACAGGACTCGAGGTCCAGACAATGGGTTTAGTGAACTCTGGGAGGGCCTGTGTTGGGTAGCGGACTCGAGCACAGGACTCGAGCTCCAGACAATGAGTTTAGTGAACTCTGGGAGGGCCTGTGTAGGGTAGCTAACTCGAGTACAGGACTCCAGCTCCAGACAATGGGTTTAGTGAACTCTGGGAGGGCCTGTGTTGGGTAGTGGACTCGAGCACCGGACTCCAGCTCCAGACAATGGGTTTAGTGAACTCTGGGAGGGCCTGTGTCGGGTAGCGGAATCAAGAACAGGACTCGAAGTGCAGACAATGGGTTTAGTGAACTCTGGGTGGGCCTGTGTCATTTAGCGGACTCGAATACAGGACTCCAGCTCCAGACAATGGGTTTAGTGAACTCTGGGAGGGCCAGTGTCGGATAGCGGACTCGAAGACCAACCTCCAGCTCCAAACAACGGGATTAATGAACTCTGGGAGGGCCGCTGTCGGGTAGCGGAATCAAGAACAGGACTCGAGGTGCAGACAATGGGTTTAGTGAAATCTGGGAGGGCCTGTGTCGGGAAGCGGACTCGAGCACAGGACTCCAGCTCCAGACATTGAGTTTATTGAACTCTGGGAGGGCCTGTGTCGAGTAGCGGACTCGAGACCAACCTCCAGCTCCAGACAATGGGATTAATGAACTCTGGGAGGGCCGCTGTCGGGTAGCGGAATCAAGAACAGGACTCGAGGTGCAGACAATGAGTTTATTGAAATCTGGGGGGGCCTCTGTCGGGAAGCGGACTCGAGTACAGGACTCCAGCTCCAGACAATGAGTTTAGTGAACACTGGGAGGGATTGTGTCGAGTAGCGGACTCGAGCACAGGACTCCAGCTCCAGACAATGTGTTTAGTGAACTCTGGGAGGGCCTGTGTCGGGTCGCGGACTCGAGAACAGGACTCCAGCTCCAGACAATGAGTTTAGTGAACTCTGGGAGGGATTGTGTCGAGTAGCGGACTCGAGCACAGGACTCCAGCTCCAGACAATGTGTTTAGTGAACTCTGGGAGGGCCTGTGTCGGGTCGCGGACTCGAGTACAGGACTCCAGCTCCAGACAATGAGTTTAGTGAACTCTGGGAGGGATTGTGTCGAGTAGCGGACTCGAGCACAGGACTCCAGCTCCAGACAATGTGTTTAGTGAACTCTGGGAGGGCCTGTGTCGGGTCGCGGACTCGAGAACAGGACTCCAGCTCCAGACAATGTGTTTACTGAACTCTGGGAGGGATTGTGTCGGGTTGCGGACTCGAGCACAGGACTCCAGCACCAGACAATGGGTTTAGTGAACTCTGGAGTGCCAGTGTCGGATAGCGGACTCGAAGACTGTGGTGAACTATGTGCCTGTCGGGACACGCCCCTGCTGACTGCTCCTGTGGCTCCTCCCACAGGCCCCTGTATAAAGGAGACCTGCGGCCTGACGCTCGGCCTCAGTCTCCAGGACCTTGTATGATAGACACTCACTCCTGGTTCCTTCTTCCAGTCAATAAAAGCCGATATCTCGCCTACGTCTCAGTGTGAGTTATTGATGGTGCATCAAAGACCAACCTCCAGCTCCAAACAACGGGATTAATGAACTCTGGGAGGGCCGCTGTCGGGTAGCGGAATCAAGAACAGCACTCGAGGTGCAGACAATGGGTTTAGTGAAATCTCGGAGGGCCTGTGTCGGGAAGCGGACTCGAGCACAGGACTCCAGCTCCAGACAATGAGTTTATTGAACTCTGGGAGGGCCTGTGTCGGTTAGTGGACTCCAAGACCAGACTCCAGCTCCAGACAATCAGTTTAGTGAAATCTGCGAAGGCCGGTGTCGGGTAGCCGACTCGTGCACAGGACTCTAGCTACAGACAATCGTTGTATTAAACTCTGTGAGGGCCTGTGTCGGGTAGCCGGCTCGAGCAAAGGACTCCAGCTCCAGACAATGGGTTTAGTGAACGCTGGGAGTGCCTGTGTTGGGTAGCGGACTCGAGCACAGGACTCAAGCTCCAGACAATGAGTTTAGTGCACTCTGGGAGGGCCTGTGTCGGGTAGGCGACTCGAGCACAGGACTCGAGCTCCAGACAATGAGTTTAGAGAAATCTGGGAGGGCCTGTGTCGGGTAGCCGGCTCGAGCAAAGGACTCCAGCTCCAGACAATGGGTTTAGTGAACTCTGGGAGGGCCTGTGTCGGGTAGCCGACTCGAGCACAGGACTCCATCTCCAGACAATGAGTTTAGTGAACTCTGGGAGGGATTGTGTCGGGTAGCGGAATCGAGCACAGGACTCCAGCTCCAGACAATGGGTTTCGAGATATCTGGGAGGGCTTGTGTCGGGTAGCGGACTCGAGCACAGGACTCCAGCTCCAGACAATGGGTTTAGTGAACTCTGGGAGGGCCTGTGTCGGGTAGTGGACTCGAAGACCAGGACTCGAGGTCCAGACAACGGGTTTAGTGAACTCTGGGAGGGCCTTTGTGGGGTAGCGGACTCAAGCACAGGAATCGAGCACAGGACTCAAGGTCCAGACAATGGGTTTAGTCAAATCTGCGAAGGCCGGTGTCGGGTAGCCGACTCGAGCACAGGACTCTAGCTACAGACAATCGTTGTAGTAAACTCTGTGAGGGCCTGTGTCGGGTAGCCGGCTCGAGCAAAGGACTCCAGCTCCAGAGAATGGGTTTAGTGAACTCTGGGAGGGCCTTTGTGGGGTAGCGGAATCGAGCACAGGACTCGAGGTCCAGACAACGGGTTTAGTGATCTCTGGGAGGGCCTGTGTCGGGTAGTGGACTCGAGCACAGGACTCCAGCTCCAGACAATGGGATTAGTGAACTCTGGGAATGCCTGTGTCGGGTAGTGGACTCGAGCACAGGACTCGAGCTCCAGACAATGAGTTTAATGAACTCTGGGAGAGCCTGTGTAGGGTAGTGGACTCGAAGACCAGACTCCAGCTCCAGACAATGGGTTTAGTGAACTCTGGGAGGGCCTGTGTCGGGTAGCCGACTCGAGCACAGGACTCTAGCTACAGACAATCGTTGTAGTAAACTCTGTGAGGGCCTGTGTCGGGTAGCGGAATCGAGCACAGGACTCAAGGTCCAGACAATGGGTTTAGTAAAATCTGGGAGGGCCTGTGTCGAGTAGCGGACTCGAGAACAGGACTCCAGCTCCAGACAATGGGATTAGTGACCTCGGGGAGGGCCTGTGTCTGGTAGCGAACTCGTGTACAGGGCTCAAGCTCCAGACAATGGGTTTAGTGAACTCTGCGAGGGCCTATGTCGGGTAGCGGACTCGAGCACAGGACTCCAGCTCCAGACAATGGGATTAGTGACCTCGGGCAGGGCCTGTGTCTGGTAGCGGACTCGAGCTCCGAACAATCGGTTTAGTGAACTCTGGGAGGGCCTGTGTCGAGTAGCGGACTCGAAGACCAACCTCCGGCTCCAGACAATGGGATTAATGAACTCTGGGAGGGCCTGTGTCGGTTAGCGGACTCGAACACAGGACTCCAGCTCCAGACAATGGGTTTAGTGGACTCTGGGAGGGCCTGTGTCGGGTAGTGGACTCGAGCACAGGACTCGAGCTCCAGACAATGGGATTAGTGAACTCTGGGAGGGCCTGTGTCGAGTAGCCGACTCGAGCACTGGGATCAAGCTCCAGACAACGGGTTTAGTGAACTCTTGGAGGGCCCGTGTCGGGTAGTGGACTCGAAGACCAGACTCCAGCTCCATACAACGGGTTTAGTGAACTCTGGGAGGGCCTGTGTAGGGTAGCAGACTCGAGCACAGGACTCCAGCTCCAGACAATGGGTTTAGTGAACACTGGGAGGGCCTGTGTCGGGTAGCGGACTCGAACACAGGACTCCAGCTCCAGACAATGGGTTTAGTGAACTCTCGGAGGGCCTGTGTCGATTAGTGGAATCGAAGACCAGACTCCATATCCAGACAACGGGTTTAGTGAACTCTGGGAGGGCCTGTGTCGGTTAGCGGACTCGAACACAGGACTCCAGCTCCAGACAATAGGTTTAGTGAACTCTGGGAGGGCCTGTGTCTGGTAGCGGACTCGAGCACAGGACTCCAGCTCCAGACAACGGGTTTAGTGAACTCTGGGAGTGCCTGTGTTGGGTAGCGGAATCAAGAACAGGACTCGAGGTGCAGACAATGGGTTTAGTGAACTCTGGGAGGGCCAGTGTCGGATAGCGGACTCGAAGACCAACCTCCAGCTCCAGACAACGGGATTAATGAACTCTGGGAGGGCCGCTGTCGGGTAGTGGAATCAAGAACAGGACTCGAGGGGCAGACAATGAGTTTATTGAAATCTGGGAGGGCCTGTGTCGGGAAGCGGACACGAGTACAGGACTCCAGCTCCAGACAATGAGTTTAGTGAACTCTGGGAGGGCCTGTGTCGAGTAGCGGACTCGAGCACAGGATTCCAGCTCCAGACAATGAGTTTAGTGAACTCTGGGAGGGATTGTGTCGGGTAGCGGACTCCAGAACAGGACTCCAGCTCCAGACAATGAGTTTAGTGAACTCTGGGAGGGATTGTGTCGGGTAGCGGACTCGAGCACAGGGCTCCAGCACCAGACGATGGGTTTAGTGAACTCTGGGAGGGCCTGTTTCGGGTAGCGGACTCGAGCACAGGGCTCAAGCTCCAGACAATGGGTTTAGTGAACTCTGGGAGGGCCTGTGTCGAGTAGCGGACTCAAGCACAGGAATCGAGCACAGGACTCAAGGTCCAGACAATGGGTTTAGTCAAATCTGCGAAGGCCGGTGTCGGGTAGCCGACTCGAGCACAGGACTCGAGCTCCAGACAATGAGTTTAGAGAAATCTGGGAGGGCCTGTGTCGGGTAGCCGGCTCGAGCAAAGGACTCCAGCTCCAGACAATGGGTTTAGTGAACTCTGGGAGGGCCTGTGTCGGGTAGCCGACTCGAGCACAGGACTCCATCTCCAGACAATGAGTTTAGTGAACTCTGGGAGGGATTGTGTCGGGTAGCGGAATCGAGCACAGGACTCCAGCTCCAGACAATGGGTTTCGAGATATCTGGGAGGGCTTGTGTCGGGTAGCGGACTCGAGCACAGGACTCCAGCTCCAGACAATGGGTTTAGTGAACTCTGGGAGGGCCTGTGTCGGGTAGTGGACTCGAAGACCAGGACTCGAGGTCCAGACAACGGGTTTAGTGAACTCTGGGAGGGCCTTTGTGGGGTAGCGGACTCAAGCACAGGAATCGAGCACAGGACTCAAGGTCCAGACAATGGGTTTAGTCAAATCTGCGAAGGCCGGTGTCGGGTAGCCGACTCGAGCACAGGACTCTAGCTACAGACAATCGTTGTAGTAAACTCTGTGAGGGCCTGTGTCGGGTAGCCGGCTCGAGCAAAGGACTCCAGCTCCAGAGAATGGGTTTAGTGAACTCTGGGAGGGCCTTTGTGGGGTAGCGGAATCGAGCACAGGACTCGAGGTCCAGACAACGGGTTTAGTGATCTCTGGGAGGGCCTGTGTCGGGTAGTGGACTCGAGCACAGGACTCCAGCTCCAGACAATGGGATTAGTGAACTCTGGGAATGCCTGTGTCGGGTAGTGGACTCGAGCACAGGACTCGAGCTCCAGACAATGAGTTTAATGAACTCTGGGAGAGCCTGTGTAGGGTAGTGGACTCGAAGACCAGACTCCAGCTCCAGACAATGGGTTTAGTGAACTCTGGGAGGGCCTGTGTCGGGTAGCCGACTCGAGCACAGGACTCTAGCTACAGACAATCGTTGTAGTAAACTCTGTGAGGGCCTGTGTCGGGTAGCGGAATCGAGCACAGGACTCGAGGTCCAGACAACGGGTTTAGTGATCTCTGGGAGGGCCTGTGTCGGTTAGCGGTCACGAGCACAGGACTCCAGCTCCAGACAACGGGTTTAGTGAACTCTGGGAGGGCCTGTGTCGGGTAGCGGAATCAAGAACAGGACTCGAGATCCAGACAATGAGTTTAGTGAACTCTGGGTGGGCTGTGTCGGGCAGCGGACTCGAGCACAGGAGTCCAGCTCCAGACAATGAGTTTAGTGAACTCTTGGTGTGCCTGTGTTGGGTAGTGGACTCGAGCACAGGACTCGAGCTCCAGACAATGAGTTTAGTGAACTCTGGGTGTGCCTGTGTTGGGTAGTGGACTCAAGCACAGGTCTCCAGCTCCAGATAATGGGTTTAGAGTACTCTGTGAGGGACTGTGTCGAGTAGCGGACTCAAGCACTGGAATCGAGCACAGGACTCAAGGTCCAGACAATGGGTTTAGTAAAATCTGTGAGGGCCTGTGTCGAGTAGCGGACTCGAGAACAGGACTCCAGCTCCAGACAATGGGATTAGTGACCTCGGGGAGGGCCTGTGTCTGGTAGCGAACTCGTGTACAGGGCTCAAGCTCCAGACAATGGGTTTAGTGAACTCTGCGAGGGCCTATGTCGGGTAGCGGACTCGAGCACAGGACTCCAGCTCCAGACAATGGGATTAGTGACCTCGGGCAGGGCCTGTGTCTGGTAGCGGACTCGAGCTCCGAACAATCGGTTTAGTGAACTCTGGGAGGGCCTGTGTCGAGTAGCGGACTCGAAGACCAACCTCCGGCTCCAGACAATGGGATTAATGAACTCTGGGAGGGCCTGTGTCGGTTAGCGGACTCGAACACAGGACTCCAGCTCCAGACAATGGGTTTAGTGAACTCTGGGAGGGCCTGTGTCGAGTAGCCGACTCGAGCACTGGGATCAAGCTCCAGACAACGGGTTTAGTGAACTCTTGGAGGGCCCGTGTCGGGTAGTGGACTCGAAGACCAGACTCCAGCTCCATACAACGGGTTTAGTGAACTCTGGGAGGGCCTGTGTAGGGTAGCAGACTCGAGCACAGGACTCCAGCTCCAGACAATGGGTTTAGTGAACACTGGGAGGGCCTGTGTCGGGTAGCGGACTCGAACACAGGACTCCAGCTCCAGACAATGGGTTTAGTGAACTCTCGGAGGGCCTGTGTCGATTAGTGGAATCGAAGACCAGACTCCATATCCAGACAACGGGTTTAGTGAACTCTGGGAGGGCCTGTGTCGGTTAGCGGACTCGAACACAGGACTCCAGCTCCAGACAATAGGTTTAGTGAACTCTGGGAGGGCCTGTGTCTGGTAGCGGACTCGAGCACAGGACTCCAGCTCCAGACAACGGGTTTAGTGAACTCTGGGAGTGCCTGTGTTGGGTAGCGGAATCAAGAACAGGACTCGAGGTGCAGACAATGGGTTTAGTGAACTCTGGGAGGGCCAGTGTCGGATAGCGGACTCGAAGACCAACCTCCAGCTCCAGACAACGGGATTAATGAACTCTGGGAGGGCCGCTGTCGGGTAGTGGAATCAAGAACAGGACTCGAGGTGCAGACAATGAGTTTATTGAAATCTGGGAGGGCCTGTGTCGGGAAGCGGACACGAGTACAGGACTCCAGCTCCAGACAATGAGTTTAGTGAACTCTGGGAGGGCCTGTGTCGAGTAGCGGACTCGAGCACAGGATTCCAGCTCCAGACAATGAGTTTAGTGAACTCTGGGAGGGATTGTGTCGGGTAGCGGACTCCAGAACAGGACTCCAGCTCCAGACAATGAGTTTAGTGAACTCTGGGAGGTCCTGTGTCGGGTAGCGGACTCGAGCACAGGGCTCCAGCACCAGACGATGGGTTTAGTGAACTCTGGGAGGGCCTGTTTCGGGTAGCGGACTCGAGCACAGGGCTCAAGCTCCAGACAATGGGTTTAGTGAACTCTGGGAGGGCCTGTGTCGAGTAGCGGACTCAAGCACAGGAATCGAGCACAGGACTCAAGGTCCAGACAATGGGTTTAGTCAAATCTGCGAAGGCCGGTGTCGGGTAGCCGACTCGAGCACAGGACTCCAGCTCCAGAGAATGGGTTTAGTGAACTCTGGGAGGGCCTTTGTGGGGTAGCGGAATCGAGCACAGGACTCGAGGTCCAGACAACGGGTTTAGTGAACTCTGGGAGGGCCGGTGTCGTGTACTGGACTCGAAGACCAGACTCCAGCTCCAGACAATGGGTTTAGTGATCTCTGGGAGAGTCTGTATCGGGTAGTGGACTCGAGTACAGGACTCCAGCTCCAGACAATGGGATTAGTGAACTCTGGGAGTGCCTGTGTTGGGTAGTGGACTCGTGCACAGGACTCGAGCTCCAGACAATGAGTTTAGTGAACTCTGGGTGGGCCTGTGTTGGGTAGTGGACTCGAGCACAGGAATCGAGCACAGGATTCCAGCTCCAGACAATGAGTTTAGTAAACTCTGGGAGGGCCAGTGTTTAGTAGTTGGCTCGAGCACAGGTCTCCAGCTCCAGACAATGGGTTTAGTGAACTCTGGGAGGGCCTGTGTTGGGTAGCGGACTCGAGCACAGGACTCGAGGTCCAGACAATGGGATTAGTGAACTCTGGGAAGGCCTGTGTCGGGTAGAGGACTCGAGCACAGGAGTCCAGCTCCAGACAATGTGTTTAGTGAACTCTGGGAGGGCCTGTGTTGGGTAGCGGACTCGAGCACAGGACTCCAGCTCCAGACAATGGGTTTAGTGAACACTGGGAGGGCCGGTGTCGGGTAGTGGACTCGAAGACCAGACTCCATCTCCAGACAATGAGTTTAGTGAACTCTGGGAGGGCCTGTGTCGGGTAGCGGAATCAAGAACAGGACTCGAGGTGCAGACAATGGGTTTAGTGAACTCTGGGAGGGCCAGTGTCGGATAGCGGACTCGAAGACCAACCTCCAGCTCCAGACAACGGGATTAATGAACTCTGGGAGTGCCTGTGTCGAGTAGTGGACTCGAAGACCAGACTCCAGATCCAGACAACGGGTTCAGTGAACTCTGGGAGGGACTGTGTCGGGTAGTGGACTCGAAGACTAGACTCCAGCTCCAGACAGTGAGTTTAGTAAACTCTGGGAGGGCCAGTGTTGGGTAGTGGACTCGAGCACAGGTCTCCAGCTCCAGACAATGGGTTTAGTGAACTCTGGGAGGGCCTGTGTCGGGTAGCGGACTCGAGCACAGGACTCCAGCTCCAGACAATGGGTTTAGTGAACTCTGTGAGGGCCTGTGTCGAGTAGCGGACTCAAGAACAGGACTCTAGCTACAGACAATCGTTGTAGTAAACTCTGTGAGGGCCTGTGTCGGGTAGCCGGCTCGAGCAAAGGACTCCAGCTCCAGACAATGGGTTTAGTGAACTCTGGGAGGGCTTGTGTTGGGTAGCGGACTCGAGCACAGGACTCCAGCTCCAGACAATGGGTTTAGTGAACTATGGGAGGGCCTGTGTCGGGTAGCGGACTCGAAGACCAACCTCCAGCTCCAGACAAAGGGATTAATGAACTCTGGGAGGTCCTGTGTAGGGTAGCCAACACGAGCACAGGACTCGAGGTCCAGACAATGGGTTTAGTGAACTCTGGGAGGGCCGGTGTCGGGTACTGGACTCGAAGACCAGACTCCAGCTCCAGACAACGGGTTTAGTGAACTCTGGGAGGGCCTGTGTCGGGTAGCGGACTCGAGCACAGGACTCCAGCTCCAGACAATGGGTTTAGTGAACAGTGGGAAGGCCTGTGTCGGGTAGCGGACTCGAGCACAGGACACGAGGACCAGACAACGGGATTAATGAACTCTGGGAGGGCCTGTGTCGGTTAGCGGACTCGAACACAGGACTCCAGCTCCAGACAATGGGTTTAGTGGACTCTGGGAGGGCCTGTGTCGGGTAGTGGACTCGAGCACAGGACTCGAGCTCCAGACAATGGGATTAGTGAACTCTGGGAGGGCCTGTGTCGAGTAGCCGACTCGAGCACTGGGATCAAGCTCCAGACAACGGGTTTAGTGAACTCTTGGAGGGCCCGTGTCGGGTAGTGGACTCGAAGACCAGACTCCAGCTCCATACAACGGGTTTAGTGAACTCTGGGAGGGCCTGTGTAGGGTAGCAGACTCGAGCACAGGACTCCAGCTCCAGACAATGGGTTTAGTGAACACTGGGAGGGCCTGTGTCGGGTAGCGGACTCGAACACAGGACTCCAGCTCCAGACAATGGGTTTAGTGAACTCTCGGAGGGCCTGTGTCGATTAGTGGAATCGAAGACCAGACTCCATATCCAGACAACGGGTTTAGTGAACTCTGGGAGGGCATGTGTCAGGTAGCGGAATCAAGAACAGGACTCGAGGTGCAGACAATGGGTTTAGTGAACTCTGGGAGGGCCTGTGTCGGTTAGCGGACTCGAACACAGGACTCCAGCTCCAGACAATAGGTTTAGTGAACTCTGGGAGGGCCTGTGTCTGGTAGCGGACTCGAGCACAGGACTCCAGCTCCAGACAACGGGTTTAGTGAACTCTGGGAGTGCCTGTGTTGGGTAGCGGAATCAAGAACAGGACTCGAGGTGCAGACAATGGGTTTAGTGAACTCTGGGAGGGCCAGTGTCGGATAGCGGACTCGAAGACCAACCTCCAGCTCCAGACAACGGGATTAATGAACTCTGGGAGGGCCGCTGTCGGGTAGTGGAATCAAGAACAGGACTCGAGGTGCAGACAATGAGTTTATTGAAATCTGGGAGGGCCTGTGTCGGGAAGCGGACACGAGTACAGGACTCCAGCTCCAGACAATGAGTTTAGTGAACTCTGGGAGGGCCTGTGTCGAGTAGCGGACTCGAGCACAGGATTCCAGCTCCAGACAATGTGTTTAGTGAACTCTGGGAGGGCCTGTGACGGGTCGCGGACTCGAGCACAGGACTCCAGCTCCAGACAATGGGTTTAGTGAACTCGGGGAGGGCCTGTGTCGGGTAGCGGACTCGAGCACAGGACTCCAGCTCCAGACAATGAGTTTAGTGAACTCTGGGAGGGATTGTGTCGGGTAGCGGACTCCAGAACAGGACTCCAGCTCCAGACAATGAGTTTAGTGAACTCTGGGAGGGATTGTGTCGGGTAGCGGACTCGAGCACAGGGCTCCAGCACCAGACGATGGGTTTAGTGAACTCTGGGAGGGCCTGTTTCGGGTAGCGGACTCGAGCACAGGGCTCAAGCTCCAGACAATGGGTTTAGTGAACTCTGGGAGGGCCTGTGTCGAGTAGCGGACTCAAGCACAGGAATCGAGCACAGGACTCAAGGTCCAGACAATGGGTTTAGTCAAATCTGCGAAGGCC
This sequence comes from Hypanus sabinus, assembly GCF_030144855.1. Lineage (NCBI taxonomy): Eukaryota > Metazoa > Chordata > Chondrichthyes > Myliobatiformes > Dasyatidae > Hypanus > Hypanus sabinus. The sequence goes on along the minus strand of NC_082731.1, from coordinate 6,354,660 downwards.
GGTGTCGGGTAGCCGACTCGAGCACAGGACTCCAGCTCCAGAGAATGGGTTTAGTGAACTCTGGGAGGGCCTTTGTGGGGTAGCGGAATCGAGCACAGGACTCGAGGTCCAGACAACGGGTTTAGTGAACTCTGGGAGGGCCGGTGTCGTGTACTGGACTCGAAGACCAGACTCCAGCTCCAGACAATGGGTTTAGTGATCTCTGGGAGAGTCTGTATCGGGTAGTGGACTCGAGTACAGGACTCCAGCTCCAGACAATGGGATTAGTGAACTCTGGGAGTGCCTGTGTTGGGTAGTGGACTCGAGCACAGGACTCGAGCTCCAGACAATGAGTTTAGTGAACTCTGGGTGGGCCTGTGTTGGGTAGTGGACTCGAGCACAGGAATCGAGCACAGGATTCCAGCTCCAGACAATGAGTTTAGTAAACTCTGGGAGGGCCAGTGTTTAGTAGTTGGCTCGAGCACAGGTCTCCAGCTCCAGACAATGGGTTTAGTGAACTCTGGGAGGGCCTGTGTTGGGTAGCGGACTCGAGCACAGGACTCGAGGTCCAGACAATGGGATTAGTGAACTCTGGGAAGGCCTGTGTCGGGTAGAGGACTCGAGCACAGGAGTCCAGCTCCAGACAATGTGTTTAGTGAACTCTGGGAGGGCCTGTGTTGGGTAGCGGACTCGAGCACAGGACTCCAGCTCCAGACAATGGGTTTAGTGAACACTGGGAGGGCCGGTGTCGGGTAGTGGACTCGAAGACCAGACTCCATCTCCAGACAATGAGTTTAGTGAACTCTGGGAGGGCCTGTGTCGGGTAGCGGAATCAAGAACAGGACTCGAGGTGCAGACAATGGGTTTAGTGAACTCTGGGAGGGCCAGTGTCGGATAGCGGACTCGAAGACCAACCTCCAGCTCCAGACAACGGGATTAATGAACTCTGGGAGGGCCTGTGTCGAGTAGTGGACTCGAAGACCAGACTCCAGATCCAGACAACGGGTTCAGTGAACTCTGGGAGGGACTGTGTCGGGTAGTGGACTCGAAGACTAGACTCCAGCTCCAGACAGTGAGTTTAGTAAACTCTGGGAGGGCCAGTGTTGGGTAGTGGACTCGAGCACAGGTCTCCAGCTCCAGACAATGGGTTTAGTGAACTCTGGGAGGGCCTGTGTCGGGTAGCGGACTCGAGCACAGGACTCCAGCTCCAGACAATGGGTTTAGTGAACTCTGTGAGGGCCTGTGTCGAGTAGCGGACTCAAGAACAGGACTCTAGCTACAGACAATCGTTGTAGTAAACTCTGTGAGGGCCTGTGTCGGGTAGCCGGCTCGAGCAAAGGACTCCAGCTCCAGACAATGGGTTTAGTGAACTCTGGGAGGGCTTGTGTTGGGTAGCGGACTTGAATACAGGACTCCAGCTCCAGACAATGAGTTTAGTGAACTCTGGGAGGGCCTGTGTAGTGTAGCCAACTCGAGCACAGGACTCCAGCTCCAGACAATGGGTTTAGTGAACTATGGGAGGGCCTGTGTCGGGTAGCGGACTCGAAGACCAACCTCCAGCTCCAGACAAAGGGATTAATGAACTCTGGGAGGTCCTGTGTAGGGTAGCCAACACGAGCACAGGACTCGAGGTCCAGACAATGGGTTTAGTGAACTCTGGGAGGGCCGGTGTCGGGTACTGGACTCGAAGACCAGACTCCAGCTCCAGACAACGGGTTTAGTGAACTCTGGGAGGGCCTGTGTCGGGTAGCGGACTCGAGCACAGGACTCCAGCTCCAGACAATGGGTTTAGTGAACTCTGGGAAGGCCTGTGTCGGGTAGCGGACTCGAGCACAGGACACGAGGACCAGACAACGGGATTAATGAACTCTGGGAGGGCCTGTGTCGATTAGTGGACTCGAAGACCAGACTCCAGCTCCAGACAATGAGTTTAGTGACCTTTGGGAGGGCCTGTGTCGGCTAGCGGACACGAGCACAGGACTCCAGCTCCAGACAATGGGTTTAGTGAACTCTGGGAGGGCCTGTGTTGGGTAGCGGAATCAAGAACAGAACTCGAGGTGCAGACAATGGGTTTAGTGAACACTGGGAGGGCCAGTGTCAGTTATCGGACACGAGCACAGGACTCCAGCTCCAGACGACGGGTTTAGTGAACTCTGGGAGGGCCTGTGTTGGGTAGCGGAATCAAGAACAGGACTCGAGGTGCAGACAATGGGTTTAGTGAACTCTGGGAGGGCCAGTGTCGGATAGCGGACTCGAAGACCAACCTCCAGCTCCAGACAACGGGATTAATGAACTCTGGGAGGGCCTGTGTCGGGTAGTGGACTCGAAGACCAGACTCCAGATCCAGTCAACGGGTTTAGCGAACTCTGGGAGGGCCTGTGTCGGGTAGTGGACTCGAAGACCAGACTCCAGACTTCCAGACAGTGAGTTTAGTAAACTCTGGGAGGGCCAGTGTTGGGTAGTGGACTCGAGCACAGGTCTCCAGCTCCAGACAATGGGTTCAGTGAACTCTGGGAGGGCCTGTGTCGGGTAGTGGACTCGAGCACAGGGCTCAAGCTCCAGACAATGGGTTTAGTGAACTCTGGGAGGGCCTGTGTCGAGTAGCGGACTCAAGCACAGGAATCGAGCACAGGACTCAAGGTCCAGACAATGGGTTTATTCAAATCTGCGAAGGCCGGTGTCGGGTAGCCGACTCGAGCACAGGACTCTAGCTACAGACAATCGTTGTAGTAAACTCTGTGAGGGCCTGTGTCGGGTAGCCGGCTCGAGCTAAGGACTCCAGCTCCAGACAATGGGTTTAGTGAACTCTGGGAGGGCTTGTGTTGGGTAGCGGACTTGAATACAGGACTCCAGCTCCAGACAATGAGTTTAGTGAACTCTGGGAGGGCCTGTGTAGTGTAGCCAACTCGAGCACAGGACTCCAGCTCCAGACAATGGGTTTAGTGAACACTGGGAGGGCCTGTGTTGGCTAGTGGACTCGAGCACAGGACTCCAGCTCCAGACAATGGGTTTAGTGAACACTGGGAGGGCCGGTGTCGGGTAGTGGACTCGAAGACGAGACTCCATCTCCAGACAATGAGTTTAGTGAACTCTGGGAGGGCCTGTGTCGGGTAGCGGAATCAAGAACAGGACTCGAGGTGCAGACATTGGGTTTAGTGAACTCTGGGTGGGCCTGTGTCGGCTAGTGGACTCGAATACAGGACTCCAGCTCCAGACAATGGGTTTAGTGAACTCTGGGATGGCCTGTGTCGGGTAGCGGACTCGAGCACAGAATTCCAGCTCCAGACAATGGGATTAGTGAACTCTGGGAGGTCCTGTGTAGGGTAGCCAACTCGAGCACAGGACTCGAGGTCCAGGCAACGGGTTTAGTGAACTCTGGGAGGGCCGGTGTCGGGTACTGGCCTCGAAGACCAGACTCCAGCTCCAGACAACGGGTTTAGTGAACTCTGGGAGGGCCTGTGTCGGGTAATGGACTCGAGCACAGGACTCCAGCTCCAGACAATAGGTTTAGTGAACTCTGGGAGGGCCTGTGTCTGGTAGCGGACTCGAGCACAGGACACGAGGACCAGACAACGGGTTTAGTGAACTCTGGGAGGGCCTGTGTTGGGTAGCGGAATCAAGAACAGTACTCGAGGTGCAGACAGTGGGTTTAGTGAACTCTGGGAGGGCCAGTGTCGGATAGCGGACTCGAAGACCAACCTCAAGCTCCATACAACGGGATTAATGAACTCTGGGAAGGCTGGTGTCGGTTAGTGAACTCGAAGACCAGATTCCAGCTCCAGACAAAGAGTTTAGTGACCTTTGGGAGGGCCTGTGTCGGCTAGCGGACACGAGCACAGGACTCCAGCTCCAGACAATGGGTTAGTGAACTCTGGGAGGGCCTATGTCGGATAGCGGACTCGAAGACTAACCTCCAGCTCCAGACAATGGGATTAATGAACTCTGGGAGGGCCTGTGTCGGGTAGCGGAATCAAGAACAGGACTCGAGGTGCAGACAATGGGTTTAGTGAACTCTGGGTGGGCCTGGGTCGGTTAGCGGACTCGAACACAGGACTCCAGCTCCAGACAATGGGTTTAGTGAACTCTGGGAGGGCCTGTGTCTGTTAGCGGACTCGAGCACAGGACTCCAGCTCCAGACAATGGGTTTAGTGAACACTGGGAGGGCCTGTGTCGAGAGGTGGACTCGAAGACCAGACTCTAGATCCAGACAACGGGTTTAGTGAACTCTGGGACGGCCTGTGTCGGGTAGTGGACTCGAAGACCAGACTCCAGCTCCAGACAGTGAGTTTAGTAAACTCTGGGAGGGCCAGTGTTGGGTAGTGGACTCGAGCACAGGTCTCCAGCTCCAGACAATGGGTTTAGTGAACTCTGGGAGGGCCAGTGTTGGGTAGTGGACTCGAGCACAGGGCTCAAGCTCCAGACAATGGGTTTAGTGAACTCTGGGAGGGCCTGTGTAGTGTAGCCAACTCGAGCACAGGACTCCAGCTCCATACAATGGGTTTAGTGTACACTGGGAGGGCCTGTGTTGGGTCGTGGACTTGAGCACAGGACTCCAGCTCCAGACAATGGGTTTAGTGAACACTGGGAGGGCCGGTGTCGGGTAGTGGACTCGAAGACCAGACTCCATCTCCAGACAATGAGTTTAGTGAACTCTAGGAGGGCCTGTGTCGGGTAGCGTAGTCAAGAACAGGACTCGAGGTGCAGACAATGGGTTTATTGAACTCTGGGTGGGCCTGTGACAGTTAGCGGATTCGAATACAGGACTCCAGCTCCAGACAATGGGTTTAGTGAACTCTGGGAGGGCCTGTGTCGGGTAGCGGACTCGAGCACAGGATTCCAGCTCCAGACAATGGGATTAGTGAACTCGGGGAGGGCCTGTGTCTGGTAGTGGACTCGAGCACAGGACTCCAGCTCCAGACAATGGGTTTAGTGAACTCTGGGAGGGCCTGTGTAGTGTAGCCAACTCGAGCACAGGACTCCAGCTCCAGACAATGGGTTTAGTGAACTCTGGGAGGGCCTGTGTCGAGTAGCGGACTCGAAGACCAACCTCCAGCTCCAGACAAAGGGATTAATGAACTCTGGGAGGGCCGGTGTTGGGTAGTGGACTCGAAGACCAGACTCCAGCTCCAGACAATGAGTTTAGTGACCTCTGGGAGGGCATGTGTCGGGTAGCCAACTCGAGCACAGGACTCCAGCTCCAGACAATGGGTTTTGTGAACTCTGGGAGGGCCTGTGTCGGATAGCGGACACAAGCACAGGACTCCAGCTCCAGACAATGGGATTAGTGAACTCTGGGAGGTCCTGTGTAGGGTAGCCAACTCGAGTACAGGACTCGAGGTCCAGACAACGGGTTTAGTGAACTCTGGGAGGGCCGGTGTCGGGTACTGGCCTCGAAGACCAGACTCCAGCTCCAGACAACGGGTTTAGTGAACTCTGGGAGGGCCTGTGTCGGGTAATGGACTCGAGCACAGGACTCCAGCTCCAGACAATAGGTTTAGTGAACTCTGGGAGGGCCTGTGTCTGGTAGCGGACTCGAGCACAGGACACGAGGACCAGACAACGGGTTTAGTGAACTCTGGGAGGGCCTGTGTCGGATAGCGGAATCAAGATCAGGACTCGAGTTGCAGACAATGGGTTTAGTGAACTCTGGGAGGGCCTGTGTCGGTTAGCGGTCACGAGCACAGGACTCCAGCTCCAGACAACGGGTTTAGTGAACTCTGGGAGGGCCTGTGTTGGGTAGCGGAATCAAGAACAGGACTCGAGGTGCAGACAGTGGGTTTAGTGAACTCTGGGAGGGCCAGTGTCGGATAGCGGACTCGAAGACCAACCTCAAGCTCCAGACAACGGGATTAATGAACTCTGGGAAGGCTGGTGTCGGTTACTGAACTCGAAGACCAGATTCCAGCTCCAGACAAAGAGTTTAGTGACCTTTGGGAGGGCCTGTGTCGGCTAGCGGACACGAGCACAGGACTCCAGCTCCAGACAATGGGTTAGTGAACTCTGGGATGGCCGGTGTCGGGTAGTGGACTCGAGCACAGGACTCCAGCTCCAGACAATGGGATTAGTGAACTCTGGGAGGGCCTATGTCGGGTAGCGGACTCGAGCACAGGACTCCAGCTCCAGACAATGGGATTAGTGAACTCTGGGAGGGCCAGTGTCGGATAGCGGACTCGAAGACCAACCTCCAGCTCCAGACAATGGGATTAATGAACTCTGGGAGGGCCTGTGTCGGGTAGCGGAATCAAGAACAGGACTCGAGGTGCAGACAATGGGTTTAGTGAACTCTGGGTGGGCCTGGGTCGGTTAGCGGACTCGAACACAGGACTCCAGCTCCAGACAATGGGTTTAGTGAACTCTGGGAGGGCTTGTGTCTGTTAGCGGACTCGAGCACAGGACTCCAGCTCCAGACAATGGGTTTAGTGAACACTGGGAGGGCCTGTGTCGAGAGGTGGACTCGAAGACCAGACTCTAGATCCAGACAACAGGTTTAGTGAACTCTGGGACGGCCTGTGTCGGGTAGTGGACTCGAAGACCAGACTCCAGCTCCAGACAGTGAGTTTAGTAAACTCTGGGAGGGCCAGTGTTGGGTAGTGGACTCGAGCACAGGTCTCCAGCTCCAGACAATGGGTTTAGTGAACTCTGGGAGGGCCAGCGTTGGGTAGTGGACTCGAGCACAGGGCTCAAGCTCCAGACAATGGGTTTAGTGAACTCTGGGAGGGCCTGTGTCGGGTTGCGTACTCGAGCACAGGACTCCAGCTCCAGACAATGGGTTTAGTGAACTCTGTGAGGGCCTGTGTTGCGTAGCCGACTCGAGCACAGGACTCCAGCTCCAGACAATGAGTTTAGTGAACTCTGGGAGGGCCTGTGTAGTGTAGCCAACTCGAGCACAGGACTCCAGCTCCAGACAATGGGTTTAGTGTACACTGGGAGGGCCTGTGTTGGGTCGTGGACTTCAGCACAGGACTCCAGCTCCAGACAATGGGTTTAGTGAACTCCGGGAGGGCCTGTGTTGGGTAGTGGACTCGAGCACAGGACTCCAGCTCCAGACAATGGGTTTAGTGAACACTGGGAGGGCCGGTGTCGGGTAGTGGACTCGAAGACCAGACTCCATCTCCAGACAATGAGTTTAGTGAACTCTGGGAGGGCCTGTGTCAGGTAGCGTAATCAAGAACAGGACTCGAGGTGCAGACAATGGGTTTAGTGAACTCTGGGTGGGCCTGTGACAGTTAGCGGATTCGAATACAGGACTCCAGCTCCAGACAATGGGTTTAGTGATCTCTGGGAGGGCCTGTGTCGGGTAGCGGACTCGAGCACAGGATTCCAGCTCCAGACAATGGGATTAGTGAACTCGGGGAGGGCCTGTGTCTGGTAGTGGACTCGAGCACAGGACTCCAGCTCCAGACAATGGGTTTAGTGAACTCTGGGAGGGCCTGTGTAGTGTAGCCAACTCGAGCACAGGACTCCAGCTCCAGACAATGGGTTTAGTGAACTCTGGGAGGGCCTGTGTCGGGTAGCGGACTCGAGCACAGGATTCCAGCTCCAGACAATGGGATTAGTGAACTCGGGGAGGGCCTGTGTCTGGTAGTGGACTCGAGCACAGGACTCGAGCTCCGAACAATGGGTTTAGTGAACTCTGGGAGGGCCTGTGTCGAGTAGCGGACTCGAAGACCAACCTCCAGCTCCAGACAAAGGGATTAATGAACTCTGGGAGGGCCGGTGTTGGGTAGTGGACTCGAAGACCAGACTCCAGCTCCAGACAATGAGTTTAGTGACCTCTGGGAGGGCATGTGTCGGGTAGCCAACTCGAGCACAGGACTCCAGCTGCAGACAATGGGTTTAGTGAACTCTGGGAGGGCCTGTGTCGGATAGCGGACACAAGCACAGGACTCCAGCTCCAGACAATGGGATTAGTGAACTCTGGGAGGTCCTGTGTTGGGTAGCCGACTCGAGCACAGGACTCCAGCTCCAGACAATGAGTTTAGTGAACTCTGGGAGGGCCTGTGTAGTGTAGCCAACTCGAGCACAGGACTCCAGCTCCAGACAATGGGTTTAGTGTACACTGGGAGGGCCTGTGTTGGGTCGTGGACTTCAGCACAGGACTCCAGCTCCAGACAATGGGTTTAGTGAACTCCGGGAGGGCCTGTGTTGGGTAGTGGACTCGAGCACAGGACTCCAGCTCCAGACAATGGGTTTAGTGAACACTGGGAGGGCCGGTGTCGGGTAGTGGACTCGAAGACCAGACTCCATCTCCAGACAATGAGTTTAGTGAACTCTGGGAGGGCCTGTGTCGGGTAGCGTAATCAAGAACAGGACTCGAGGTGCAGACAATGGGTTTAGTGAACTCTGGGTGGGCCTGTGACAGTTAGCGGATTCGAATACAGGACTCCAGCTCCAGACAATGGGTTTAGTGAACTCTGGGAGGGCCTGTGTCGGGTAGCGGACTCGAGCACAGGATTCCAGCTCCAGACAATGGGATTAGTGAACTCGGGGAGGGCCTGTGTCTGGTAGTGGACTCGAGCACAGGACTCCAGCTCCAGACAATGGGTTTAGTGAACTCTGGGAGGGCCTGTGTAGTGTAGCCAACTCGAGCACAGGACTCCAGCTCCAGACAATGGGTTTAGTGAACTCTGGGAGGGCCTGTGTCGGGTAGCGGAATCAAGAACAGGACTCGAGGTGCAGTCAATGGGTTTAGTGAACTCTGGGTGGGCCTGTGTCAGTTAGCGGATTCGAATACAGGACTCCAGCTCCAGACAATGGGTTTAGTGAACTCTGGGAGGGCCTGTGTCGGGTAGCGGACTCGAGCACAGGATTCCAGCTCCAGACAATGGGATTAGTGAACTCGGGGAGGGCCTGTGTCTGGTAGTGGACTCGAGCACAGGACTCGAGCTCCGAACAATGGGTTTAGTGAACTCTGGGAGGGCCTGTGTCGAGTAGCGGACTCGAAGACCAACCTCCAGCTCCAGACAAAGGGATTAATGAACTCTGGGAGGGCCGGTGTTGGGTAGTGGACTCGAAGACCAGACTCCAGCTCCAGACAATGAGTTTAGTGACCTCTGGGAGGGCATGTGTCGGGTAGCCAACTCGAGCACAGGACTCCAGCTGCAGACAATGGGTTTAGTGAACTCTGGGAGGGCCTGTGTCGGATAGCGGACACAAGCACAGGACTCCAGCTCCAGACAATGGGATTAGTGAACTCTGGGAGGTCCTGTGTAGGGTAGCCAACTCGAGCACAGGACTCCAGCTCCAGACAATGGGTTTAGTGTACACTGGGAGGGCCTGTGTTGGGTCGTGGACTTCAGCACAGGACTCCAGCTCCAGACAATGGGTTTAGTGAACTCCGGGAGGGCCTGTGTTGGGTAGTGGACTCGAGCACAGGACTCCAGCTCCAGACAATGGGTTTAGTGAACACTGGGAGGGCCGGTGTCGGGTAGTGGACTCGAAGACCAGACTCCATCTCCAGACAATGAGTTTAGTGAACTCTGGGAGGGCCTGTGTCGGGTAGCGTAATCAAGAACAGGACTCGAGGTGCAGACAATGGGTTTAGTGAACTCTGGGTGGGCCTGTGACAGTTAGCGGATTCGAATACAGGACTCCAGCTCCAGACAATGGGTTTAGTGAACTCTGGGAGGGCCTGTGTCGGGTAGCGGACTCGAGCACAGGATTCCAGCTCCAGACAATGGGATTAGTGAACTCGGGGAGGGCCTGTGTCTGGTAGTGGACTCGAGCACAGGACTCCAGCTCCAGACAATGGGTTTAGTGAACTCTGGGAGGGCCTGTGTAGTGTAGCCAACTCGAGCACAGGACTCCAGCTCCAGACAATGGGTTTAGTGAACTCTGGGAGGGCCTGTGTCGGGTAGCGGAATCAAGAACAGGACTCGAGGTGCAGTCAATGGGTTTAGTGAACTCTGGGTGGGCCTGTGTCAGTTAGCGGATTCGAATACAGGACTCCAGCTCCAGACAATGGGTTTAGTGAACTCTGGGAGGGCCTGTGTCGGGTAGCGGACTCGAGCACAGGATTCCAGCTCCAGACAATGGGATTAGTGAACTCGGGGAGGGCCTGTGTCTGGTAGTGGACTCGAGCACAGGACTCGAGCTCCGAACAATGGGTTTAGTGAACTCTGGGAGGGCCTGTGTCGAGTAGCGGACTCGAAGACCAACCTCCAGCTCCAGACAAAGGGATTAATGAACTCTGGGAGGGCCGGTGTTGGGTAGTGGACTCGAAGACCAGACTCCAGCTCCAGACAATGAGTTTAGTGACCTCTGGGAGGGCATGTGTCGGGTAGCCAACTCGAGCACAGGACTCCAGCTGCAGACAATGGGTTTAGTGAACTCTGGGAGGGCCTGTGTCGGATAGCGGACACAAGCACAGGACTCCAGCTCCAGACAATGGGATTAGTGAACTCTGGGAGGTCCTGTGTAGGGTAGCCAACTCGAGTACAGGACTCGAGGTCCAGACAACGGGTTTAGTGAACTCTGGGAGGTCCTGTGAAGGGTAGCCAACTCGAGTACAGGACTCGAGGTCCAGACAACGGGTTTAGTGAACTCTGGGAGGGCCGGTGTCGGGTACTGGACTCGAAGACCAGACTCCAGCTCCAGACAACGGGATTAATGAATTCTGGGAGGGCCTGTGTCGGGTAGCGGACTCGAAGACCAACCTCCAGCTCCAGACAACGGGATTAATGAACTCTGGGAGGGCCTGTGTCGGATAGCGGACTCGAAGACCAACCTCCAACTCCAGACAACGGGATTAATGAACTCTGGGAGGGCCGGTGTCGGTTACTGGACTCCAAGACCAGACTCCAGCTCCAGACAATGAATTTAGTGAAATCTGCGAAGGCCGGTGTCGGGTTGCCGACTCGAGCACAGGACTCTAGCTACAGACAATCGTTGTAGTAAACTCTGTGAGGGTCTGTGTCGGGTAGCGGACTCGAGCACAGGACTCCAGCTCCAGACAATGAGTTTAGTGAAATCTGGGAGGGCCTGTGTCGGGTAGCCGAATCAAGAACAGGACTCGAGGTGCAGACAATGAGTTTAGTGAACTCTGGGAGGGCCTGTGTAGGGTAGCCAACTCGAGCACAGGACTCCAGCTCCAGACAATGGGTTTAGTGAACTCTGGGAGGGTCTGTGTCGGGTAGCGGACTCGAGCACAGGACTCCAGCTCCAGACAATGGGATTAGTGAACTCTGGGAGGGCCTGTGTCGGGTAGCGGACTCGAGCACAGGACTGCAGCTCCAGACAATGGGTTTAGTGAACTCTGGGAGGGCCTGTGTCGGGTAGTGGACTCGAAGACCAACCTCCAGCTCCAGACAACGGGATTAATGAACTCTGGGAGGGCCTGTGTTGGGTAGCGGAATCAAGAACAGGACTCGAGGTGCAGACAATGGGTTTAGTGAACTCTGGGAGGGCCAGTGTCGGATAGCGGACTCGAAGACCAACCTCCAGCTCCAGACAACGGGATTAATGAACTCTGGGAGGGCCGGTGTCGGTTACTGGACTCCAAGACCAGACTCTAGCTCCAGACAATGAGTTTAGTGAAATCTGCGAAGGCCGGTGTCGGGTAGCCGACTCGAGCACAGGACTCTAGCTACAGACAATCGTTGTAGTAAACTCTGTGAGGGTCTGTGTCGGGTAGCCGGATCGAGCAAAGGACTCCAGCTCCAGACAATGGGTTTAGTGAACTCTGGGAGGGCCTGTGCAGGGTAGCCAACTCGAGCACAGGTCTCCAGCTCCAGACAATGGGTTTAGTGAACTCTGGGAGGGCCTGTGTTGGGTAGCGGACTCGAGCACAGGACTCCAGATCCAGACAATGGGTTTAGTGAACTCTGGGAGGGTCTGTGTCGGGTAGCGGACTCGAGCACAGGACTCCAGCTCCAGACAATGGGATTAGTGAACTCGGGGAGGGCCTGTGTCTGGTAGTGGACTCGAGCACAGGACTCGAGCTCCGAAGAATGGGTTTAGTGAACTCTGGGAGGGCCTGTGTCGAGTAGCGGACTCGAAGACCAACCTCCAGCTCCAGACAAAGGAATTAATGAACTCTGGGAGGGCCGGTGTTGGGTAGTGGACTCGAAGACCAGACTCCAGCTCCAGACAATGAGTTTAGTGACCTCTGGGAGGGCCTGTGTCGGGTAGCCAACTCGAGCACAGAACTCCAGCTCTAGACAATGGGTTTAGTGAACTCTGGGAGGTCCTGTGTAGGGTAGCCAACTCGAGCACAGGACTCGAGCTCCAGACAACGGGTTTAGTGAACTCTGGGAGGGCCGGTGTCGGGTACTGGACTCGAGCACAGGACTCCAGCTCCAGACAATGGGTTTAGTGAACTCTGGGAGGGCTTGTGTCGAGTAGCGGACTCGAGCACAGGACTCTAGCTAGAGACAATCGTTATAGTAAACTCTGGGAGGGCCTGTGTCGGGTAGCGGACTCGAGCACAGGGCTCAAGCTCCAGACAATGGGTTTAGTGAACTCTGGAAGGGCCTGTGTCGGGTTGCGTACTCGAGCACAGGACTCCAGCTCCAGACAATGGGTTTAGTGAACTCTGTGAGGGCCTGTGTCGAGTAGCGGACTCAAGCACAGGAATCGAGCACAGGACTCAAGGTCCAGACAATGGGTTTAGTCAAATCTGCGAAGGCCGGTGTCGGGTACTGGACTCGAGCACAGGACTCTAGCTACAGACAATCGTTGTAGTAAACTCTGTGAGGGCCTGTGTCGGGTAGCCGGCTCGAGGAAAGGACTCCAGCTCCAGACAATGGGTTTAGTGAACTCTGGGAGGGCTTGTGTTGGGTAGCGGACTCGAATACAGGACTCCAGCTCCAGACAATGAGTTTAGTGAACTCTGGGAGGGCCTGTGTAGTGTAGCCAACTCGAGCACAGGACTCCAGCTCCAGACAATGGGTTTAGTGAACACTGGGAGGGCCTGTGTTGGGTAGTGGAGTCGAGCACAGGACTCCAGCTCCAGAAAATGAGTTTAGTGAACTCTGGGAGGGCCTGTGTTGGGTAGTGGACTCGAGCACAGGACTCCAGCTCCAGACAATGGGTTTAGTGAACACTGGGAGGGCCGGTGTCGGGTAGTGGACTCGAAGACCAGACTCCATCTCCAGACAATGAGTTTAGTGAACTCTGGGAGGGCCTGTGTCGGGTAGCGGAATCAAGAACAGGACTCGAGGTGCAGACAATGGGTTTAGTGAACTCTGGGTGGGCCTGTGTCGGTTAGCGGACTCGAATACAGGACTCCAGCTCCAGACAATGGGTTTAGTGAACTCTGGGAGGGCCTGTGTCGGGTAGCGGACTCGAGCACAGGACTCCAGCTCCAGACAATGGATTTAGTGAACTCTGGGAGGGCCTGTGTCGAGTAGTGGACTCGAAGACCAGACTCTAGATCCAGACAACGGGTTTAGTGAACTCTGGGAGGGCCTGTGTCGGGTAGTGGACTCGAAGACCAGACTCCAGCTCCAGACAGTGAGTTTAGTAAACTCTGGGAGGGCCAGTGTTGGGTAGTGGACTCGAGCACAGGTCTCCAGCTCCAGACAATGGGTTTAGTGAACTCTGGGAGGGCCTGTGTCGGGTAGCGGACTCGAGCACAGGGCTCAAGCTCCAGACAATGGGTTTAGTGAACTCTGTGAGGGCCTGTTTCGAGTAGCGGACTCAAGCACAGGAATCGAGCACAGGACTCTAGCTACAGACAATCGTTGTAGTAAACTCTGTGAGGGCCTGTGTCGGGTAGCCGGCTCGAGCAAAGGACTCCAGCTCCAGACAATGAGTTTAGTGAACTCTGGGAGGGCCTGTGTAGTGTAGCCAACTCGAGCACAGGACTCCAGCTCCAGACAATGGGTTTAGTGAACACTGGGAGGGCCTGTGTTGGGTAGTGGAGTCGAGCACAGGACTCCAGCTCCAGAAAATGAGTTTAGTGAACTCTGGGAGGGCCTGTGTTGGGTAGTGGACTCGAGCACAGGACTCCAGCTCCAGACAATGGGTTTAGTGAACACTGGGAGGGCCGGTGTCGGGTAGTGGACTCGAAGACCAGACTCCATCTCCAGACAATGAGTTTAGTGAACTCTGGGAGGGCCTGTGTCGGGTAGCGGAATCAAGAACAGGACTCGAGGTGCAGACAATGGGTTTAGTGAACTCTGGGTGGGCCTGTGTCGGTTAGCGGACTCGAATACAGGACTCCAGCTCCAGACAATGGGTTTAGTGAACTCTGGGAGGGCCTGTGTCGGGTAGCGGACTCGAGCACAGGACTCCAGCTCCAGACAATGGATTTAGTGAACTCTGGGAGGGCCTGTGTCGAGTAGTGGACTCGAAGACCAGACTCTAGATCCAGACAACGGGTTTAGTGAACTCTGGGAGGGCCTGTGTCGGGTAGTGGACTCGAAGACCAGACTCCAGCTCCAGACAGTGAGTTTAGTAAACTCTGGGAGGGCCAGTGTTGGGTAGTGGACTCGAGCACAGGTCTCCAGCTCCAGACAATGGGTTTAGTGAACTCTGGGAGGGCCTGTGTCGGGTAGCGGACTCGAGCACAGGGCTCAAGCTCCAGACAATGGGTTTAGTGAACTCTGTGAGGGCCTGTTTCGAGTAGCGGACTCAAGCACAGGAATCGAGCACAGGACTCTAGCTACAGACAATCGTTGTAGTAAACTCTGTGAGGGCCTGTGTCGGGTAGCCGGCTCGAGCAAAGGACTCCAGCTCCAGACAATGGGTTTAGTGAACTCTGGGAGGGCTTGTGTTGGGTAGCGGACTCGAATACAGGACTCCAGCTCCAGACAATGAGTTTAGTGAACTCTGGGAGGGCCTGTGTAGTGTAACCAACTCGAGCACAGGACTCCAGCTCCAGACAATGGGTTTAGTGAACTCTGGGAGGGCCTGTGTTGGGTTGTGGACTCGAGCACAGGACTCCAGCTCCAGACAATGGGTTTAGTGAACTCTGGGAGGGCCTGTGTTGGGTTGTGGACTCGAGCACAGGACTCCAGCTCCAGACAATGGGTTTAGTGAACACTGGGAGGGCCGGTGTCGGGTAGTGGACTCGAAGACCAGACTCCATCTCCAGACAATGAGTTTAGTGAACTCTGGGAGGGCCTGTGTCGGGTAGCGGAATCAAGAACAGGACTCGAGGTGCAGACAATGAGTTTAGTGAACTCTGGGAGGGTTTGTGTAGGGTAGCCAACTCGAGCACAGGACTCCAGCTCCAGACAATGGGTTTAGTGAACTCTGGGAGGGCCTGTGTTGGGTAGCGGACTCGAGCACAGGACTCCAGCTCCAGACAACGGGATTAATGAACTCTGGGAGGGCCGGTGTCGGGTAGTGGACTCGAATACCAGACTCCAGCTCCAGACAATGAGTTTAGTGAACTCTGGGAGGGCCTGTGTCGGGTAGCGGACTCGAGCACAGGACTGCAGCTCCAGACAATGGGTTTAGTGAACTCTGGGAGGGCCTGTGTCGGGTAGTGGACTCCAAGACCAACCTCCAGCTCCAGACAACGGGATTATTGAACTCTGGGAGGGCCTGTGTTGGGTAGAGGAATCAAGAACAGGACTCGAGGTGCAGACAATGGGTTTAGTGAACTCTGGGAGGGCCAGTGTCGGATAGCGGACTCGAAGACCAACCTCCATCTCCAGACAACGGGATTAATGAACTCTGGGAGGGCCGGTGTCGGTTACTGGACTCCAAGACCAGACTCCAGCTCCAGACAATGAGTTTAGTGAAATCTGCGAAGGCCGGTGTCGGGTAGCCGACTCGAGCACAGGACTCTAGCTACAGACAATCGTTGTAGTAAACTCTGTGAGGGTCTGTGTCGGGTAGCCGGATCGAGCAAAGGACTCCAGCTCCAGACAATGGGTTTAGTGAACTCTGGGAGGTCCTGTGTAGGGTAGCCATCTCGAGCACAGGACTCCAGCTCCAGACAATGGGTTTAGTGAACACTGGGAGGGCCGGTGTCGGGTAGTGGACTCGAAGACCAGACTCCAGCTCCAGACAATGAGTTTAGTGAACTCTGGGAGGGCCTGTGTCAGGTAGCGGAATCAAGAACAGGACTCGAGGTGCAGACAATGGGTTTAGTGAACTCTGGGTGGGCCTGTGTCGTTTAGCGGACTCGAATACAGGACTCCAGCTCCAGACAATGGGTTTACTGAACTCTGGGAGGTCCTGTGTCGGGTAGCGGACTCGAGCACAGGACTCCAGCTCCAGACAATGAGTTTAGTGAACTCTGGGAGGGCCTGTGTCAGGTAGCGGAATCAAGAACAGGACTCGAGGTGCAGACAATGGGTTTAGTGAAATCTGGGAGGGCCTGTGTCGGGAAGCGGACTCGAGTACAGGACTCCAGCTCCAGACAATGAGTTTAGTGAACTCTGGGAGGGCCTGTGTAGTGTAACCAACTCGAGCACAGGACTCCAGCTCCAGACAATGGGTTTAGTGTACACTGGGAGGGCCTGTGTTGGGTCGTGGACTCGAGCACAGGACTCCAGCTCCAGACAATGGGTTTAGTGTACACTGGGAGGGCCTGTGTTGGGTCGTGGACTCGAGCACAGGACTCCAGCTCCAGACAATGGGTTTAGTGAACTCTGGGAGGGCCTGTGTTGGGTTGTGGACTCGAGCACAGGACTCCAGCTCCAGACAATGGGTTTAGTGAACTCTGGGAGGGCCTGTGTCGGGTAGCGGACTCGAGCACAGGACTCCAGCTCCAGACAATGGGTTTAGTGAACACTGGGAGGGCCGGTGTCGGGTAGTGGACTCGAAGACCAGACTCCATCTCCAGACAATGAGTTTAGTGAACTCTGGGAGGGCCTGTGTCGGGTAGCGGAATCAAGAACAGGACTCGAGGTGCAGACAATGAGTTTAGTGAACTCTGGGAGGGTTTGTGTAGGGTAGCCAACTCGAGCACAGGACTCCAGCTCCAGACAATGGGTTTAGTGAACTCTGGGAGGGCCTGTGTTGGGTAGCGGACTCGAGCACAGGACTCCAGCTCCAGACAACGGGATTAATGAACTCTGGGAGGGCCGGTGTCGGGTAGTGGACTCGAATACCAGACTCCAGCTCCAGACAATGAGTTTAGTGAACTCTGGGAGGGCCTGTGTCGGGTAGCGGAATCAAGAACAGGACTCGAGGTGCAGACAATGAGTTTAGTGAACTCTGGGAGGGTTTGTGTAGGGTAGCCGACTCGAGCACAGGACTCTAGCTACAGACAATCGTTGTAGTAAACTCTGTGAGGGTCTGTGTCGGGTAGCCGGATCGAGCAAAGGACTCCAGCTCCAGACAATGGGTTTAGTGAACTCTGGGAGGTCCTGTGTAGGGTAGCCATCTCGAGCACAGGACTCCAGCTCCAGACAATGGGTTTAGTGAACACTGGGAGGGCCGGTGTCGGGTAGTGGACTCGAAGACCAGACTCCAGCTCCAGACAATGAGTTTAGTGAACTCTGGGAGGGCCTGTGTCAGGTAGCGGAATCAAGAACAGGACTCGAGGTGCAGACAATGGGTTTAGTGAACTCTGGGTGGGCCTGTGTCGTTTAGCGGACTCGAATACAGGACTCCAGCTCCAGACAATGGGTTTACTGAACTCTGGGAGGTCCTGTGTCGGGTAGCGGACTCGAGCACAGGACTCCAGCTCCAGACAATGGGTTTAGTGAACACTGGGAGGGCCGGTGTCGGGTAGTGGAGTCGAAGACCAGACTCCAGCTCCAGACAATGAGTTTAGTGAACTCTGGGAGGGCCTGTGTCAGGTAGCGGAATCAAGGACTCGAGGTGCAGACAATGGGTTTAGTGAACTCTGGGTGGGCCTGTGTCGTTTAGCGGACTCGAATACAGGACTCCAGCTCCAGACAATGGGTTTACTGAACTCTGGGAGGGCCTGTGTCGGGTAGCGGACTCGAGCACAGGACTCCAGCTCCAGACAATGGGATTAGTGAACTCTGGGAGGGCCTGTGTCGAGTAGCGGACTCGTAGACCAACCTCCAGCTCCAGACAACGGGATTAATGAACTCTGGGAGGGCCGCTGTCGGGTAGCGGAATCAAGAACAGGACTCGAGGTGCAGACAATGGGTTTAGTGAAATCTGGGAGGGCCTGTGTCGGGAAGCGGACTCGAGTACAGGACTCCAGCTCCAGACAATGAGTTTAGTGAACTCTGGGAGGGCCTGTGTCGGGTAGCGGACTCGAGCACAGGTCTCCTGCTCCAGACAATGGGTTTAGTGAACTCGGGGAGGGCTTGTGTCGGGTAGCGGACTAGAGCACAGGGCTCCAGCACCAGACTATGGGTTTAGTGAACTCGGGGAGGACCTGGTCGGGTAGCGGACTCGAGCACAGGACTCCAGCTCCAGACAATGGGTTTAGTGAACTCTGGGAGGGCCTGTGTCGAGTAGCGGACTCGAGCACAGAACTCTAGCTAGAGACAATCGTTGTAGTAAACTCTGTGAGGGCCTGTGTCGGGTAGCCGGCTCGAGCAAAGGACTCCAGCTCCAGACAATGGGTTTAGTGAACTCTGTGAGGGCCTGTGTTGGGTAGTGGACTCGAGCACCGGACTCCAGCTCCAGACTATGGGTTTAGTCAAATCTGGGAGGGCCGGTGTCGGGTAGCCGACTCGAGCACAGGACTCCAGCTCCAGACAATGGGTTTAGTGAACTCTGGGAGGGCCTGTGTCGGGTAGTGGACTCGAAGACCAGACTCCAGCTCCAGACAATGAGTTTAGTGAACTCTGGGAGGGCTTGTGTCGGGTAGCGGAATCAAGAACAGGACTCGAGGTGCAGACAATGGGTTTAGTGAACTCTGGGTGGGCCTGTGTCGTTTAGCGGACTCGAATACAGGACTCCAGCTCCAGACAATGGGTTTACTGAACTCTGGGAGGGCCTGTGTCGGGTAGCGGACTCGAGCACAGAACTCCAGCTCCAGACAATGGGATTAGTGAACTCGGGGAGGGCCTGTGTCTGGTAGCGGACTCGAATACAGGACTCCAGCTCCAGACAATGAGTTTAGTGACCTTTGGGAGGGCCTGTGTCGGCTAGCGGACACGAGCAAAGGACTCCAGCTCCAGACAATGAGTTTAGTGAACTCTGGGAGGGCCGGTGTCGGATAGCGGACTCGAAGACCAACCTCCAGCTCCAGACAATGGGATTAATGAACTCTGGGAGGGCCGGTGTCGGGTAGTGGACTCGGAGACCAACCTCCAGCTCCAGACAACGGGATTAATGAACTCTGGGAGGGCCGCTGTCGGGTAGCGGAATCAAGAACAGGAGTCGAGGTGCAGACAATGGGTTTAGTGAAATCTGGGAGGGCCTGTGTCGGGAAGCGGACTCGAACACAGGACTCCAGCTCCAGACAATGGGTTTAGTGAACTCGGGGAGGGCCTGTGTCGGGTAGCGGACTCGAGAACAGGACTCCAGCTCCAGACAATGAGTTTAGTGAACTCTGGGAGGGCCTGTGTCGGGTAGCGGACTCGAGCACAGGACTCCAGCTCCAGACAATGGGATTAGTGAACTCTGGGAAGGCCGGTGTCGGGTAGCGGACTCGAGCACAGGACTCCAGCTCCAGACAATGGGTTTAGTGAACTCGGGGAGGGCCTGTGTTGGGTACCGGACTCGAGCACAGGACTCCAGCTCCAGACAATGGGATTCGTGAACTCTGGGAGGCCCTGTGTCGGGTAGCGGACTCGAGCATAGGACTCCAGCACCAGACAATCGGTTTAGTGATCTCTGCGACGGCCTGTGTTGGGTAGTGGAATAGCTGGAAATGTACACAATTCACAACCACCGACAGTGCGTTGGAGTTCACTTTAAGAAGCTGGTCGGACGTGATGAAGTGTTAGATGACGCTGTTTTACCACTCATTTTGTGTTCCGTTTTAGAGTACCATAAACGAGTTGTTAGGGTTTTCCTTAAATATTAAATGCCTCACATTGTTTTATTTGGGAACACTACAGAACCGGAGGACCCAAAGAATACGCACGTGATCACGGGGCGAATGTGATCGGTAATCGTTGGGGGAAACACACTCGATTACGGGGGAAAGTATGATCAGTAATCACTGGCGCTGTACGGCAGTTGTCCTGACTATTACACTCCCGGTGTATGTTCCTATATAACCAGTCAACAGGGTATGGTTCCATGCCACTGTGGGGAATTTTTATTTATTCATTTATTTCATCTTTTGGAGATGCCATGATACAGAAATCTGTTGACATACAGAATTGTGATTAACTCAGCCAGCTCCTGGGTTCAGACTGTTACTCTGCCCTGACCTCATTAGCACCTCTGTGCCATGTTCGCAGCACCCATCGGGGCTGTGTCCTAGATATTGCACTGTGCAGTTTCACACCTCTGTATTTAGTGTTATATAGGAAAAAAAAACAATTAAAGGTGCATTAGTGGAAAATTAACATTTAAAGCATATGACAGAGGAGCAGAATTAGGCCATTCAGCCCATCTACTCTGTTCTGCCATTCCATCATGGCTGCTCCTGAATCCCACTCAACCCCATACCTCGCCACAGTCCTTTGATGCCCTGACTGATCAGGAAATGATCAACTTCTGCCTTAAATATACCCACAGACTTGGCCTCCACCGCAGTCTCTGTCAGAGCATTCCATAGATTCACTACTCTCTGGCTAAAGAAATACCTCTTTACCTCTGTTCTAAAGGGTCGCCCCAGAATGTTGAGGCTGTGCCCTCTAGTTCTGGATGCCCCCACTATAGGAAGCATCCTCTCCACATCCACCCTATCTAGTCCTTTCAACCTTCAGTAGGTTCAATGAGATCCCCACGCATTTGTCTAAATTCCAGTGAGTTCAGGCCCAAATCTGCCAAACAGTCTCCATATGTTAAACCCTTCATTCCCACAATCATCCTCATGAACCTCCTCTGGACTCTCTCCAACACATCCTTTCTGAGATATGGAGCCCAAAACTGTTGACAATACCCCAAGGACGGTCTGACTAGTGTCTTATAAAGCCTCAGAATTATCTCCTTGCTTTTATATTCTATCCCCCTTGAAATAAATGCCAAGTACAGCATTTGCCTTCTTCACCACAGACTCAATCTGTAAATGAACCTACTGGGAGTCCCTCTCTACCTCTGATGTTTGAACCTTTTCCCCATTCAGATAATAGTCTGCAATATTTTTCCTTTTAGCTAAATGCATTATCATATATTTCCCAACACCGTATTCCATCTATCATGTTCTTGCCCAGTCTTCTAATTTGTCTAAATCCTGCTGCAATCACACTGCTTCCTCAGCACTACCTCCCCTCCACCTATCTTCGTATCATTCAGAAACTTTGCCACAAAGCCAACAATTCATTCAAATATCTAAATCATTGACAAATAATGTGAAAAGCAGCAGTCCCAATACTGACCCGAGTAACACCATTAGTCACTGGCAGCCAAACAGATAAAGCCTGCTTTATTCCGACTCACTGCCTCCTGCCTGTCAGCCATTCCTCTGTCCGTGCCAGTATCTTTCCTGTAATGCCATGGGATGTCATCTTGTAAGCAGCCTCATGTGTGGCACCTTATCAAACACCTTCTGAAAATCCAAGTAAATGACATCCACTGCCTCTCCTTTGTCCACTCTGCTTGTTACTTCCTCGAAGAACTCCAACAGATTTGTCAGGCAAGATTTCCCTTGATAGAAACCATAATGACTTTGACTTATTTTATCATTAGTCTCCGAAGTACCTCGAAACCTCATCCTTAATAATAGACTCCAACACTTTCCCAACTACTGAGGTCGGGCTAGCTGGCCTGTAATTTCCTTTCTTTTGCCTTCCTCCGTTTGTAAAGAGTGGAGTGACATTTGCAATTTTCCAGACCTCCAGGACCATGCCAGAATCAAGTGATTCTTGAAAGATCATCACCAGTCCATCCATTATCTCTTCAGCAACCTCTCTCAGGACTCTGGGATGTCGTCTCTCTGGCGCAGGTGACTCATCCACCTTAAGACCTTTGAGTTTGCCTGGTGCATTTTCCTTTGTAATAGCAATAGTGCTCACTCCTGCTCCCTGACACTTACAGACCTCTGGCACACTGCTGGTATCTTCCACAGTGAAGACTGATACAAATTACTCATTAAGTTCATCTGCCATTTCTTTGTCCCCCCCCCCCCCAGTTACTAACTCAGCAGCTCCAATGGTCCAATGTCAACTCTCACCTTCCTTTTACTCTTTATAAAACTCTTGCTATCCTGCTTTATACTATTGACTAGTCTTCCCTCATATTTAATCTTTTCCTTTTTTACAGCCTTTTGTTGTATTTTAAAAGCTTCACAATCATTTTTATATGCCCTTTCCTTGGCTTGTACGCAGTCCTTAACATCCCTTGTCAGCCCTGGTTACCTACCCCTGCCATTTAAGAAATTCTTTTTCTGTGGGATCTATCTATCTTGCATCTTGTGAACTATTCCCAGAAATTTCAGCCACCATCCCTACCAGGATATAGGAGGTTGATTTGCAATGTACGGTAGAAGAAATAGAACATCGAACACACACTCAACAACCACTTTATAACATACCTTCTGTGTCTAATAACGTGACCATTGAATGTATATTCATGGTCTTCTGCTGCTAAAACCCATCCACTCCAAGCACTGACGTCTTCATTTAGAGATACTCCTGTACACCACTGTTGTAACCCATGGTTATATGAGTTACTGACACCTTCTTGTCAACTTGAATCAGCCTGGCTGTTCTCCTCTGACCTCTCTCATTAACAAGGTATTTTTGCCCACAGAGCTCCCACTCACTGGATATTTTTTGCACCATTCTTTGTAAACTCTAGAGACTGTCAGAAACAGAGAAGAACATAGAACACCTACAGCACCATACAGGCCCTTTGGCCCACAAAGCTGTACTAAACATGGCCTTACCTTAGAAATTACCTAGAGTTACCCATAGCCCTCTATCTTTCTAAGCTCCTTGTACCTGTCCAGGAGTCTCTTAAAAGACCCTATCATACCCACCTCCACCACCATCGCTGGCAGTGCATTCCACACACTCACCACTCTCTGAGTAAAAAACTTACCCTGGACATCTCCTCTGTACCTACTTCCAAGCACCTTAAAACTGTGCCCTGTTGTGCTAGCCAATTCAGCCCCGGGAAAAAGCCTCTGACTATCCACACAATCAAAGCCTCTCATCATCTTGTACACCTCTATCAGGTCACCTCTCATCCTCCGTCACTCCAAGGAGAAAAGGCCAAGTTCACTCAACCTATTCTCATAAGGCCTGCTCCCCAATCCAGGCAACATCCTTGTAAATCTCCTCTGCACCCTTTCTGTGCTTCCACATCCTTCCTGCAGTCAGGCGACCAGAATTGAGCACAGTACTCCAAGTGGAGTCTGGCCAGGGTCCTATATAGCTGCAACATTACCTCTCAGCTCATAAATTCAATTCCACGATTGATGAAGGCCAATGCACCGTACGCCTTCTTAACCACAGAGTCAACCTGCACAGCAGCTTTGAGTGCCCAATGGACTCAGACCCCAAGATCCCTCTGATCCTCCACACTGCCAAGAGTCTTGCCATTAGTACTATATTCTGCCATCATATTTGACCTACCAAAATGAACCACCTCACACTTATCTGGGTTGAACTCCATCTGCCACTTCTCAGCCCAGTTTTGCATCCTATCAATGTCCCGCTGTAACCTCTGATGTTATACATGAAAATCACAGGAGGTCAGCTGTTTCAAAAATACTCAGATCACCCCATCTGGCACCAATAATCATTCTGTGGTCAAAGTTAATGAGATCACATTTCTTTCGCCATTCTGATCTTTGGTCTGAACAAAAACTGAACCTTTTGAACATGCTGTATGCTTTTATGAGTTGCTGCCACATGATTGGCTGATTAATGAGCAGGTGTACAGGCGTACCTAAGTAAAGAGGCCATGGAGTGGAGAACAACACAGACCCTTTCACCTACAATGTTGTGCTGACCTGTACAATCTTACTTCACAACCAGTCTCACCGTTCCCTCCTACACGGCCCATAACCTCCTATTTTCCAACATCCATGTACCTATCTCCTCTGCGAGGACCACGGCCATGTCATGGTTTCAAGGCCCGTTTGCCTCAGTGAGCTGAGCTGGCTGGAGTCAGGGCTTTAAGCTTTGGCTCTTGGTAGGGTCACCCATGCCAAACAGGTCTGAGGGTAGAGGGTAGAGGGTTGGGTAGAGGCCAGACTAAGACTGGTCCGCTGGCCCTCTGGGCTCAGGGGTTCGGCTCAGGGCTAACAACCTCGAATGGGCAAAAAAACTGTCCCGAAACAGCAATGAGGAATCCTTCTACATCTGAGTGCGAGGGTAACGAGGACCCTGGACCACACTTGGGGCACAATAGAAAGATGGCCGAGGGCAATCAGAGATGGAAGCCCTTCATCACTGCCCTACATTTCGGTAGGCGTAAGTGAGTAACGTACCTATCCAATGCTGTTAACGTCCCGGACTCAGCCCCCACCACAAGGACCCCCTGCTCTGTGTGAAATACTTACCTCTGGCGTAGAGCATCCTTGCACCTTAAATGGATTAGCTATTGCCACACTGGGAGAAAGGAGCTGGCTGTCTGCCTATGTCTCTTGTATTATATTGTCACCTCTCATCCTCCTTCACTCCCAAAAGAAAAGTCCTATATTGCTCAGTCTTTTTTCATAAGGCAGGTGGCGTGCTGGTAAATCTGCTTTGCATCCTCTTTAACACCTTCACCGCCTTCCTTTGGTGAGGTGGCCAGAGCTGAAGAGTACTCCAGGTGTGGGCTAGCCAGTTTCATAGAGCTGCGTTACCTTACGGCTGAATGAAGACATCATCTTAACCACGCTATCGACTTCTGCAGCAATTTTGAGGAATTTGTAGACTTGGACCCCAGGATCCCTCCATTCCTCCACACTGCTAAGAATACTATCATTAACCTTGTATTCTGACATCCATGTCCCCGTGCTGAAGAAGTCTTCAGTGTCCTGCCTCAACGACTACCCATCGTAAGTTGCGCTCACATCCATCATTGTGAAGTTTCGAGAGGCTCGTCATGAGGCACATCAAGACCCTGCTGCCCCCCTCACTGGACCCCCTGCAGTTCGCATACTGCCCAACCGCTCAACAGACGACCCCATCGCCACCATCCTCCACCTGGCCCTCACCCACCTGGACATAAAGACACATACGTTCAAATGCTGTTCATAGACCTCAGTTCAGCATTCAACACAAACATTCCTTAGCACCTGATTAGAAAGCTGAGCCTACTGGGCCTGAACACCTCCCTCTGCAACTGGATCCTAGACTTCCTGACTGGGAGACCTCAGTCAGTCCGGATTGGGAGCAGCATCTCCAACACCATCACACTGAGCACGGGGGCTCTGCTCTGCTGACCCACGTCTGTGCTGCAACACACAGCTCGAACCACATCATCAAGTTCACCGATGACACGACCGTGGTGAGTCTCATCAGCAAGAACGACGAGTCAGCTTACAGAGAGGAGGTGCAGCGGCTAACGGACTGGTGCAGAGCCAACAACCTGTCTCTGAATGTGAACAAAACAAAAGAGATGGTTGTCGACTTCAGGAGTGCACGGAGTGACCACGCTCCGCTGAATATCGATGGCTTCACGGTAGAGATCGTTAAGAGCACCAAATTTCTTGGTGTTCACCTGGCGGAGAATCTCACCTGGTCCCTCAACACCAGCTCCATAGCAAAGAAAGCCCAGCAGCGTCTCTACTTTCTGCGAAGGCTGAGGAAAGTCCATCTCCCACCCCCCATCCTTATCACATTCTACAGGGGTTGTATTGAGAGCGTCCTGAGCAGCTGCATCACTGCCTGGTTCAGAAATTGCACCATCTCGGATCGCAAGACTCTGCAGTGGATAGTGAGGTCAGCTGAGAAGATCATCGAAATCCCTCTTCCCGCCATTACAGACATTTACACTACACGCTGCACCCGCGAAGCTAACAGCATTGTGAAGGACCCCACACACCGCTCACACAAACTCTTCTCCCTCCTGCCATCTGGGAAAAGGCACCAAAGCGTTCGGTCTCCCACAACCAGACTGTGTAACAGTTTCTTCCCCCAAGCCATCAGACTCCTCAATACCCAGAGCCTAGACTGACATCTACATCATTTATTATTATATTGAAATTTGTCCTCTCCTGTGCCTGTTTTACTTATTTATTTGTTTGTTTATTTATTATTGTACAGTACTGCCCTGCACTGTTTTGTGCGCTTTATGTAGCCTTGAGTTGTCTCACATAGTCTAGTGTAGTTTGTGTTGTTTCAGGGTCCTGGAGGGACGTTGTTTTGCTTTTAATGTGTACTGTGCCTGCAGTTTATGGTTGAAATGACAATAAAATGCGACTTGATTTGACTTTCTGTTTTCAATTTTCTATTGTGTATTATTTCATATTTTTCCAGATTGAACTTCCATCCCACACTCCTTTGCCCAGCCCTGCATCCCGTCCACTTCCTAACGTGGCCTATAGCAATCTTCAACACTGTCTGTAAAGCCACCAACCTTCCTGTCATCTACAAACTTGCTAAACCACCCCACCCACTTCCTCTTCCAAATCATTTATGGAAATCACAAAGACCAGGGTCTCAGAACAGATCCCTGTGGAACCCCGCCGTTACTGACCTCCCCCACCCTTCTGTGGGATAGCTAATTCCGAATCCACGCAGCCAGGTTAGCATGGATTGCATGCCTCATGACATTGTGGATGAGAAATAGAGTACTTCACCCATCAAATCCATGCCAAACTGTTATTCTAGGGTGAGATGTGAGATTGAGATTGCAAAGGGAGCTGGAAATGACTTGTAATAAGGGTAACGACGCGACTGTAATGGGACGCTTCGATAGACAAGGGGATTGGGAAAACCAGGTTGGTGTCAGATTGGAAGAGAAGGAGTTTGTTGAATGCCTACAAGATGTCTTTTTAGAGGGGCTTGTGCTCGAGCCTATTCAGGGTAAAGGTATCTTAGATTGGGTGTTGTGTGATAATCCTGATCTGATTAGAGAGCTTAATGTCAAGGAATCCTTAGGAGGCAGTGATCATAATAAGATTGAATTCATATTGCGTTTTGAGAAGGGGAAGCAAAGTCACATGTATCAGTATCGCAATGGAATAAAGGGAATTGCAGAGGCATGAGACAGGAGCTTGCCCAGGTGGATCGGAGGGGGATACTGACAGGGATGACGGCAGAGCAGAGATGGCTGAAGTTTCTGGAAATAGTTCACAAGGATCAGGATAGATAGGTCCCACAGAAGTAGTCGTTCTCAAATAGCAGGGGTAGGCAACCACGGCTGACAAGGGAAGTTAAGGACTGCGTACAAGCCAAGGAAAGGGCATATAAGGTAGCAAAGGAAAAGTTGGATGATTGGGAAGCTTTTAAAATACGACAAAAGGCAACTAAAAAAGCTATAAGGAGGGAAAAGATGAAATACAAGGGCAAACTAGCCAATAATATAAAGCAGGAGACCGAAAGTTTCTTCTGTTAAATAAAGAGTAAAAGGGACCACTGGAAAATGATGCTGGTGAAGTAGTAATGGGGGACAAAGAAATGGGTACTTAATGAGTACTTTGCATCAGTCTTCACTGTGGAAGACACTAGCAGTGTGCTAGAGGTCTGTGTGTGTCAGGGAACAGGTGTGAGTGCCATTGCTATCACAAAGGAAAAAGTGCTAGGCAAACCGAAAGGGCTTAAGGTGGTTAAGTCACCTGGGCCAGATGGACGACATCCCAGAGTCCTGAGAGAGGTTGCTGAAGAGAGAGCAGATGTATTGGTCATGATCTTTCAAGAATCACTTGATCCTGGCATGGTCTAGGAGAAATAGAAAATTGCAAATCTCACTCCAGTCTTTAAGAAGGGAGGAAGGCAAAAGAAAGGAAATTATAGACCAGTTAGCCTAACCTCAGTGGCTGCGGAAGTGTTGGTGTCCATTATTAAGGATGAGGTTTCAGGGTACAGACTATCACCAGGATAGGGAGAAGGTTCGAACATCCGAGGGGCAGAGGGACTTGGGAGTCCTTGTGCAGTACTCCCAGAAGGTTGATTTGCAGGTTGGGTGTGTGGTGAGGAGGGCAGATGCAATGTTGGTGTCCATTTCAAGGGGAGTAGAATATAAAAACAAGGAGATAAGGCTGAGGCTTTATAAGACACAAGTTAGGCTGCACTCAGAGAATTGCCAACAGTTTTAGGCCCCATATCTCAGAACGGGTGTGTTGTCATTGGAGAATGTCCGGAGGAGGTTCATGAGGATGATTCCAGGAATGAAGGGGTTAACATGTGAGGAGTGTTTGGCGGCTTTTGGCCTGAACTCACTGGAATTTAGAAGAGCGCAGGGGATCTCACTGGAACTTACCAAATGTAAAAAGGCCTAGATAGGATAGATGTGGAGAGGATGTTTCCTCTGGGGGGAGGATCCAGAACTAGAGGGCAAATCCTCAAAATTGAGGAGCCACCTTTTAGAACAGAGATAAGGAGGGGTTTTTTAGCCAGAGAGGAGTGAATCTGTGGAATGCTCTGCCACAGACTGCAATGGAGGCCAAGTCCGAGGGTATATTTAAGATGGAAGTTGATCGTTTCCTGATTGGTCAGGGCATCAAAGGACATGGCGAGAAGGCAGGTGAATGGGGTTGAGTGGGATCCAGGATCAGCCATGATGGAATAGTGGAGCAGACCGAATGGGCTGAATGGCCTAATTCTCCTCCTATGTCTTATGGTCTTATTCTGTCTAATCCCATCAATTTGCGCCTGGATCATAGCCTTCATGCCCCTCCCATCGATGTACAAGGCAAGCTTTTCTTAGATGGTGCAATTGAACCCACATCCATTACTTCTGTTGGCAGCTAGTTCCACACTCACACCTCCCTTTGAGTGAAGAAATCACCTCTCAGGTTTCCCTTAAATATTTCACTTTTACCCTTAATCTGCAGTTCTAGTCTTAGCCAACCTCACTGGAAAAAGCCTGCTTGCATTTCTAGATCCTTCATGATTCTGTATTGCTCTATCAAATCCCCCCTTATTCTTCCATGTACCAGGGAATAAAGACCTAACCAATTTAACCTTTCCCTGTATCTCAGGTCCTTAAGTCCCAGCAACATCCTTGTAAACTTTCTCTGTACTCTTTCAATCTTAGAGGGGTGGGATCCAGGGAGACTTGGCTGCCTGGATAGATCGATAACACACACACACACCGAACCCTCCATCGCCCAGTCTCCACACACACACACACACACAAACACACCGAACCCTTCGTCACCCAGTGTCCACACTCACACACACACACACACACACACACCGAACCCTCCGTCACCCAGTGTCCACACACACACACACACCGAACCCTTCGTCACCCAGTCTCCACACACACACACACACACACACACACACACCGAACTCTTCGTCACCCAGTCTCCACACACACACACACACACTCACACACACACCGAACCCTTCGTCACCCAGTCTCCACACACACACACACCGACCCTCCGTCACCCAGTGTCCACACACACACACACACCGAACCCTTCGTCACCCAGTCTCCACACACACACACACACACACACACACACACCGAACCCTTCGTCACCCAGTCTCCACACACACACACACACACACACACACACACACCGAACCCTTCGTCACCCTGTCTCCCCACACACACCGAACCCTTCGTCACCCAGTCTCCCCACACACACCGAACCCTTCGTCACCCAGTCTCCCCACACACACCGAACCCTCCGTCACCCAGTCACCACACACACACCGAACCCTCCGTCACACAGTCTCCACACACACTCACACACACACCGAACCCTTCGTCACCCAGTCTCCACACACACACACACACCGAACCCTCCGTCACCCAGTCTCCACACACACACACACACACACACACACACACCGAACCCTTCGTCACCCAGTCTCCACACACACACACACACACTCACACACACACCGAACCCTCCGTCACCCAGTCTCCACACACACCGAACCCTCCGTCACCCAGTCTCCACACACACACCGAACCCTCCGTCACCTAGTCTCCACACACACACACACACACACACACACACACCGAACCCTCCGTCACCCAGTCTCCACACACACACACACACACACACACACCGAACCCTCCATCACCCAGTCTCCACACACACACACACACCGAACCCTCCATCACCCAGTCTCCACACACACACACACACCGAACCCTCCATCACCCAGTCTCCACACACACACACACACCGAACCCTCCATCACCCAGTCTCCACACACACACACACACACACACACACACACACACACACACACACACACCGAACCCTCCATCACCCAGTCTCCACACACACACACACACCGAACCCTCCGTCACCCAGTTTCCACACACACACACACACACCGAACCCTCCGTCACCCAGTGTCCACACACACACACACACTGAACCCTCCGTCACCCAGTGTCCACACACACACACACACCGAACCCTCCGTCACCCAGTCTCCACACACACACCGAACCCTCCGTCACCCAGTCTCCACACACACACCGAACCCTCCGTCACCTAGTCTCCACACACACACACACACACACACACACACCGAACCCTCCGTCACCCAGTCTCCACACACACACACACACCGAACCCTCCATCACCCAGTCTCCACACACACACACACACACACACACACACACACACACACACACACACACACACACCGAACCCTCCATCACCCAGTCTCCACACACACACACACACCGAACCCTCCGTCACCCAGTGTCCACACACACCGAACCCTCCGTCACCCAGTCTCCACACACAGACACACACACCGAACCCTCCGTCACCCAGTCTCCACACACACACACACACACCGAACCCTCCGTCACCCAGTCTCCACACACACACACACACACACACACACACACACCGAACCCTCCGTCACCCAGTCTCCACACACACACACACACACACACACACACACACCGAACCCTCCGTCACCCAGTCTCCACACACACACACACACACACACACACACACACCAAACCCTCCGTCACCCAGTCTCCACACACACACCGAACCCTCCGTCACCCAGTCTCCACACACACCGAACCCTCCGTCACCCAGTCTCCACACACACACCGAACCCTCCGTCACCCAGTCTCCACACACACACCGAACCCTCCGTCACCCAGTCTCCACACACACACACCGAACCTTCGGTCCCCAGTGTCCACACACACACACCGAACCCTCCGTCACCCAGTCTCCACACACACACACACACACACACACACACACACACACACACACACACACACACCGAACCCTCCGTCACCCAGTCTCCCCACACACACCGAACCCTCCGTCACCCAGTCTCCACACACACACCGAACCCTTCGTCACCCAGTGTCCACACTCACACACACACACACACACACACACACACACACACACACACACACACACACCGAACCCTCCGTCACCCAGTCTCCACACACACACACACACACCGAACCCTCCGTCACCCAGTGTCCACACACACACACACACCGAACCCTCCGTCACCCAGTCTCCACACACACACCGAACCCTCCGTCACCCAGTCTCCACACACACACCGAACCCTCCGTCACCTAGTCTCCACACACACACACACACACACACACACACCGAACCCTCCGTCACCCAGTCTCCACACACACACACACACCGAACCCTCCATCACCCAGTCTCCACACACACACACACACACACACACACACACACACACACACACACACACACACACACCGAACCCTCCATCACCCAGTCTCCACACACACACACACACCGAACCCTCCGTCACCCAGTGTCCACACACACCGAACCCTCCGTCACCCAGTCTCCACACACAGACACACACACCGAACCCTCCGTCACCCAGTCTCCACACACACACACACACACCGAACCCTCCGTCACCCAGTCTCCACACACACACACACACACACACACACACACACCGAACCCTCCGTCACCCAGTCTCCACACACACACACACACACACACACACACACACCGAACCCTCCGTCACCCAGTCTCCACACACACACACACACACACACACACACACACCAAACCCTCCGTCACCCAGTCTCCACACACACACCGAACCCTCCGTCACCCAGTCTCCACACACACCGAACCCTCCGTCACCCAGTCTCCACACACACACCGAACCCTCCGTCACCCAGTCTCCACACACACACCGAACCCTCCGTCACCCAGTCTCCACACACACACACCGAACCTTCGGTCCCCAGTGTCCACACACACACACCGAACCCTCCGTCACCCAGTCTCCACACACACACACACACACACACACACACACACACACACACACACACACACACACACACACACCGAACCCTCCGTCACCCAGTCTCCCCACACACACCGAACCCTCCGTCACCCAGTCTCCACACACACACCGAACCCTTCGTCACCCAGTGTCCACACTCACACACACACACACACACACACACACACACACACACACACACACACACACACACCGAACCCTCCGTCACCCAGTCTCCACACACACACACACACACCGAACCCTCCGTCACCCAGTCTCCACACACACACACACACACACACACACACACCGAACCCTCCGTCACCCAGTTTCCACACACACCGAACCCTCCATCACCCAGTCTCCACACACACACACACACACCGAACCCTCCGTCACCCAGTCTCCACACACACACACTC
Organism: Hypanus sabinus; assembly: GCF_030144855.1. Taxonomy (NCBI): domain Eukaryota; kingdom Metazoa; phylum Chordata; class Chondrichthyes; order Myliobatiformes; family Dasyatidae; genus Hypanus; species Hypanus sabinus. The sequence continues at coordinate 6,321,962 of NC_082731.1, read as the reverse complement.
ACACCGAACCCTCCGTCACCCAGTCTCCACACACACACACACACACCGAACCCTCCATCACCCAGTCTCCACACACACACACACACACCGAACCCTCCATCACCCAGTCTCCACACACACACCGAACCCTCCGTCACCCAGTCTCCACACACACACACACACCGAACCCTCCGTCACCCAGTCTCCACACACACACACACACCGAACCCTCCGTCACACAGTCTCCCCACACACACCGAACCCTCCGTCACACAGTCTCCATACACACACCGAACCCTCCGTCACCCAGTCTCCACACACACACTCACACACCGAACCCTCCGTCACACAGTCTCCATACACACACCGAACCCTCCGTCACCCAGTCTCCACACACACACTCACACACCGAACCCTCCGTCACCCAGTCTCCACACACACACTCACACACCGAACCCTCCGTCACCCAGTCTCCACACACACCGAACGCTCCGTCACCCAGTTTCCACACACACACACACACAGAACCCTCCGTCACCCAGTCTCCACACACACACACACACACCGAACCCTCCGTCACCCAGTCTCCACACACACGCACACACACACACACACACACACTGCTGGAAGTACTCAGCAGGTCAGGCAGCACCTAAGGAGGGGAATAAACAGTTGGCATTTCGCACTGAGATCCTTCATCAGGTCTCCAAAGAGAAAAGTAAAATTTATGCAGAGTAGCCATACTTTGCAGTGGAGTAACAAATCATAGACACAGGAGATTCTGTAGATGCTGGGAATCTGGAGCAACACACAAAATGTTGGAGGGAATCAGCAGGGTTTTGGCCCGAAGCATCAGCTGTTTATTCATCTCTATAGATGCTGCCCAGCCTGCTGAGTTCCTGCAGCATTTTACGCCTGGATGGCTGACTCCAATAGAGTCCCCCAGACCGAGCCACGCAGACTTCTGTTGCCTAGTGATATTAACAACCCCAATGATAACTGTGTCACAGCAAATTGTTCATTTGCTTCTGAGTTAGAAAGTCATCAGTTCAAATCTCAGAGTAGAAGGATGAGGCTAACATCCTCCATGCATTCTTGAGAAGGACAATGAGACACACCAGGTAGTAGTGGCCTGAAATATCATTTTCTTCCATTGATGCTGCCGACACATTGAGCTGGCCCGGCTAGTTTCTGTTTTGCTAGATAGAGCTGCTGCCTCCTGCAACCTGTGTTTGATCCTTTGAAGGTTTCTTGGTTTCCAAAGGAGCAGCTGACTGACCCCTAATACTGTAGATGTAACACCTGCTTGTCAATGCAGGACCTACGAGCAGAGGTGCCATGGGTGAACCACCTTGTAGGAATCGCCTCCCTCTGGCTCCCTTCACCCTTTCCTTTCCTCCATGGTCCACTGTCATCTCCTATCACATTCCTTTTCCTTCACGGCTTCGTCCCTTCCACCTATCACCTCCCAACTTCTTAGTTCGTCCTCACTTTGCTAGCAGTGGGGAGTCCCACTGCTACTCCCTCCCCCCACCTGGCTTCTATCCCGCTCCTTTCCAGGCTCCCCTCGGCTCTTCGATCCCCTCCATTGATGCTGCCCTGCCTGCTGAGCTCCTCCGTTTTGTGTCTTGCTGAAGATTCCCAGCATCTACAGAATCTCACGTTTACACACTAAACCAAACATCTGAGCTGCAGGTGAACAGCGGTGAGGGGGATTCTCCTCACCGCTGGGTCAAACTTGTCATGGGATCTTGCTGAGCACTGTTTCAAAGCCCTTTTGGCCCACGAGAAGGGTTGTGGTAATGATCAGATCTTCTTCAACAGGATAGTCAGCATCTGGGAATGTATAATGCCGCAGATCCCGAGTTTCTGAAATAAAAACACTCTGGGACACCGTCCAGTGGAACTGGGGACACTGGGCAGGATATGCAGCATCTGTGCTGACAGAACCAGCTCACTTACGACCCTTCATAAGAACTGGTGTGGAGGTGAAGATCTTTAGGCTGAATCAGCAAGCAGTAACAAGGTTTGTGGTTTCTTAAAAGCCTCATTTTAATTCTAAGAAGCCTAACAACAGCGAGTACTGCGTAATATTTACCACAAGACTGCAGTGCAGGGTCCAGAAACATAATACCGACATGTAACCACACAGAACTCTGAGTCAGCATTGCGGGCGAGTGCGAACTGCTAGCAAGAATATAGCAGACTGTTAAATCTGAAAGTTAAAGAAAGCAAAGTCTTCTCAGCTTAGCCAAAAGTAAATTTTTAACATCCTTTAGCCGTTTGGCAGGATTCTTTTCATGAAAAATATTAATAGTCTAGAGATCGTCTGCCTCTGTCAGTGGTCATATAATCAGGACATGTGATCTGTACCAGTTGCTCAAACCATCACCCGCTCCGATGGTTTCATGTGACCCGGATCAGCGGGCAAAGCTGGCATTACACTTTGACCCTGAGTGACCTGCAGGCTAGCGGAGGGAGAGAGCACCTGCATCTCCTTTGGTGGAGGCTAATCTGCACCCTGATTAGTCAGGGTGTCAGATGTTACAGGGAGAAGGTAGGAGAATTAGGGTTCAGGGTATTGGTGGGGCCACGCATCCAAACTACTGGAGGAACTCAAGAGATCGGGCAGCATCCGTGGAGCGAATGAACAGTCAACGTAGTGGCCGGATTGGGAAGGAAAGGGACTGAAGCCCAGAGCACATAGAGTGGGCAGTTCAGAGAAATTGATTCCAGGGCTAAAGGGGTTGTGTTATTTGGATCGACTGAGCAAGTTGGGTCCATGGAGCAAAACGAAACAAATGGCCGAAGGAACTCAGTCAGTCAGGCAGCATCTACAGAGGGAAATGGACAGTTGGTATTTCAGGCCAAGACCCTTCACCTGGAATGAAAGAGTAGAGGCGAAAGAGGCTCTATGAAGAGGGGAGCAGAAGCTGGCAGGTGATGAGTGGATTCAGCTGATGAAGAGCAACTGCAGGATGGAAGAGTGCTAAACACTGATGGATGGAGTCAGCGACCGTGGGCAACCTGCGAGCATAGCAATTGGTGTAATGCTACTGCACCCTGGCCATAAGATTAGGGTTTGAATCCCTCCTCTCTCTGTGTTCTCCCCGTGGCCTCGTGGGTTTCCTCCCACACCCCAAGGATGCGAGCTGTGGGCATGCTACGTTGACAAGCATGTGTTTCGCTAAATGTTTCTTTGACTGATGGTGGAATTTGATGAGAGAAAGGTGGAGTGTGGAATAAAATGGGGGTGGGGGGGTGGAATGGGTACAGAGGGGAGAGGGGACCCAGTGGGAGGAGTGTGTGAATGACGGGCAGAGGGAGGGGTGGAGGAGTAGAAAAAGACGGAGACGGGAGCTTGAGTGGGTATAGGAGGAACTGGGTGGGTCGGCAGAATTGAGAAGAGGGGCAAGGGAGGAGTAGGTTACCTGAAAGCAAAGATTTCAATGTCCGTGCCTTTTGGTTGTAGTCTACACAGGTGTAATATGAGATGTTCTTCCTGCAATTTGAACTATTGTATACTCTTTCCAATTCAGAAGAATGAGAGTTGATCTTAATGAAACAGAAAAGAGTGTAGGGGGCAGTACATAATTGGAGGGGAGGGATGTGTAATTTCATTTTAAATAAAAATTAGGTGGAATATTTTCTCCCAGTGGGTTGTGAATTGGGCCATAAGGCATCGGATCAGAATTACAAACAAGAGGAAATCTGCAGATGCTGGAAATCCAAGCAAAACGCACAAAGTGCTGGAGGAACTCAGCAGGCCAGGCAGCATCTGTGGGAAAAAAAGTACAGACAACATTTCGGGCCGAGACCCTTCGGCAGGACTGTAGAAAAAAAGATGAGGAGTAGATTGAAATTCAGAAGAATGTTGCCTGTAATCTTTTGAAGTTAATTGCAAAAGTTGGAGACAGGCTCATGTTCCTATAAAGGGTTTCTATAGCAGAGATATCAGCCTGTGTTTACATAGCATTTCAAAAGCTGCAAGCACCTTCACAGAGGCAACTTAGGACACCGAGCCACACGGTGGGGTATTAGATCAGCCAGGTTAAAGCTAGGATACAGGCGGAGTGTTAAAGGAGCTGCTGACAGGAGAGGGAGGGCTGGAGAGAATCAGAGAGGGGATCCTGGAGCTGATGTCCCAGGCAGCTCAACGGTGAGTTCCTGAGAGACTACGGAGATGAGTTGTTTAAGACTTCAGTGCATTTCTAAAGAGCAGGGGCAAATCGAGGGCAAAGCGGGTGAGGCAGATTGGGATCTCTTGAAGGTTTGAGGGGCTGAATGGTTTACAGTGCCTTCACAAAGGTGTTGGACTGAGAGGAGAGCAGAGGTCATCTGGAGCTGGACTGTCCTCAGAAGAAGGGAAGTCTGAGGGAAAGTAGTGATGAGCAGAGGAGGAGGATGAGGAGGAGGGCTGGAAGAGGGGAGGGAGATGTCCTCACGGCAGAGGAGCAGTGTGTGGGCACGGAGGAAAAATTCTTAACCGCTGCCACCGGCGTTCGATTGGATGAGCACTCCGGTGTATCAAACACCCTCCTGGGGTTCTTCTGCAGCCAGTCCCTCAGGTGGAGGATGGAGGGGCAGCTGCACATCCAGGGATTTCCCCCCAGGTGGAGCTGGTCCAGACGCCCGAGTGAAACCAGCAGGCCAGGGCTCAGCTGCCTCAGTCTGTTGTAGTCAAGGTGCAGGAGAGAGAGCCGGGGGACATCTCGGAAGAGAGCATCGGGCAGGGCTGACAGGTTGTTGCGGTCCAGGTGAAGCTCCTGCAAGTGGCCCTGGCTGGCGAAGGTGTCAGGGTTCAAGGTGTGGAGCTGGTTCCTGTGGAGAAGCAGCTTCTGTAGCTTGCGTAACCCTGAGAAGACGTTGTGTGGGAGGGACTGCAGAAGGTTGAATTGCAGCTGGAGGACCTCGAGCTTCTGCACGTCCTGGAACAAAGAGCTCTTGACCGTGGAGATGTAATTCCCTTCCAAGTGCAGCTCTCTCAGCTTCCTCAGCTCCTTGAAGACTCCCAGTGGGAGGGTGGACAGCTTGTTCCCATTTAGCTGGAGCTCCTTCAGGTTGGCCAGACCCGCAAAGATGTCTTGGTGGAGATGGGAGATCTGGTTCTGGCTGAGCTGGAGCACGCGGAGGTTCTTCAAGCTGGCAAAGACTCCCCGGGGGAGAAAGGCAATACGGTTCTGGTCGAGCTGCAGCTCCCTCAAGAGGCCCAGGCTACGGAAAACCTTCTTGGGAATTAACTCCAGCCGATTGTTGTCAAGGTACAAAGTTCTCAGGTGGTCTAGCTGGTCAAAGACCCCCTTAGGCAACTGAGTGAGGAGGTTGTTGTCCAGCTGGAGTTCCCTCAGCTCTGACTGATTCTGAAAGATCTCCGGAGGGAGGGACGAGATCCGGTTGTTGTCCAGGTGTAGCTCCTTGAGATTCAGAAGGCCAACAAAAACCTCGGCAGGCAGTGACTCAATGGCGTTGTTGAACAGGTTTAGCACAGTCAGGTTCTCAAGCTTCTGGAAGGCTTGGGGAGGTAGGCCAGTGAGGTTGTTGAGACTCAGGTCCAGTCTCCTCAGTCTGGTCAGGTTAAGGAAGGCATTCACTGGCAGGTTGCTGAGCCCATTGCAACTGACGTCCAGCAAAGTCAGACCTTCAAGTGTAGAGAGAACCCCAGGGAAGGTACTGAGTTGATTATTATTCAAGTAGAGGTTTTTCAGCGTTTTGAGATGTCTCATGACCTCCTCAGGAGTCAACCAGATTTGGTTGTTTGTGAGGCTTAGGACGTGAAGTTGGTCGAGCCCGTCAAAGGATCCCCAAGTCAGGACAGAAAGGTTGTTACTTCGGAGAAACAGCTGGCTCAGGTTCCCCAGTCCCTGGAAGGCTCCTGGTTGGATCTCCGAGATGCTGTTCCCATTCAGCTGAAGTAAATCCAGCTGGCTCAGCTCATCGAAGACACCGGAGGGAATGGCGGAGATTTGATTCAGGCTGAGCATCAGTACCCGGAGGTTGTCGAGACCAGCAAAGTCCCCGGGCTGGATCGAGCGAAGGGGATTGCTGCTGAGGTGCAGCTCCTCCAGGCTGGTGAGGGGCTGCAGGCACCCGGGTGCCAAGGAGGAGATAAAGTTGCTGTTGAGGAAGAGCTTCCTCAGCTGAGTCAGGGATTCCAGTCCTTGGGTTGGTACAGAGGTGAAGAGGTTGTGGCTGAGATCGAGGATGGAGAGGTCCCTGCCCAGAAGCCAGCCATTAGCAGCCCCGGCTGAGAAGCCTGCTGGAAGGAGGGTGGAGATGCTGTTGTATTGCAGGAAAAGTTCTTGGGTGTCTGGCGGTAGGTTCCTGGGAATCTCTGACAGCCCTTTGTTAATGCACCAAACTATATTCTCACCATCCTTGGGGCACTTACAGATCTCGCAGAGGCCGGTGGAAGAGGTCGTCACCAAGGACATGAGGAGGTCAAGAACGCTGAGGTACCGGAGGAGTCTCTCCATGCCACTGCAAAATAAGCACATTGAAGACAGTCAATGGGTCAGACAGTGTCCATGGATGGGAATAAGTAGGTGAGTTTCTGGTTGAGACCCTTCATCTGGACAAAGAAAGAAAGCAATTAAATCCCAATGGATCACCAGGTAAAGTTTTTTTATTTTTTTATTTAGAGACACAGCACAGTAACAGGCCCCTTCCACCCAAGCCTGCGCTGCCCAATTCATTACACCCATGTGATTAATTAACCTACTGAGCCAGACATAGTGGGAGGAAACCATGCGGTCACGGGGAGAATGTACAGACAGAGGTGGGAACTGGCATCATAAAGCATTACGCTACCCACTAAGCTACCACTCTCTCTCCTGAGCCTCTGGGCTCCCGCATTCCCTTACACGCAATGGGGCCCCATTTCCCGCGCTCCCCCTTCCACTCGTCAAGTCCCTGCTTCCCATAGTGCTTAGCGAAGTGTCTTACTGCGCCAGCGATGATTGATTGGGGTTCGGTTCCTGCTGCTGATTGTCAGGAGTTTGTACGTTTTCCCCACGGTGGTGGTGGACTTCCTCTGGGTGCCCCCTCATTCCAAACGGGTTCAGGTTAGTGAGTAGCGGAATGGACACGCCACATTCGAGACACTTGCAGAATGTCCTTGCACTGTATTGTTCGATGATGCATATGACAGATAAAGCTGGTCAAACATCTATGTTCACTCTTTTTGGATTCATAGTCCCCCAGTTTTGAGGTTCCATTCTGCGCCCTTCCTGCACGAACATACAAGGGCACTGGAGGAACTCAGCGGGTCAGGCACCGATGGACAGGAAAGAACAGCTGACATTTCGGTTAGACTGAAAGATAGAGAGGAGATAGCTAGTATGAAATGGGCAGGAAGGTGTGGGAGGGCTGGCTTGTGACTGGGGGAGCGCAGTGAAAGACGGACTGCTCAGAAAGTTGAGAGGTGAAGTGAGAAAGGGTTGAAGATAGTTGACAGGAGAGAAAGGTGGAGTGGGGAGGGGCGGGGAATGGAGGGAGGGAGGTGAGGAGGGCACCTGGCAGTGGACAGACACACCAGTGTGAGAATAGGGAATAAAATTGTAATGTCTGGATGCCGGGAGATCGACAGATGGAGTGGAGGTGCTCGATGGAAGAGAAAGGGATCTTGTCCCACCTCTCCTTACAGATTTCTATAATGGCTCCCACCCTCCCCTTTCCAAAGGGTCTCAACCCGAAACTTCGATCACCCATTCCCTCCCCAGATGCTGCCTGACCCCACTGAGTTACTAGTGTAGATCCAGATTCCAGCATCGTGGTCTCTTGTCTCTCCGTTATTGACAATATTGGTAGTATTGATATTTGTCATCTACGGGCTTTTGAGACCAGCACTGATGCCATCCCATCTGACTGGTGTCCCATGCACTCCCTCCACCTCCAACAGCACCCGCAAAACCCTCTAACACCCCGGGGTGGGAAGAAGAACATTGCCTCCGTCCATGTCTGCACAGACATATAGCGGTAAAGAGCAGTGCCAACTGCAGGACCAGGGTTCAATTCCTGCCGCTGTCTGGAAGGAGTGTGTCTGTTCACCCCGTGACTGTGTGGGTTTCCTCCGGGTGCTCCGGTTTCCTCCCACATTCCTAAAACGTATGGGATAGGGTTTGTAACTGTGCGACGTTGCTGCAGACTACCCAACACAATCCTCACTGTGATGCAAACAATGCAGTTCACTGTATGTCTAGATGTATGCCACAGATAAAGCTAATCTTTAATCGTTATCTTTAATTCACACGTATGACATATAACCATACAATAACTACAGCACGGAAACAGGCCATCTCGGCCCTTCTGGTCTGTGCCGAACATTTACACTCACCTAGTCCCACCGACCTGCACTCAGCCCATAACCCTCCATTCCTTTCCTGTCCATATACCTATCCAATTTTACTTTAAGTGACAATACCGAACCTGCCTCTACCACTTCTACTGGAAGCTCATTCCACACAGCTACCACTCTCTGAGTAAAGAAATTCCCCCTCGTGTTACCCTTAAGCACCCTTAACTCCCTTCACTCTCAACTCATGTCCTCTTGTTTGAATCTCCCCTACTCTCAAAGGAAAAAGCACACACTCACATCCCATGAGACCATAAGATAAAAGAGCATAATATTAGGCTATTCAGTATCATGTGTGATATCGAGACTGATTTACTATCCCTGTCAACCCCATTCTCCTGCCTTTCCCACAGAACCTTTGAAGCCCTGAATAATCAGGAACCCATCAACCTCCACTTTAAATCTACTCAATAACTTGACCTTCACAGCCGGCTGTGGCAATGCACCCCACAGATTCACCAACCTCTGACCCTCTTCATCACCATTCTCAGGGGATATCCTTGCATTCTGAGGCTGTGCCCTCTGTTCCTACACCTGTTGAGAGAATAGATTCCCAACAATCACATCACTTACCCCAAAAATCTTGCCCATCACAACACACCGAGGACATTATGTAGTGGCCAATTAATCCACAGGTTCTTTGGGATGTGGAAGGAAACAGGAGCAAATTTAGATTTATTTACTACATGTACAACTAAATTTACAGTGAAATGTGGCATTTGTGTCAACAACCAACGCACCTCGGGATGTGCTGATAGCAGCCTCCAAGTACCACCACGTATTCTGGCACCAACATAGCATGCCCACCATCCTCGATAGACAGAGACAACAAGCATAAGAAACAACAGCAGCAAACAAAGGCCCGTTCCCCCTTCCCTACCTGTGCACAGACACAGTCCTCGAACCCACCTTCTTCAGCCTTCAAACTCCAGCAGACCTGAGCCTTCAACCTCCCCAACTCACAGGGATTCACAGTCCTGGGGCTCTGGCTCGAGCACCGGGGTGGGGTGGGAACTCAAGACGTCACAGGGAGCACGTGCAAACTCCACACAGACGGCACCTAAGGTTGGGATTGAACCCACATGGCTAAAGACGTCAGGGAGCAGTTCTATCCAATGTCCTGTCCCTTTCAAAAATCGCTCCTAAGGAGGTTCAAGAAACAAAATAGTCCAAGCAGCCCTCCGCTGCCCACATCCATCCCCCCCCCAGACAGAAACACAGTGCCAAAATGGCTGGTCACTCACAGACAAGCTCCTTGGATCACTCTCACCAAGCGTTGTCTCACTGCCCACCAACAGCAGCTTTATCATCTCTCTGAGGGAGTTGACCAGGTTTCCTCCTCTTTCACTGATGTGTCAGGATGTGGGCACTGCTTTCAGCTTCCGTTCTATCTCTGTGGACCAGATCTCTGAAGTGTGTGCCTTGAGGTAAGATGTGAAACCAGACACCAGCACCCTGAATTAAAGCAGTGCAGAGAACTCAGGTTCCTCTCAGGACTTTTCAAAAGGGAACAGGAACAGGCCCTTCAGCCCACACTGTCTATGCTGAAAACTGTGCCAAATCTCTTCAGCCTGCACAAAATCCATATCCCACTGTCTACCGTGTCTTATCACCACCTTCACGTCTGCTCCCACCACCTGCCCAGGCACCTACCACACCTGGGTGAAATACTTGCCCTGCAAATTTCCCCCATCTGCTCCTCCCCCAGTGCCCCTCCTCCTTCCCTTTCTCCCACGGACCACTCTTCGCTGTTGGAATCCTTCTTCAATCCCCTTACCTCTTCCACGTGTCACCTCCCAGCTTCTTACTTCAGCCTCCGCCCCTCCTCCACCTGTCCTCCTCCCCTCACCTACCACTTGCCTCTGAAATGTCACTGTGGTACCTGCTTCCACTCTCACCCCTGGCAGCCTGTTCTAGTCACCCACAACTCTCTGTTACAAAAAGCCTTGCCCAACACATCTCCTTTAAACTTTCTCCACTCTCACATGCCGTCTGGTATTTGATATTTCTATCCTAGGAAAAAATTCAGGTTCTCTACCTTGTTTATGCCTCTCATAATTTCATAAACATATGTCAAGTCTTCCCTCAGTGTCCGTCACTCCAGAGAAAATAACCCAAGTTTGGCCAACTTCCCCTTACATCACATATCCTCTCCTGCATCTTCTCCAAACCCAATACACCCTTCTTACCAAGGATTGTTGATTCACTTCATTCTCAATCTCATAAACTCAAGGAACACATTCCCATTTTGGCATGTCAGTCTATGGCCTCTTCTCCTGCCACAGTGAGGCCTCTCACATGTTGAAGGATCAAAGCCTCATATTCTGTCTGGGTAGCCTCCAAGCTGTTGGCATGAATATCAATTTCTCTAACTTCCAGTAATTTCTCCCCTCACCCATCTCTTTTTATCCATTCCCCATTCTAGCTCTTCACTTACTGATTTCATTCTTCTCACCTGCCCATCATTTAACTGTAGTTTCCCTCCTCCTCCCCTTCTTCCCATGGTTCACTCTCCTCTCCTATCAGATTCCATCTTCTTCAGCTCTTTACCTTTTCCACCTATCACCTCCCAGCTTCTTACTCCATAGCCCCGCTCCACCTGGCTTCACCTATCACGTCCCAACACGTCTCTCCACTTTCTCATTCTGGATTCTTCCCCCTTCCTTTCCCGTTTTGATGAAAGGTCTGCACACCCAAAATGTTGACTGTTTATACTTCTCCATAGGTGCTGCCAGGCCTGCTGAGATCCTCCAGTATTTGTTTTTGTGTCTGTGTGTTGCTCATTAACTCGGGGAGCTGGAGGAGACCAAGGTTCTTTATACTGGCAGTGTCACCCTCATTTCTCTCCTAGACTACCTGTGGATCTCACTGGCATGGCCAGCAATTATTGTCTATCCCTTATTGCCCCTTTTAGAGGGTAATGATCACCCAGAAGCATGTTTGAGAGGGCATCTATGTCTTTTGTAAAGAGCCATCCACATAAGATAGGCCTGGAGACACGTGTACTGGGTAGGGACTGAGAGGGATCAGTCAACCATAAACTGAAGAGATGCTGCAGACGCTGGAAATCCAGAGCAACACACACAAAATGCTGGAGGAACTCAGCAGATCAGGCAGCAGCTATGGAGAGGAATAGAGAGACAACATTTCATCAGCTAGATGGGTTTCTACAAGACTCCAATAGGTTTTGTGATCATAAGTGAAAGAAAAGAAATGTTAAACTCAGTGGCCACTTTATTAGGTACACCTGTAAACCTGCTCATTAATGCAAATATCTAATCAGCCAATCCTGTGGCGGCAACTCATAAAAGCATGCAGGCATGGTCAAGAGGTTCAGTTGTTGTTCAGACAAACATCAGAATGAGGAAGGAATGTGATCTAAGTGACTGACTGTGGAATGATTGTTGGTGCCAGATGGGGTGGTTTGAGTATCTCAGACACTGCTGATTCATGGGATTTTCATGCACAACAGTTTCCCCCCGTTTCTACTGTAAGTGTAGATGTACAGGGTATGGTTAGTACAAGAGGCGGGCTTGTTACTATAGCGCCAGAAGCACGGTGATACAGTCTGTCCCAGCAAATCTTCAGACTGTATTGGTCATGGACACAGACGATGCATTTCAACGTCTGGACATAGAACAGAGAACAGTACAGGCTTCAGACAATGATGATACTCCAACCCTTTAACGTACTCCTACATCAGCCTAACCTTGCACTCCAACATAATCTAAAAGTCTTCTCAATGGCTTTCACATATCACTCTTTGCCAGCACCTCTGACCTGCATTCCAAAATTACGTTAAACCGCCCGCTCCTGTCTGACCTGCATTCCGAACTCCTATAATCCATCCTCTCCTGTCTGATAAGCATACCGAATTCCTTTATTCCATCCTCTCCTGTCTGACAAGCATTCCGAATTCCTTTATTCCATCCTCTCTCTCTGTCACCTGCATTCCGAATTCCTTTATTCCATCCCCACTCTGTCACCTGAATTCCGAATTCCTATAATCCATCCTCTCCTGTCCGACCTGCATTCCGAATGCCTTTATTCCATCCTCTCTCCTGTCCGACCTGCATTCCGAATTCCTTTATTCCATCCTCTCTCTGTCTGACCTTCATTCCGAATTCCCTTATTCCATCCTCTCTCTCTCTGACCTGCATTCCAAATTCTTTATTCAATCCCTTCTCCCTCTGTGATCTGCATTCCGAATTCCTTTATTCCATCCTATCTGTCTGACCTGCATTCCGAATTCCTTTATTCAATACTCTCTCTCTGTGACCTGCATTCCGAATTCCTTTATTCCATCCTCTCTCTCTCTGACCTGCATTCCAAATTCTTTATTCAATCCCCTCTCCCTCTGTGATCTGCATTCCGAATTCCTTTATTCCATCCTCTCTCTCTGTCACCTGAATTCCGAATTCCTTTATTCAATCCTCTCTCTCAGTCTGACCTGCAATCCGAATTCCTTTATCCAATCCCCTCTCTCTGTGATCAGCATTCCGAATTCCCTTATTCCATCCTCTCTCTCTGTGACCTGCATTCCGAATTCCTTAATTCCATCCTCTCCTCTCTCACCTGCATTCTGAATTCATTTATTCCGTCCTCTCCTGCTCTCTGACCGGCATTCCGAATTCCTTTATTCCATCCTCTCTCTCTGTGACCTGCTTTCCAAATTCTTTATTGAATCACTTCTCCCTCTGTGATCTGCATTCCAAATTCCTTTATTCCTTCCTCTCTCTGCCTGACCTGCAATCCGAATTCCTGCATTCAGTCCTCTCTCTCTGTGATCTGCATTCAGAATTCCTTTATTCCATCCTCCTCACTAACCTGCTTTCCGAATTCCTTTATTCCTTCCTCTCCCTCTGTGATCTGCATTTTGAATTCCTTTATTCCATCCTCTCTCTCTGTGACCTGCATTCCGAATTCCTTTATTCCTTCCTCTCTCTCTGTGACCTGCATTCCGAATTCCTTTATTCCATCCTCTCTCAGTCTGACCTGCAATCCGAATTCCTTTATCCAATCCCCTCTCTCTGTGATCAGCATTCCGAATTCCCTTATTCCATCCTCTCCCTCTGTGACCTGCATTCTGAATTACTTTATTCCATCCTCTCCTTCTGACATGCATTCTGAATTCCTTTATTCCTTCCTCTCCTGTCTCACCTGCATTCTGAATTCATTTATTCCATCCTCTCTCTCTCTGACCTGCATTCCGAATTCTTTATTCAATCCCCTCTCCTTCTGTGAACTGCATTCCGAATTCCTTTTTACCATCCTCTCTCTCTGACCTGCATTCCGAATTCCTTTATTCCTTCCTCTCCTGTCTGACCTGCATTACGAATTCATTTATTCCATCCTCTCCTGTCTGACCTGCATTACGAATTCATTTATTCCATCCTCTCTCTCTGTGACCTGCTTTCCAAATTCTTTATTGAATCACTTCTCCCTCTGTGATCTGCATTCCGAATTCCTTTATTCCTTCCTCTCTCTGCCTGACCTGCATTCCGAATTCCTGCATTGTCCTCTCACTCTCTGATCTGCATTCAGAATTCCTTTATTCCATCCTCCTCACTAACCTGTTTTCCGAATTCCTTTATTCCTTCCTCTCTCTCTCTGATCTGCATTCCAAATTCTTTATTGAATCACTTCTCCCTCTGTGATCTGCATTCCAAATTCCTTTATTCCATCCTCTCTCTCTGTGACCTGCATTCCGAATTCCCTTATTCCATCCCCTCTCACTGTGAACTGCATTCCGAATTCCTTTATTCCATCCTCTCTCTCTCTGTGACCTGCATTACGAATTTCTTTATTCCATCCTCTCTCTGTCAGCTGAATTCCGAATTCCCTTATTCCATCCTCTCTCTCTGTGATCTGCATTCCGAATTCCTTTTTCCATCCTCTCTCAGTCTGACCTGCAATCCGAATTCCTTTATTCAATCCTCTCTCTCTGTGATCTGCATTCCGAATTCCTTTCTACCATCCTCTCTCAGTCTGACCTGCAATCCGAATTCCTTTATTCAATCCCCTCTCTCTGTCAGGTGAATTCCGAATTCCTTTATTCCATCCTCTTTCTCTCAGATCTGCATTCCGAATTCCTTTATTCCATCCTCTCGCTCTGACCTGCATCCGAATTCTTTATTCAATCCCCTCTCCTTCTGTGAACTGCATTCTGAATTCCTTTATTCCTTCCTCTCCTGTCTGACCTGCATTCCGAATTCATTTATTCCATCCTCTCTCTCTGTGAACTGCATTCCGAATTCCTTTATTCCATCCTCTCCACCTCTCTGATCTGCATTCCGAATTCCTTTATTCCATCCTCTCCTACTCTCTGACCTGCAATCCGAATTCCTTTTTCCATCCTCTCTCAGTCTGACCTGCATTCCGAATTCCCTTATTCCATCCTCTCTCTCTGTGACCTGCATTCCGAATTCTTTATTCAATCCTCTCCACCTCTCTGATCTGCATTCCGAAATCGTTATTCAATCCCCTCTCTCTGTGATCTGCATTCCGAATTCCTTTTTCCAACCTCTCCTGTCTGACCTGCATTCCGAATTCCTTTATTCAATCCTCTCTCTCTCTCTGTGACCAGCATTCCGAATTCCCTTATTCCATCCTCTCTCTCTGTCAGCTGAATTCCAAATTCCTTTATTCCATCCTCTCTCTCTGTGAACTGCATTCCGAATTCCTTTATTCCATCCTCTCTTTCTCTGACCTGCATTCCGAATTCCTTTTTCCAATCTCTCCTGTCTGACCTGCATTCTGAATTCCTGAATTCCATCCTCTCTCTCTATGGCCTGCATTCTGAATTCCTTTATTCCATCCTCACTCTGTGATCTGCATTCCGAATTCCTTTATTAAATCACTTCTCCCTCTCTGATCTGCATTCTGAATTCCTTTATCCCATCCTCTCTCCCTGTGACCTGCATTGTGAATTACTTTATTCCATCCTCTCTCAGTGAACTGCATTCCGAATTCCTTTATTCCTTCCTCTCCTCCTCTCTGACCTGCATTCCGAATTCCTTTATTCCATCCTATACTGTCTGACCTGCATTCCGATTTCCTTCATTCAATCCTTTCTCTCAGTGATCTGCAATCTGAATTCCTTTATTCCTTCCTCTCTCTCTTTCTGACCTGCATTCCGAATTCCTTTTTTCCATCCTCTCCTCTCTGACCGGCATTCCGAATTCCCTTATTCCATACTCTCTCTCAGTGAGCTGCATTCCGAATTCCTTTATTCCATCCTCTCCTACTCTCTGACCTGCAATCCGAATTCCTTTTTCCATCCTCTCTTCCTCTCTGACCTGCATTCTGAATTCTTTATTCAATCCCTTCACCCTCTGTGACCAGCATTCCGAATTCCTTTATTCCTTCCTCTCCTACTCTGTGACCTGCATTCCGAATTACTTTTTCTAACCTCTCCTGTCGGACCTGCATTCCGAATTCCTATATTGCTTCCTCTTTCTCTCAGATCTGCATTCCGAATTCATTTATTCCATCCTCTCTCCTTCTGTGAACTGCATTCCGAATTCCTTTATTCCATCCTCTCTCTCTGACCTGCAATCCGAATTCCTTTTTCCATCCTCTCTTCCTCTCTGACCTCCATTCCGAATTCTTTATTCAATCCCTTCACCCTCTGTGACCAGCATTCCGAATTCCTTTATTCCTTCCTCTCCTACTCTGTGACCTGCATTCCGAATTACTTTTTCTAACCTCTCCTGTCGGACCTGCATTCCGAATTCCTATATTGCTTCCTCTTTCTCTCAGATCTGCATTCCGAATCCCTTTATTCCATCCTCTCACTCTGACCTGCATTCCGAATTCTTTTATTCCATCCTCTCCTACTCTGTGACCTGCATTCCGAATTACTTTTTCGAACCTCTCCTGTCGGACCTGCATTCCGAATTCCTATATTGCTTCCTCTTTCTCTCAGATCTGCATTCCGAATTCCTTTATTCCATCCTCTCGCTCTGACCTGCATTCCGAATTCTTTATTCAATCCCCTCTCCTTCTGTGAACTGGATTCCAAATTCCTTTATTCCATCCTCTCTCTCTCTGTGATCTGCATTCAGAATTCCTTTATTCTATCCTCTCTCACTAACCTGCATTCCGAATTCCTTTATTCAATCCTCTCTCTCTCTGTGACCTGCATTCTGAATTACTTTATTCCATCCTCTCTCTCTGACATGCATTCTGAATTCCTTTATTCCTTCCTCTCCTGTCTCACCTGCATTCTGAATTCATTTATTCCATCCTCTCTCTCTGACATGCATTCTGAATTCCTTTATTCCTTCCTCTCCTGTCTCACCTGCATTCTGAATTCATTTATTCCATCCTCTCTCTCTCTGACCTGCATTCCGAATTCTTTATTCAATCCCCTCTCCTTCTGTGAACTGCATTCCGAATTCCTTTTTACCATCCTCTCTCTCTGACCTGCATTCCGAATTCCTTTATTCCTTCCTCTCCTGTCTGACCTGCATTACGAATTCATTTATTCCATCCTCTCCTGTCTGACCTGCATTACGAATTCATTTATTCCATCCTCTCTCTCTGTGACCTGCTTTCCAAATTCTTTATTGAATCACTTCTCCCTCTGTGATCTGCATTCCGAATTCCTTTATTCCATCCTCTCTCTCTGTGACCTGCATTCCGAATTCCCTTATTCCATCCCCTCTCACTGTGAACTGCATTCCGAATTCCTTTATTCCATCCTCTCTCTCTCTGTGACCTGCATTACGAATTTCTTTATTCCATCCTCTCTCTGTCAGCTGAATTCCGAATTCCCTTATTCCATCCTCTATCTCTGTGACCAGCATTCCGAATTCCCTTATTCCATCCTCTCTCTCTGTGATCTGCATTCCGAATTCCTTTTTCCATCCTCTCTCAGTCTGACCTGCAATCCGAATTCCTTTATTCAATCCTCTCTCTCTGTGATCTGCATTCCGAATTCCTTTCTACCATCCTCTCTCAGTCTGACCTGCAATCCGAATTCCTTTATTCAATCCCCTCTCTCTGTCAGCTGAATTCCGAATTCCTTTATTCCATCCTCTTTCTCTCAGATCTGCATTCCGAATTCCTTTATTCCATCCTCTCGCTCTGTGAACTGCATTCCGAATTCCTTTATTCCATCCTCTCCACCTCTCTGATCTGCATTCCGAATTCCTTTATTCCATCCTCTCCTACTCTCTGACCTGCAATCCGAATTCCTTTTTCCATCCTCTCTCAGTCTGACCTGCATTCCGAATTCCCTTATTCCATCCTCTCTCTCTGTGACCTGCATTCCGAATTCATTATTCAATCCTCTCCACCTCTCTGATCTGCATTCCGAATTCTTTATTCAATCCCCTCTCTCTGTGATCTGCATTCCGAATTCCTTTTTCCAACCTCTCCTGTCTGACCTGCATTCCGAATTCCTTTATTCAATCCTCTCTCTCTCTCTGTGACCAGCATTCCGAATTCCCTTATTCCATCCTCTCTCTCTGTCAGCTGAATTCCGAATTCCTTTATTCCATCCTCTCTCTCTGTGAACTGCATTCCGAATTCCTTTATTCCATCCTCTCTTTCTCTGACCTGCATTCCGAATTTGTTTATTCATTCCTCTCTCTGTCTTATCTGCATTCCGAATTCCTTTATTCCATCCTCTCTTTCTCTGACCTGCATTCCGAATTCCTTTTTCCAATCTCTCCTGTCTGACCTGCATTCTGAATTCCTCAATTCCATCCTCTCTCTCTATGGCCTGCATTCTGAATTCCTTTATTCCATCCTCACTCTGTGATCTGCATTCCGAATTCCTTTATTAAATCACTTCTCCCTCTCTGATCTGCATTCTGAATTCCTTTATCCCATCCTCTCTCCCTGTGACCTGCATTGTGAATTACTTTATTCCATCCTCTCCTACTCTGTGAACTGCATTCCGAATTCCTTTATTCCTTCCTCTCCTCCTCTCTGACCTGCATTCCGAATTCCTTTATTCCATCCTATACTGTCTGACCTGCATTCCGATTTCCTTCATTCAATCCTTTCTCTCAGTGATCTGCAATCTGAATTCCTTTATTCCTTCCTCTCTCTCTTTCTGACCTGCATTCCGAATTCCTTTTTTCCATCCTCTCCTGTCTGACCGGCATTCCGAATTCCTTTGTTCCATCCTCTCTCTCTGTGAACTGCATTCCGAATTCCCTTATTCCATACTCTCTCTCAGTGAGCTGCATTCCGAATTCCTTTATTCCATCCTCTCCTCCTCTCTGACCTGCATTCCGAATTACTTTTTCTAACCTCTCCTGTCGGACCTGCATTCCGAATTCCTGTATTGCTTCCTCTTTCTCTCAGATCTGCATTCCGAATTCATTTATTCCATCCTCTCTCCTTCTGTGAACTGCATTCCGAATTCCTTTATTCCATCCTCTCCTACTCTCTGACCTGCAATCCGAATTCCTTTTTCCATCCTCTCTTCCTCTCTGACCTCCATTCCGAATTCTTTATTCAATCCCTTCACCCTCTGTGACCAGCATTCTGAATTCCTTTATTCCTTCCTCTCCTACTCTGTGACCTGCATTCCGAATTACTTTTTCTAACCTCTCCTGTCGGACCTGCATTCCGAATTCCTATATTGCTTCCTCTTTCTCTCAGATCTGCATTCCGAATCCCTTTATTCCATCCTCTCCCCTTCTGAGAACTGCATTCCGAATCCCTTTATTCCATCCTCTCCTACTCTGTGACCTGCATTCCGAATTACTTTATTCAATACTCTCTCTCTGTGACCTGCATTCCGAATTCCTTTATTCCATCCTCTCTCTCTCTGACCTGCATTCCAAATTCTTTATTCAATCCCCTCTCCCTCTGTGATCTGCATTCCGAATTCCTTTATTCCATCCTCTCTCTCTGTCACCTGAATTCCGAATTCCTTTATTCAATCCTCTCTCTCAGTCTGACCTGCAATCCGAATTCCTTTATCCAATCCCCTCTCTCTGTGATCAGCATTCCGAATTCCCTTATTCCATCCTCTCTCTCTGTGACCTGCATTCCGAATTCCTTAATTCCATCCTCTCCTCTCTCACCTGCATTCTGAATTCATTTATTCCGTCCTCTCCTGCTCTCTGACCGGCATTCCGAATTCCTTTATTCCATCCTCTCTCTCTGTGACCTGCTTTCCAAATTCTTTATTGAATCACTTCTCCCTCTGTGATCTGCATTCCAAATTCCTTTATTCCTTCCTCTCTCTGCCTGACCTGCAATCCGAATTCCTGCATTCAGTCCTCTCTCTCTGTGATCTGCATTCAGAATTCCTTTATTCCATCCTCCTCACTAACCTGCTTTCCGAATTCCTTTATTCCTTCCTCTCCCTCTGTGATCTGCATTTTGAATTCCTTTATTCCATCCTCTCTCTCTGTGACCTGCATTCCGAATTCCTTTATTCCTTCCTCTCTCTCTGTGACCTGCATTCCGAATTCCTTTATTCCATCCTCTCTCAGTCTGACCTGCAATCCGAATTCCTTTATCCAATCCCCTCTCTCTGTGATCAGCATTCCGAATTCCCTTATTCCATCCTCTCCCTCTGTGACCTGCATTCTGAATTACTTTATTCCATCCTCTCCTTCTGACATGCATTCTGAATTCCTTTATTCCTTCCTCTCCTGTCTCACCTGCATTCTGAATTCATTTATTCCATCCTCTCTCTCTCTGACCTGCATTCCGAATTCTTTATTCAATCCCCTCTCCTTCTGTGAACTGCATTCCGAATTCCTTTTTACCATCCTCTCTCTCTGACCTGCATTCCGAATTCCTTTATTCCTTCCTCTCCTGTCTGACCTGCATTACGAATTCATTTATTCCATCCTCTCCTGTCTGACCTGCATTACGAATTCATTTATTCCATCCTCTCTCTCTGTGACCTGCTTTCCAAATTCTTTATTGAATCACTTCTCCCTCTGTGATCTGCATTCCGAATTCCTTTATTCCTTCCTCTCTCTGCCTGACCTGCATTCCGAATTCCTGCATTGTCCTCTCACTCTCTGATCTGCATTCAGAATTCCTTTATTCCATCCTCCTCACTAACCTGTTTTCCGAATTCCTTTATTCCTTCCTCTCTCTCTCTGATCTGCATTCCAAATTCTATTGAATCACTTCTCCCTCTGTGATCTGCATTCCAAATTCCTTTATTCCATCCTCTCTCTCTGTGACCTGCATTCCGAATTCCCTTATTCCATCCCCTCTCACTGTGAACTGCATTCCGAATTCCTTTATTCCATCCTCTCTCTCTCTGTGACCTGCATTACGAATTTCTTTATTCCATCCTCTCTCTGTCAGCTGAATTCCGAATTCCCTTATTCCATCCTCTCTCTCTGTGATCTGCATTCCGAATTCCTTTTTCCATCCTCTCTCAGTCTGACCTGCAATCCGAATTCCTTTATTCAATCCTCTCTCTCTGTGATCTGCATTCCGAATTCCTTTCTACCATCCTCTCTCAGTCTGACCTGCAATCCGAATTCCTTTATTCAATCCCCTCTCTCTGTCAGGTGAATTCCGAATTCCTTTATTCCATCCTCTTTCTCTCAGATCTGCATTCCGAATTCCTTTATTCCATCCTCTCGCTCTGACCTGCATCCGAATTCTTTATTCAATCCCCTCTCCTTCTGTGAACTGCATTCTGAATTCCTTTATTCCTTCCTCTCCTGTCTGACCTGCATTCCGAATTCATTTATTCCATCCTCTCTCTCTGTGAACTGCATTCCGAATTCCTTTATTCCATCCTCTCCACCTCTCTGATCTGCATTCCGAATTCCTTTATTCCATCCTCTCCTACTCTCTGACCTGCAATCCGAATTCCTTTTTCCATCCTCTCTCAGTCTGACCTGCATTCCGAATTCCCTTATTCCATCCTCTCTCTCTGTGACCTGCATTCCGAATTCTTTATTCAATCCTCTCCACCTCTCTGATCTGCATTCCGAAATCGTTATTCAATCCCCTCTCTCTGTGATCTGCATTCCGAATTCCTTTTTCCAACCTCTCCTGTCTGACCTGCATTCCGAATTCCTTTATTCAATCCTCTCTCTCTCTCTGTGACCAGCATTCCGAATTCCCTTATTCCATCCTCTCTCTCTGTCAGCTGAATTCCAAATTCCTTTATTCCATCCTCTCTCTCTGTGAACTGCATTCCGAATTCCTTTATTCCATCCTCTCTTTCTCTGACCTGCATTCCGAATTCCTTTTTCCAATCTCTCCTGTCTGACCTGCATTCTGAATTCCTGAATTCCATCCTCTCTCTCTATGGCCTGCATTCTGAATTCCTTTATTCCATCCTCACTCTGTGATCTGCATTCCGAATTCCTTTATTAAATCACTTCTCCCTCTCTGATCTGCATTCTGAATTCCTTTATCCCATCCTCTCTCCCTGTGACCTGCATTGTGAATTACTTTATTCCATCCTCTCTCAGTGAACTGCATTCCGAATTCCTTTATTCCTTCCTCTCCTCCTCTCTGACCTGCATTCCGAATTCCTTTATTCCATCCTATACTGTCTGACCTGCATTCCGATTTCCTTCATTCAATCCTTTCTCTCAGTGATCTGCAATCTGAATTCCTTTATTCCTTCCTCTCTCTCTTTCTGACCTGCATTCCGAATTCCTTTTTTCCATCCTCTCCTCTCTGACCGGCATTCCGAATTCCCTTATTCCATACTCTCTCTCAGTGAGCTGCATTCCGAATTCCTTTATTCCATCCTCTCCTACTCTCTGACCTGCAATCCGAATTCCTTTTTCCATCCTCTCTTCCTCTCTGACCTGCATTCTGAATTCTTTATTCAATCCCTTCACCCTCTGTGACCAGCATTCCGAATTCCTTTATTCCTTCCTCTCCTACTCTGTGACCTGCATTCCGAATTACTTTTTCTAACCTCTCCTGTCGGACCTGCATTCCGAATTCCTATATTGCTTCCTCTTTCTCTCAGATCTGCATTCCGAATTCATTTATTCCATCCTCTCTCCTTCTGTGAACTGCATTCCGAATTCCTTTATTCCATCCTCTCTCTCTGACCTGCAATCCGAATTCCTTTTTCCATCCTCTCTTCCTCTCTGACCTCCATTCCGAATTCTTTATTCAATCCCTTCACCCTCTGTGACCAGCATTCCGAATTCCTTTATTCCTTCCTCTCCTACTCTGTGACCTGCATTCCGAATTACTTTTTCTAACCTCTCCTGTCGGACCTGCATTCCGAATTCCTATATTGCTTCCTCTTTCTCTCAGATCTGCATTCCGAATCCCTTTATTCCATCCTCTCACTCTGACCTGCATTCCGAATTCTTTTATTCCATCCTCTCCTACTCTGTGACCTGCATTCCGAATTACTTTTTCGAACCTCTCCTGTCGGACCTGCATTCCGAATTCCTATATTGCTTCCTCTTTCTCTCAGATCTGCATTCCGAATTCCTTTATTCCATCCTCTCGCTCTGACCTGCATTCCGAATTCTTTATTCAATCCCCTCTCCTTCTGTGAACTGGATTCCAAATTCCTTTATTCCATCCTCTCTCTCTCTGTGATCTGCATTCAGAATTCCTTTATTCTATCCTCTCTCACTAACCTGCATTCCGAATTCCTTTATTCAATCCTCTCTCTCTCTGTGACCTGCATTCTGAATTACTTTATTCCATCCTCTCTCTCTGACATGCATTCTGAATTCCTTTATTCCTTCCTCTCCTGTCTCACCTGCATTCTGAATTCATTTATTCCATCCTCTCTCTCTGACATGCATTCTGAATTCCTTTATTCCTTCCTCTCCTGTCTCACCTGCATTCTGAATTCATTTATTCCATCCTCTCTCTCTCTGACCTGCATTCCGAATTCTTTATTCAATCCCCTCTCCTTCTGTGAACTGCATTCCGAATTCCTTTTTACCATCCTCTCTCTCTGACCTGCATTCCGAATTCCTTTATTCCTTCCTCTCCTGTCTGACCTGCATTACGAATTCATTTATTCCATCCTCTCCTGTCTGACCTGCATTACGAATTCATTTATTCCATCCTCTCTCTCTGTGACCTGCTTTCCAAATTCTTTATTGAATCACTTCTCCCTCTGTGATCTGCATTCCGAATTCCTTTATTCCATCCTCTCTCTCTGTGACCTGCATTCCGAATTCCCTTATTCCATCCCCTCTCACTGTGAACTGCATTCCGAATTCCTTTATTCCATCCTCTCTCTCTCTGTGACCTGCATTACGAATTTCTTTATTCCATCCTCTCTCTGTCAGCTGAATTCCGAATTCCCTTATTCCATCCTCTATCTCTGTGACCAGCATTCCGAATTCCCTTATTCCATCCTCTCTCTCTGTGATCTGCATTCCGAATTCCTTTTTCCATCCTCTCTCAGTCTGACCTGCAATCCGAATTCCTTTATTCAATCCTCTCTCTCTGTGATCTGCATTCCGAATTCCTTTCTACCATCCTCTCTCAGTCTGACCTGCAATCCGAATTCCTTTATTCAATCCCCTCTCTCTGTCAGCTGAATTCCGAATTCCTTTATTCCATCCTCTTTCTCTCAGATCTGCATTCCGAATTCCTTTATTCCATCCTCTCGCTCTGTGAACTGCATTCCGAATTCCTTTATTCCATCCTCTCCACCTCTCTGATCTGCATTCCGAATTCCTTTATTCCATCCTCTCCTACTCTCTGACCTGCAATCCGAATTCCTTTTTCCATCCTCTCTCAGTCTGACCTGCATTCCGAATTCCCTTATTCCATCCTCTCTCTCTGTGACCTGCATTCCGAATTCATTATTCAATCCTCTCCACCTCTCTGATCTGCATTCCGAATTCTTTATTCAATCCCCTCTCTCTGTGATCTGCATTCCGAATTCCTTTTTCCAACCTCTCCTGTCTGACCTGCATTCCGAATTCCTTTATTCAATCCTCTCTCTCTCTCTGTGACCAGCATTCCGAATTCCCTTATTCCATCCTCTCTCTCTGTCAGCTGAATTCCGAATTCCTTTATTCCATCCTCTCTCTCTGTGAACTGCATTCCGAATTCCTTTATTCCATCCTCTCTTTCTCTGACCTGCATTCCGAATTTGTTTATTCATTCCTCTCTCTGTCTTATCTGCATTCCGAATTCCTTTATTCCATCCTCTCTTTCTCTGACCTGCATTCCGAATTCCTTTTTCCAATCTCTCCTGTCTGACCTGCATTCTGAATTCCTCAATTCCATCCTCTCTCTCTATGGCCTGCATTCTGAATTCCTTTATTCCATCCTCACTCTGTGATCTGCATTCCGAATTCCTTTATTAAATCACTTCTCCCTCTCTGATCTGCATTCTGAATTCCTTTATCCCATCCTCTCTCCCTGTGACCTGCATTGTGAATTACTTTATTCCATCCTCTCCTACTCTGTGAACTGCATTCCGAATTCCTTTATTCCTTCCTCTCCTCCTCTCTGACCTGCATTCCGAATTCCTTTATTCCATCCTATACTGTCTGACCTGCATTCCGATTTCCTTCATTCAATCCTTTCTCTCAGTGATCTGCAATCTGAATTCCTTTATTCCTTCCTCTCTCTCTTTCTGACCTGCATTCCGAATTCCTTTTTTCCATCCTCTCCTGTCTGACCGGCATTCCGAATTCCTTTGTTCCATCCTCTCTCTCTGTGAACTGCATTCCGAATTCCCTTATTCCATACTCTCTCTCAGTGAGCTGCATTCCGAATTCCTTTATTCCATCCTCTCCTCCTCTCTGACCTGCATTCCGAATTACTTTTTCTAACCTCTCCTGTCGGACCTGCATTCCGAATTCCTGTATTGCTTCCTCTTTCTCTCAGATCTGCATTCCGAATTCATTTATTCCATCCTCTCTCCTTCTGTGAACTGCATTCCGAATTCCTTTATTCCATCCTCTCCTACTCTCTGACCTGCAATCCGAATTCCTTTTTCCATCCTCTCTTCCTCTCTGACCTCCATTCCGAATTCTTTATTCAATCCCTTCACCCTCTGTGACCAGCATTCTGAATTCCTTTATTCCTTCCTCTCCTACTCTGTGACCTGCATTCCGAATTACTTTTTCTAACCTCTCCTGTCGGACCTGCATTCCGAATTCCTATATTGCTTCCTCTTTCTCTCAGATCTGCATTCCGAATCCCTTTATTCCATCCTCTCCCCTTCTGAGAACTGCATTCCGAATCCCTTTATTCCATCCTCTCCTACTCTGTGACCTGCATTCCGAATTACTTTATTCAATACTCTCTCTCTGTGACCTGCATTCCGAATTCCTTTATTCCATCCTCTCTCTCTCTGACCTGCATTCCAAATTCTTTATTCAATCCCCTCTCCCTCTGTGATCTGCATTCCGAATTCCTTTATTCCATCCTCTCTCTCTGTCACCTGAATTCCGAATTCCTTTATTCAATCCTCTCTCTCAGTCTGACCTGCAATCCGAATTCCTTTATCCAATCCCCTCTCTCTGTGATCAGCATTCCGAATTCCCTTATTCCATCCTCTCTCTCTGTGACCTGCATTCCGAATTCCTTAATTCCATCCTCTCCTCTCTCACCTGCATTCTGAATTCATTTATTCCGTCCTCTCCTGCTCTCTGACCGGCATTCCGAATTCCTTTATTCCATCCTCTCTCTCTGTGACCTGCTTTCCAAATTCTTTATTGAATCACTTCTCCCTCTGTGATCTGCATTCCAAATTCCTTTATTCCTTCCTCTCTCTGCCTGACCTGCAATCCGAATTCCTGCATTCAGTCCTCTCTCTCTGTGATCTGCATTCAGAATTCCTTTATTCCATCCTCCTCACTAACCTGCTTTCCGAATTCCTTTATTCCTTCCTCTCCCTCTGTGATCTGCATTTTGAATTCCTTTATTCCATCCTCTCTCTCTGTGACCTGCATTCCGAATTCCTTTATTCCTTCCTCTCTCTCTGTGACCTGCATTCCGAATTCCTTTATTCCATCCTCTCTCAGTCTGACCTGCAATCCGAATTCCTTTATCCAATCCCCTCTCTCTGTGATCAGCATTCCGAATTCCCTTATTCCATCCTCTCCCTCTGTGACCTGCATTCTGAATTCCTTTATTCCTTCCTCTCCTGTCTCACCTGCATTCTGAATTCATTTATTCCATCCTCTCTCTCTCTGACCTGCATTCCGAATTCTTTATTCAATCCCCTCTCCTTCTGTGAACTGCATTCCGAATTCCTTTTTACCATCCTCTCTCTCTGACCTGCATTCCGAATTCCTTTATTCCTTCCTCTCCTGTCTGACCTGCATTACGAATTCATTTATTCCATCCTCTCCTGTCTGACCTGCATTACGAATTCATTTATTCCATCCTCTCTCTCTGTGACCTGCTTTCCAAATTCTTTATTGAATCACTTCTCCCTCTGTGATCTGCATTCCGAATTCCTTTATTCCTTCCTCTCTCTGCCTGACCTGCATTCCGAATTCCTGCATTGTCCTCTCACTCTCTGATCTGCATTCAGAATTCCTTTATTCCATCCTCCTCACTAACCTGTTTTCCGAATTCCTTTATTCCTTCCTCTCTCTCTCTGATCTGCATTCCAAATTCTTTATTGAATCACTTCTCCCTCTGTGATCTGCATTCCAAATTCCTTTATTCCATCCTCTCTCTCTGTGACCTGCATTCCGAATTCCCTTATTCCATCCCCTCTCACTGTGAACTGCATTCCGAATTCCTTTATTCCATCCTCTCTCTCTCTGTGACCTGCATTACGAATTTCTTTATTCCATCCTCTCTCTGTCAGCTGAATTCCGAATTCCCTTATTCCATCCTCTCTCTCTGTGATCTGCATTCCGAATTCCTTTTTCCATCCTCTCTCAGTCTGACCTGCAATCCGAATTCCTTTATTCAATCCTCTCTCTCTGTGATCTGCATTCCGAATTCCTTTCTACCATCCTCTCTCAGTCTGACCTGCAATCCGAATTCCTTTATTCAATCCCCTCTCTCTGTCAGGTGAATTCCGAATTCCTTTATTCCATCCTCTTTCTCTCAGATCTGCATTCCGAATTCCTTTATTCCATCCTCTCGCTCTGACCTGCATCCGAATTCTTTATTCAATCCCCTCTCCTTCTGTGAACTGCATTCTGAATTCCTTTATTCCTTCCTCTCCTGTCTGACCTGCATTCCGAATTCATTTATTCCATCCTCTCTCTCTGTGAACTGCATTCCGAATTCCTTTATTCCATCCTCTCCACCTCTCTGATCTGCATTCCGAATTCCTTTATTCCATCCTCTCCTACTCTCTGACCTGCAATCCGAATTCCTTTTTCCATCCTCTCTCAGTCTGACCTGCATTCCGAATTCCCTTATTCCATCCTCTCTCTCTGTGACCTGCATTCCGAATTCTTTATTCAATCCTCTCCACCTCTCTGATCTGCATTCCGAAATCGTTATTCAATCCCCTCTCTCTGTGATCTGCATTCCGAATTCCTTTTTCCAACCTCTCCTGTCTGACCTGCATTCCGAATTCCTTTATTCAATCCTCTCTCTCTCTCTGTGACCAGCATTCCGAATTCCCTTATTCCATCCTCTCTCTCTGTCAGCTGAATTCCAAATTCCTTTATTCCATCCTCTCTCTCTGTGAACTGCATTCCGAATTCCTTTATTCCATCCTCTCTTTCTCTGACCTGCATTCCGAATTCCTTTTTCCAATCTCTCCTGTCTGACCTGCATTCTGAATTCCTGAATTCCATCCTCTCTCTCTATGGCCTGCATTCTGAATTCCTTTATTCCATCCTCACTCTGTGATCTGCATTCCGAATTCCTTTATTAAATCACTTCTCCCTCTCTGATCTGCATTCTGAATTCCTTTATCCCATCCTCTCTCCCTGTGACCTGCATTGTGAATTACTTTATTCCATCCTCTCTCAGTGAACTGCATTCCGAATTCCTTTATTCCTTCCTCTCCTCCTCTCTGACCTGCATTCCGAATTCCTTTATTCCATCCTATACTGTCTGACCTGCATTCCGATTTCCTTCATTCAATCCTTTCTCTCAGTGATCTGCAATCTGAATTCCTTTATTCCTTCC
Organism: Hypanus sabinus; assembly: GCF_030144855.1. Classification (NCBI taxonomy): domain Eukaryota; kingdom Metazoa; phylum Chordata; class Chondrichthyes; order Myliobatiformes; family Dasyatidae; genus Hypanus; species Hypanus sabinus. The sequence goes on along the minus strand of NC_082731.1, from coordinate 6,293,617 downwards.
TCTCTCTCTTTCTGACCTGCATTCCGAATTCCTTTTTTCCATCCTCTCCTCTCTGACCGGCATTCCGAATTCCCTTATTCCATACTCTCTCTCAGTGAGCTGCATTCCGAATTCCTTTATTCCATCCTCTCCTACTCTCTGACCTGCAATCCGAATTCCTTTTTCCATCCTCTCTTCCTCTCTGACCTGCATTCTGAATTCTTTATTCAATCCCTTCACCCTCTGTGACCAGCATTCCGAATTCCTTTATTCCTTCCTCTCCTACTCTGTGACCTGCATTCCGAATTACTTTTTCTAACCTCTCCTGTCGGACCTGCATTCCGAATTCCTATATTGCTTCCTCTTTCTCTCAGATCTGCATTCCGAATTCATTTATTCCATCCTCTCTCCTTCTGTGAACTGCATTCCGAATTCCTTTATTCCATCCTCTCTCTCTGACCTGCAATCCGAATTCCTTTTTCCATCCTCTCTTCCTCTCTGACCTCCATTCCGAATTCTTTATTCAATCCCTTCACCCTCTGTGACCAGCATTCCGAATTCCTTTATTCCTTCCTCTCCTACTCTGTGACCTGCATTCCGAATTACTTTTTCTAACCTCTCCTGTCGGACCTGCATTCCGAATTCCTATATTGCTTCCTCTTTCTCTCAGATCTGCATTCCGAATCCCTTTATTCCATCCTCTCACTCTGACCTGCATTCCGAATTCTTTTATTCCATCCTCTCCTACTCTGTGACCTGCATTCCGAATTACTTTTTCGAACCTCTCCTGTCGGACCTGCATTCCGAATTCCTATATTGCTTCCTCTTTCTCTCAGATCTGCATTCCGAATTCCTTTATTCCATCCTCTCGCTCTGACCTGCATTCCGAATTCTTTATTCAATCCCCTCTCCTTCTGTGAACTGGATTCCAAATTCCTTTATTCCATCCTCTCTCTCTCTGTGATCTGCATTCAGAATTCCTTTATTCTATCCTCTCTCACTAACCTGCATTCCGAATTCCTTTATTCAATCCTCTCTCTCTCTGTGACCTGCATTCTGAATTACTTTATTCCATCCTCTCTCTCTGACATGCATTCTGAATTCCTTTATTCCTTCCTCTCCTGTCTCACCTGCATTCTGAATTCATTTATTCCATCCTCTCTCTCTGACATGCATTCTGAATTCCTTTATTCCTTCCTCTCCTGTCTCACCTGCATTCTGAATTCATTTATTCCATCCTCTCTCTCTCTGACCTGCATTCCGAATTCTTTATTCAATCCCCTCTCCTTCTGTGAACTGCATTCCGAATTCCTTTTTACCATCCTCTCTCTCTGACCTGCATTCCGAATTCCTTTATTCCTTCCTCTCCTGTCTGACCTGCATTACGAATTCATTTATTCCATCCTCTCCTGTCTGACCTGCATTACGAATTCATTTATTCCATCCTCTCTCTCTGTGACCTGCTTTCCAAATTCTTTATTGAATCACTTCTCCCTCTGTGATCTGCATTCCGAATTCCTTTATTCCATCCTCTCTCTCTGTGACCTGCATTCCGAATTCCCTTATTCCATCCCCTCTCACTGTGAACTGCATTCCGAATTCCTTTATTCCATCCTCTCTCTCTGTGACCTGCATTACGAATTTCTTTATTCCATCCTCTCTCTGTCAGCTGAATTCCGAATTCCCTTATTCCATCCTCTATCTCTGTGACCAGCATTCCGAATTCCCTTATTCCATCCTCTCTCTCTGTGATCTGCATTCCGAATTCCTTTTTCCATCCTCTCTCAGTCTGACCTGCAATCCGAATTCCTTTATTCAATCCTCTCTCTCTGTGATCTGCATTCCGAATTCCTTTCTACCATCCTCTCTCAGTCTGACCTGCAATCCGAATTCCTTTATTCAATCCCCTCTCTCTGTCAGCTGAATTCCGAATTCCTTTATTCCATCCTCTTTCTCTCAGATCTGCATTCCGAATTCCTTTATTCCATCCTCTCGCTCTGTGAACTGCATTCCGAATTCCTTTATTCCATCCTCTCCACCTCTCTGATCTGCATTCCGAATTCCTTTATTCCATCCTCTCCTACTCTCTGACCTGCAATCCGAATTCCTTTTTCCATCCTCTCTCAGTCTGACCTGCATTCCGAATTCCCTTATTCCATCCTCTCTCTCTGTGACCTGCATTCCGAATTCATTATTCAATCCTCTCCACCTCTCTGATCTGCATTCCGAATTCTTTATTCAATCCCCTCTCTCTGTGATCTGCATTCCGAATTCCTTTTTCCAACCTCTCCTGTCTGACCTGCATTCCGAATTCCTTTATTCAATCCTCTCTCTCTCTCTGTGACCAGCATTCCGAATTCCCTTATTCCATCCTCTCTCTCTGTCAGCTGAATTCCGAATTCCTTTATTCCATCCTCTCTCTCTGTGAACTGCATTCCGAATTCCTTTATTCCATCCTCTCTTTCTCTGACCTGCATTCCGAATTTGTTTATTCATTCCTCTCTCTGTCTTATCTACATTCCGAATTCCTTTATTCCATCCTCTCTTTCTCTGACCTGCATTCCGAATTCCTTTTTCCAATCTCTCCTGTCTGACCTGCATTCTGAATTCCTCAATTCCATCCTCTCTCTCTATGGCCTGCATTCTGAATTCCTTTATTCCATCCTCACTCTGTGATCTGCATTCCGAATTCCTTTATTAAATCACTTCTCCCTCTCTGATCTGCATTCTGAATTCCTTTATCCCATCCTCTCTCCCTGTGACCTGCATTGTGAATTACTTTATTCCATCCTCTCCTACTCTGTGAACTGCATTCCGAATTCCTTTATTCCTTCCTCTCCTCCTCTCTGACCTGCATTCCGAATTCCTTTATTCCATCCTATACTGTCTGACCTGCATTCCGATTTCCTTCATTCAATCCTTTCTCTCAGTGATCTGCAATCTGAATTCCTTTATTCCTTCCTCTCTCTCTTTCTGACCTGCATTCCGAATTCCTTTTTTCCATCCTCTCCTGTCTGACCGGCATTCCGAATTCCTTTGTTCCATCCTCTCTCTCTGTGAACTGCATTCCGAATTCCCTTATTCCATACTCTCTCTCAGTGAGCTGCATTCCGAATTCCTTTATTCCATCCTCTCCTCCTCTCTGACCTGCATTCCGAATTACTTTTTCTAACCTCTCCTGTCGGACCTGCATTCCGAATTCCTGTATTGCTTCCTCTTTCTCTCAGATCTGCATTCCGAATTCATTTATTCCATCCTCTCTCCTTCTGTGAACTGCATTCCGAATTCCTTTATTCCATCCTCTCCTACTCTCTGACCTGCAATCCGAATTCCTTTTTCCATCCTCTCTTCCTCTCTGACCTCCATTCCGAATTCTTTATTCAATCCCTTCACCCTCTGTGACCAGCATTCTGAATTCCTTTATTCCTTCCTCTCCTACTCTGTGACCTGCATTCCGAATTACTTTTTCTAACCTCTCCTGTCGGACCTGCATTCCGAATTCCTATATTGCTTCCTCTTTCTCTCAGATCTGCATTCCGAATCCCTTTATTCCATCCTCTCCCCTTCTGAGAACTGCATTCCGAATCCCTTTATTCCATCCTCTCCTACTCTGTGACCTGCATTCCGAATTACTTTTTCTAACCTCTCCTGTCGGACCTGCATTCCGAATTCCTATATTGCTTCCTCTTTCTCTCAGATCTGCATTCCGAATTCCTTTATTCCATCCTCTCGCTCTGACCTGCATTCCGAATTCTTTATTCAATCCCCTCTCCTTCTGTGAACTGGATTCCAAATTCCTTTATTCCATCCTCTCTCTCTCTGTGATCTGCATTCAGAATTCCTTTATTCTATCCTCTCTCACTAACCTGAATTCCGAATTCCTTTATTCCTTCCTCTCTCTCTTTCTGTCCTGCATTCCGAATTCCTTTATTCCATCCTCTCCTACTCTCTGACCTGCATTCCGAATTCTTTATTCAATCCCTTCTCCCTCTGTGATCTGCATTGCGAATTCCTTTCTACCATCTTCTCCTGTCTGACCTGCATTCCGAATTCCTTTATTCCATCCTCTCCTACTCTGTGACCTGCATTCCGAATTCCTTTATTCCATCCTCTCCTACTCTCTGACCTGCATTCCGAATTCTTTATTCAATCCCTTCTCCCTCTGTGATCTGCATTCTGAATTCCTTTCTACCATCCCTCTCACTCTGTGACCTGCATTCCGAATTCCTTTATTCAATCCTCTATCTCTGTGACCAGCATTCCGAATTCCCTTATTCCATCCTCTCTCTCTGTGATCTGCATTCCGAATTCCTTTTTCCATCCTCTCTCAGTCTGACCTGCAATCCGAATTCCTTTATTCAATCCTCTCTCTCTGTGATCTGCATTCCGAATTCCTTTCTACCATCCTCTCTCAGTCTGACCTGCAATCCGAATTCCTTTATTCAATCCCCTCTCTCTGTCAGCTGAATTCCGAATTCCTTTATTCCATCCTCTTTCTCTCAGATCTGCATTCCGAATTCCTTTATTCCATCCTCTCGCTCTGTGAACTGCATTCCAAATTCCTTTATTCCATCCTCTCCACCTCTCTGATCTGCATTCCGAATTCCTTTATTCCATCCTCTCCTACTCTCTGACCTGCAATCCGAATTCCTTTTTCCATCCTCTCTCAGTCTGACCTGCATTCCGAATTCCCTTATTCCATCCTCTCTCTCTGTGACCTGCATTCCGAATTCATTATTCAATCCTCTCCACCTCTCTGATCTGCATTCCGAATTCTTTATTCAATCCCCTCTCTCTGTGATCTGCATTCCGAATTCCTTTTTCCAACCTCTCCTGTCTGACCTGCATTCCGAATTCCTTTATTCAATCCTCTCTCTCTCTCTGTGACCAGCATTCCGAATTCCCTTATTCCATCCTCTCTCTCTGTCAGCTGAATTCCGAATTCCCTTATTCCATCCTCTCTCTCTGTTAACTGCATTCCGAATTACTTTATTCCATCCTCTCTTTCTCTGACCTGCATTCCGAATTTGTTTATTCATTCCTCTCTCTGTCTTATCTGCATTCCGAATTCCTTTATTCCATCCTCTCTTTCTCTGACCTGCATTCCGAATTCCTTTTTCCAATCTCTCCTGTCTGACCTGCATTCTGAATTCCTCAATTCCATCCTCTCTCTCTATGGCCTGCATTCTGAATTCCTTTATTCCATCCTCACTCTGTGATCTGCATTCCGAATTCCTTTATTAAATCACTTCTCCCTCTCTGATCTGCATTCTGAATTCCTTTATCCCATCCTCTCTCCCTGTGACCTGCATTGTGAATTACTTTATTCCATCCTCTCCTACTCTGTGAACTGCATTCCGAATTCCTTTATTCCTTCCTCTCCTCCTCTCTGACCTGCATTCCGAATTCCTTTATTCCATCCTATACTGTCTGACCTGCATTCCGATTTCCTTCATTCAATCCTTTCTCTCAGTGATCTGCAATCTGAATTCCTTTATTCCTTCCTCTCTCTCTTTCTGACCTGCATTCCGAATTCCTTTTTTCCATCCTCTCCTGTCTGACCGGCATTCCGAATTCCTTTGTTCCATCCTCTCTCTCTGTGAACTGCATTCCGAATTCCCTTATTCCATACTCTCTCTCAGTGAGCTGCATTCCGAATTCCTTTATTCCATCCTCTCCTCCTCTCTGACCTGCATTCCGAATTACTTTTTCTAACCTCTCCTGTCGGACCTGCATTCCGAATTCCTGTATTGCTTCCTCTTTCTCTCAGATCTGCATTCCGAATTCATTTATTCCATCCTCTCTCCTTCTGTGAACTGCATTCCGAATTCCTTTATTCCATCCTCTCTCTCTGACCTGCAATCCGAATTCCTTTTTCCATCCTCTCTTCCTCTCTGACCTCCATTCCGAATTCTTTATTCAATCCCTTCACCCTCTGTGACCAGCATTCCGAATTCCTTTATTCCTTCCTCTCCTACTCTGTGACCTGCATTCCGAATTACTTTTTCTAACCTCTCCTGTCGGACCTGCATTCCGAATTCCTATATTGCTTCCTCTTTCTCTCAGATCTGCATTCCGAATCCCTTTATTCCATCCTCTCTCCTTCTGTGAACTGCATTCCGAATCCCTTTATTCCATCCTCTCCTACTCTGTGACCTGCATTCCGAATTACTTTTTCTAACCTCTCCTGTCGGACCTGCATTCCGAATTCCTATATTGCTTCCTCTTTCTCTCAGATCTGCATTCCGAATTCCTTTATTCCATCCTCTCCTACTCTCTGACCTGCATTCCGAATTCTTTATTCAATCCCTTCTCCCTCTGTGATCTGCATTGCGAATTCCTTTCTACCATCTTCTCCTGTCTGACCTGCATTCCGAATTCCTTTATTCCATCCTCTCCTACTCTGTGACCTGCATTCCGAATTCCTTTATTCCATCCTCTCCTACTCTCTGACCTGCATTCCGAATTCTTTATTCAATCCCTTCTCCCTCTGTGATCTGCATTCTGAATTCCTTTCTACCATCCCTCTCTCTCTGTGACCTGCATTCCGAATTCCTTTATTCAATCCCTTCTACCTCTGTGACCTGCATTCCGAATTCCCTTATTCCATCCTCTATCTCTGTGACCAGCATTCCGAATTCCTTTATTCCATCCTCTCTCTGTCAGCTGAATTCCAAATTCCCTTATTCCATCCTCTCTCTCTGTGACCAGCATTCCGAATTCCTTTATTCCATCCTCTCTCAGTCTGATCTGCATTCCGAATTCCTTTATTCCATCCTCTCTCTCTGTGACCAGCATTCCGAATTCCTTTATTCAATCCTCTCTCTCTGTGAACTGCATTCCGAATTCCTTTATTCCATCCTCTCTCTCTCTGTGACCTGCATTACGAATTTCTTTATTCCATCCTCTCTCTGTCAGCTGAATTCCGAATTCCCTTATTCCATCCTCTCTCTCTGTGATCTGCATTCCGAATTCCTTTTTCCATCCTCTCTCAGTCTGACCTGCAATCCGAATTCCTTTATTCAATCCTCTCTCTCTGTGATCTGCATTCCGAATTCCTTTCTACCATCCTCTCTCACTGACCTGCAATCCGAATTCCTTTATTCAATCCCCTCTCTCTGTCAGCTGAATTCCGAATTCCTTTATTCCATCCTCTTTCTCTCAGATCTGCATTCCGAATTCCTTTATTCCATCCTCTCGCTCTGACCTGCATCCGAATTCTTTATTCAATCCCCTCTCCTTCTGTGAACTACATTCTGAATTCCTTTATTCCTTCCTCTCCTGTCTGACCTGCATTCCGAATTCATTTATTCCATCCTCTCTCTCTGTGAACTGCATTCCGAATTCCTTTATTCCATCCTCTCCACCTCTCTGATCTGCATTCCGAATTCCTTTATTCCATCCTCACCTACTCTCTGACCTGCAATCCGAATTCCTTTTTCCATCCTCTCTCAGTCTGACCTGCATTCCGAATTCCCTTATTCCATCCTCTCTCTCTGTGACCTGCATTCCGAATTCTTTATTCAATCTTCTCCACCTCTCTGATCTGCATTCCGAAATCGTTATTCAATCCCCTCTCTCTGTGATCTGCATTCCGAATTCCTTTTTCCAACCTCTCCTGTCTGACCTGCATTCCGAATTGCTTTATTCAATCCTCTCTCTCTCTCTGTGACCAGCATTCCGAATTCCCTTATTCCATCCCCTCTCTCTGTCAGCTGAATTCCTAATTCCTTTATTCCATCCTCTCTCTCTGTGAACTGCATTCCGAATTCCTTTATTCCTTCCTCTCACTCTTTCTGTCCTGCATTCCGAATTCCTTTATTCCATCCTCTCTCTCTGTCAGCTGAATTCCGAATTCCTTTATTCCATCCTCTCTCTCAGTGAACTACATTCAGAATTCCTTTATTCCTTCCTCTCTCTCTTTCTGACCTGCATTCCGAATTCCTTTATTCCATCCTCTCTCTCTGTGACCTGAATTCCGAATTCCTTTATTCCATCCTCTCTCTCTGTGACCTGCATTCCGAATTCCTTTATTCCATCCTCTCTCTCTCTGATCTGCATTCCAAATTCCTTTATTCCATCCTATACTGTCTGACCTGCATTCCGATTTCCTTCATTCAATCCTTTCTCTCAGTGATCTGCAATCTGAATTCCTTTATTCCTTCCTCTCTCTCTTTCTGACCTGCATTCCGAATTCCTTTTTTCCATCCTCTCCTGTCTGACCGGCATTCCGAATTCCTTTATTCCATCCTCTCTCTCTGTGAACTGCATTCCGAATTCCCTTATTCCATACTCTCTCTCAGTGAGCTGCATTCCGAATTCCTTTATTCCATCCTCTCCTCCTCTCTGACCTGCATTCCGAATTACTTTTTCTAACCTCTCCTGTCGGACCTGCATTCCGAATTCCTGTATTGCTTCCTCTTTCTCTCAGATCTGCATTCCGAATTCATTTATTCCATCCTCTCTCCTTCTGTGAACTGCATTCCGAATTCCTTTATTCCATCCTCTCTCTCTGACCTGCAATCCGAATTCCTTTTTCCATCCTCTCTTCCTCTCTGACCTCCATTCCGAATTCTTTATTCAATCCCTTCACCCTCTGTGACCAGCATTCCGAATTCCTTTATTCCTTCCTCTCCTACTCTGTGACCTGCATTCCGAATTACTTTTTCTAACCTCTCCTGTCGGACCTGCATTCCGAATTCCTATATTGCTTCCTCTTTCTCTCAGATCTGCATTCCGAATCCCTTTATTCCATCCTCTCTCCTTCTGTGAAGTGCATTCCGAATCCCTTTATTCCATCCTCTCCTACTCTGTGACCTGCATTCCGAATTACTTTTTCTAACCTCTCCTGTCGGACCTGCATTCCGAATTCCTATATTGCTTCCTCTTTCTCTCAGATCTGCATTCCGAATTCCTTTATTCCATCCTCTCGCTCTGACCTGCATTCCGAATTCTTTATTCAATCCCCTCTCCTTCTGTGAACTGGATTCCAAATTCCTTTATTCCATCCTCTCTCTCTCTGTGATCTGCATTCAGAATTCCTTTATTCTATCCTCTCTCACTAACCTGCATTCCGAATTCCTTTATTCCTTCCTCTCTCTCTTTCTGTCCTGCATTCCGAATTCCTTTATTCCATCCTCTCATTCTCTGACCTGCATTTCGAATTCCCTTATTCCATCCTCTCTCTCTGTGACCTGCATTCCGAATTCCTTTATTCCATCCTCTCCTACTCTGTGACCTGCATTCCGAATTCCTTTATTCCATCCTCTCCTACTCTCTGACCTGCATTCCGAATTCTTTATTCAATCCCTTCTCCCTCTGTGATCTGCATTCTGAATTCCTTTCTACCATCCCTCTCTCTCTGTGACCTGCATTCCGAATTCCTTTATTCAATCCCTTCTACCTCTGTGACCTGCATTCCGAATTCCTTTATTCCATCCTCTCTCTGTCAGCTGCATTCCAAATTCCCTTATTCCATCCTCTCTCTCTGTGACTAGATTCCGAATTCCTTTATTCCATCCTCTCTCAGTCTGACCTGCATTCCGAATTCCTTTATTCCATCCTCTCTCTCTGTGACCAGCATTCCGAATTCCTTTATTCCATCCTCTCTCTCTGTGAACTGCATTCCGAATTCCTTTATTCCATCCTCTCTCTCTCTGTGACCTGCATTACGAATTTCTTTATTCCATCCTCTCTCTGTCAGCTGAATTCCGAATTCCCTTATTCCATCCTCTCCTACTCTCTGACCTGCAATCCGAATTCCTTTTTCCATCCTCTCCTACTCTGTGACCAGCATTCCGAATTCCTTTATTCCATCCTCTCTCTGTCAGCTGCATTCCAAATTCCCTTATTCCATCCTCTCTCTCTGTGACCAGCATTCCGAATTCTTTATTCAATCCCTTCTCCCTCTGTGATCTGCATTGCGAATTCCTTTCTACCATCTTCTCCTGTCTGACCTGCATTCCGAATTCCTTTATTCCATCCTCTCCTACTCTGTGACCTGCATTCCGAATTCCTTTATTCCATCCTCTCCTACTCTCTGACCTGCATTCCGAATTCTTTATTCAATCCCTTCTCCCTCTGTGATCTGCATTCTGAATTCCTTTCTACCATCCCTCTCTCTCTGTGACCAGCATTCCGAATTCCTTTATTCCATCCTCTCTCTCTGTGAACTGCATTCAGAATTCCTTTATTCCTTCCTCTCTCTCTTTCTGACCTGCATTCCGAATTCCTTTATTCCATCCTCTCTCTCTGTGACCTGAATTCCGAATTCCTTTATTCCATCCTCTCTCTCTGTGATCTGCATTCCGAATTCCTTTCTACCATCCTCTCTCAGTCTGACCTGCAATCCGAATTCCTTTATTCAATCCCCTCTCTCTGTCAGCTGAATTCCGAATTCCTTTATTCCATCCTCTTTCTCTCAGATCTGCATTCCGAATTCCTTTATTCCATCCTCTCGCTCTGACCTGCATCCGAATTCTTTATTCAATTCCCTCTCCTTCTGTGAACTGCATTCTGAATTCCTTTATTCCTTCCTCTCCTGTCTGACCTGCATTCCGAATTCATTTATTCCATCCTCTCTCTCTGTGAACTGCATTCCGAATTCCTTTATTCCATCCTCTCCACCTCTCTGATCTGCATTCCGAATTCCTTTATTCCATCCTCTCCTACTCTCTGACCTGCAATCCGAATTCCTTTTTCCATCCTCTCTCAGTCTGACCTGCATTCCGAATTCCCTTATTCCATCCTCTCTCTCTGTGACCTGCATTCCGAATTCTTTATTCAATCCTCTCCACCTCTCTGATCTGCATTCCGAAATCGTTATTCAATCCCCTCTCTCTGTGATCTGCATTCCGAATTCCTTTTTCCAACCTCTCCTGTCTGACCTGCATTCCGAATTCCTTTATTCAATCCTCTCTCTCTCTCTGTGACCAGCATTCCGAATTCCCTTATTCCATCCTCTCTCTCTGACAGCTGAATTCCAAACTCCTTTATTCCATCCTCTCTCTCTGTGATCTGCATTCCGAATTCCTTTATTCCATCCTCTCTTTCTCTGACCTGCATTCCGAATTTGTTTATTCATTCCTCTCTCTGTCTTATCTGCATTCCGAATTCCTTTATTCCATCCTCTCTTTCTCTGACCTGCATTCCGAATTCCTTTTTCCAATCTCTCCTGTCTGACCTGCATTCTGAATTCCTCAATTCCATCCTCTCTCTCTATGGCCTGCATTCTGAATTCCTTTATTCCATCCTCACTCTGTGATCTGCATTCCGAATTCCTTTATTAAATCACTTCTCCCTCTCTGATCTGCATTCTGAATTCCTTTATCCCATCCTCTCTCCCTGTGACCTGCATTGTGAATTACTTTATTCCATCCTCTCTCTCAGTGAACTGCATTCCGAATTCCTTTATTCCTTCCTCTCCTCCTCTCTGACCTGCATTCCGAATTCCTTTATTCCATCCTATACTGTCTGACCTGCATTCCGATTTCCTTCATTCAATCCTTTCTCTCAGTGATCTGCAATCTGAATTCCTTTATTCCTTCCTCTCTCTCTTTCTGACCTGCATTCCGAATTCCTTTTTTCCATCCTCTCCTGTCTGACCGGCATTCCGAATTCCTTTATTCCATCCTCTCTCTCTGTGAACTGCATTCCGAATTCCCTTATTCCATACTCTCTCTCAGTGAGCTGCATTCCGAATTCCTTTATTCCATCCTCTCCTACTCTCTGACCTGCAATCCGAATTCCTTTTTCCATCCTCTCTTCCTCTCTGACCTGCATTCTGAATTCTTTATTCCATCCTCTCCTACTCTGTGACCTGCATTCCAAATTACTTTTTCTAACCTCTCCTGTCGGACCTGCATTCCGAATTCCTATATTGCTTCCTCTTTCTCTCATATCTGCATTCCGAATTCATTTATTCCATCCTCTCTCCTTCTGTGAACTGCATTCCGAATTCCTTTATTCCATCCTCTCTCTCTGACCTGCAATCCGAATTCCTTTTTCCATCCTCTCTTCCTCTCTGACCTCCATTCCGAATTCTTTATTCAATCCCTTCACCCTCTGTGACCAGCATTCCGAATTCCTTTATTCCTTCCTCTCCTACTCTGTGACCTGCATTCCGAATAACTTTTTCTAACCTCTCCTGTCGGACCTGCATTCCGAATTCCTATATTGCTTCCTCTTTCTCTCAGATCTGCATTCCGAATCCCTTTATTCCATCCTCTCACTCTGACCTGCATTCCGAATTCTTTTATTCCATCCTCTCCTCCTCTCTGACCTGCATTCCGAATTCCTTTTTTCCATCCTATACTGACTGACCTGCATTCCGATTTCCTTCATTCAATCCTTTCTCTCAGTGATCTGCAATCTGAATTCCTTTATTCCTTCCTCTCTCTCTTTCTGACCTGCATTCCGAATTCCTTTTTTCCATCCTCTCCTGTCTGACCGGCATTCCGAATTCCTTTATTCCATCCTCTCTCTCTGTGAACTGCATTCCGAATTCCCTTATTCCATACTCTCTCTCAGTGAGCTGCATTCCGAATTCCTTTATTCCATCCTCTCCTCCTCTCTGACCTGCATTCCGAATTACTTTTTCTAACCTCTCCTGTCGGACCTGCATTCCGAATTCCTGTATTGCTTCCTCTTTCTCTCAGATCTGCATTCCGAATTCATTTATTCCATCCTCTCTCCTTCTGTGAACTGCATTCCGAATTCCTTTATTCCATCCTCTCTCTCTGACCTGCAATCCGAATTCCTTTTTCCATCCTCTCTTCCTCTCTGACCTCCATTCCGAATTCTTTATTCAATCCCTTCACCCTCTGTGACCAGCATTCCGAATTCCTTTATTCCTTCCTCTCCTACTCTGTGACCTGCATTCCGAATTACTTTTTCTAACCTCTCCTGTCGGACCTGCATTCCGAATTCCTATATTGCTTCCTCTTTCTCTCAGATCTGCATTCCGAATCCCTTTATTCCATCCTCTCTCCTTCTGTGAACTGCATTCCGAATCCCTTTATTCCATCCTCTCCTCCTCTCTGACCTGCATTCCGAATTACTTTTTCTAACCTCTCCTGTCGGACCTGCATTCCGAATTCCTGTATTGCTTCCTCTTTCTCTCAGATCTGCATTCCGAATTCATTTATTCCATCCTCTCTCCTTCTGTGAACTGCATTCCGAATTCCTTTATTCCATCCTCTCTCTCTGACCTGCAATCCGAATTCCTTTTTCCATCCTCTCTTCCTCTCTGACCTCCATTCCGAATTCTTTATTCAATCCCTTCACCCTCTGTGACCAGCATTCCGAATTCCTTTATTCCTTCCTCTCCTACTCTGTGACCTGCATTCCGAATTACTTTTTCTAACCTCTCCTGTCGGACCTGCATTCCGAATTCCTATATTGCTTCCTCTTTCTCTCAGATCTGCATTCCGAATCCCTTTATTCCATCCTCTCTCCTTCTGTGAACTGCATTCCGAATTCCTTTATTCCTTCCTCTCCTACTCTGTGACCTGCATTCCGAATAACTTTTTCTAACCTCTCCTGTCGGACCTGCATTCCGAATTCCTATATTGCTTCCTCTTTCTCTCAGATCTGCATTCCGAATCCCTTTATTCCATCCTCTCACTCTGACCTGCATTCCGAATTCTTTTATTCCATCCTCTCCTCCTCTCTGACCTGCATTCCGAATTCCTTTTTTCCATCCTATACTGACTGACCTGCATTCCGATTTCCTTCATTCAATCCTTTCTCTCAGTGATCTGCAATCTGAATTCCTTTATTCCTTCCTCTCTCTCTTTCTGACCTGCATTCCGAATTCCTTTTTTCCATCCTCTCCTGTCTGACCGGCATTCCGAATTCCTTTATTCCATCCTCTCTCTCTGGGAACTGCATTCCGAATTCCCTTATTCCATACTCTCTCTCAGTGAGCTGCATTCCGAATTCCTTTATTCCATCCTCTCCTCCTCTCTGACCTGCATTCCGAATTACTTTTTCTAACCTCTCCTGTCGGACCTGCATTCCGAATTCCTGTATTGCTTCCTCTTTCTCTCAGATCTGCATTCCGAATTCATTTATTCCATCCTCTCTCCTTCTGTGAACTGCATTCCGAATTCCTTTATTCCATCCTCTCTCTCTGACCTGCAATCCGAATTCCTTTTTCCATCCTCTCTTCCTCTCTGACCTCCATTCCGAATTCTTTATTCAATCCCTTCACCCTCTGTGACCAGCATTCCGAATTCCTTTATTCCTTCCTCTCCTACTCTGTGACCTGCATTCCGAATTACTTTTTCTAACCTCTCCTGTCGGACCTGCATTCCGAATTCCTATATTGCTTCCTCTTTCTCTCAGATCTGCATTCCGAATCCCTTTATTCCATCCTCTCTCCTTCTGTGAACTGCATTCCGAATCCCTTTATTCCATCCTCTCCTACTCTGTGACCTGCATTCCGAATTACTTTTTCTAACCTCTCCTGTCGGACCTGCATTCCGAATTCCTATATTGCTTCCTCTTTCTCTCAGATCTGCATTCCGAATTCCTTTATTCCATCCTCTCGCTCTGACCTGCATTCCGAATTCTTTATTCAATCCCCTCTCCTTCTGTGAACTGGATTCCAAATTCCTTTATTCCATCCTCTCTCTCTCTGTGATCTGCATTCAGAATTCCTTTATTCTATCCTCTCTCACTAACCTGCATTCCGAATTCCTTTATTCCTTCCTCTCTCTCTTTCTGTCCTGCATTCCGAATTCCTTTATTCCATCCTCTCATTCTCTGACCTGCATTTCGAATTCCCTTATTCCATCCTCTCTCTCTGTGACCTGCATTCCGAATTCCTTTATTCCATCCTCTCCTACTCTCTGACCTGCATTCCAAATTCTTTATTCAATCCCTTCTCCCTCTGTGATCTGCATTGCGAATTCCTTTCTACCATCTTCTCCTGTCTGACCTGCATTCCGAATTCCTTTATTCCATCCTCTCCTACTCTCTGACCTGCATTCCGAATTCTTTATTCAATCCCTTCTCCCTCTGTGATCTGCATTCTGAATTCCTTTCTACCATCCCTCTCTCTCTGTGACCTGCATTCCGAATTCCTTTATTCAATCCCTTCTACCTCTGTGACCTGCATTCCGAATTCCTTTATTCCATCCTCTCTCTGTCAGCTGCATTCCAAATTCCCTTATTCCATCCTCTCTCTCTGTGACTAGCATTCCGAATTCCTTTATTCCATCCTCTCTCAGTCTGACCTGCATTCCGAATTCCTTTATTCCATCCTCTCTCTCTGTGACCAGCATTCCGAATTCCTTTATTCCATCCTCTCTCTCTGTGAACTGCATTCCGAATTCCTTTATTCCATCCTCTCTCTCACTGTGACCTGCATTACGAATTTCTTTATTCCATCCTCTCTCTGTCAGCTGAATTCCGAATTCCCTTATTCCATCCTCTCCTACTCTCTGACCTGCAATCCGAATTCCTTTTTCCATCCTCTCCTACTCTGTGAACTGCATTCCGAATTCCTTTATTCCATCCTCTCCTACTCTCTGACCTGCATTCCGAATTCTTTATTCAATCCCTTCTCCCTCTGTGATCTGCATTCTGAATTCCTTTCTACCATCCCTCTCTCTCTGTGACCTGCATTCCGAATTCCTTTATTCAATCCCTTCTACCTCTGTGACCTGCATTCCGAATTCCTTTATTCCATCCTCTCTCTGTCAGCTGAATTCCGAATTCCCTTATTCCATCCTCTATCTCTGTGACCAGCATTCCGAATTCCTTTATTCCATCCTCTCTCTGTCAGCTGCATTCCAAATTCCCTTATTCCATCCTCTCTCTCTGTGACCAGCATTCCGAATTCTTTATTCAATCCCTTCTCCCTCTGTGATCTGCATTGCGAATTCCTTTCTACCATCTTCTCCTGTCTGACCTGCATTCCGAATTCCTTTATTCCATCCTCTCCTACTCTGTGACCTGCATTCCGAATTCCTTTATTCCATCCTC
This sequence comes from Hypanus sabinus, assembly GCF_030144855.1. Lineage (NCBI taxonomy): Eukaryota > Metazoa > Chordata > Chondrichthyes > Myliobatiformes > Dasyatidae > Hypanus > Hypanus sabinus. The sequence goes on along the minus strand of NC_082731.1, from coordinate 6,277,648 downwards.
TCCTACTCTCTGACCTGCATTCCGAATTCTTTATTCAATCCCTTCTCCCTCTGTGATCTGCATTCTGAATTCCTTTCTACCATCCCTCTCTCTCTGTGACCTGCATTCCGAATTCCTTTATTCAATCCCTTCTACCTCTGTGACCTGCATTCCGAATTCCTTTATTCCATCCTCTCTCTGTCAGCTGCATTCCAAATTCCCTTATTCCATCCTCCCTCTCTGTGACTAGCATTCCGAATTCCTTTATTCCATCCTCTCTCAGTCTGACCTGCATTCCGAATTCCTTTATTCCATCCTCTCTCTCTGTGACCAGCATTCCGAATTCCTTTATTCCATCCTCTCTCTCTGTGAACTGCATTCCGAATTCCTTTATTCCATCCTCTCTCTCTCTGTGACCTGCATTACGAATTTCTTTATTCCATCCTCTCTCTGTCAGCTGAATTCCGAATTCCCTTATTCCATCCTCTCCTACTCTCTGACCTGCAATCCGAATTCCTTTTTCCATCCTCTCCTACTCTGTGAACTGCATTCCGAATTCCTTTATTCCATCCTCTCCTACTCTCTGACCTGCATTCCGAATTCTTTATTCAATCCCTTCTCCCTCTGTGATCTGCATTCTGAATTCCTTTCTACCATCCCTCTCTCTCTGTGACCTGCATTCCGAATTCCTTTATTCAATCCCTTCTACCTCTGTGACCTGCATTCCGAATTCCTTTATTCCATCCTCTCTCTGTCAGCTGAATTCCGAATTCCCTTATTCCATCCTCTATCTCTGTGACCAGCATTCCGAATTCCTTTATTCCATCCTCTCTCTGTCAGCTGCATTCCAAATTCCCTTATTCCATCCTCTCTCTCTGTGACCAGCATTCCGAATTCCTTTATTCCATCCTCTCTCAGTCTGACCTGCATTCCGAATTCCTTTATTCCATCCTCTCTCTCTGTGACCAGCATTCCGAATTCCTTTATTCCATCCTCTCTCTCTGTGAACTGCATTCCGAATTCCTTTATTCCATCCTCTCTCTCTCTGTGACCTGCATTACGAATTTCTTTATTCCATCCTCTCTCTGTCAGCTGAATTCCGAATTCCCTTATTCCATCCTCTCTCTCTGTGATCTGCATTCCGAATTCCTTTTTCCATCCTCTCTCAGTCTGACCTGCAATCCGAATTCCTTTATTCAATCCTCTCTCTCTGTGACCTGCATTCCGAATTCCTTTATTCCTTCCTCTCACTCTTTCTGTCCTGCATTCCGAATTCCTTTTTCCATCCTCTCTCAGTCTGACCTGCAATCCGAATTCCTTTATTCAATCCTCTCTCTCTGTGATCTGCATTCCGAATTCCTTTCTACCATCCTCTCTCACTGACCTGCAATCCGAATTCCTTTATTCAATCCCCTCTCTCTGTCAGCTGAATTCCGAATTCCTTTATTCCATCCTCTTTCTCTCAGATCTGCATTCCGAATTCCTTTATTCCATCCTCTCGCTCTGACCTGCACCCGAATTCTTTATTCAATCCCCTCTCCTTCTGTGAACTGCATTCTGAATTCCTTTATTCCTTCCTCTCCTGTCTGACCTGCATTCCGAATTCATTTATTCCATCCTCTCTCTCTGTGAACTGCATTCCGAATTCCTTTATTCCATCCTCTCCACCTCTCTGATCTGCATTCCGAATTCCTTTATTCCATCCTCTCCTACTCTCTGACCTGCAATCCGAATTCCTTTTTCCATCCTCTCTCAGTCTGACCTGCATTCCGAATTCCCTTATTCCATCCTCTCCACCTCTCTGATCTGCATTCCGAATTCCTTTATTCAATCCCCTCTCTCTGTGATCTGCATTCCGAATTCCTTTTTCCAACCTCTCCTGTCTGACCTGCATTCCGAATTCCTTTATTCAATCCTCTCTCTCTCTCTGTGACCAGCATTCCGAATTCCCTTATTCCATCCTCTCTCTCTGTCAGCTGAATTCCGAATTCCTTTATTAAATCACTTCTCCCTCTCTGATCTGCATTCTGAATTCCTTTATCCCATCCTCTCTCTCTGTGACCTGCATTCTGAATTCCTTTATTCCTTCCTCTCCTGTCTGACCTGCATTCCGAATTCATTTATTCCATCCTCTCTCTGTGAACTGCATTCCGAATTCCTTTATTCCATCCTCTCCACCTCTCTGATCTGCATTCCGAATTCCTTTATTCCATCCTCTCCTACTCTCTGACCTGCAATCCGAATTCCTTTTTCCATCCTCTCTCAGTCTGACCTGCATTCCGAATTCCCTTATTCCATCCTCTCCACCTCTCTGATCTGCATTCCGAATTCCTTTATTCAATCCCCTCTCTCTGTGATCTGCATTCCGAATTCTTTTTTCCAACCTCTCCTGTCTGACTTGCATTCCGAATTCCTTTATTCCATCCTCACTCTCTCTGTGACCAGCATTCCGAATTCCCTTATTCCATCCTCTCTCTCTGTCAGCTGAATTCCGAATTCCTTTATTCCATCCTCTCTCTCTGTGAACTGCATTCCGAATTCCTTTATTCCTTCCTCTCCCTCTTTCTGTCCTGCATTCCGAATTCCTTTATTCCATCCTCTCTTTCTCTGACCTGCATTCCGAATTTGTTTATTCATTCCTCTCTCTGTCTTATCTGCATTCCGAATTCCTTTATTCCATCCTCTCTCTCTGTGAACTGCATTCCGAATTCCTTTATTCCTTCCTCTCCCTCTTTCTGTCCTGCATTCCGAATCCCTTTATTCCATCCTCTCACTCCGACCTGCATTCCGAATTCTTTTATTCCATCCTCTCCTACTCTGTGACCTGCATTCCGAATTACTTTTTCTAACCTCTCCTGTCGGACCTGCATTCCGAATTCCTATATTGCTTCCTCTTTCTCTCAGATCTGCATTCCGAATTCCTTTATTCCATCCACTCTCTCTGTGATCTGCATTCCGAATTCTTTATTCAATCCCCTCTCCTTCTGTGAACTGGATTCCAAATTCCTTTATTCCATCCTCTCTCTCTCTGTGATCTGCATTCAGAATTCCTTTATTCTATCCTCTCTCACTAAACTGCATTCCGAATTCCTTTATTCCTTCCTCTCTCTCTTTCTGTCCTGCATTCCGAATTCCTTTATTCCATCCTCTCATTCTCTGACCTGCATTCCGAATTTGATAATTCATTCCTCTCTCTGTCTTACCTGCATTCCGAATTCCCTTATTCCATCCTCTCTCTCTCTGACCTGCATTCCCAATTCTTTATTCAATCCCTTCTCCCTCTGTGATCTGCATTGCGAATTCCTTTCTACCATCTTCTCCTGTCTGACCTGCATTCCGAATTCCTTTATTCCATCCTCTCCTACTCTCTGACCTGCATTCCGAATTCTTTATTCAATCCCTTCTCCCTCTCTGATCTGCATTCCGAATTCCCTTATTCCATCCTCTCTCTGTCAGCTGAATTCCGAATTCCCTTATTCCATCCTCTCTCTCTGTGACCAGCATTCCGAATTCCTTTATTCCATCCTCTCTCTCTGTGACCTGCATTCCAAATTCCCATATTCCATCCCCTCTCTCTGTGAACTGCATTCCGAATTCCTTTATTCCATCCTCTCTCTCTCTGTGACCTGCATTACGAATTTCTTTATTCCATCCTCTCTCTGTCAGCTGAATTCCGAATTCCCTTATTCCATCCTCTCTCTCTGTGATCTGCATTCCGAATTCCTTTTTCCATCCTCTCTCAGTCTGACCTGCAATCCGAATTCCTTTATTCAATCCTCTCTCTCTGTGATCTGCATTCCGAATTCCTTTCTACCATCCTCTCTCAGTCTGACCTGCAATCCGAATTCCTTTATTCAATCCCCTCTCTCTGTCAGCTGAATTCCGAATTCCTTTATTCCATCCTCTTTCTCTCAGATCTGCATTCCGAATTCCTTTATTCCATCCTCTCGCTCTGACCTGCATCCGAATTCTTTATTCAATCCCCTCTCCTTCTGTGAACTGCATTCTGAATTCCTTTATTCCATCCTCTCTCTCTGTGAACTGCATTCCGAATTCCTTTATTCCATCCTCTCCACCTCTCTGATCTGCATTCCGAATTCCTTTATTCCTTCCTCTCCTACTCTCTGACCGGCAATCCGAATTCCTTTTTCCATCCTCTCTCAGTCTGACCTGCATTCCGAATTCCCTTATTCCATCCTCTCCACCTCTCTGATCTGCATTCCGAATTCCTTTATTCCATCCTCTCCTACTCTCTGACCTGCAATCCGAATTCCTTTTTCCATCCTCTCTCAGTCTGACCTGCATTCCGAATTCCCTTATTCCATCCTTTCTCTCTGTGACCTGCATTCCAAATTCCTTTTTCCAACCTCTCCTGTCTGACCTGCATTCCGAATTCCTTTATTCAATCCTCTCTCTCTCTCTGTGACCAGCATTCCGAATTCCCTTATTCCATCCTCCCTCTCTGTCAGATGAATTCCGAATTCCTTTATTAAATCACTTCTCCCTCTCTGATCTGCATTCTGAATTCCTTTATCCCATCCTCTCTCTCTGTGACCTGCATTCTGAATTCCTTTATTCCTTCCTCTCCTGTCTGACCTGCATTCCGAATTCATTTATTCCATCCTCTCTCTCTGTGAACTGCATTCCGAATTCCTTTATTCCATCCTCTCCACCTCTCTGATCTGCATTCCGAATTCCTTTATTCCATCCTCTCCTACTCTCTGACCTGCAATCCGAATTCCTTTTTCCATCCTCTCTCAGTCTGACCTGCATTCCGAATTCCCTTATTCCATCCTCTCCACCTCTCTGATCTGCATTCCGAATTCCTTTTTCCAACCTCTCCTGTCTGACCTGCATTCCGAATTCCTTTATTCCATCCTCACTCTCTCTGTGACCAGCATTCCGAATTCCCTTATTCCATCCTCTCTCTCTGTCAGCTGAATTCCGAATTCCTTTATTCCATCCTCTCTCTCTGTGAACTGCATTCCGAATTCCTTTATTCCTTCCTCTCCCTCTTTCTGTCCTGCATTCCGAATTCCTTTATTCCATCCACTCTTTCTCTGACCTGCATTCCGAATTTGTTTATTCATTCCTCTCTCTGTCTTATCTGCATTCCGAATTCCTTTATTCCATCCTCTCTCTCTGTGAACTGCATTCCGAATTCCTTTATTCCTTCCTCTCCCTCTTTCTGTCCTGCATTCCGAATTCCTTTATTCCATCCTCTCTTTCTCTGACCTGCATTCCGAATTTGTTTATTCATTCCTCTCTCTGTCTTATCTGCATTCCGAATTCCTTTATTCCATCCTCTCTCTCTGTGAACTGCATTCCGAATTCCTTTATTCCTTCCTCTCCCTCTTTCTGTCCTGCATTCCGAATTCCTTTATTCTATCCTCTCTTTCTCTGACCTGCATTCCGAATTCCTTTATTCCATCCTCTCTTTCTCTGACCTGCATTCCGAATTCCTTTTTCCAATCTCTCCTGTCTGACCTGCAATCTGAATTCCTGAATTCCATCCTCTCTCTCTATGGCCTGCATTCTGAATTCCTTTATTCCATCCTCACTCTGTGATCTGCATTCTGAATTCCTTTATTAAATCACTTCTCCCTCTCTGATCTGCATTCTGAATTCCTTTATCCCATCCTCTCTCCCTGTGACCTGCATTGTGAATTACTTTATTCCATCCTCTCTCTCAGTGAACTGCATTCCGAATTCCTTTATTCCTTCCTCTCCTTCTCTCTGACCTGCATTCTGAATTCCTTTATTCCATCCTATACTGTCTGACCTGCATTCCGATTTCCTTCATTCAATCCTTTCTCTCAGTGATCTGCAATCTGAATTCCTTTATTCCTTCCTTTCTCTCTTTCTGACCTGCATTCCGAAATCCTTTTTTCGATCCTCTCCTGTCTGACCGGCATTCCGAATTCCTTTATTCCATCCTCTCTCTCTCTCTGTGAACTGCATTCCGAATTCCCTTATTCCATTCTCTCTCTCAGTGAGCTGTATTCCGAATTCCTTTATTCCATCCTCTTCGACTCTCTGACCTGCAATCCGAATTCCTTTTTCCATCCTCTCTTCCTCTCTGACCTGCATTCTGAATTCTTTATTCAATCCCTTCACCCTCTGTGACCAGCATTCCGAATTCCTTTATTCCTTCCTCTCCTACTCTGTGACCTGCATTCCGAATTACTTTTTCTAACCTCTCCTGTCGGACCTGCATTCCGAATTCCTATATTGCTTCCTCTTTCTCTCAGATCTGCATACCGAATTCATTTATTCCATCCTCTCTCCTTCTGTGAACTGCATTCCGAATTCCTTTATTCCTTCCTCTCCTCTCTGATCTGCATTCCGAATTCCTTTATTCCAGCCTCTCTCTCTGTGAACTGCATTCCGAATTCCTTTATTCCTTCCTCTCCTCTCTGATCTGCATTCCGAATTCACTTATTCCATCCTCTCTCACTGTGACCTGAATTCCGAATTCCTTTATTCCATCCTCTCCACCTCTCTGATCTGCATTCCGAATTCTTTATTCAATCCCCGCTCTCTGTGATCTGCATTCCGAATTGCTTTATTCTATCCTCTCTCACTAACCTGCATTCCGAATTCCTTTTCTTCCATCCTCTCTCTCTCTGTCTTATCTGCATTCCGAATTCCCTTATTCCATCCTCTCTCTCTGTGACCTGAATTCCGAATTCCCTTATTCCATCCTCTCTCTCTCTGACCTGCATTCCGAATTCTTTATTCAATCCCTTCTCCCTCTGTGATCTGCCTTCTGAATTTCTTTTTTCCTTCCTCTTTCTGTCTGATCTGCAATCTGAATTCCTTTTTCCAATCTCTCCTGTCTGACCTGCATTCTGAATTCCTCAATTCCATCCTCTCTCTCTATGGCCTGCATTCTGAATTCCTTTATTCCATCCTCACTCTGTGATCTGTATTCCGAATTCCTTTATTAAATCACTTCTCCCTCTCTGATCTGCATTCTGAATTCCTTTATCTCATCCTCTCTCTCTGTGACCTGCATTCTGAATTCCTTTATTCCTTCCTCTCCTGTCTGACCTGCATTCCGAATTCATTTATTCCATCCTCTCTCTCTGTGAACTGCATTCCGAATTCCTTTATTCCATCCTCTCCACCTCTCTGATCTGCATTCCGAATTCCTTTATTCCATCCTCTCCTACTCTCTGACCTGCAATCCGAATTCCTTTTTCCATCCTCTCTCAGTCTGACCTGCATTCCGAATTCCCTTATTCCATCCTCTCCACCTCTCTGATCTGCATTCCGAATTCCTTTATTCAATCCCCTCTCTCTGTGATCTGCATTCCGAATTCCTTTTTCCAACCTCTCCTGTCTGACCTGCATTCCGAATTCCTTTATTCAATCCTCTCTCTCTCTCTGTGACCAGCATTCCGAATTCCCTTATTCCATCCTCTCTCTCTGTCAGCTGAATTCCGAATTCCTTTATTCCATCCTCTCTCTCTGTGAACTGCATTCCGAAATCCTTTATTCCTTCCTCTGCCTCTTTCTGTCCTGCATTCCGAATTCCTTTATTCCATCCTCTCTTTCTCTGACCTGCATTCCGAATTTGTTTATTCATTCCTCTCTCTGTCTTATCTGCATTCCGAATTCCTTTATTCCATCCTCTCCGACTCTCTGACCTGCAATCCGAATTCCTTTTTCCATCCTCTCTTCCTCTCTGACCGGCATTCTGAATTCTTTATTCAATCCCTTCACCCTCTGTGACCAGCATTCCGAATTCCTTTATTCCTTCCTCTCCTACTCTGTGACCTGCATTCCGAATTACTTTTTCTAACCTCTCCTGTCGGACCTGCATTCCGAATTCCTATATTGCTTCCTCTTTCTCTCAGATCTGCATTCCGAATTCATTTATTCCATCCTCTCTCTCTCTGTGAACTGCATTCCGAATTCCTTTATTCCATCCTCTCTCTCTGTGAACTGCATTCCGAATTCCTTTATTCCTTCCTCTCCTCTCTGATCTGCATTCCGAATTCCTTTATTCCAGCCTCTCTCTCTGTGACCTGCATTGTGAATTACTTTATTCCATCCTCTCTCTCAGTGAACTGCATTCCGAATTCCTTTATTCCTTCCTCTCCTCCTCTCTGACCTGCATTCCGAATTCCTTTATTCCATCCTATACTGTCTGACCTGCATTCCGATTTCCTTCATTCAATCCTTTCTCTCAGTGATCTGCAATCTGATTTCCTTTATTCCTTCCTCTCTCTCTTTCTGACCTGCATTCCGAATTCCTTTTTTCCATCCTCTCTCTCTGTGACCGGCATTCCGAATTCCTTTATTCCATCCTCTCTCTCTGTGACCTGCATTCCGAATTCCCTTATTCCATCCTCTCTCTCAGTGAGCTGCATTCCGAATCCCTTTATTCCATCCTCTCCTACTCTCTGACCTGCAATCCGAATTCCTTTTTCCATCCTCTCTTCCTCTCTGACCTGCATTCTGAATTCTTTATTCAATCCCTTCACCCTCTGTGACCAGCATTCCGAATTCCTTTATTCCTTCCTCTCCTAGTCTGTGACCTGCATTCCGAATTACTTTTTCTAACCTCTCCTGTCGGACCTGCATTCCGAATTCCTATATTGCTTCCTCTTTCTCTCAGATCTGCATTCCGAATTCCTTTATTCCATCCTCTCTCTCTGTGACCTGCATTCCGAATTCCCTTATTCCATCCTCTCTCTGTCTTATCTGCATTCCGAATTCCCTTATTCCATCCTCTCTTTCTCTGACCTGCATTCCGAATTCTTTATTCAATCCCTTCTCCCTCTGTGACCTGCATTCCGAATTCCTTTATTCCATCCTCTCCTGTCTCACCTGCATTCCGATTTCCTTCATTCCATCCTCTCTCAGTGATCTGCATTCCGAATTCCCTTATTCAATCCCCTCTCTCTGTGACCTGCATTCTGAATTCCTTTATTGCATCCTCTCTCTCTGTGACCTGCATTCCGAATTCCCTTATTCCATCCTCTCTCTCTCTGACCTGCATTCCGAATTCCTTTTTCCAATCTCTCCTGTCTGACCTGCATTCTGAATTCCTGAATTCCATCCTCTCTCTCTGTGACCTGCATTCTTAATTCCTTTATTCCATCCTCTTTCTCTGTAACCTGCATTACGAATTAATTTATTCAATCCTCTCTCTCTCTGTGACCAGCAGTCCGAATTCCCTTATTCCATCCTCTCTCTCTGTCAGCTGAATTCCGAATTCCCTTATTCCATCCTCTCTCTCTGTCAGCTGAATTCCGAATTCCCTTATTCCATCCTCTCACTCTGTCAGCTGAATTCCGAATACCTTTATTCAATCCTCTCTCTCTGTGATCTGCATTCCGAATTCCTTTATTCCATCCTCTTTCTGTCTGATCTGCATTCAGAATTCCTTTATTCTATCCTCTCTCACTAACCTGCATTCCGAATTCCTTTTCTTCCATCCTCTCTCTGTCTTATCTGCATTCCGAATTCCCTTATTCCATCCTCTCTCTCTCTGTGACCTGCATTCCAAATTCTTTATTCAATCCCTTCTCCTTCTGTGACCAGCATTCCGAATTCCTTTATTCCATCCTCTCCTGTCCGAGCTGCATTCCGAATTCCTTTATTCCATCCTCTCCTGTCTCACCTGCATTCCGAATTCTTTATTCAATCCTCTCTCTCTCTGTGACCAGCATTCCGAATTCCTTTATTACATCCTCTCCTGTCCGAGCTGCATTCCGAATTCCTTTATTCCATCCTCTCCTGTCTCACCTGCATTCCGAATTCTTTGTTCAATCCTCTCTCTCTCTGTGACCAGCATTCCGAATTCCTTTATTCCATCCTCTCCTGTCTCACCTGCATTCCGAATTCTTTATTCAATCCTCTCTCTCTCTGTGGCCAGCATTCCGAATTCCTTTATTCCATCCTCTCTCTCTCTGACCTGCATTCCGAATTCCTTTATTCCATCCTCTCCTGTCTCACCTGCATTCCGAATTCTTTGTTCAATCCTCTCTCTCTCTGTGACGAGCATTCCGAATTCCTTTATTCCATCCTCTCCTACTCTCTGACCTGCATTCCGAATTCCTTTATTCCATCCTCTCCTGTCTCACCTGCATTCCGAATTCTTTGTTCAATCCTCTCTCTCTCTGTGACCAGCATTCCGAATTCCTTTATTCCATCCTCTCCTGTCTCACCTGCATTCCGAATTCTTTATTCAATCCTCTCTCTCTCTGTGGCCAGCATTCCGAATTCCTTTATTCCATCCTCTCTCTCTCTGACCTGCATTCCGAATTCCTTTATTCCATCCTCTCCTGTCTCACCTGCATTCCGAATTCTTTATTCAATCCTCTCTCTCTCTGTGACCAGCATTCCGAATTCCTTTATTCCATCCTCTCTCTCTCTGACCTGCATTCTGAATTCCTTTATTCCATCCTCTTTCTCTGTAACCTGCATTACGAATTAATTTATTCAATCCTCTCTCTATCTGTCACCAGCATTCAGAATTCCCTTATTCCATCCCCTCTCTCTGTCAGCTGAATTCCGAATTCCTTTATTCCATCCTCTCTCTCTGTGAACTGCATTCCGAATTCCTTTATTCCTTCCTCTCACTCTTTCTGTCCTGCATTCCGAATTCCTTTATTCCATCCTCTCTCTGTCTTATCTGCATTATGAATTCCTTTATTCAATCCCCTCTCCTTCTGTGAACTGCATTCCGAATTCCTTTATTCCATCCTCTTCTGTCTGACCTGCATTGCGAATTCTTTATTCAATCCTCTCTCTCTCTGTGACCAGCATTCCGAATTCCTTTATTCCATCCTCTCCTGTCCGAGCTGCATTCCGAATTCCTTTATTCCATCCTCTCCTGTCTCACCTGCATTCCGAATTCTTTATTCAATCCTCTCTCTCTCTGTGACCAGCATTCCGAATTCCTTTATTCCATCCTCTCTCTCTCTCTGACCTGCATTCCGAATTCTTTTATTCCATCCTCTCTCTCTCTGTAACCTGCATTACGAATTAATTTATTCAATCCTCTCTCTCTCTGTGACCAGCATTCCGAATTCCCTTATTCCATCCCCTCTCTCTGTCAGCTGAATTCCGAATTCCTTTATTCCATCCTCTCTCTCTGTGAACTGCATTCCGAATTCCTTTATTCCTTCCTCTCACTCTTTCTGTCCTGCACTCCGAATTCCTTTATTCCATCCTCTCTTTCTCTGACCTGCAATCTGAATTTGTTTATTCATTCCTCTCTCTGTCTTATCTGCATTCCGAATTCCCTTATTCCATCCTCTCTCTCTGTGACCTGCATTCCGAATTCCCTTATTCCATCCTCTCTCTCTCTGACCTGCATTCCGAATTCCTTTTTCCAATCTCTCCTGTCTGACCTGCAATCTGAATTCCTGAATTCCATCCTCTCTCTCTATGGCCTGCATTCTGAATTCCTTTATTCCATCCTCACTCTGTGATCTGCATTCCGAATTCCTTTATTAAATCACTTCTCCCTCTCTGATCTACATTCTGAATTCCTTTATCCCATCCTCTCTCCCTGTGACCTGCATTGTGAATTACTTTATTCCATCCTCTCTCTCAGTGAACTGCATTCCGAATTCCTTTATTCCTTCCTCTCCTCCTCTCTGACCTGCATTCTGAATTCCTTTATTCCATCCTATACTGTCTGACCTGCATTCCGATTTCCTTCATTCAATCCTTTCTCTCAGTGATCTGCAATCTGAATTCCTTTATTCGTTCCTTTCTCTCTTTCTGACCTGCATTCCGAAATCCTTTTTTCCATCCTCTCCTGTCTGACCGGCATTCCGAATTCCTTTATTCCATCCTCTCTCTCTGTGAACTGCATTCCGAATTCCCTTATTCCATCCTCTCTCTCAGTGAGCTGCATTCCGAATTCCTTTATTCCATCCTCTCCGACTCTCTGACCTGCAATCCGAATTCCTTTTTCCATCCTCTCTTCCTCTCTGACCTGCATTCTGAATTCTTTACTCAATCCCTTCACCCTCTGTGACCAGCATTCCGAATTCCTTTATTCCTTCCTCTCCTACTCTGTGACCTGCATTCCGAATTACTTTTTCTAACCTCTCCTGTCGGACCTGCATTCCGAATTCCTATATTGCTTCCTCTTTCTCTCAGATCTGCATTCCGAATTCCTTTATTCCATCCTCTCTCTCTGTGAACTGCATTCCGAATTCCTTTATTCCTTCCTCTCCTCTCTGATCTGCATTCCGAATTCACTAATTCCATCCTCTCTCTCTGTGACCTGAATTCCGAATTCCTTTATTCCATCCTCTCTCTCTCTGTGATCTGCATTCCGAATTCCTTTATTCTATCCTCTCCCACTAACCTGCATTCCGAATTCCTTTTCTTCCATCCTCTCTCTCTCTGTCTTATCTGCATTCCGAATTCCCTTATTCCATCCTCTCTCTCTGTGACCTGAATTCCGAATTCCCTTATTCCATCCTCTCTCTCTCTGACCTGCATTCCGAATTCCTTTTCTTCCATCCTCTCTTTCTCTGTCTTATCTGCATTCCGAATTCCCTTATTCCATCCTCTCTCTCTGTGACCTGCATTCCGAATTCTCTTATTACATCCTCTCTCTCTCTGACCTGCATTTCGAATTCTTTATTCAATCCCTTCTCCCTCTGTGATCTGCATTCTGAATTTCTTTTTTCCTTCTTCTTTCTGTATGATCTGCATTCTGAATTCCTTTTTCCAACATCTCCTGTCTGTCCTGCATTCCGAATTCCTTTATTCCATCCTCTCTTTCTCTGACCTGCATTCCGAATTTGTTTATTCATTCCTCTCTCTGTCTGATCTGCATTCCGAATTATCTTATTCCATCCTCTCTCTCTGTGACCTGCATTCCGAATTCCTTTTTCCAATCTCTCCTGTCTGACCTGCATTCTGAATTCCTCAATTCCATCCTCTCTCTCTATGGCCTGCATTCTGAATTCCTTTATTCCATCCTCACTCTGTGATCTGCATTCCGAATTCCTTTATTAAATCACTTCTCCCTCTCTGATCTGCATTCTGAATTCCTTTATCTCATCCTCTCTCTCTGTGACCTGCATTCTGAATTCCTTTATTCCTTCCTCTCCTGTCTGACCTGCATTCCGAATTCATTTATTCCATCCTCTCTCTCTGTGAACTGCATTCCGAATTCCTTTATTCCATCCTCTCCACCTCTCTGATCAGCATTCCGAATTCTTTTATTCCATCCTCTCCTACTCTCTGACCTGCAATCCGAATTCCTTTTTCCATCCTCTCTCAGTCTGACTTGCATTCCGAATTCCCTTATTTCATCCTCTCCACCTCTCTGATCTGCATTCCGAATTCCTTTATTCAATCCCCTCTCTCTGTGATCTGCATTCCGAATTCCTTTTTCCAACCTCTCCTGTCTGACCTGCATTCCGAATTCCTTTATTCAATCCTCTCTCTCTCTCTGTGACCAGCATTCCGAATTCCCTTATTCCATCCTCTCTCTCAGTGAGCTGCATTCTGAATTCCTTTATTCCATCCTCTCCTACTCTCTGACCTGCAATCCGAATTCCTTTTTCCATCCTCTCTTCCTCTCTGACCTGCATTCCGAATTCCTTTATTCCATCCTATATTGTCTGACCTGCATTCCGATTTCCTTCATTCAATCCTTTCTCTCAGTGATCTGCAATCTGATTTCCTTTATTCCTTCCTCTCTCTCTTTCTGACCTGCATTCCGAATTCCTTTTTTCCATCCTCTCCTGTCTCACCGGCATTCCGAATTCCTTTATTCAATCCCCTCTCTCTGTGATCTGCATTCCTAATTCCTTTTTCCAACCTCTCCTGTCTGACCTGCATTCCGAATTCCTTTATTCAATCCTCTCTCTCTCTCTGTGACCAGCATTCCGAATTCCCTTATTCCATCCTATTCTGTCTGACCTGCATTCCGATTTCCTTCATTCAATCCTTTCTCTCAGTGATCTGCAATCTGATTTCCTTTATTCCTTCCTCTCTCTCTTTCTGACCTGCACTCCGAATTCCTTTTTTCCATCCTCTCCTGTCTGACCGGCATTCCGAATTCCTTTATTCCATCCTCTCTCTCTGTGACCTGCATTCCGAATTCCCTTATTCCATCCTCTCTCTCAGTGAGCTGCATTCTGAATTCCTTTATTCCATCCTCTCCTACTCTCTGAACTGCATTCCGAATTCCTTTTTCCATCCGCTCCTCCTCTCTGACCTGCATTCTGAATTCCTTTATTCCATCCTCTCCTACTCTCTGACCTGCAATCCGAATTCCTTTTTCCAGCCTCTCTTCCTCTCTGACCTGCATTCTGAATTCTTTATTCAATCCCTTCACCCTCTGTGACCAGCATTCCGATTTCCTTTATTCCTTCCTCTCCTACTCTGTGACCTGCATTCCGAATTACTTTTTCTAACCTCTCCTGTCGGACCTGCATTCCGAATTCCTATATTGCTTCCTCTTTCTCTCAGATCTGCATTCCGAATTCATTTATTCCATCCTCTCTCCTTCTGTGAACTGCATTCCGAATTCCGTTATTCCTTCCTGTCTCTCTGTGAACTGCATTCCGAATTCCTTTATTCCATCCTCTCTCTCTGTGAACTGCATTCCGAATTCCTTTATTCCTTCCTCTCCTCTCTGATCTGCATTCCGAATTCACTTATTCCATCCTCTCTCTCTGTGACCTGAATTCCGAATTCCTTTATTCTATCCTCTCTCACTAACCTGCATTCCGAATTCCTTTTCTTCCATCCTCTCTCTGTCTTATCTGCATTCCGAATTCCTTTATTCCATCCTCTCTCTCTGTGATCTGCATTCCGAATTCCTTTATTCTATCCTCTCTCACTAACCTGCATTCCAAATTCCTTTTCTTCCATCCTCTCTCTGTCTTATCTGCATTCCGAATTCCCTTATTCCATCCTCTCTCTCTGTGACCTGCATTCCGAATTCCCTTATTCCATCCTCTCTCTCTCTGACCTGCATTCCGAATTCTTTATTCAATCCCTTCTCCCTCTGTGACCTGCATTCCGAATTCCTTTATTCCATCCTATACTGTCTGACCTGCATTCCGATTTCCTTCATTCAATCCTTTCTCTCAGTGATCTGCAATCTGAATTCCTTTATTCCTTCCTCTCTCTCTTTCTGACCTGCATTCCGAATTCCTTTTTTCCATCCTCTCCTGTCTGACCGGCATTCCGAATTCCTTTATTCCATCCTCTCTCTCTGTGACCTGCATTCCGAATTCCCTTATTCCATCCTCTCTCTCAGTGAGCTGCATTCCGAATTCCTTTATTCAATCCCTTCACCCTCTGTGACCAGCATTCCGAATTCCTTTATTCCTTCCTCTCCTACTCTGTGACCTGCATTCCGAATTACTTTTTCTAACCTCTCCTGTCGGACCTGCATTCCGAATTCCTATATTGCTTCCTCTTTCTCTCAGATCTGCATTCCGAATTCATTTATTCCATCCTCTCTCCTTCTGTGAACTGCATTCCGAATTCCGTTATTCCTTCCTGTCTCTCTGTGAACTGCATTCCGAATTCCTTTATTCCATCCTCTTTCTCTGTAACCTGCATTACGAATTAATTTATTCAATCCTCTCTCTCTCTGTGACCAGCATTCCGAATTCCCTTATTCCATCCCCTCTCTCTGTCAGCTGAATTCCGAATTCCTTTATTCCATCCACTCTCTCTGTGAACTGCATTCCGAATTCCTTTATTCCTTCCTCTCACTCTTTCTGTCCTGCATTCCGAATTCCTTTATTCCATCCTCTCTTTCTCTGACCTGCAATCTGAATTTGTTTATTCATTCCTCTCTCTGTCTTATCTGCATTCCGAATTCCCTTATTCCATCCTCTCTCTCTGTGACCTGCATTCCGAATTCCCTTATTCCATCCTCTCTCTCTCTGACCTGCATTCCGAATTCCTTTTTCCAATCTCTCCTGTCTGACCTGCATTCTGAATTCCTGAATTCCATCCTCTCTCTCAGTGACCTGCATTCTGAATTCCTTTATTCCATCCTCTTTCTCTGTAACCTGCATTACGAATTAATTTATTCAATCCTCTCTCTCTCTGTGACCAGCATTCCGAATTCCCTTATTCCATCCTCTCTCTCTCTGACCTGCATTCCGAATTCCTTTTTCCAATCTCTCCTGTCTGACCTGCAATCTGAATTCCTGAATTCCATCCTCTCTCTCTATGGCCTGCATTCTGAATTCCTTTATTCCATCCTCACTCTGTGATCTGCATTCCGAATTCCTTTATTAAATCACTTCTCCCTCTCTGATCTACATTCTGAATTCCTTTATCCCATCCTCTCTCCCTGTGACCTGCATTGTGAATTACTTTATTCCATCCTCTCTCTCAGTGAACTGCATTCCGAATTCCTTTATTCCTTCCTCTCCTCCTCTCTGACCTGCATTCTGAATTCCTTTATTCCATCCTATACTGTCTGACCTGCATTCCGATTTCCTTCATTCAATCCTTTCTCTCAGTGATCTGCAATCTGAATTCCTTTATTCGTTCCTTTCTCTCTTTCTGACCTGCATTCCGAAATCCTTTTTTCCATCCTCTCCTGTCTGACCGGCATTCCGAATTCCTTTATTCCATCCTCTCTCTCTGTGAACTGCATTCCGAATTCCCTTATTCCATCCTCTCTCTCAGTGAGCTGCATTCCGAATTCCTTTATTCCATCCTCTCCGACTCTCTGACCTGCAATCCGAATTCCTTTTTCCATCCTCTCTTCCTCTCTGACCTGCATTCTGAATTCTTTACTCAATCCCTTCACCCTCTGTGACCAGCATTCCGAATTCCTTTATTCCTTCCTCTCCTACTCTGTGACCTGCATTCCGAATTACTTTTTCTAACCTCTCCTGTCGGACCTGCATTCCGAATTCCTATATTGCTTCCTCTTTCTCTCAGATCTGCATTCCGAATTCCTTTATTCCATCCTCTCTCTCTGTGAACTGCATTCCGAATTCCTTTATTCCTTCCTCTCCTCTCTGATCTGCATTCCGAATTCACTAATTCCATCCTCTCTCTCTGTGACCTGAATTCCGAATTCCTTTATTCCATCCTCTCTCTCTCTGTGATCTGCATTCCGAATTCCTTTATTCTATCCTCTCCCACTAACCTGCATTCCGAATTCCTTTTCTTCCATCCTCTCTCTCTCTGTCTTATCTGCATTCCGAATTCCCTAATTCCATCCTCTCTCTCTGTGACCTGAATTCCGAATTCCCTTATTCCATCCTCTCTCTCTCTGACCTGCATTCCGAATTCCTTTTCTTCCATCCTCTCTTTCTCTGTCTTATCTGCATTCCGAATTCCCTTATTCCATCCTCTCTCTCTGTGACCTGCATTCCGAATTCTCTTATTACATCCTCTCTCTCTCTGACCTGCATTCCGAATTCTTTATTCAATCCCTTCTCCCTCTGTGATCTGCATTCTGAATTTCTTTTTTCCTTCTTCTTTCTGTATGATCTGCATTCTGAATTCCTTTTTCCAACATCTCCTGTCTGTCCTGCATTCCGAATTCCTTTATTCCATCCTCTCTTTCTCTGACCTGCATTCCGAATTTGTTTATTCATTCCTCTCTCTGTCTGATCTGCATTCCGAATTATCTTATTCCATCCTCTCTCTCTGTGACCTGCATTCCGAATTCCTTTTTCCAATCTCTCCTGTCTGACCTGCATTCTGAATTCCTCAATTCCATCCTCTCTCTCTATGGCCTGCATTCTGAATTCCTTTATTCCATCCTCACTCTGTGATCTGCATTCCGAATTCCTTTATTAAATCACTTCTCCCTCTCTGATCTGCATTCTGAATTCCTTTATCTCATCCTCTCTCTCTGTGACCTGCATTCTGAATTCCTTTATTCCTTCCTCTCCTGTCTGACCTGCATTCCGAATTCATTTATTCCATCCTCTCTCTCTGTGAACTGCATTCCGAATTCCTTTATTCCATCCTCTCCACCTCTCTGATCAGCATTCCGAATTCTTTTATTCCATCCTCTCCTACTCTCTGACCTGCAATCCGAATTCCTTTTTCCATCCTCTCTCAGTCTGACTTGCATTCCGAATTCCCTTATTTCATCCTCTCCACCTCTCTGATCTGCATTCCGAATTCCTTTATTCAATCCCCTCTCTCTGTGATCTGCATTCCGAATTCCTTTTTCCAACCTCTCCTGTCTGACCTGCATTCCGAATTCCTTTATTCAATCCTCTCTCTCTCTCTGTGACCAGCATTCCGAATTCCCTTATTCCATCCTCTCTCTCAGTGAGCTGCATTCTGAATTCCTTTATTCCATCCTCTCCTACTCTCTGACCTGCAATCCGAATTCCTTTTTCCATCCTCTCTTCCTCTCTGACCTGCATTCCGAATTCCTTTATTCCATCCTATATTGTCTGACCTGCATTCCGATTTCCTTCATTCAATCCTTTCTCTCAGTGATCTGCAATCTGATTTCCTTTATTCCTTCCTCTCTCTCTTTCTGACCTGCATTCCGAATTCCTTTTTTCCATCCTCTCCTGTCTCACCGGCATTCCGAATTCCTTTATTCAATCCCCTCTCTCTGTGATCTGCATTCCTAATTCCTTTTTCCAACCTCTCCTGTCTGACCTGCATTCCGAATTCCTTTATTCAATCCTCTCTCTCTCTCTGTGACCAGCATTCCGAATTCCCTTATTCCATCCTATACTGTCTGACCTGCATTCCGATTTCCTTCATTCAATCCTTTCTCTCAGTGATCTGCAATCTGATTTCCTTTATTCCTTCCTCTCTCTCTTTCTGACCTGCATTCCGAATTCCTTTTTTCCATCCTCTCCTGTCTGACCGGCATTCCGAATTCCTTTATTCCATCCTCTCTCTCTGTGACCTGCATTCCGAATTCCCTTATTCCATCCTCTCTCTCAGTGAGCTGCATTCTGAATTCCTTTATTCCATCCTCTCCTACTCTCTGAACTGCATTCCGAATTCCTTTTTCCATCCGCTCCTCCTCTCTGACCTGCATTCTGAATTCCTTTATTCCATCCTCTCCTACTCTCTGACCTGCAATCCGAATTCCTTTTTCCAGCCTCTCTTCCTCTCTGACCTGCATTCTGAATTCTTTATTCAATCCCTTCACCCTCTGTGACCAGCATTCCGAATTCCTTTATTCCTTCCTCTCCTACTCTGTGACCTGCATTCCGAATTACTTTTTCTAACCTCTCCTGTCGGACCTGCATTCCGAATTCCTATATTGCTTCCTCTTTCTCTCAGATCTGCATTCCGAATTCATTTATTCCATCCTCTCTCCTTCTGTGAACTGCATTCCGAATTCCGTTATTCCTTCCTGTCTCTCTGTGAACTGCATTCCGAATTCCTTTATTCCATCCTCTCTCTCTGTGAACTGCATTCCGAATTCCTTTATTCCTTCCTCTCCTCTCTGATCTGCATTCCGAATTCACTTATTCCATCCTCTCTCTCTGTGACCTGAATTCCGAATTCCTTTATTCTATCCTCTCTCACTAACCTGCATTCCGAATTCCTTTTCTTCCATCCTCTCTCTGTCTTATCTGCATTCCGAATTCCTTTATTCCATCCTCTCTCTCTGTGATCTGCATTCCGAATTCCTTTATTCTATCCTCTCTCACTAACCTGCATTACAAATTCCTTTTCTTCCATCCTCTCTCTGTCTTATCTGCATTCCGAATTCCCTTATTCCATCCTCTCTCTCTGTGACCTGCATTCCGAATTCCCTTATTCCATCCTCTCTCTCTCTGTCCTGCATTCCGAATTCCCTTATTCAATCCCCTCTCTCTGTGACCTGCATTCCGAATTCCTTTATTCCATCCTCACTCTCTGTGACCTGCATTCCGAATTCCCTTATTCCATCCTCTCTCTCTCTGACCTGCATTCCGAATTCCTTTTTCCAATCTCTCCTGTCTGACCTGCATTCTGAATTCCTGAATTCCATCCTCTCTCTCTGTGACCTGCATTCCGAATTCCCTTATTCCAACCTCTCTCTCTCTGACCTGCATTCCGAATTCCTTTTTCCAATCTCTCCTGTCTGACCTGCATTCTGAATTCCTGAATTCCATCCTCTCTCTTTGTGACCTGCATTCTGAATTCCTTTATTCCATCCTCTTTCTCTGTAACCTGCATTACGAATTAATTTATTCAATCCTCTCTCTCTCTGTGACCAGCATTCCGAATTCCCTTATTCCATCCTCTCTCTCTGTCAGCTGAATTCCGAATTCCCTTATTCCATCCTCTCTCTCTGTCAGCTGAATTCCGAATTCCTTTATTCATTCCTCTCTCTCTGTGATCTGCATTCCGAATTCCTTTATTCCATCTTCTTTCTGTCTGATCTGCATTCAGAATTCCTTTATTCTATCCTCTCTCACTAACCTGCATTCCGAATTCCTTTTCTTCCATCCTCTCTCTGTCTTATCTGCATTCCGAATTCCCTTATTCCATCCTCTCTCTCTCTCTGACCTGCATTCCAAATTCTTTATTCAATCCCTTCTCCTTCTGTGACCAGCATTCCGAATTCCTTTATTACATCCTCTCCTGTCCGAGCTGCATTCCGAATTCCTTTATTCCATCCTCTCCTGTCTCACCTGCATTCCGAATTCTTTATTCAATCCTCTCTCTCTCTGTGACCAGCATTCCGAATTCCTTTATTCCATCCTCTCCTGTCTCACCTGCATTCCGAATTCTTTATTCAATCCTCTCTCAATCTGTGGCCAGCATTCCGAATTCCTTTATTCCATCCTCTCTCTCTCTGACCTGCATTCCGAATTCCTTTATTCCATCCTCTCCAGTCTCACCTGCATTCCGAATTCTTTATTCAATCCTCTCTCTCTCTGTGACCAGCATTCCGAATTCCTTTATTCCATCCTCTCTCTCTCTGACCTGCATTCTGAATTCCTTTATTCCATCCTCTCCTGTCTCACCTGCATTCCGAATTCCTTTATTCCATCCTCTCTCTCTCTCTGACCTGCATTCCGAATTCCTTTATTCCATCCTCTCCTGTCTCACCTGCATTCCGAATTCTTTATTCAATCCTCTCTCTCTCTGTGACCAGCATTCCGAATTCCTTTATTCCATCCTCTCTCTCTCTGACCTGCATTCCGAATTCCTTTATTCCATCCTCTCTCTCTCTCTGACCTGCATTCCGAATTCCTTTATTCCATCCTCTCTCTCTCTGACCAGCATTCCGAATTCCTTTATTCCATCCTCTCCTGTCCGAGCTGCATTCCGAATTCCTTTATTCCATCCTCTCCTGTCTCACCTGCATTCCGAATTCTTTATTCAATCCTCTCTCTCTCTGTGCCCAGCATTCCGAATTCCTTTATTCCATCCTCTCTCTCTCTGACCTGCATTCCGAATTCCTTTATTCCATCCTCTCTCTCTCTCTGACCTGCATTCTGAATTCCTTTATTCCATCCTCTTTCTCTGTAACCTGCATTACGAATTAATTTATTCAATCCTCTCTCTCTCTGTGACCAGCATTCCGAATTCCCTTATTCCATCCCCTCTCTCTGTCAGCTGAATTCCGAATTCCTTTATTCCATCCTCTCTCTCTGTGAACTGCATTCCGAATTCCTTTATTCCTTCCTCTCACTCTTTCTGTCCTGCATTCCGAATTCCTTTATTCCATCCTCTCTCTGTCTTATCTGCATTATGAATTCCTTTATTCAATCCCCTCTCCTTCTGTGAACTGCATTCCGAATTCGTTTATTCCATCCTCTCTCTCTGTGATCTGCATTCAGAATTCCTTTATTCCATCCTCTCTCTGTGACCTGTTTTCCGAATTCCTTTATTCCATCCTCTCTCTCTGACCTGCATTCCAAATTCCTTTATTCCATCCTCTCTCTCAGTGAACTGCATTCCGAATTCCTTTATTCCATCCTCTCTGACTAACATGCATTCCGAATTCCTTTATTCCATCCTCTCTCTCTGTCAGCTGAATTCCGAATTCCTTTATTCCATCCTCTCTCTCAGTGAACTGCATTCAGAATTCCTTTATTCCTTCCTCTCTCTCTTTCTGACCTGCATTCCGAATTCCTTTATTCCATCCTCTCTCTCTGTGACCTGAATTCCGAATTCCTTTATTCCATCCTCTCTCTCTGTGACCTGAATTCCGAATTCCTTTATTCCATCCTCTCTCTCTGTGACCTGAATTCCGAATTCCTTTATTCCATCCTCTCCTCCTCTCTGACCTGCATTCCGAATTCTTTATTGAATCACTTCTCCCTCTGTGATCTGCATTCCAAATTCCTTTATTCCATCCTCTCCTGTCTGACCGGCATTCCGAATTCAATTCCCTTATTCCATCCTCTCTCTCTGTGACCTGCATTCCGAATTCCTTTTTCCAATCTCTCCTGTCTGACCTACATTCTGAATTCCTGAATTCCATCCTCTCTCTCTATGGCCTGCATTCTGAATTCCTTTATTCCATCCTCACTCTGTGATCTGCATTCCGAATTCCTTTATTAAATCACTTCTCCCTCTCTGATCTGCATTCTGAATTCCTTTATCGCATCCTCTCTCCCTGTGACCTGCATTGTGAATTACTTTATTCCATCCTCTCTCTCAGTGAACTGCATTCCGAATTCCTTTATTCCTTCCTCTCCTCCTCTCTGACCTGCATTCCGAATTCCTTTATTCCATCCTATACTGTCTGACCTGCATTCCGATTTCCTTCATTCAATCCTTTCTCTCAGTGATCTGCAAACTGAATTCCTTTATTCCTTCCTCTCTCTCTATCTGACCTGCATTCCGAATTCCTTTTTTCCATCCTCTGCTGTCTGACCGGCATTCCGAATTCCTTTATTCCATCCTCTCTCTCAGTGAGCTGCATTCCGAATTCCTTTATTCCATCCTCTCCTACTCTCTGACCTGCAATCCGAATTCCTTTTTCCAATCTCTCCTGTCTGACCTGCATTCTGAATTCCTGAATTCCATCCTCTCTCTCTGTGACCTGCATTCTGAATTCCTTTATTCCATCCTCTTTCTCTGTAACCTGCATTACGAATTCCTTTATTCCAACCTCTCTCACTAACCTGCATTCCGAATTCCTTTATTCCATCCTCTCTCTCTGTCAGCTGAATTCCGAATTCCTTTTTCCATCCTCTCTCTCTGTGAACTGCATTCAGAATTCCATTATTCCTTCCTCTCCTCCTCTCTGACCTGCATTCCGAATTCCTTTATTCCATCCTCTCTCTCTGTGACCTGCATTCCGAATTCTTTATTCCATCCTCTCCACCTCTCTGATCTGCATTCCAATTTCCTTCATTCCATCATCTCTCAGTGATCTGCATTCCGAATTCCCTTATTCAATCCCCTCTCTCTGTGACCTGCATTCCGAATTCCTTCATTCCATCCTCTCTCTCTGTGACCTGCATTCCGAATTCCCATATTCCATCCTCTCTCTCTCTGATCTGCATTCCGAATTCCCTTATTCCATCCTCTCTCTCTCTGACCTGCATTCCGAATTCCTTTTTCCAATCTCTCCTGTCTGACCTGCATTCTGAATTCCTGAATTCCATCCTCTCTCTCTGTGACCTGCATTCTGAATTCCTTTATTCCATCCTCTTTTTCTGTAACCTGCATTACGAATTAATTTATTCAATCCTCTCTCTCTCTGTGACCAGCATTCCGAATTCCCTTATTCCATCCTCTCTCTCTGTCAGCTGAATTCCGAATTCCCTTATTCCATCCTCTCTCTCTGTCAGCTGAATTCCGAATTCCTTCATTCAATCCTCTCTCTCTGTTATCTGCATTCCGAATTCCTTTATTCCATCCTCTTTCTGTCTGATCTGCATTCAGAATTCCTTTATTCTATCCTCTCTCACTAACCTGCATTCCGAATTCCTTTTCTTCCATCCTCTCTCTGTCTTATCTGCATTCCGAATTGCCTTATTCCATCCTCTCTCTCTCTCTGTGACCTGCATTCCAAATTCTTTATTCAATCCCTTCTCCTTCTGCGATCTGCATTCCGAATTCCTTTATTCGATCCTCTTCTGTCTGACCTGCATTGCGAATTCTTTATACAATCCTCTCTCTCTCTGTGACCAGCATTCCGAATTCCTTTATTCCATCCTCTCTCTCTCTCTGACCTGCATTCCGAATTCCTTTATTCCATCCTCTCTCTCAGTGATCTGCATTCAGAATTCCTTTATTCTATCCTCTCTCACTAACCTGCATTCCGAATTCCTTTATTCCTTCCTCTCCTGTCTGACCGGGATTCCGAATTCATTTATTCCATCCTCTCCTGTCCAAGCTGCATTCCGAGTTCCTTTATTCCATCCCTTCTCTCTGTCAGCTGAATTCCGAATTCCTTTATTCATTCCTCTCTCAGTGATCTGAATTCCGAATTCCTTTTCTTCCATCCTCTCTCTGTCTTATCTGCATTCCGAATTGCCTTATTCCATCCTCTCTCTCTCTCTGTGACCTGCATTCCAAATTCTTTATTCAATCCCTTCTCCTTCTGCGATCTGCATTCCGAATTCCTTTATTCGATCCTCTTCTGTCTGACCTGCATTGCGAATTCTTTATAGAATCCTCTCTCTCTCTGTGACCAGCATTCCGAATTCCTTTCTTCCTTCCTCTCTCTCTTTCTGTCCTGCATTCCGAATTACTTTATTCCTTCCTCTCCTGTCTGACCCGGATTCCGAATTCATTTATTCCATCCTCTCCTGTCCAAGCTGCATTCCGAGTTCCTTTATTCCGTCCCTTCTCTCTGTCAGCTGAATTCCGAATTCCTTTATTCATTCCTCTCTCTCTGTGATCTGCATTCCGAATTCCTTTATTCCATCTTCTTTCTGTCTGATCTGCATTCAGAATTCCTTTATTCTATCCTCTCTCACTAACCTGCATTCCGAATTCCTTTTCTTCCATCCTCTCTCTGTCTTATCTGCATTCCGAATTCCCTTATTCCATCCTCTCTCTCTCTCTGACCTGCATTCCAAATTCTTTATTCAATCCCTTCTCCTTCTGTGACCAGCATTCCGAATTCCTTTATTACATCCTCTCCTGTCCGAGCTGCATTCCGAATTCCTTTATTCCATCCTCTCCTGTCTCACCTGCATTCCGAATTCTTTATTCAATCCTCTCTCTCTCTGTGACCAGCATTCCGAATTCCTTTATTCCATCCTCTCCTGTCTCACCTGCATTCCGAATTCTTTATTCAATCCTCTCTCAATCTGTGGCCAGCATTCCGAATTCCTTTATTCCATCCTCTCTCTCTCTGACCTGCATTCCGAATTCCTTTATTCCATCCTCTCCAGTCTCACCTGCATTCCGAATTCTTTATTCAATCCTCTCTCTCTCTGTGACCAGCATTCCGAATTCCTTTATTCCATCCTCTCTCTCTCTGACCTGCATTCTGAATTCCTTTATTCCATCCTCTCCTGTCTCACCTGCATTCCGAATTCCTTTATTCCATCCTCTCTCTCTCTCTGACCTGCATTCCGAATTCCTTTATTCCATCCTCTCCTGTCTCACCTGCATTCCGAATTCTTTATTCAATCCTCTCTCTCTCTGTGACCAGCATTCCGAATTCCTTTATTCCATCCTCTCTCTCTCTGACCTGCATTCCGAATTCTTTTATTCCATCCTCTCTCTCTCTCTGACCTGCATTCCGAATTCCTTTATTCCATCCTCTCTCTCTCTGACCAGCATTCCGAATTCCTTTATTCCATCCTCTCCTGTCCGAGCTGCATTCCGAATTCCTTTATTCTATCCTCTCCTGTCTCACCTGCATTCCGAATTCTTTATTCAATCCTCTCTCTCTCTGTGACCAGCATTCCGAATTCTTTGATTCCATCCTCTCCTGCTCACCTGCATTGCGAATTCTTTATTCAATCCTCTCTCTCTCTGTGCCCAGCATTCCGAATTCCTTTATTCCATCCTCTCTCTCTCTGACCTGCATTCCGAATTCCTTTATTCCATCCTCTCTCTCTCTCTGACCTGCATTCTGAATTCCTTTATTCCATCCTCTTTCTCTGTAACCTGCATTACGAATTAATTTATTCAATCCTCTCTCTCTCTGTGACCAGCATTCCGAATTCCCTTATTCCATCCCCTCTCTCTGTCAGCTGAATTCCGAATTCCTTTATTCCATCCTCTCTCTCTGTGAACTGCATTCCGAATTCCTTTATTCCTTCCTCTCACTCTTTCTGTCCTGCATTCCGAATTCCTTTATTCCATCCTCTCTCTGTCTTATCTGCATTATGAATTCCTTTATTCAATCCCCTCTCCTTCTGTGAACTGCATTCCGAATTCGTTTATTCCATCCTCTCTCTCTGTGATCTGCATTCAGAATTCCTTTATTCCATCCTCTCTCTGTGACCGGTTTTCCGAATTCCTTTATTCCATCCTCTCTCTCTGACCTGCATTCCAAATTCCTTTATTCCATCCTCTCTCTCAGTGAACTGCATTCCGAATTCCTTTATTCCATCCTCTCTGACTAACATGCATTCCGAATTCCTTTATTCCATCCTCTCTCTCTGTCAGCTGAATTCCGAATTCCTTTATTCCATCCTCTCTCTCAGTGAACTGCATTCAGAATTCCTTTATTCCTTCCTCTCTCTCTTTCTGACCTGCATTCCGAATTCCTTTATTCCATCCTCTCTCTCTGTGACCTGAATTCCGAATTCCTTTATTCCATCCTCTCTCTCTGTGACCTGAATTCCGAATTCCTTTATTCCATCCTCTCTCTCTGTGACCTGAATTCCGAATTCCTTTATTCCATCCTCTCCTCCTCTCTGACCTGCATTCCGAATTCTTTATTGAATCACTTCTCCCTCTGTGATCTGCATTCCAAATTCCTTTATTCCATCCTCTCCTGTCTGACCGGCATTCCGAATTCAATTCCCTTATTCCATCCTCTCTCTCTGTGACCTGCATTCCGAATTCCTTTTTCCAATCTCTCCTGTCTGACCTACATTCTGAATTCCTGAATTCCATCCTCTCTCTCTATGGCCTGCATTCTGAATTCCTTTATTCCATCCTCACTCTGTGATCTGCATTCCGAATTCCTTTATTAAATCACTTCTCCCTCTCTGATCTGCATTCTGAATTCCTTTATCGCATCCTCTCTCCCTGTGACCTGCATTGTGAATTACTTTATTCCATCCTCTCTCTCAGTGAACTGCATTCCGAATTCCTTTATTCCTTCCTCTCCTCCTCTCTGACCTGCATTCCGAATTCCTTTATTCCATCCTATACTGTCTGACCTGCATTCCGATTTCCTTCATTCAATCCTTTCTCTCAGTGATCTGCAATCTGAATTCCTTTATTCCTTCCTCTCTCTCTATCTGACCTGCATTACGAATTCCTTTTTTCCATCCTCTGCTGTCTGACCGGCATTCCGAATTCCTTTATTCCATCCTCTCTCTCTGTCAGCTGAATTCCGAATTCCTTTATTCCATCCTCTCTCTCTGTGATCTGCATTCAGAATTCCTTTATTCCATCCTCTCTCTGTGACCTGTTTTCCGAATTCCTTTATTCAATCCTCTCTCTCTCTGTGACCAGCCTTCCGAATTACTTTATTCCATCCCCTCTCTCTCTGACCTGCATTCCGAATTCCTTTATTCCATCCTCTCCTGTCTCACCTGCATTCCGAATTCTTTATTCAATCCTCTCTCTCTCTGTGCCCAGCATTCCGAATTCCTTTATTCCATCCTCTCTCTCTCTGACCTGCATTCCGAATTCCTTTATTCCATCCTCTCTCTCTCTCTGACCTGCATTCTGAATTCCTTTATTCCATCCTCTTTCTCTGTAACCTGCATTACGAATTAATTTATTCAATCCTCTCTCTCTCTGTGACCAGCATTCCGAATTCCCTTATTCCATCCCCTCTCTCTGTCAGCTGAATTCCGAATTCCTTTATTCCATCCTCTCTCTCTGTGAACTGCATTCCGAATTCCTTTATTCCTTCCTCTCACTCTTTCTGTCCTGCATTCCGAATTCCTTTATTCCATCCTCTCTCTGTCTTATCTGCATTATGAATTCCTTTATTCAATCCCCTCTCCTTCTGTGAACTGCATTCCGAATTCGTTTATTCCATCCTCTCTCTCTGTGATCTGCATTCAGAATTCCTTTATTCCATCCTCTCTCTGTGACCTGTTTTCCGAATTCCTTTATTCCATCCTCTCTCTCTGACCTGCATTCCAAATTCCTTTATTCCATCCTCTCTCTCAGTGAACTGCATTCCGAATTCCTTTATTCCATCCTCTCTGACTAACATGCATTCCGAATTCCTTTATTCCATCTTCTCTCTCTGTCAGCTGAATTCCGAATTCCTTTATTCCATCCTCTCTCTCAGTGAACTGCATTCAGAATTCCTTTATTCGATCCTCTTCTGTCTGACCTGCATTGCGAATTCTTTATACAATCCTCTCTCTCTCTGTGACCAGCATTCCGAATTCCTTTCTTCCTTCCTCTCTCTCTTTCTGTCCTGCATTCCGAATTACTTTATTCCTTCCTCTCCTGTCTGACCCGGATTCCGAATTCATTTATTCCATCCTCTCCTGTCCAAGCTGCATTCCGAGTTCCTTTATTCCGTCCCTTCTCTCTGTCAGCTGAATTCCGAATTCCTTTATTCATTCCTCTCTCTCTGTGATCTGCATTCCGAATTCCTTTATTCCATCTTCTTTCTGTCTGATCTGCATTCAGAATTCCTTTATTCTATCCTCTCTCACTAACCTGCATTCCGAATTCCTTTTCTTCCATCCTCTCTCTGTCTTATCTGCATTCCGAATTCCCTTATTCCATCCTCTCTCTCTCTCTGACCTGCATTCCAAATTCTTTATTCAATCCCTTCTCCTTCTGTGACCAGCATTCCGAATTCCTTTATTACATCCTCTCCTGTCCGAGCTGCATTCCGAATTCCTTTATTCCATCCTCTCCTGTCTCACCTGCATTCCGAATTCTTTATTCAATCCTCTCTCTCTCTGTGACCAGCATTCCGAATTCCTTTATTCCATCCTCTCCTGTCTCACCTGCATTCCGAATTCTTTATTCAATCCTCTCTCAATCTGTGGCCAGCATTCCGAATTCCTTTATTCCATCCTCTCTCTCTCTGACCTGCATTCCGAATTCCTTTATTCCATCCTCTCCAGTCTCACCTGCATTCCGAATTCTTTATTCAATCCTCTCTCTCTCTGTGACCAGCATTCCGAATTCCTTTATTCCATCCTCTCTCTCTCTGACCTGCATTCTGAATTCCTTTATTCCATCCTCTCCTGTCTCACCTGCATTCCGAATTCCTTTATTCCATCCTCTCTCTCTCTCTGACCTGCATTCCGAATTCCTTTATTCCATCCTCTCTCTCTCTCTGACCTGCATTCCGAATTCCTTTATTCCATCCTCTCTCTCTCTGACCAGCATTCCGAATTCCTTTATTCCATCCTCTCCTGTCCGAGCTGCATTCCGAATTCCTTTATTCTATCCTCTCCTGTCTCACCTGCATTCCGAATTCTTTATTCAATCCTCTCTCTCTCTGTGACCAGCATTCCGAATTCTTTGATTCCATCCTCTCCTGCTCACCTGCATTGCGAATTCTTTATTCAATCCTCTCTCTCTCTGTGCCCAGCATTCCGAATTCCTTTATTCCATCCTCTCTCTCTCTGACCTGCATTCCGAATTCCTTTATTCCATCCTCTCTCTCTCTCTGACCTGCATTCTGAATTCCTTTATTCCATCCTCTTTCTCTGTAACCTGCATTACGAATTAATTTATTCAATCCTCTCTCTCTCTGTGACCAGCATTCCGAATTCCCTTATTCCATCCCCTCTCTCTGTCAGCTGAATTCCGAATTCCTTTATTCCATCCTCTCTCTCTGTGAACTGCATTCCGAATTCCTTTATTCCTTCCTCTCACTCTTTCTGTCCTGCATTCCGAATTCCTTTATTCCATCCTCTCTCTGTCTTATCTGCATTATGAATTCCTTTATTCAATCCCCTCTCCTTCTGTGAACTGCATTCCGAATTCGTTTATTCCATCCTCTCTCTCTGTGATCTGCATTCAGAATTCCTTTATTCCATCCTCTCTCTGTGACCGGTTTTCCGAATTCCTTTATTCCATCCTCTCTCTCTGACCTGCATTCCAAATTCCTTTATTCCATCCTCTCTCTCAGTGAACTGCATTCCGAATTCCTTTATTCCATCCTCTCTGACTAACATGCATTCCGAATTCCTTTATTCCATCCTCTCTCTCTGTCAGCTGAATTCCGAATTCCTTTATTCCATCCTCTCTCTCAGTGAACTGCATTCAGAATTCCTTTATTCCTTCCTCTCTCTCTTTCTGACCTGCATTCCGAATTCCTTTATTCCATCCTCTCTCTCTGTGACCTGAATTCCGAATTCCTTTATTCCATCCTCTCTCTCTGTGACCTGAATTCCGAATTCCTTTATTCCATCCTCTCTCTCTGTGACCTGAATTCCGAATTCCTTTATTCCATCCTCTCCTCCTCTCTGACCTGCATTCCGAATTCTTTATTGAATCACTTCTCCCTCTGTGATCTGCATTCCAAATTCCTTTATTCCATCCTCTCCTGTCTGACCGGCATTCCGAATTCAATTCCCTTATTCCATCCTCTCTCTCTGTGACCTGCATTCCGAATTCCTTTTTCCAATCTCTCCTGTCTGACCTACATTCTGAATTCCTGAATTCCATCCTCTCTCTCTATGGCCTGCATTCTGAATTCCTTTATTCCATCCTCACTCTGTGATCTGCATTCCGAATTCCTTTATTAAATCACTTCTCCCTCTCTGATCTGCATTCTGAATTCCTTTATCGCATCCTCTCTCCCTGTGACCTGCATTGTGAATTACTTTATTCCATCCTCTCTCTCAGTGAACTGCATTCCGAATTCCTTTATTCCTTCCTCTCCTCCTCTCTGACCTGCATTCCGAATTCCTTTATTCCATCCTATACTGTCTGACCTGCATTCCGATTTCCTTCATTCAATCCTTTCTCTCAGTGATCTGCAATCTGAATTCCTTTATTCCTTCCTCTCTCTCTATCTGACCTGCATTCCGAATTCCTTTTTTCCATCCTCTGCTGTCTGACCGGCATTCCGAATTCCTTTATTCCATCCTCTCTCTCTGTCAGCTGAATTCCGAATTCCTTTATTCCATCCTCTCTCTCTGTGATCTGCATTCAGAATTCCTTTATTCCATCCTCTCTCTGTGACCTGTTTTCCGAATTCCTTTATTCAATCCTCTCTCTCTCTGTGACCAGCATTCCGAATTCCTTTATTCCATCCTCTCTCTCTCTGACCTGCATTCCGAATTCCTTTATTCCATCCTCTCTCTCTCTCTGACCTGCATTCTGAATTCCTTTATTCCATCCTCTTTCTCTGTAACCTGCATTACGAATTAATTTATTCAATCCTCTCTCTCTCTGTGACCAGCATTCCGAATTCCCTTATTCCATCCCCTCTCTCTGTCAGCTGAATTCCGAATTCCTTTATTCCATCCTCTCTCTCTGTGAACTGCATTCCGAATTCCTTTATTCCTTCCTCTCACTCTTTCTGTCCTGCATTCCGAATTCCTTTATTCCATCCTCTCTCTGTCTTATCTGCATTATGAATTCCTTTATTCAATCCCCTCTCCTTCTGTGAACTGCATTCCGAATTCGTTTATTCCATCCTCTCTCTCTGTGATCTGCATTCAGAATTCCTTTATTCCATCCTCTCTCTGTGACCTGTTTTCCGAATTCCTTTATTCCATCCTCTCTCTCTGACCTGCATTCCAAATTCCTTTATTCCATCCTCTCTCTCAGTGAACTGCATTCCGAATTCCTTTATTCCATCCTCTCTGACTAACATGCATTCCGAATTCCTTTATTCCATCCTCTCTCTCTGTCAGCTGAATTCCGAATTCCTTTATTCCATCCTCTCTCTCAGTGAACTGCATTCAGAATTCCTTTATTCCTTCCTCTCTCTCTTTCTGACCTGCATTCCGAATTCCTTTATTCCATCCTCTCTCTCTGTGACCTGAATTCCGAATTCCTTTATTCCATCCTCTCTCTCTGTGACCTGAATTCCGAATTCCTTTATTCCATCCTCTCTCTCTGTGACCTGAATTCCGAATTCCTTTATTCCATCCTCTCCTCCTCTCTGACCTGCATTCCGAATTCTTTATTGAATCACTTCTCCCTCTGTGATCTGCATTCCAAATTCCTTTATTCCATCCTCTCCTGTCTGACCGGCATTCCGAATTCAATTCCCTTATTCCATCCTCTCTCTCTGTGACCTGCATTCCGAATTCCTTTTTCCAATCTCTCCTGTCTGACCTACATTCTGAATTCCTGAATTCCATCCTCTCTCTCTATGGCCTGCATTCTGAATTCCTTTATTCCATCCTCACTCTGTGATCTGCATTCCGAATTCCTTTATTAAATCACTTCTCCCTCTCTGATCTGCATTCTGAATTCCTTTATCGCATCCTCTCTCCCTGTGACCTGCATTGTGAATTACTTTATTCCATCCTCTCTCTCAGTGAACTGCATTCCGAATTCCTTTATTCCTTCCTCTCCTCCTCTCTGACCTGCATTCCGAATTCCTTTATTCCATCCTATACTGTCTGACCTGCATTCCGATTTCCTTCATTCAATCCTTTCTCTCAGTGATCTGCAATCTGAATTCCTTTATTCCTTCCTCTCTCTCTATCTGACCTGCATTCCAAATTCCTTTTTTCCATCCTCTGCTGTCTGACCGGCATTCCGAATTCCTTTATTCCATCCTCTCTCTCAGTGAGCTGCATTCCGAATTCCTTTATTCCATCCTCTCCTACTCTCTGACCTGCAATCCGAATTCCTTTTTCCAATCTCTCCTGTCTGACCTGCATTCTGAATTCCTGAATTCCATCCTCTCTCTCTGTGACCTGAATTCTGAATTCCTTTATTCCATCCTCTTTCTCTGTAACCTGCATTACGAATTCCTTTATTCCAACCTCTCTCACTAACCTGCATTCCGAATTCCTTTATTCCATCCTCTCTCTCTGTCAGCTGAATTCCGAATTCCTTTATTCCATCCTGTCTCTCTGTGAACTGCATTCAGAATTCCATTATTCCTTCCTCTCCTCCTCTCTGACCTGCATTCCGAATTCCTTTATTCCATCCTCTCTCTCTGTGACCTGCATTCCGAATTCTTTATTCCATCCTCTCCACCTCTCTGATCTGCATTCCAATTTCCTTCATTCCATCATCTCTCAGTGATCTGCATTCCGAATTCCCTTATTCAATCCCCTCTCTCTGTGACCTGCATTCCGAATTCCTTCATTCCATCCTCTCTCTCTGTGACCTGCATTCCGAATTCCCATATTCCATCCTCTCTCTCTCTGATCTGCATTCCGAATTCCCTTATTCCATCCTCTCTCTCTCTGACCTGCATTCCGAATTCCTTTTTCCAATCTCTCCTGTCTGACCTGCATTCTGAATTCCTGAATTCCATCCTCTCTCTCTGTGACCTGCATTCTGAATTCCTTTATTCCATCCTCTTTTTCTGTAACCTGCATTACGAATTAATTTATTCAATCCTCTCTCTCTCTGTGACCAGCATTCCGAATTCCCTTATTCCATCCTCTCTCTCTGTCAGCTGAATTCCGAATTCCCTTATTCCATCCTCTCTCTCTGTCAGCTGAATTCCGAATTCCTTCATTCAATCCTCTCTCTCTGTTATCTGCATTCCGAATTCCTTTATTCCATCCTCTTTCTGTCTGATCTGCATTCAGAATTCCTTTATTCTATCCTCTCTCACTAACCTGCATTCCGAATTCCTTTTCTTCCATCCTCTCTCTGTCTTATCTGCATTCCGAATTGCCTTATTCCATCCTCTCTCTCTCTCTGTGACCTGCATTCCAAATTCTTTATTCAATCCCTTCTCCTTCTGCGATCTGCATTCCGAATTCCTTTATTCGATCCTCTTCTGTCTGACCTGCATTGCGAATTCTTTATACAATCCTCTCTCTCTCTGTGACCAGCATTCCGAATTCCTTTATTCCATCCTCTCTCTCTCTCTGACCTGCATTCCGAATTCCTTTATTCCATCCTCTCTCTCAGTGATCTGCATTCAGAATTCCTTTATTCTATCCTCTCTCACTAACCTGCATTCCGAATTCCTTTATTCCTTCCTCTCCTGTCTGACCGGGATTCCGAATTCATTTATTCCATCCTCTCCTGTCCAAGCTGCATTCCGAGTTCCTTTATTCCATCCCTTCTCTCTGTCAGCTGAATTCCGAATTCCTTTATTCCATCCTCTCTCTCTGTGACCTGCATTCCGAATTCCTTTTTCCATCCTCTCTCAGTCTGACCTGCATTCCGAATTCCTTTATTCCATCCTCTCTCAGTGATCTGAATTCCGAATTCCTTTTCTTCCATCCTCTCTCTGTCTTATCTGCATTCCGAATTGCCTTATTCGATCCTCTTCTGTCTGACCTGCAATCCGAATTCCTTTATTCCATCCTCTCCTGTCTCACCTGCATTGCGAATTCTTTATACAATCCTCTCTCTCTCTGTGACCAGCATTCCGAATTCCTTTCTTCCTTCCTCTCTCTCTTTCTGTCCTGCATTCCGAATTACTTTATTCCTTCCTCTCCTGTCTGACCCGGATTCCGAATTCATTTATTCCATCCTCTCCTGTCCAAGCTGCATTCCGAGTTCCTTATTCCGTCCCTTCTCTCTGTCAGCTGAATTCCGAATTCCTTTATTCCATCCTCTCTCTCTGTGACCTGCATTCCGAATTCCTTTTTCCATCCTCTCTGTCTGACCTGCATTCCGAATTCCTTTATTCCATCCTCTCTCTCAGTGATCTGCATTCCGAATTCCTTTATTCCATCCTCTCCTGTCTCACCTGCATTCCGTATTCTTTATTCAATCCTCTCTCTCTCTGTGACAAGCATTCCGAATTCCCTTATTCCATCCTCTCTCTCTGTGACCTGCATTCCGAATTCCTTTATTCCATCCTCTCTCTCTGTGACCTGCATTCCGAATTCCTTTTTCCATCCTCTCTCAGTCTGACCTGCATTGCAAATTCCTTTATTCCATCCTCTCTCTCAGTGATCTGCATTCCGAATTCTTTATTCAATCCCTTCACCCTCTGTGACCAGCATTCCGAATTCCTTTATTCCTTCCTCTCCTACTCTGCGACCTGCATTCCAAATTACTTTATTCCATCCTCTCTCTCTGTGACCTGCATTCCGAATTCTTTTTTTCATCCTCTCTCAGTCTGACCTGCATTCCGAATTCCTTTATTCCATCCTCTCTCTCTGTGACCTGCATTCCGAATTCTTTATTCAATCCCTTCACCCTCTGTGACCAGCATTCCGAATTCCTTTATTCCTTCCTCTCCTACTCTGCGACCTGCATTCCGAATTACTTTTTCTAACCTCTCCTGTCGGACCTGCATTCCGAATTCCTATATTGCTTCCTCTTTCTCTCAGATATGCATTCCGAATTCATTTATTCCATCCTCTCTCCTTCTGTGAACTGCATTCCGAATTCCTTTATTCCATCCTCTCTCTCTGACCTGCAATCCGAATTCCTTTTTCCATCCTCTCTTCCTCTCTGACCTCCATTACGAATTCTTTATTCAATCCCTTCACCCTCTGTGACCAGCATTCCGAATTCCTTTATTCCTTCCTCTCCTACTCTGTGACCTGCATTCCGAATTACTTTTTCTAACGTCTCCTGTCGGACCTGCATTCCGAATTCCTATATTGCTTCCTCTTTCTCTCAGATCTGCATTCCGAATTCATTTATTCCATCCTCTCTCTCTGTGACCTGCATTCCGAATTCATTTATTCCTTCCTCTCCTACTCTGTGACCTGCATTCCGAATTACTTTTTCTAACCTCTCCTGTCGGACCTGCATTCCGAATTCCTATATTGCTTCCTCTTTCTCTCAGATCTGCATTCCGAATTCCTTTATTCAATCCTCTCTCTCTGTCACCTGCATTCCGAATTC
This sequence comes from Hypanus sabinus, assembly GCF_030144855.1. Taxonomy (NCBI): domain Eukaryota; kingdom Metazoa; phylum Chordata; class Chondrichthyes; order Myliobatiformes; family Dasyatidae; genus Hypanus; species Hypanus sabinus. The sequence goes on along the minus strand of NC_082731.1, from coordinate 6,241,723 downwards.
TTTATTCAATCCCTTCACCCTCTGTGACCAGCATTCCGAATTCCTTTATTCCTTCCTCTCCTACTCTGTGAACTGCATTCCGAATTACTTTTTCTAATCTCTCCTGTCGGACCTGCATTCCGAATTCCTATATTGCTTCCTCTTTCTCTCAGATCTGCATTCTGAATTCCTTTATTCCATCCTCATTCTCTCAGATCTGCATTCCGAATTCCTTTATTCCATCCTCTCACTCTGACCTGCATTCCGAATTATTTATTCAATCCCCTCTCCTTCTGTGAACTGCATTCTGAATTCCTTTATTCCATCCTCTCTCTCTGTGACCTGCATTCCGAATTCCTTTATTCCTTACTCTCCTACTCTGTGACCTGCATTCCGAATTCCTTTATTCCATCCTCTCGCTCTGACCTGCATTCCGAATTCTTTATTCAATCCCCTCTCCTTCTGTGAACTGCATTCCGAATTCCTTTATTCCTTCCTCTCCTGTCTGACCGGCATTCCGAATTCCTTTATTCCATCCTCTCTCTCTGTGACCTGCATTCCGTTATTCCTTCCTCTCTCGCTTTCTGTCCTGCATTCTGAATTCCTTTATTCCTTCCTCTCCTGTCTGACCGGCATTCCGAATTCATTTATTCCATCCTCTCCTGTCCGAGCTGTATTCCGAATTCCTTTATTCCATCCTCTCTCTCTGTGACCTGCATTCCGAATTCCTTTATTCCATCCTCTCTCTCTCTGTGACCTGCATTCCGAATTCCTTTATTCCTTCCTCTCTCTCTTTCTGTCCTGCATTCCGAATTCCTTTATTCCTTCCTCTCCTGTCTGACCGGCATTCCGAATTCAATTCCCTCATTCCATCCTCTCTCTCTCTGTGACCTGCATTCCGAATTCCTTTTTCCAATCTCTCCTGTCTGACCTGCATTCTGAATTCCTGAATTCCATCCTCTCTCTCAATGGCCTGCATTCTGAATTCCTTGATTCCATCCTCACTCTGTGATCTGCATTCCGAATTCCTTTATTAAATCACTTCTCCCTCTCTGATCTGCATTCTGAATTCCTTTATCCCATCCTCTCTCCCTGTGACCTGCATTGTGAATTACTTTATTCCATCCTCTCTCTCAGTGAACTGCATTCCGAATTCCTTTATTCCTTCCTCTCCTCCTCTCTGACCTGCATTCCGAATTCCTTTATTCCATCCTATACTGTCTGACCTGCATTCCGATTTCCTTCATTCAATCCTTTCTCTCAGTGATCTGCAATCTGAATTCCTTTATTCCTTCCTCTCTCTCTTTCTGACCTGCATTCCGAATTCCTTTTTTCCATCCTCTCCTGTCTGACCGGCATTCCGAATTCCTTTATTCCATCCTCTCTCTCTGTGACCTGCATTCCGAATTCCCTTATTCCATCCTCTCTCTCAGTGAGCTGCATTCCGAATTCCTTTATTCAATCCCTTCACCCTCTGTGACCAGCATTCCGAATTCCTTTATTCCTTCCTCTCCTACTCTGTGACCTGCATTCCGAATTACTTTTTCTAACCTCTCCTGTCGGACCTGCATTCCGAATTCCTATATTGCTTCCTCTTTCTCTCAGATCTGCATTCCGAATTCATTTATTCCATCCTCTCTCCTTCTGTGAACTGCATTCCGAATTCCATTATTCCTTCCTGTCTCTCTGTGAACTGAATTCCGAATTACTTTTTCTAACCTCTCCTGTCGGACCTGCATTCCGAATTCCTATATTGCTTCCTCTTTCTCTCAGATCTGCATTCCGAATTCATTTATTCCATCCTCTCTCCTTCTGTGAACTGCATTCCGAATTCCTTTATTCCTTCCTCTCCTCTCTGATCTGCATTCCAAATTCCTTTATTCCATCCTCTCTCTCTGTGAACTGCATTCCGAATTCCTTTTCTTCCATCCTCTCTCTCTCTCTGACCTGCATTCCGAATTCCTTTATTCCATCCTCTCCTGTCTGACCAGCATTCCGAATTCCTTTATTCCATCCTCTCTCACTAACCTGCATTCCGAATTCCTTTTCTTCCATCCTCTCTCTCTCTCTGACCTGCATTCCGATTTCCTTCATTCCATCCTCTCTCAGTGATCTGCATTCCGAATTCCCTTATTCAATCCCCTCTCTCTGTGACCTGCATTCTGAATTCCCTTATTCAATCCCCTCTCTCTGTGACCTGCATTCCGAATTCCTTTATTCCATCCTCTCTCTCTGTGACCTGCATTCTGAATTCCCTTATTCCATCCTCTCTCTCTGTGACCTGCATTCCGAATTCCCTTATTCCATCCTCTCTCTCTCTGACCTGCATTCCGAATTCCTTTTTCCAATCTCTCCTGTCTGACCTGCATTCTGAATTCCTGAATTCCATCCTCTCTCTCTGTGACCTGCATTCTGAATTCCTTTATTCCATCCTCTTTCTCTGTAACCTGCATTACGAATTAATTTATTCAATCCTCTCTCTCTCTCTGTGACCAGCATTCCGAATTCCCTTATTCCATCCTCTCTCTCTGTCAGCTGAATTCCGAATTCCCTTATTCCATCCTCTTTCTCTGTCAGCTGAATCCCGAATTCCTTTATTCAATCCTCTCTCTTTGTGATCTGCATTCCGAATTCCTTTATTCCATCCTCTTTCTGTCTGATCTGCATTCAGAATTCCTTTATTCTATCCTCTCTCACTAACCTGCATTCCGAATTCCTTTTCTTCCATCCTCTCTCTGTCTTATCTGCATTCCGAATTCCCTTATTCCATCCTCTCTCTCTGTGACCTGCATTCCAAATTCTGTATTCAATCCCTTCTCCTTCTGTGATCTGCATTCCGAATTCCTTTATTCCATCCTCTTCTGTCTGACCTGCATTGCGAATTCTTTATTCAATCCTCTCTCTCTCTGTGACCAGCATTCCGAATTCCTTTATTCCATCCTCTCCTGTCTCACCTGCATTCCGAATTCTTTATTCAATCCTCTCTCTCTCTGTGACCAGCCTTCCGAATTCCTTTATTCCATCCTCTCTCTCTCTGACCTGCATTCCGAATTCCTTTATTCCATCCTCTCTCTCTCTGTGACCTGCATTCCGAATTCCCTTATTCCATCCTCTCTCTCTGTGACCTGCATTCCGAATTCCCTTATTCCAACCTCTCTCTCTCTGACCTGCATTCCGAATTCCTTTTTCCAATCTCTCCTGTCTGACCTGCATTCTGAATTCCTGAATTCCATCCTCTCTCTCTGTGACCTGCATTCTGAATTCCTTTATTCCATCCTCTTTCTCTGTAACCTGCATTACGAATTAATTTATTCTATCCTCTCTCTCTCTGTGACCAGCATTCCGAATTCCCTTATTCCATCCTCTCTCTCTGTCAGCTGAATTCCGAATTCCCTTATTCCATCCTCTTTCTCTGTCAGCTGAATCCCGAATTCCTTTATTCAATCCTCTCTCTCTGTGATCTGCATTCCGAATTCCTTTATTCCATCCTCTTTCTGTCTGATCTGCATTCAGAATTCCTTTATTCTATCCTCTCTCACTAACCTGCATTCCGAATTCCTTTTCTTCCATCCTCTCTCTGTCTTATCTGCATTCCGAATTCCCTTATTCCATCCTCTCTCTCTGTGACCTGCATTCCAAATTCTTTATTCAATCCCTTCTTCTTCTGTGATCTGCATTCCGAATTCCTTTATTCCATCCTCTTCTGTCTGACCTGCATTGCGAATTCTTTATTCAATCCTCTCTCTCTCTGTGACCAGCATTCCGAATTCCTTTATTCCATCCTCTCCTGTCTCACCTGCATTGCGAATTCTTTATTGAATCCTCTCTCTCTCTGTGGCCAGCATTCCGAATTCCTTTATTCCATCCTCTCCTGTCTCACCTGCATTCCGAATTCTTTATTCAATCCTCTCTCTCTCTGTGACCAGCATTCCGAATTCCTTTATTCCATCCTCTCCTGTCTCACCTGCATTGCGAATTCTTTATTGAATCCTCTCTCTCTCTGTGGCCAGCATTCCGAATTCCTTTATTCCATCCTCTCCTGTCTCACCTGCATTCCGAATTCTTTATTCAATCCTCTCTCTCTCTGTGACCAGCATTCCGAATTCCTTTATTCCATCCTCTCCTGTCTCACCTGCATTGCGAATTCTTTATTGAATCCTCTCTCTCTCTGTGGCCAGCATTCCGAATTCCTTTATTCCATCCTCTCCTGTCTCACCTGCATTCCGAATTCTTTATTCAATCCCCTCTCCTTCTGTGAACTGCATTCTGAATTCCTTTATTCCATCCTCTCTCTCTGTGATCTGCATTCAGAATTCCTTTATTCCATCCTCTCTCTGTGACCTGTTTTCCGAATTCCTTTATTCCATCCTCTCTCTCTGACCTGCATTCCAAGTTCCTTTATTCCATCCTCTCTCTCAGTGAACTGCATTCAGAATTCCATTATTCCTTCCTCTCTCTCTTTCTGACCCGCATTCCGAATTCCTTCATTCCATCCTCTCTCTCTCTGACCTGCATTCTGAATTCTTTATTCAATCCCTTCTCCCTCTGTGACCTGCATTCCGAATTCCTTTATTCCATCCTCTCTCTCAGTGAGCTGCATTCCGAATTCCTTTATTCCATCCTCTCCTACTCTCTGACCTGCAATCCGAATTCCTTTTTCCAATCTCTCCTGTCTGACCTGCATTCTGAATTCCTGAATTCCATCCTCTCTCTCTGTGACCTGCATTCTGAATTCCTTTATTCCATCCTCTTTCTCTGTAACCTGCATTACAAATTAATTTATTCAATCCTCTCTCTCTCTGTGACCAGCATTCCGAATTCCCTTATTCCATCCTCTCTCTCTGTCAGCTGAATTCCGAATTCCCTTATTCCATCCTCTTTCTCTGTCAGCTGAATCCCGAATTCCTTTATTCAATCCTCTCTCTCTGTGATCTGCATTCCGAATTCCTTTATTCCATCCTCTTTCTGTCTGATCTGCATTCAGAATTCCTTTATTCTATCCTCTCTCACTAACCTGCATTCCGAATTCCTTTTCTTCCATCGTCTCTCTGTCTTATCTGCATTCCGAATTCCCTTATTCCATCCTCTCTCTCTGTGACCTGCATTCCAAATTCTTTATTCAATCCCTTCTCCTTCTGTGATCTGCATTCCGAATTCCTTTATTCCATCCTCTTCTGTCTGACCTGCATTGCGAATTCTTTATTCAATCCTCTCTCTCTCTGTGACCAGCATTCCGAATTCCTTTATTCCATCCTCTCCTGTCTCACCTGCATTCCGAATTCTTTATTCAATTCTCTCTCTCTCTGTGGCCAGCATTCCGAATTCCTTTATTCCATCCTCTCTCTCTCTCTGACCTGCATTCCGAATTCCTTTATTCCATCCTCTCCTGTCTCACCTGCATTCCGAATTCTTTATTCAATCCTCTCTCTCTCTGTGACCAGCCTTCCGAATTCCTTTATTCCATCCTCTCTCTCTCTGACCTGCATTCCGAATTCCTTTATTCCATCCTCTCTCTCTCTGTGACCTGCATTCCGAATTCCCTTATTCCATCCTCTCTCTCTCTGTGACCTGCATTCCGAATTCCCTTATTCCAACCTCTCTCTCTCTGACCTGCATTCCGAATTCCTTTTTCCAATCTCTCCTGTCTGACCTGCATTCTGAATTCCTGAATTCCATCCTCTCTCTCAGTGACCTGCATTCTGAATTCCTTTATTCCATCCTCTTTCTCTGTAACCTGCATTACGAATTAATTTATTCAATCCTCTCTCTCTCTGTGACCAGCATTCCGAATTCCCTTATTCCATCCTCTCTCTCTGTCAGCTGAATTCCGAATTCCCTTATTCCATCCTCTTTCTCTGTCAGCTGAATCCCGAATTCCTTTATTCAATCCTCTCTCTCTGTGATCTGCATTCCGAATTCCTTTATTCCATCCTCTTTCTGTCTGATCTGCATTCAGAATTCCTTTATTCTATCCTCTCTCACTAACCTGCATTCCGAATTCCTTTTCTTCCATCCTCTCTCTGTCTTATCTGCATTCCGAATTCCCTTATTCCATCCTCTCTCTCTGTGACCTGCATTCCAAATTCTTTATTCAATCCCTTCTCCTTCTGTGATCTGCATTCCGAATTCCTTTATTCCATCCTCTTCTGTCTGACCTGCATTGCGAATTCTTTATTCAATCCTCTCTCTCTCTCTGTGACCAGCATTCCGAATTCCTTTATTCCATCCTCTCCTGTCTCACCTGCATTGCGAATTCTTTATTCAATCCTCTCTCTCTCTGTGGCCAGCATTCCGAATTCCTTTATTCCATCCTCTCCTGTCTCACCTGCATTCCGAATTCTTTATTCAATCCTCTCTCTCTCTGTGACCAGCATTCCGAATTCCTTTATTCCATCCTCTCCTGTCTCACCTGCATTCCGAATTCTTTATTCAATCCTCTCTCTCTCTGTGACCAGCATTCCGAATTCCTTTATTCCATCCTCTCCTGTCTCACCTGCATTCCGAATTCTTTATTCAATTCTCTCTCTCTCTGTGGCCAGCATTCCGAATTCCTTTATTCCATCCTCTCTCTCAGTGAACTGCATTCAGAATTCCATTATTCCTTCCTCTCTCTCTTTCTGACCTGCATTCCGAATTCCTTTATTCCATCCTCTCTCTCTGTGACCTGCATTCCGAATTCCCTTATTCCATCCTCTCTCTCTCTGACCTGCATTCTGAATTCTTTATTCAATCCCTTCTCCCTCTGTGACCTGCATTCCGAATTCCTTCATTCCATCCTCTCCTGTCTCACCTGCATTCCGATTTCCTTCATTCCATCCTCTCTCTGTGACCTGCATTCCGAATTCCTTTATTCCATCCTCTCCTGTCTGACCAGCATTCCGAATTCCTTTATTCCATCCTCTCTCTCAGTGAGCTGCATTCCGAATTCCTTTATTCCATCCTCTGCTACTCTCTGACCTGCAATCCGAATTCCTTTTTCCAATCTCTCCTGTCTGACCTGCATTCTGAATTCCTGAATTCCATCCTCTCTCTCTGTGACCTGCATTCTGAATTCCTTTATTCCATCCTCTTTCTCTGTAACCTGCATTACAAATTAATTTATTCAATCCTCTCTCTCTCTGTGACCAGCATTCCGAATTCCCTTATTCCATCCTCTCTCTCTGTCAGCTGAATTCCGAATTCCCTTATTTCATCCTCTTTCTCTGTCAGCTGAATCCCGAATTCCTTTATTCAATCCTCTCTCTCTGTGATCTGCATTCCGAATTCCTTTATTCCATCCTCTTTCTGTCTGATCTGCATTCAGAATTCCTTTATTCTATCCTCTCTCACTAACCTGCATTCCGAATTCCGTTTCTTCCATCGTCTCTCTGTCTTATCTGCATTCCGAATTCCCTTATTCCATCCTCTCTCTCTGTGACCTGCATTCCAAATTCTTTATTCAATCCCTTCTCCTTCTGTGATCTGCATTCCGAATTCCTTTATTCCATCCTCTTCTGTCTGACCTGCATTGCGAATTCTTTATTCAATCCTCTCTCTCTCTGTGACCAGCATTCCGAATTCCTTTATTCCATCCTCTCCTGTCTCACCTGCATTCCGAATTCTTTATTCAATCCTCTCTCTCTCTGTGGCCAGCATTCCGAATTCCTTTATTCCATCCTCTCTCTCTCTCTGACCTGCATTCCGAATTCCTTTATTCCATCCTCTCCTGTCTCACCTGCATTCCGAATTCTTTATTCAATCCTCTCTCTCTCTGTGACCAGCCTTCCGAATTCCTTTATTCCATCCTCTCTCTCTCTGACCTGCATTCCGAATTCCTTTATTCCATCCTCTCTCTCTCTGTGACCTGCATTCCGAATTCCCTTATTCCATCCTCTCTCTCTGTGACCTGCATTCCGAATTCCCTTATTCCAACCTCTCTCTCTCTGACCTGCATTCCGAATTCCTTTTTCCAATCTCTCCTGTCTGACCTGCATTCTGAATTCCTGAATTCCATCCTCTCTCTCAGTGACCTGCATTCTGAATTCCTTTATTCCATCCTCTTTCTCTGTAACCTGCATTACGAATTAATTTATTCAATCCTCTCTCTCTCTGTGACCAGCATTCCGAATTCCCTTATTCCATCCTCTCTCTCTGTCAGCTGAATTCCGAATTCCCTTATTCCATCCTCTTTCTCTGTCAGCTGAATCCCGAATTCCTTTATTCAATCCTCTCTTTCTGTGATCTGCGTTCCGAATTCCTTTATTCCATCCTCTTTCTGTCTGATCTGCATTCAGAATTCCTTTATTCTATCCTCTCTCACTAACCTGCATTCCGAATTCCTTTTCTTCCATCCTCTCTCTGTCTTATCTGCATTCCGAATTCCCTTATTCCATCCTCTCTCTCTGTGACCTGCATTCCAAATTCTTTATTCAATCCCTTCTCCTTCTGTGATCTGCATTCCGAATTCCTTTATTCCATCCTCTTCTGTCTGACCTGCATTGCGAATTCTTTATTCAATCCTCTCTCTCTCTGTGACCAGCATTCCGAATTCCTTTATTCCATCCTCTCCTGTCTCACCTGCATTCCGAATTCTTTATTCAATCCTCTCTCTCTCTGTGGCCAGCATTCCGAATTCCTTTATTCCATCCTCTCTCTCTCTCTGACCTGCATTCCGAATTCCTTTATTACATCCTCTCCTGTCTCACCTGCATTCCGAATTCTTTATTCAATCCTCTCTCTCTCTGTGACCAGCCTTCCGAATTCCTTTATTCCATCCTCTCTCTCTCTGACCTGCATTCCGAATTCCTTTATTCCATCCTCTCTCTCTCTGTGACCTGCATTCCGAATTCCCTTATTCCATCCTCTCTCTCTGTGACCTGCATTCCGAATTCCCTTATTCCAACCTCTCTCTCTCTGACCTGCATTCCGAATTCCTTTTTCCAATCTCTCCTGTCTGACCTGCATTCTGAATTCCTGAATTCCATCCTCTCTCTCAGTGACCTGCATTCTGAATTCCTTTATTCCATCCTCTTTCTCTGTAACCTGCATTACGAATTAATTTATTCAATCCTCTCTCTCTCTGTGACCAGCATTCCGAATTCCCTTATTCCATCCTCTCTCTCTGTCAGCTGAATTCCGAATTCCCTTATTCCATCCTCTTTCTCTGTCAGCTGAATCCCGAATTCCTTTATTCAATCCTCTCTTTCTGTGATCTGCGTTCCGAATTCCTTTATTCCATCCTCTTTCTGTCTGATCTGCATTCAGAATTCCTTTATTCTATCCTCTCTCACTAACCTGCATTCCGAATTCCTTTTCTTCCATCCTCTCTCTGTCTTATCTGCATTCCGAATTCCCTTATTCCATCCTCTCTCTCTGGGAACTGCATTCCAAATTCTTTATTCAATCCCTTCTCCTTCTGTGATCTGCATTCCGAATTCCTTTATTCCATCCTCTTCTGTCTGACCTGCATTGCGAATTCTTTATTCAATCCTCTCTCTCTCTGTGACCAGCATTCCGAATTCCTTTATTCCATCCTCTCCTGTCTCACCTGCATTCCGAATTCTTTATTCAATCCTCTCTCTCTCTGTGGCCAGCATTCCGAATTCCTTTATTCCATCCTCTCTCTCTCTCTGACCTGCATTCCGAATTCCTTTATTCCATCCTCTCCTGTCTCACCTGCATTCCGAATTCTTTATTCAATCCTCTCTCTCTCTGTGACCAGCCTTCCGAATTCCTTTATTCCATCCTCTCTCTCTCTGACCTGCATTCCGAATTCCTTTATTCCATCCTCTCTCTCTCTGTGACCTGCATTCCGAATTCCCTTATTCCATCCTCTCTCTCTGTGACCTGCATTCCGAATTCCCTTATTCCAACCTCTCTCTCTCTGACCTGCATTCCGAATTCCTTTTTCCAATCTCTCCTGTCTGACCTGCATTCTGAATTCCTGAATTCCATCCTCTCTCTCAGTGACCTGCATTCTGAATTCCTTTATTCCATCCTCTTTCTCTGTAACCTGCATTACGAATTAATTTATTCAATCCTCTCTCTCTCTGTGACCAGCATTCCGAATTCCCTTATTCCATCCTCTCTCTCTGTCAGCTGAATTCCGAATTCCCTTATTCCATCCTCTTTCTCTGTCAGCTGAATCCCGAATTCCTTTATTCAATCCTCTCTTTCTGTGATCTGCGTTCCGAATTCCTTTATTCCATCCTCTTTCTGTCTGATCTGCATTCAGAATTCCTTTATTCTATCCTCTCTCACTAACCTGCATTCCGAATTCCTTTTCTTCCATCCTCTCTCTGTCTTATCTGCATTCCGAATTCCCTTATTCCATCCTCTCTCTCTGGGAACTGCATTCCAAATTCTTTATTCAATCCCTTCTCCTTCTGTGATCTGCATTCCGAATTCCTTTATTCCATCCTCTTCTGTCTGACCTGCATTGCGAATTCTTTATTCAATCCTCTCTCTCTCTGTGACCAGCATTCCGAATTCCTTTATTCCATCCTCTCCTGTCTCACCTGCATTCCGAATTCTTTATTCAATCCTCTCTCTCTCTGTGGCCAGCATTCCGAATTCCTTTATTCCTTTCTCTCTCTCTATCTGACCTGCATTCCGAATTCCTTTTTTCCATCCTCTCCTGTCTGACCGGCATTCCGAATTCCTTTATTCCATCCTCTCTCTCAGTGAGCTGCATTCCGAATTCCTTTATTCCATCCTCTGCTACTCTCTGACCTGCAATCCGAATTCCTTTTTCCAATCTCTCCTGTCTGACCTGCATTCTGAATTCCTTTATTCCATCCTCTTTCTCTGTAACCTGCATTACAAATTAATTTATTCAATCCTCTCTCTCTCTGTGACCAGCATTCCGAATTCCCTTATTCCATCCTCTCTCTCTGTCAGCTGAATTCCGAATTCCCTAATTTCATCCTCTTTCTCTGTCAGCTGAATCCCGAATTCCTTTATTCAATCCTCTCTCTCTGTGATCTGCATTCCGAATTCCTTTATTCCATCCTCTTTCTGTCTGATCTGCATTCAGAATTCCTTTATTCTATCCTCTCTCACTAACCTGCATTCCGAATTCCTTTTCTTCCATCGTCTCTCTGTCTTATCTGCATTCCGAATTCCCTTATTCCATCCTCTCTCTCTGTGACCTGCATTCCAAATTCTTTATTCAATCCATTCTCCTTCTGTGATCTGCATTCCGAATTCCTTTATTCCATCCTCTTCTGTCTGACCTGCATTGCGAATTCTTTATTCAATCCTCTCTCTCTCTGTGACCAGCATTCCGAATTCCTTTATTCCATCCTCTCCTGTCTCACCTGCATTCCGAATTCTTTATTCAATCCTCTCTCTCTCTGTGGCCAGCATTCCGAATTCCTTTATTCCATCCTCTCTCTCTCTCTGACCTGCATTCCGAATTCCTTTATTCCATCCTCTCCTGTCTCACCTGCATTCCGAATTCTTTATTCAATCCTCTCTCTCTCTGTGACCAGCCTTCCGAATTCCTTTATTCCATCCTCTCTCTCTCTGACCTGCATTCCGAATTCCTTTATTCCATCCTCTCTCTCTCTGTGACCTGCATTCCGAATTCCCTTATTCCATCCTCTCTCTCTGTGACCTGCATTCCGAATTCCCTTATTCCAACCTCTCTCTCTCTGACCTGCATTCCGAATTCCTTTTTCCAATCTCTCCTGTCTGACCTGCATTCTGAATTCCTGAATTCCATCCTCTCTCTCAGTGACCTGCATTCTGAATTCCTTTATTCCATCCTCTTTCTCTGTAACCTGCATTACGAATTAATTTATTCAATCCTCTCTCTCTCTGTGACCAGCATTCCGAATTCCCTTATTCCATCCTCTCTCTCTGTCAGCTGAATTCCGAATTCCCTTATTCCATCCTCTTTCTCTGTCAGCTGAATCCCGAATTCCTTTATTCAATCCTCTCTTTCTGTGATCTGCGTTCCGAATTCCTTTATTCCATCCTCTTTCTGTCTGATCTGCATTCAGAATTCCTTTATTCTATCCTCTCTCACTAACCTGCATTCCGAATTCCTTTTCTTCCATCCTCTCTCTGTCTTATCTGCATTCCGAATTCCCTTATTCCATCCTCTCTCTCTGGGAACTGCATTCCAAATTCTTTATTCAATCCCTTCTCCTTCTGTGATCTGCATTCCGAATTCCTTTATTCCATCCTCTTCTGTCTGACCTGCATTGCGAATTCTTTATTCAATCCTCTCTCTCTCTGTGACCAGCATTCCGAATTCCTTTATTCCATCCTCTCCTGTCTCACCTGCATTCCGAATTCTTTATTCAATCCTCTCTCTCTCTGTGGCCAGCATTCCGAATTCCTTTATTCCATCCTCTCTCTCTCTCTGACCTGCATTCCGAATTCCTTTATTCCATCCTCTCCTGTCTCACCTGCATTCCGAATTCTTTATTCAATCCTCTCTCTCTCTGTGACCAGCCTTCCGAATTCCTTTATTCCATCCTCTCTCTCTCTGACCTGCATTCCGAATTCCTTTATTCCATCCTCTCTCTCTCTGTGACCTGCATTCCGAATTCCCTTATTCCATCCTCTCTCTCTGTGAACTGCATTCCGAATTCCCTTATTCCAACCTCTCTCTCTCTGACCTGCATTCCGAATTCCTTTTTCCAATCTCTCCTGTCTGACCTGCATTCTGAATTCCTGAATTCCATCCTCTCTCTCAGTGACCTGCATTCTGAATTCCTTTATTCCATCCTCTTTCTCTGTAACCTGCATTACGAATTAATTTATTCAATCCTCTCTCTCTCTGTGACCAGCATTCCGAATTCCCTTATTCCATCCTCTCTCTCTGTCAGCAGAATTCCGAATTCCCTTATTCCATCCTCTTTCTCTGTCAGCTGAATCCCGAATTCCTTTATTCAATCCTCTCTTTCTGTGATCTGCGTTCCGAATTCCTTTATTCCATCCTCTTTCTGTCTGATCTGCATTCAGAATTCCTTTATTCTATCCTCTCTCACTAACCTGCATTCCGAATTCCCTTATTCCATCCTCTCTCTCAGTGAGCTGCATTCCGAATTCCTTTATTCAATCCCTTCACCCTCTGTGACCAGCATTCCGAATTCCTTTATTCCTTCCTCTCCTACTCTGTGACCTGCATTCCGAATTACTTTTTCTAACCTCTCCTGTCGGACCTGCATTCCGAATTCCTATATTGCTTCCTCTTTCTCTCAGATCTGCATTCCGAATTCATTTATTCCATCCTCTCTCCTTCTGTGAACTGCATTCCGAATTCCATTATTCCTTCCTGTCTCTCTGTGAACTGAATTCCGAATTACTTTTTCTAACCTCTCCTGTCGGACCTGCATTCCGAATTCCTATATTGCTTCCTCTTTCTCTCAGATCTGCATTCCGAATTCATTTATTCCATCCTCTCTCCTTCTGTGAACTGCATTCCGAATTCCTTTATTCCTTCCTCTCCTCTCTGATCTGCATTCCAAATTCCTTTATTCCATCCTCTCTCTCTGTGAACTGCATTCCGAATTACTTTATTCCTTCCTCTCCACTCTGATCTGCATTCCGAATTCACTTATTCCATCCTCTCTCTCTGTGACCTGAATTCCGAATTCCTTTATTCCATCCTCTCTCACTAACCTGCATTCCGAATTCCTTTTCTTCCATCCTCTCTCTCTCTCTGACCTGCATTCCGAATTCCTTTATTCCATCCTCTCTCTCTGTGACCTGAATTCCGAATTCCTTTATTCCATCCTCTCTCACTAACCTGCATTCCGAATTCCTTTTCTTCCATCCTCTCTCTCTTTGTGATCTGCATTCCGAATTCCTTTATTCCATCCTCTTTCTGTCTGATCTGCATTCAGAATTCCTTTATTCTATCCTCTCTCACTAACCTGCATTCCGAATTCCTTTTCTTCCATCCTCTCTCTGTCTTATCTGCATTCCGAATTCCCTTATTCCATCCTCTCTCTCTGTGACCTGCATTCCAAATTCTTTATTCAATCCCTTCTCCTTCTGTGATCTGCATTCCGAATTCCTTTATTCCATCCTCTTCTGTCTGACCTGCATTGCGAATTCTTTATTCAATCCTCTCTCTCTCTGTGACCAGCATTCCGAATTCCTTTATTCCATCCTCTCCTGTCTCACCTGCATTCCGAATTCTTTATTCAATCCTCTCTCTCTCTGTGACCAGCCTTCCGAATTCCTTTATTCCATCCTCTCTCTCTCTGACCTGCATTCCGAATTCCTTTATTCCATCCTCTCTCTCTCTGTGACCTGCATTCCGAATTCCCTTATTCCATCCTCTCTCTCTGTGACCTGCATTCCGAATTCCCTTATTCCAACCTCTCTCTCTCTGTGACCAGCATTCCGAATTCCCTTATTCCATCCTCTCTCTCTGTCAGCTGAATTCCGAATTCCCTTATTCCATCCTCTTTCTCTGTCAGCTGAATCCCGAATTCCTTTATTCAATCCTCTCTTTCTGTGATCTGCGTTCCGAATTCCTTTATTCCATCCTCTTTCTGTCTGATCTGCATTCAGAATTCCTTTATTCTATCCTCTCTCACTAACCTGCATTCCGAATTCCTTTTCTTCCATCCTCTCTCTGTCTTATCTGCATTCCGAATTCCCTTATTCCATCCTCTCTCTCTGGGAACTGCATTCCAAATTCTTTATTCAATCCCTTCTCCTTCTGTGATCTGCATTCCGAATTCCTTTATTCCATCCTCTTCTGTCTGACCTGCATTGCGAATTCTTTATTCAATCCTCTCTCTCTCTGTGACCAGCATTCCGAATTCCTTTATTCCATCCTCTCCTGTCTCACCTGCATTCCGAATTCTTTATTCAATCCTCTCTCTCTCTGTGGCCAGCATTCCGAATTCCTTTATTCCATCCTCTCTCTCTCTCTGACCTGCATTCCGAATTCCTTTATTCCATCCTCTCCTGTCTCACCTGCATTCCGAATTCTTTATTCAATCCTCTCTCTCTCTGTGACCAGCCTTCCGAATTCCTTTATTCCATCCTCTCTCTCTCTGACCTGCATTCCGAATTCCTTTATTCCATCCTCTCTCTCTCTGTGACCTGCATTCCGAATTCCCTTATTCCATCCTCTCTCTCTGTGAACTGCATTCCGAATTCCCTTATTCCAACCTCTCTCTCTCTGACCTGCATTCCGAATTCCTTTTTCCAATCTCTCCTGTCTGACCTGCATTCTGAATTCCTGAATTCCATCCTCTCTCTCAGTGACCTGCATTCTGAATTCCTTTATTCCATCCTCTTTCTCTGTAACCTGCATTACGAATTAATTTATTCAATCCTCTCTCTCTCTGTGACCAGCATTCCGAATTCCCTTATTCCATCCTCTCTCTCTGTCAGCAGAATTCCGAATTCCCTTATTCCATCCTCTTTCTCTGTCAGCTGAATCCCGAATTCCTTTATTCAATCCTCTCTTTCTGTGATCTGCGTTCCGAATTCCTTTATTCCATCCTCTTTCTGTCTGATCTGCATTCAGAATTCCTTTATTCTATCCTCTCTCACTAACCTGCATTCCGAATTCCCTTATTCCATCCTCTCTCTCAGTGAGCTGCATTCCGAATTCCTTTATTCAATCCCTTCACCCTCTGTGACCAGCATTCCGAATTCCTTTATTCCTTCCTCTCCTACTCTGTGACCTGCATTCCGAATTACTTTTTCTAACCTCTCCTGTCGGACCTGCATTCCGAATTCCTATATTGCTTCCTCTTTCTCTCAGATCTGCATTCCGAATTCATTTATTCCATCCTCTCTCCTTCTGTGAACTGCATTCCGAATTCCATTATTCCTTCCTGTCTCTCTGTGAACTGAATTCCGAATTACTTTTTCTAACCTCTCCTGTCGGACCTGCATTCCGAATTCCTATATTGCTTCCTCTTTCTCTCAGATCTGCATTCCGAATTCATTTATTCCATCCTCTCTCCTTCTGTGAACTGCATTCCGAATTCCTTTATTCCTTCCTCTCCTCTCTGATCTGCATTCCAAATTCCTTTATTCCATCCTCTCTCTCTGTGAACTGCATTCCGAATTACTTTATTCCTTCCTCTCCACTCTGATCTGCATTCCGAATTCACTTATTCCATCCTCTCTCTCTGTGACCTGAATTCCGAATTCCTTTATTCCATCCTCTCTCACTAACCTGCATTCCGAATTCCTTTTCTTCCATCCTCTCTCTCTCTCTGACCTGCATTCCGAATTCCTTTATTCCATCCTCTCTCTCTGTGACCTGAATTCCGAATTCCTTTATTCCATCCTCTCTCACTAACCTGCATTCCGAATTCCTTTTCTTCCATCCTCTCTCTCTTTGTGATCTGCATTCCGAATTCCTTTATTCCATCCTCTTTCTGTCTGATCTGCATTCAGAATTCCTTTATTCTATCCTCTCTCACTAACCTGCATTCCGAATTCCTTTTCTTCCATCCTCTCTCTGTCTTATCTGCATTCCGAATTCCCTTATTCCATCCTCTCTCTCTGTGACCTGCATTCCAAATTCTTTATTCAATCCCTTCTCCTTCTGTGATCTGCATTCCGAATTCCTTTATTCCATCCTCTTCTGTCTGACCTGCATTGCGAATTCTTTATTCAATCCTCTCTCTCTCTGTGACCAGCATTCCGAATTCCTTTATTCCATCCTCTCCTGTCTCACCTGCATTCCGAATTCTTTATTCAATCCTCTCTCTCTCTGTGACCAGCCTTCCGAATTCCTTTATTCCATCCTCTCTCTCTCTGACCTGCATTCCGAATTCCTTTATTCCATCCTCTCTCTCTCTGTGACCTGCATTCCGAATTCCCTTATTCCATCCTCTCTCTCTGTGACCTGCATTCCGAATTCCCTTATTCCAACCTCTCTCTCTCTGACCTGCATTCCGAATTCCTTTTTCCAATCTCTCCTGTCTGACCTGCATTCTGAATTCCTGAATTCCATCCTCTCTCTCTGTGACCTGCATTCTGAATTCCTTTATTCCATCCTCTTTCTCTGTAACCTGCATTACGAATTAATTTATTCTATCCTCTCTCTCTCTGTGACCAGCATTCCGAATTCCCTTATTCCATCCTCTCTCTCTGTCAGCTGAATTCCGAATTCCCTTATTCCATCCTCTTTCTCTGTCAGCTGAATCCCGAATTCCTTTATTCAATCCTCTCTCTCTGTGATCTGCATTCCGAATTCCTTTATTCCATCCTCTTTCTGTCTGATCTGCATTCAGAATTCCTTTATTCTATCCTCTCTCACTAACCTGCATTCCGAATTCCTTTTCTTCCATCCTCTCTCTGTCTTATCTGCATTCCGAATTCCCTTATTCCATCCTCTCTCTCTGTGACCTGCATTCCAAATTCTTTATTCAATCCCTTCTTCTTCTGTGATCTGCATTCCGAATTCCTTTATTCCATCCTCTTCTGTCTGACCTGCATTGCGAATTCTTTATTCAATCCTCTCTCTCTCTGTGACCAGCATTCCGAATTCCTTTATTCCATCCTCTCCTGTCTCACCTGCATTGCGAATTCTTTATTGAATCCTCTCTCTCTCTGTGGCCAGCATTCCGAATTCCTTTATTCCATCCTCTCCTGTCTCACCTGCATTCCGAATTCTTTATTCAATCCTCTCTCTCTCTGTGACCAGCATTCCGAATTCCTTTATTCCATCCTCTCCTGTCTCACCTGCATTCCGAATTCTTTATTCAATCCCCTCTCCTTCTGTGAACTGCATTCTGAATTCCTTTATTCCATCCTCTCTCTCTGTGATCTGCATTCAGAATTCCTTTATTCCATCCTCTCTCTGTGACCTGTTTTCCGAATTCCTTTATTCCATCCTCTCTCTCTGACCTGCATTCCAAGTTCCTTTATTCCATCCTCTCTCTCAGTGAACTGCATTCAGAATTCCATTATTCCTTCCTCTCTCTCTTTCTGACCCGCATTCCGAATTCCTTCATTCCATCCTCTCTCTCTCTGACCTGCATTCTGAATTCTTTATTCAATCCCTTCTCCCTCTGTGACCTGCATTCCGAATTCCTTTATTCCATCCTCTCTCTCAGTGAGCTGCATTCCGAATTCCTTTATTCCATCCTCTCCTACTCTCTGACCTGCAATCCGAATTCCTTTTTCCAATCTCTCCTGTCTGACCTGCATTCTGAATTCCTGAATTCCATCCTCTCTCTCTGTGACCTGCATTCTGAATTCCTTTATTCCATCCTCTTTCTCTGTAACCTGCATTACAAATTAATTTATTCAATCCTCTCTCTCTCTGTGACCAGCATTCCGAATTCCCTTATTCCATCCTCTCTCTCTGTCAGCTGAATTCCGAATTCCCTTATTCCATCCTCTTTCTCTGTCAGCTGAATCCCGAATTCCTTTATTCAATCCTCTCTCTCTGTGATCTGCATTCCGAATTCCTTTATTCCATCCTCTTTCTGTCTGATCTGCATTCAGAATTCCTTTATTCTATCCTCTCTCACTAACCTGCATTCCGAATTCCTTTTCTTCCATCGTCTCTCTGTCTTATCTGCATTCCGAATTCCCTTATTCCATCCTCTCTCTCTGTGACCTGCATTCCAAATTCTTTATTCAATCCCTTCTCCTTCTGTGATCTGCATTCCGAATTCCTTTATTCCATCCTCTTCTGTCTGACCTGCATTGCGAATTCTTTATTCAATCCTCTCTCTCTCTGTGACCAGCATTCCGAATTCCTTTATTCCATCCTCTCCTGTCTCACCTGCATTCCGAATTCTTTATTCAATTCTCTCTCTCTCTGTGGCCAGCATTCCGAATTCCTTTATTCCATCCTCTCTCTCTCTCTGACCTGCATTCCAAATTCCTTTATTCCATCCTCTCCTGTCTCACCTGCATTCCGAATTCTTTATTCAATCCTCTCTCTCTCTGTGACCAGCCTTCCGAATTCCTTTATTCCATCCTCTCTCTCTCTGACCTGCATTCCGAATTCCTTTATTCCATCCTCTCTCTCTCTGTGACCTGCATTCCGAATTCCCTTATTCCATCCTCTCTCTCTGTGACCTGCATTCCGAATTCCCTTATTCCAACCTCTCTCTCTCTGACCTGCATTCCGAATTCCTTTTTCCAATCTCTCCTGTCTGACCTGCATTCTGAATTCCTGAATTCCATCCTCTCTCTCAGTGACCTGCATTCTGAATTCCTTTATTCCATCCTCTTTCTCTGTAACCTGCATTACGAATTAATTTATTCAATCCTCTCTCTCTCTGTGACCAGCATTCCGAATTCCCTTATTCCATCCTCTCTCTCTGTCAGCAGAATTCCGAATTCCCTTATTCCATCCTCTTTCTCTGTCAGCTGAATCCCGAATTCCTTTATTCAATCCTCTCTTTCTGTGATCTGCGTTCCGAATTCCTTTATTCCATCCTCTTTCTGTCTGATCTGCATTCAGAATTCCTTTATTCTATCCTCTCTCACTAACCTGCATTCCGAATTCCCTTATTCCATCCTCTCTCTCAGTGAGCTGCATTCCGAATTCCTTTATTCAATCCCTTCACCCTCTGTGACCAGCATTCCGAATTCCTTTATTCCTTCCTCTCCTACTCTGTGACCTGCATTCCGAATTACTTTTTCTAACCTCTCCTGTCGGACCTGCATTCCGAATTCCTATATTGCTTCCTCTTTCTCTCAGATCTGCATTCCGAATTCATTTATTCCATCCTCTCTCCTTCTGTGAACTGCATTCCGAATTCCATTATTCCTTCCTGTCTCTCTGTGAACTGAATTCCGAATTACTTTTTCTAACCTCTCCTGTCGGACCTGCATTCCGAATTCCTATATTGCTTCCTCTTTCTCTCAGATCTGCATTCCGAATTCATTTATTCCATCCTCTCTCCTTCTGTGAACTGCATTCCGAATTCCTTTATTCCTTCCTCTCCTCTCTGATCTGCATTCCAAATTCCTTTATTCCATCCTCTCTCTCTGTGAACTGCATTCCGAATTACTTTATTCCTTCCTCTCCACTCTGATCTGCATTCCGAATTCACTTATTCCATCCTCTCTCTCTGTGACCTGAATTCCGAATTCCTTTATTCCATCCTCTCTCACTAACCTGCATTCCGAATTCCTTTTCTTCCATCCTCTCTCTCTCTCTGACCTGCATTCCGAATTCCTTTATTCCATCCTCTCCTGTCTGACCAGCATTCCGAATTCCTTTATTCCATCCTCTCTCACTAAACTGCATTCCGAATTCCTTTTCTTCCATCCTCTCTCTCTCTCTGACCTGCATTCCGATTTCCTTCATTCCATCCTCTCTCAGTGATCTGCATTCCGAATTCCCTTATTCAATCCCCTCTCTCTGTGACCTGCATTCCGAATTCCTTTATTCCATCCTCTCTCTCTGTGACCTGCATTCCGAATTCCCTTATTCCATCCTCTCTCTCTGTGACCTGCATTCCGAATTCCCTTATTCCATCCTCTCTCTCTCTGACCTGCATTCCGAATTCCTTTTTCCAATCTCTCCTGTCTGACCTGCATTCTGAATTCCTGAATTCCATCCTCTCTCTCTGTGACCTGCATTCTGAATTCCTTTATTCCATCCTCTTTCTCTGTAACCTGCATTACGAATTAATTTATTCAATCCTCTCTCTCTCTCTGTGACCAGCATTCCGAATTCCCTTATTCCATCCTCTCTCTCTGTCAGCTGAATTCCGAATTCCCTTATTCCATCCTCTTTCTCTGTCAGCTGAATCCCGAATTCCTTTATTCAATCCTCTCTCTTTGTGATCTGCATTCCGAATTCCTTTATTCCATCCTCTTTCTGTCTGATCTGCATTCAGAATTCCTTTATTCTATCCTCTCTCACTAACCTGCATTCCGAATTCCTTTTCTTCCATCCTCTCTCTGTCTTATCTGCATTCCGAATTCCCTTATTCCATCCTCTCTCTCTGTGACCTGCATTCCAAATTCTTTATTCAATCCCTTCTCCTTCTGTGATCTGCATTCCGAATTCCTTTATTCCATCCTCTTCTGTCTGACCTGCATTGCGAATTCTTTATTCAATCCTCTCTCTCTCTGTGACCAGCATTCCGAATTCCTTTATTCCATCCTCTCCTGTCTCACCTGCATTCCGAATTCTTTATTCAATCCTCTCTCTCTCTGTGACCAGCCTTCCGAATTCCTTTATTCCATCCTCTCTCTCTCTGACCTGCATTCCGAATTCCTTTATTCCATCCTCTCTCTCTCTGTGACCTGCATTCCGAATTCCCTTATTCCATCCTCTCTCTCTGTGACCTGCATTCCGAATTCCCTTATTCCAACCTCTCTCTCTCTGACCTGCATTCCGAATTCCTTTTTCCAATCTCTCCTGTCTGACCTGCATTCTGAATTCCTGAATTCCATCCTCTCTCTCTGTGACCTGCATTCTGAATTCCTTTATTCCATCCTCTTTCTCTGTAACCTGCATTACGAATTAATTTATTCTATCCTCTCTCTCTCTGTGACCAGCATTCCGAATTCCCTTATTCCATCCTCTCTCTCTGTCAGCTGAATTCCGAATTCCCTTATTCCATCCTCTTTCTCTGTCAGCTGAATCCCGAATTCCTTTATTCAATCCTCTCTCTCTGTGATCTGCATTCCGAATTCCTTTATTCCATCCTCTTTCTGTCTGATCTGCATTCAGAATTCCTTTATTCTATCCTCTCTCACTAACCTGCATTCCGAATTCCTTTTCTTCCATCCTCTCTCTGTCTTATCTGCATTCCGAATTCCCTTATTCCATCCTCTCTCTCTGTGACCTGCATTCCAAATTCTTTATTCAATCCCTTCTTCTTCTGTGATCTGCATTCCGAATTCCTTTATTCCATCCTCTTCTGTCTGACCTGCATTGCGAATTCTTTATTCAATCCTCTCTCTCTCTGTGACCAGCATTCCGAATTCCTTTATTCCATCCTCTCCTGTCTCACCTGCATTGCGAATTCTTTATTGAATCCTCTCTCTCTCTGTGGCCAGCATTCCGAATTCCTTTATTCCATCCTCTCCTGTCTCACCTGCATTCCGAATTCTTTATTCAATCCTCTCTCTCTCTGTGACCAGCATTCCGAATTCCTTTATTCCATCCTCTCCTGTCTCACCTGCATTCCGAATTCTTTATTCAATCCCCTCTCCTTCTGTGAACTGCATTCTGAATTCCTTTATTCCATCCTCTCTCTCTGTGATCTGCATTCAGAATTCCTTTATTCCATCCTCTCTCTGTGACCTGTTTTCCGAATTCCTTTATTCCATCCTCTCTCTCTGACCTGCATTCCAAGTTCCTTTATTCCATCCTCTCTCTCAGTGAACTGCATTCAGAATTCCATTATTCCTTCCTCTCTCTCTTTCTGACCCGCATTCCGAATTCCTTCATTCCATCCTCTCTCTCTCTGACCTGCATTCTGAATTCTTTATTCAATCCCTTCTCCCTCTGTGACCTGCATTCCGAATTCCTTTATTCCATCCTCTCTCTCAGTGAGCTGCATTCCGAATTCCTTTATTCCATCCTCTCCTACTCTCTGACCTGCAATCCGAATTCCTTTTTCCAATCTCTCCTGTCTGACCTGCATTCTGAATTCCTGAATTCCATCCTCTCTCTCTGTGACCTGCATTCTGAATTCCTTTATTCCATCCTCTTTCTCTGTAACCTGCATTACAAATTAATTTATTCAATCCTCTCTCTCTCTGTGACCAGCATTCCGAATTCCCTTATTCCATCCTCTCTCTCTGTCAGCTGAATTCCGAATTCCCTTATTCCATCCTCTTTCTCTGTCAGCTGAATCCCGAATTCCTTTATTCAATCCTCTCTCTCTGTGATCTGCATTCCGAATTCCTTTATTCCATCCTCTTTCTGTCTGATCTGCATTCAGAATTCCTTTATTCTATCCTCTCTCACTAACCTGCATTCCGAATTCCTTTTCTTCCATCGTCTCTCTGTCTTATCTGCATTCCGAATTCCCTTATTCCATCCTCTCTCTCTGTGACCTGCATTCCAAATTCTTTATTCAATCCCTTCTCCTTCTGTGATCTGCATTCCGAATTCCTTTATTCCATCCTCTTCTGTCTGACCTGCATTGCGAATTCTTTATTCAATCCTCTCTCTCTCTGTGACCAGCATTCCGAATTCCTTTATTCCATCCTCTCCTGTCTCACCTGCATTCCGAATTCTTTATTCAATTCTCTCTCTCTCTGTGGCCAGCATTCCGAATTCCTTTATTCCATCCTCTCTCTCTCTCTGACCTGCATTCCAAATTCCTTTATTCCATCCTCTCCTGTCTCACCTGCATTCCGAATTCTTTATTCAATCCTCTCTCTCTCTGTGACCAGCCTTCCGAATTCCTTTATTCCATCCTCTCTCTCTCTGACCTGCATTCCGAATTCCTTTATTCCATCCTCTCTCTCTCTGTGACCTGCATTCCGAATTCCCTTATTCCATCCTCTCTCTCTGTGACCTGCATTCCGAATTCCCTTATTCCAACCTCTCTCTCTCTGACCTGCATTCCGAATTCCTTTTTCCAATCTCTCCTGTCTGACCTGCATTCTGAATTCCTGAATTCCATCCTCTCTCTCTGTGACCTGCATTCTGAATTCCTTTATTCCATCCTCTTTCTCTGTAACCTGCATTACGAATTAATTTATTCTATCCTCTCTCTCTCTGTGACCAGCATTCCGAATTCCCTTATTCCATCCTCTCTCTCTGTCAGCTGAATTCCGAATTCCCTTATTCCATCCTCTTTCTCTGTCAGCTGAATCCCGAATTCCTTTATTCAATCCTCTCTCTCTGTGATCTGCATTCCGAATTCCTTTATTCCATCCTCTTTCTGTCTGATCTGCATTCAGAATTCCTTTATTCTATCCTCTCTCACTAACCTGCATTCCGAATTCCTTTTCTTCCATCCTCTCTCTGTCTTATCTGCATTCCGAATTCCCTTATTCCATCCTCTCTCTCTGTGACCTGCATTCCAAATTCTTTATTCAATCCCTTCTTCTTCTGTGATCTGCATTCCGAATTCCTTTATTCCATCCTCTTCTGTCTGACCTGCATTGCGAATTCTTTATTCAATCCTCTCTCTCTCTGTGACCAGCATTCCGAATTCCTTTATTCCATCCTCTCCTGTCTCACCTGCATTGCGAATTCTTTATTGAATCCTCTCTCTCTCTGTGGCCAGCATTCCGAATTCCTTTATTCCATCCTCTCCTGTCTCACCTGCATTCCGAATTCTTTATTCAATCCTCTCTCTCTCTGTGACCAGCATTCCGAATTCCTTTATTCCATCCTCTCCTGTCTCACCTGCATTCCGAATTCTTTATTCAATCCCCTCTCCTTCTGTGAACTGCATTCTGAATTCCTTTATTCCATCCTCTCTCTCTGTGATCTGCATTCAGAATTCCTTTATTCCATCCTCTCTCTGTGACCTGTTTTCCGAATTCCTTTATTCCATCCTCTCTCTCTGACCTGCATTCCAAGTTCCTTTATTCCATCCTCTCTCTCAGTGAACTGCATTCAGAATTCCATTATTCCTTCCTCTCTTTCTTTCTGACCCGCATTCCGAATTCCTTCATTCCATCCTCTCTCTCTCTGACCTGCATTCTGAATTCTTTATTCAATCCCTTCTCCCTCTGTGACCTGCATTCCGAATTCCTTTATTCCATCCTCTCTCTCAGTGAGCTGCATTCCGAATTCCTTTATTCCATCCTCTCCTACTCTCTGACCTGCAATCCGAATTCCTTTTTCCAATCTCTCCTGTCTGACCTGCATTCTGAATTCCTGAATTCCATCCTCTCTCTCTGTGACCTGCATTCTGAATTCCTTTATTCCATCCTCTTTCTCTGTAACCTGCATTACAAATTAATTTATTCAATCCTCTCTCTCTCTGTGACCAGCATTCCGAATTCCCTTATTCCATCCTCTCTCTCTGTCAGCTGAATTCCGAATTCCCTTATTCCATCCTCTTTCTCTGTCAGCTGAATCCCGAATTCCTTTATTCAATCCTCTCTCTCTGTGATCTGCATTCCGAATTCCTTTATTCCATCCTCTTTCTGTCTGATCTGCATTCAGAATTCCTTTATTCTATCCTCTCTCACTAACCTGCATTCCGAATTCCTTTTCTTCCATCGTCTCTCTGTCTTATCTGCATTCCGAATTCCCTTATTCCATCCTCTCTCTCTGTGACCTGCATTCCAAATTCTTTATTCAATCCCTTCTCCTTCTGTGATCTGCATTCCGAATTCCTTTATTCCATCCTCTTCTGTCTGACCTGCATTGCGAATTCTTTATTCAATCCTCTCTCTCTCTGTGACCAGCATTCCGAATTCCTTTATTCCATCCTCTCCTGTCTCACCTGCATTCCGAATTCTTTATTCAATTCTCTCTCTCTCTGTGGCCAGCATTCCGAATTCCTTTATTCCATCCTCTCTCTCTCTCTGACCTGCATTCCGAATTCCTTTATTCCATCCTCTCCTGTCTCACCTGCATTCCGAATTCTTTATTCAATCCTCTCTCTCTCTGTGACCAGCCTTCCGAATTCCTTTATTCCATCCTCTCTCTCTCTGACCTGCATTCCGAATTCCTTTATTCCATCCTCTCCTGTCTCACCTGCATTCCGAATTCTTTATTCAATCCTCTCTCTCTCTGTGACCAGCATTCCGAATTCCCTTATTCCATCCTCTCTCTCTCTGTGACCTGCATTCCGAATTCCCTTATTCCAACCTCTCTCTCTCTGACCTGCATTCCGAATTCCTTTTTCCAATCTCTCCTGTCTGACCTGCATTCTGAATTCCTGAATTCCATCCTCTCTCTCAGTGACCTGCATTCTGAATTCCTTTATTCCATCCTCTTTCTCTGTAACCTGCATTACGAATTAATTTATTCAATCCTCTCTCTCTCTGTGACCAGCATTCCGAATTCCCTTATTCCATCCTCTCTCTCTGTCAGCTGAATTCCGAATTCCCTTATTCCATCCTCTTTCTCTGTCAGCTGAATCCCGAATTCCTTTATTCAATCCTCTCTCTCTGTGATCTGCATTCCGAATTCCTTTATTCCATCCTCTTTCTGTCTGATCTGCATTCAGAATTCCTTTATTCTATCCTCTCTCACTAACCTGCATTCCGAATTCCTTTTCTTCCATCCTCTCTCTGTCTTATCTGCATTCCGAATTCCCTTATTCCATCCTCTCTCTCTGTGACCTGCATTCCAAATTCTTTATTCAATCCCTTCTCCTTCTGTGATCTGCATTCCGAATTCCTTTATTCCATCCTCTTCTGTCTGACCTGCATTGCGAATTCTTTATTCAATCCTCTCTCTCTCTCTGTGACCAGCATTCCGAATTCCTTTATTCCATCCTCTCCTGTCTCACCTGCATTGCGAATTCTTTATTCAATCCTCTCTCTCTCTGTGGCCAGCATTCCGAATTCCTTTATTCCATCCTCTCCTGTCTCACCTGCATTCCGAATTCTTTATTCAATCCTCTCTCTCTCTGTGACCAGCATTCCGAATTCCTTTATTCCATCCTCTCCTGTCTCACCTGCATTCCGAATTCTTTATTCAATCCTCTCTCTCTCTGTGACCAGCATTCCGAATTCCTTTATTCCATCCTCTCCTGTCTCACCTGCATTCCGAATTCTTTATTCAATCCCCTCTCCTTCTGTGAACTGCATTCTGAATTCCTTTATTCCATCCTCTCTCTCTGTGATCTGCATTCAGAATTCCTTTATTCCATCCTCTCTCTGTGACCTGTTTTCCGAATTCCTTTATTCCATCCTCTCTCTCTGACCTGCATTCCAAATTCCTTTATTCCATCCTCTCTCTCAGTGAACTGCATTCCGAATTCCTTTATTCCATCCTCTCTCACTAACCTGCATTCCGAATTCCTTTATTCCATCCTCTCTCTCAGTGAACTGCATTCAGAATTCCATTATTCCTTCCTCTCTCTCTTTCTGACCTGCATTCCGAATTCCTTTATTCCATCCTCTCTCTCTGTGACCTGCATTCCGAATTCCCTTATTCCATCCTCTCTCTCTCTGACCTGCATTCTGAATTCTTTATTCAATCCCTTCTCCCTCTGTGACCTGCATTCCGAATTCCTTCATTCCATCCTCTCCTGTCTCACCTGCATTCCGAATTCTTTATTCAATCCTCTCTCTCTCTGTGACCAGCATTCCGAATTCCTTTATTCCATCCTCTCTCTCTGACCTGCATTCCAAATTCCTTTATTCCATCCTCTCTCTCAGTGAACTGCATTCCGAATTCCTTTATTCCATCCTCTCTCACTAACCTGCATTCCGAATTCCTTTATTCCATCCTCTCTCTCAGTGAACTGCATTCAGAATTCCATTATTCCTTCCTCTCTCTCTTTCTGACCTGCATTCCGAATTCCTTTATTCCATCCTCTCTCTCTGTGACCTGCATTCCGAATTCCCTTATTCCATCCTCTCTCTCTCTGACCTGCATTCTGAATTCTTTATTCAATCCCTTCTCCCTCTGTGACCTGCATTCCGAATTCCTTCATTCCATCCTCTCCTGTCTCACCTGCATTCCGATTTCCTTCATTCCATCCTCTCTCTGTGACCTGCATTCCGAATTCCTTTATTCCATCCTCTCCTGTCTGACCGGCATTCCGAATTCCTTTATTCCATCCTCTCTCTCAGTGAGCTGCATTCCGAATTCCTTTATTCCATCCTCTGCTACTCTCTGACCTGCAATCCGAATTCCTTTTTCCAATCTCTCCTGTCTGACCTGCATTCTGAATTCCTGAATTCCATCCTCTCTCTCTGTGACCTGCATTCTGAATTCCTTTATTCCATCCTCTTTCTCTGTAACCTGCATTACAAATTAATTTATTCAATCCTCTCTCTCTCTGTGACCAGCATTCCGAATTCCCTTATTCCATCCTCTCTCTCTGTCAGCTGAATTCCGAATTCCCTTATTTCATCCTCTTTCTCTGTCAGCTGAATCCCGAATTCCTTTATTCAATCCTCTCTCTCTGTGATCTGCATTCCGAATTCCTTTATTCCATCCTCTTTCTGTCTGATCTGCATTCAGAATTCCTTTATTCTATCCTCTCTCACTAACCTGCATTCCGAATTCCTTTTCTTCCATCGTCTCTCTGTCTTATCTGCATTCCGAATTCCCTTATTCCATCCTCTCTCTCTGTGACCTGCATTCCAAATTCTTTATTCAATCCCTTCTCCTTCTGTGATCTGCATTCCGAATTCCTTTATTCCATCCTCTTCTGTCTGACCTGCATTGCGAATTCTTTATTCAATCCTCTCTCTCTCTGTGACCAGCATTCCGAATTCCTTTATTCCATCCTCTCCTGTCTCACCTGCATTCCGAATTCTTTATTCAATCCTCTCTCTCTCTGTGGCCAGCATTCCGAATTCCTTTATTCCATCCTCTCTCTCTCTCTGACCTGCATTCCGAATTCCTTTATTCCATCCTCTCCTGTCTCACCTGCATTCCGAATTCTTTATTCAATCCTCTCTCTCTCTGTGACCAGCCTTCCGAATTCCTTTATTCCATCCTCTCTCTCTCTGACCTGCATTCCGAATTCCTTTATTCCATCCTCTCTCTCTCTGTGACCTGCATTCCGAATTCCCTTATTCCATCCTCTCTCTCTGTGACCTGCATTCCGAATTCCCTTATTCCAACCTCTCTCTCTCTGACCTGCACTCCGAATTCCTTTTTCCAATCTCTCCTGTCTGACCTGCATTCTGAATTCCTGAATTCCATCCTCTCTCTCAGTGACCTGCATTCTGAATTCCTTTATTCCATCCTCTTTCTCTGTAACCTGCATTACGAATTAATTTATTCAATCCTCTCTCTCTCTGTGACCAGCATTCCGAATTCCCTTATTCCATCCTCTCTCTCTGTCAGCTGAATTCCGAATTCCCTTATTCCATCCTCTTTCTCTGTCAGCTGAATCCCGAATTCCTTTATTCAATCCTCTCTTTCTGTGATCTGCGTTCCGAATTCCTTTATTCCATCCTCTTTCTGTCTGATCTGCATTCAGAATTCCTTTATTCTATCCTCTCTCACTAACCTGCATTCCGAATTCCTTTTCTTCCATCCTCTCTCTGTCTTATCTGCATTCCGAATTCCCTTATTCCATCCTCTCTCTCTGGGAACTGCATTCCAAATTCTTTATTCAATCCCTTCTCCTTCTGTGATCTGCATTCCGAATTCCTTTATTCCATCCTCTTCTGTCTGACCTGCATTGCGAATTCTTTATTCAATCCTCTCTCTCTCTGTGACCAGCATTCCGAATTCCTTTATTCCATCCTCTCCTGTCTCACCTGCATTCCGAATTCTTTATTCAATCCTCTCTCTCTCTGTGGCCAGCATTCCGAATTCCTTTATTCCTTTCTCTCTCTCTTTCTGACCTGCATTCCGAATTCCTTTTTTCCATCCTCTCCTGTCTGACCGGCATTCCGAATTCCTTTATTCCATCCTCTCTCTCAGTGAGCTGCATTCCGAATTCCTTTATTCCATCCTCTGCTACTCTCTGACCTGCAATCCGAATTCCTTTTTCCAATCTCTCCTGTCTGACCTGCATTCTGAATTCCTGAATTCCATCCTCTCTCTCTGTGACCTGCATTCTGAATTCCTTTATTCCATCCTCTTTCTCTGTAACCTGCATTACAAATTAATTTATTCAATCCTCTCTCTCTCTGTGACCAGCATTCCGAATTCCCTTATTCCATCCTCTCTCTCTGTCAGCTGAATTCCGAATTCCCTTATTTCATCCTCTTTCTCTGTCAGCTGAATCCCGAATTCTTTTATTCAATCCTCTCTCTCTGTGATCTGCATTCCGAATTCCTTTATTCCATCCTCTTTCTGTCTGATCTGCATTCAGAATTCCTTTATTCTATCCTCTCTCACTAACCTGCATTCCGAATTCCTTTTCTTCCATCGTCTCTCTGTCTTATCTGCATTCCGAATTCCCTTATTCCATCCTCTCTCTCTGTGACCTGCATTCCAAATTCTTTATTCAATCCATTCTCCTTCTGTGATCTGCAATCCGAATTCCTTTA
The DNA here is from genome assembly GCF_030144855.1 of Hypanus sabinus. NCBI lineage: Eukaryota > Metazoa > Chordata > Chondrichthyes > Myliobatiformes > Dasyatidae > Hypanus > Hypanus sabinus. The sequence continues at coordinate 6,211,735 of NC_082731.1, read as the reverse complement.
TTCCATCCTCTTCTGTCTGACCTGCATTGCGAATTCTTTATTCAATCCTCTCTCTCTCTGTGACCAGCATTCCGAATTCCTTTATTCCATCCTCTCCTGTCTCACCTGCATTCCGAATTCTTTATTCAATCCTCTCTCTCTCTGTGGCCAGCATTCCGAATTCCTTTATTCCATCCTCTCTCTCTCTCTGACCTGCATTCCGAATTCCTTTATTCCATCCTCTCCTGTCTCACCTGCATTCCGAATTCTTTATTCAATCCTCTCTCTCTCTGTGACCAGCCTTCCGAATTCCTTTATTCCATCCTCTCTCTCTCTGACCTGCATTCCGAATTCCTTTATTCCATCCTCTCTCTCTCTGTGACCTGCATTCCGAATTCCCTTATTCCATCCTCTCTCTCTGTGACCTGCATTCCGAATTCCCTTATTCCAACCTCTCTCTCTCTGACCTGCATTCCGAATTCCTTTTTCCAATCTCTCCTGTCTGACCTGCATTCTGAATTCCTGAATTCCATCCTCTCTCTCAGTGACCTGCATTCTGAATTCCTTTATTCCATCCTCTTTCTCTGTAACCTGCATTACGAATTAATTTATTCAATCCTCTCTCTCTCTGTGACCAGCATTCCGAATTCCCTTATTCCATCCTCTCTCTCTGTCAGCTGAATTCCGAATTCCCTTATTCCATCCTCTTTCTCTGTCAGCTGAATCCCGAATTCCTTTATTCAATCCTCTCTTTCTGTGATCTGCGTTCCGAATTCCTTTATTCCATCCTCTTTCTGTCTGATCTGCATTCAGAATTCCTTTATTCTATCCTCTCTCACTAACCTGCATTCCGAATTCCTTTTCTTCCATCCTCTCTCTGTCTTATCTGCATTCCGAATTCCCTTATTCCATCCTCTCTCTCTGGGAACTGCATTCCAAATTCTTTATTCAATCCCTTCTCCTTCTGTGATCTGCATTCCGAATTCCTTTATTCCATCCTCTTCTGTCTGACCTGCATTGCGAATTCTTTATTCAATCCTCTCTCTCTCTGTGACCAGCATTCCGAATTCCTTTATTCCATCCTCTCCTGTCTCACCTGCATTCCGAATTCTTTATTCAATCCTCTCTCTCTCTGTGGCCAGCATTCCGAATTCCTTTATTCCATCCTCTCTCTCTCTCTCTGACCTGCATTCCGAATTCCTTTATTCCATCCTCTCCTGTCTCACCTGCATTCCGAATTCTTTATTCAATCCTCTCTCTCTCTGTGACCAGCCTTCCGAATTCCTTTATTCCATCCTCTCTCTCTCTGACCTGCATTCCGAATTCCTTTATTCCATCCTCTCTCTCTCTGTGACCTGCATTCCGAATTCCCTTATTCCATCCTCTCTCTCTGTGACCTGCATTCCGAATTCCCTTATTCCAACCTCTCTCTCTCTGACCTGCATTCCGAATTCCTTTTTCCAATCTCTCCTGTCTGACCTGCATTCTGAATTCCTGAATTCCATCCTCTCTCTCAGTGACCTGCATTCTGAATTCCTTTATTCCATCCTCTTTCTCTGTAACCTGCATTACGAATTAATTTATTCAATCCTCTCTCTCTCTGTGACCAGCATTCCGAATTCCCTTATTCCATCCTCTCTCTCTGTCAGCTGAATTCCGAATTCCCTTATTCCATCCTCTTTCTCTGTCAGCTGAATCCCGAATTCCTTTATTCAATCCTCTCTTTCTGTGATCTGCGTTCCGAATTCCTTTATTCCATCCTCTTTCTGTCTGATCTGCATTCAGAATTCCTTTATTCTATCCTCTCTCACTAACCTGCATTCCGAATTCCTTTTCTTCCATCCTCTCTCTGTCTTATCTGCATTCCGAATTCCCTTATTCCATCCTCTCTCTCTGGGAACTGCATTCCAAATTCTTTATTCAATCCCTTCTCCTTCTGTGATCTGCATTCCGAATTCCTTTATTCCATCCTCTTCTGTCTGACCTGCATTGCGAATTCTTTATTCAATCCTCTCTCTCTCTGTGACCAGCATTCCGAATTCCTTTATTCCATCCTCTCCTGTCTCACCTGCATTCCGAATTCTTTATTCAATCCTCTCTCTCTCTGTGGCCAGCATTCCGAATTCCTTTATTCCATCCTCTCTCTCTCTCTGACCTGCATTCCGAATTCCTTTATTCCATCCTCTCCTGTCTCACCTGCATTCCGAATTCTTTATTCAATCCTCTCTCTCTCTGTGACCAGCCTTCCGAATTCCTTTATTCCATCCTCTCTCTCTCTGACCTGCATTCCGAATTCCTTTATTCCATCCTCTCTCTCTCTGTGACCTGCATTCCGAATTCCCTTATTCCATCCTCTCTCTCTGTGAACTGCATTCCGAATTCCCTTATTCCAACCTCTCTCTCTCTGACCTGCATTCCGAATTCCTTTTTCCAATCTCTCCTGTCTGACCTGCATTCTGAATTCCTGAATTCCATCCTCTCTCTCAGTGACCTGCATTCTGAATTCCTTTATTCCATCCTCTTTCTCTGTAACCTGCATTACGAATTAATTTATTCAATCCTCTCTCTCTCTGTGACCAGCATTCCGAATTCCCTTATTCCATCCTCTCTCTCTGTCAGCAGAATTCCGAATTCCCTTATTCCATCCTCTTTCTCTGTCAGCTGAATCCCGAATTCCTTTATTCAATCCTCTCTTTCTGTGATCTGCGTTCCGAATTCCTTTATTCCATCCTCTTTCTGTCTGATCTGCATTCAGAATTCCTTTATTCTATCCTCTCTCACTAACCTGCATTCCGAATTCCTTTTCTTCCATCCTCTCTCTGTCTTATCTGCATTCCGAATTCCCTTATTCCATCCTCTCTCTCTGGGAACTGCATTCCAAATTCTTTATTCAATCCCTTCTCCTTCTGTGATCTGCATTCCGAATTCCTTTATTCCATCCTCTTCTGTCTGACCTGCATTGCGAATTCTTTATTCAATCCTCTCTCTCTCTGTGACCAGCATTCCGAATTCCTTTATTCCATCCTCTCCTGTCTCACCTGCATTGCGAATTCTTTATTCAATCCTCTCTCTCTCTGTGGCCAGCATTCCGAATTCCTTTATTCCATCCTCTCCTGTCTCACCTGCATTCCGAATTCTTTATTCAATCCTCTCTCTCTCTGTGACCAGCATTCCGAATTCCTTTATTCCATCCTCTCCTGTCTCACCTGCATTCCGAATTCTTTATTCAATCCCCTCTCCTTCTGTGAACTGCATTCTGAATTCCTTTATTCCATCCTCTCTCTCTGTGATCTGCATTCAGAATTCCTTTATTCCATCCTCTCTCTGTGACCTGTTTTCCGAATTCCTTTATTCCATCCTCTCTCTCTGACCTGCATTCCAAATTCCTTTATTCCATCCTCTCTCTCAGTGAACTGCATTCCGAATTCCTTTATTCCATCCTCTCTCACTAACCTGCATTCCGAATTCCTTTATTCCATCCTCTCTCTCTGTCAGCTGAATTCCGAATTCCTTCATTCCATCCTCTCTCTCAGTGAACTGCATTCAGAATTCCATTATTCCTTCCTCTCTCTCTTTCTGACCTGCATTCCGAATTCCTTTATTCCATCCTCTCTCTCTGTGACCTGCATTCCGAATTCCCTTATTCCATCCTCTCTCTCTCTGACCTGCATTCTGAATTCTTTATTCAATCCCTTCTACCTCTGTGACCTGCATTCTGAATTCCTTTATTCCATCCTCTCCTGTCTCACCTGCATTCCGATTTCCTTCATTCCATCCTCTCTCAGTGATCTGCATTCCGAATTCCCTTATTCAATCCCCTCTCTCTGTGACCTGCATTCCGAATTCCTTTATTCCATCCTCTCCTGTCTGACCGGCATTCCGAATTCCTTTATTCCATCCTCTCTCTCAGTGAGCTGCATTCCGAATTCCTTTATTCCATCCTCTCCTACTCTCTGACCTGCAATCCGAATTCCTTTTTCCAATCTCTCCTGTCTGACCTGCATTCTGAATTCCTGAATTCCATCCTCTCTCTCTGTGACCTGCATTCTGAATTCCTTTATTCCATCCTCTTTCTCTGTAACCTGCATTACAAATTAATTTATTCACTCCTCTCTCTCTCTGTGACCAGCATTCCGAATTCCCTTATTCCATCCTCTCTCTCTGTCAGCTGAATTCCGAATTCCCTTATTCCATCCTCTCTCTCTGTCAGCTGAATTCTGAATTCCTTTATTCAATCCTCTTTCTGTCTGATCTGCATTCAGAATTCCTTTATTCTATCCTCTCTCACTAACCTGCATTCCGAATTCCTTTTCTTCCATCCTCTCTCTGTCTTATCTGCATTCCGAATTCCCTTATTCCATCCTCTCTCTCTCTGTGACATGCATTCCAAATTCTTTATTCAATCCCTTCTCCTTCTGTGATCTGCATTCCGAATTCCTTTATTCTATCCTCTTCTGTCTGACCTGCATTGCGAATTCTTTATTCAATCTTCTCTCTCTCTGTGACCAGCATTCCTAATTCCTTCATTCCATCCTCTCTCTCTCTGACCTGCATTTCGAATTCCTTTATTCCATCCTCTCCTGTCTCACCTGCATTCCGAATTCTTTATTCAATCCTCTCTCTCTCTGTGACCAGCATTCCGAATTCCCTCATTCCATCCCCTCTCTGTCAGCTGAATTCCGAATTCCTTTATTCAATCCTCTCTCTCTCTGTGACCAGCATTCCGAATTCCCTTATTCCATCCCCTCTCTGTCAGCTGAATTCCGAATTCCTTTATTCCATCCTCTCTCTCTGTGAACTGCATTCCGAATTCCTTTATTCCTTCCTCTCACTCTTTCTGTCCTGCATTCCGAATTCCTTTATTCCATCCTCTCTCTGTCTTATCTGCATTATGAATTCCTTTATTCAATCCCCTCTCCTTCTGTGAACTGCATTCCGAATTCCTTTCTTCCATCCTCTCTCTGTCTTATCTGCATTCTGAATTCCTTTATTCAATCCCCTCTCCTTCTGTGAACTGCATTCCGAATTCCTTTATTCCATCCTCTCTCTCTGACCTGCATTCCAAATTCCTTTATTCCATCCTCTCTCTCAGTGAACTGCATTCCGAATTCCTTTATTCCATCCTCTCTCTCTCTGACCTGCATTCCAAATTCCTTTATTCCATCCTCTCTCTCAGTGAACTGCATTCCGAATTCCTTTATTCCATCCTCTCTCTCTGTCAGCTGAATTCCGAATTCCTTTATTCCATCCTCTCCTGTCTCACCTGCATTCCGAATTCTTTATTCAATCCTCTCTCTCTCTGTGACCAGCCTTCCGAATTCCTTTATTCCATCCTCTCTCTCTCTGACCTGCATTCCGAATTCCTTTATTCCATCCTCTCTCTCTCTGTGACCTGCATTCCGAATTCCCTTATTCCATCCTCTCTCTCTGTGAACTGCATTCCGAATTCCCTTATTCCAACCTCTCTCTCTCTGACCTGCATTCCGAATTCCTTTTTCCAATCTCTCCTGTCTGACCTGCATTCTGAATTCCTGAATTCCATCCTCTCTCTCAGTGACCTGCATTCTGAATTCCTTTATTCCATCCTCTTTCTCTGTAACCTGCATTACGAATTAATTTATTCAATCCTCTCTCTCTCTGTGACCAGCATTCCGAATTCCCTTATTCCATCCTCTCTCTCTGTCAGCAGAATTCCGAATTCCCTTATTCCATCCTCTTTCTCTGTCAGCTGAATCCCGAATTCCTTTATTCAATCCTCTCTTTCTGTGATCTGCGTTCCGAATTCCTTTATTCCATCCTCTTTCTGTCTGATCTGCATTCAGAATTCCTTTATTCTATCCTCTCTCACTAACCTGCATTCCGAATTCCTTTTCTTCCATCCTCTCTCTGTCTTATCTGCATTCCGAATTCCCTTATTCCATCCTCTCTCTCTGGGAACTGCATTCCAAATTCTTTATTCAATCCCTTCTCCTTCTGTGATCTGCATTCCGAATTCCTTTATTCCATCCTCTTCTGTCTGACCTGCATTGCGAATTCTTTATTCAATCCTCTCTCTCTCTGTGACCAGCATTCCGAATTCCTTTATTCCATCCTCTCCTGTCTCACCTGCATTGCGAATTCTTTATTCAATCCTCTCTCTCTCTGTGGCCAGCATTCCGAATTCCTTTATTCCATCCTCTCCTGTCTCACCTGCATTCCGAATTCTTTATTCAATCCTCTCTCTCTCTGTGACCAGCATTCCGAATTCCTTTATTCCATCCTCTCCTGTCTCACCTGCATTCCGAATTCTTTATTCAATCCCCTCTCCTTCTGTGAACTGCATTCTGAATTCCTTTATTCCATCCTCTCTCTCTGTGATCTGCATTCAGAATTCCTTTATTCCATCCTCTCTCTGTGACCTGTTTTCCGAATTCCTTTATTCCATCCTCTCTCTCTGACCTGCATTCCAAATTCCTTTATTCCATCCTCTCTCTCAGTGAACTGCATTCCGAATTCCTTTATTCCATCCTCTCTCACTAACCTGCATTCCGAATTCCTTTATTCCATCCTCTCTCTCTGTCAGCTGAATTCCGAATTCCTTCATTCCATCCTCTCTCTCAGTGAACTGCATTCAGAATTCCATTATTCCTTCCTCTCTCTCTTTCTGACCTGCATTCCGAATTCCTTTATTCCATCCTCTCTCTCTGTGACCTGCATTCCGAATTCCCTTATTCCATCCTCTCTCTCTCTGACCTGCATTCTGAATTCTTTATTCAATCCCTTCTACCTCTGTGACCTGCATTCTGAATTCCTTTATTCCATCCTCTCCTGTCTCACCTGCATTCCGATTTCCTTCATTCCATCCTCTCTCAGTGATCTGCATTCCGAATTCCCTTATTCAATCCCCTCTCTCTGTGACCTGCATTCCGAATTCCTTTATTCCATCCTCTCCTGTCTGACCGGCATTCCGAATTCCTTTATTCCATCCTCTCTCTCAGTGAGCTGCATTCCGAATTCCTTTATTCCATCCTCTCCTACTCTCTGACCTGCAATCCGAATTCCTTTTTCCAATCTCTCCTGTCTGACCTGCATTCTGAATTCCTGAATTCCATCCTCTCTCTCTGTGACCTGCATTCTGAATTCCTTTATTCCATCCTCTTTCTCTGTAACCTGCATTACAAATTAATTTATTCACTCCTCTCTCTCTCTGTGACCAGCATTCCGAATTCCCTTATTCCATCCTCTCTCTCTGTCAGCTGAATTCCGAATTCCCTTATTCCATCCTCTCTCTCTGTCAGCTGAATTCTGAATTCCTTTATTCAATCCTCTTTCTGTCTGATCTGCATTCAGAATTCCTTTATTCTATCCTCTCTCACTAACCTGCATTCCGAATTCCTTTTCTTCCATCCTCTCTCTGTCTTATCTGCATTCCGAATTCCCTTATTCCATCCTCTCTCTCTCTGTGACATGCATTCCAAATTCTTTATTCAATCCCTTCTCCTTCTGTGATCTGCATTCCGAATTCCTTTATTCTATCCTCTTCTGTCTGACCTGCATTGCGAATTCTTTATTCAATCTTCTCTCTCTCTGTGACCAGCATTCCTAATTCCTTCATTCCATCCTCTCTCTCTCTGACCTGCATTTCGAATTCCTTTATTCCATCCTCTCCTGTCTCACCTGCATTCCGAATTCTTTATTCAATCCTCTCTCTCTCTGTGACCAGCATTCCGAATTCCCTCATTCCATCCCCTCTCTGTCAGCTGAATTCCGAATTCCTTTATTCAATCCTCTCTCTCTCTGTGACCAGCATTCCGAATTCCCTTATTCCATCCCCTCTCTGTCAGCTGAATTCCGAATTCCTTTATTCCATCCTCTCTCTCTGTGAACTGCATTCCGAATTCCTTTATTCCTTCCTCTCACTCTTTCTGTCCTGCATTCCGAATTCCTTTATTCCATCCTCTCTCTGTCTTATCTGCATTATGAATTCCTTTATTCAATCCCCTCTCCTTCTGTGAACTGCATTCCGAATTCCTTTCTTCCATCCTCTCTCTGTCTTATCTGCATTCTGAATTCCTTTATTCAATCCCCTCTCCTTCTGTGAACTGCATTCCGAATTCCTTTATTCCATCCTCTCTCTCTGACCTGCATTCCAAATTCCTTTATTCCATCCTCTCTCTCAGTGAACTGCATTCCGAATTCCTTTATTCCATCCTCTCTCTCTCTGACCTGCATTCCAAATTCCTTTATTCCATCCTCTCTCTCAGTGAACTGCATTCCGAATTCCTTTATTCCATCCTCTCTCTCTGTCAGCTGAATTCCGAATTCCTTTATTCCATCCTCTCTCTCAGTGAACTGCATTCAGAATTCCTTTATTCCATCCTCTCTCTCTTTCTGACCTGCATTCCGAATTCCTTTATTCCATCCTCTCTCTCTGTGACCTGAATTCCGAATTCCTTTATTCCATCCTCTCTCTCTGTGACCTGAATTCCGAATTCCTTTATTCAATCCTCTCTCTCTCTGTGACCAGCATTCCGAATTCCCTTATTCCATCCCCTCTCTCTGTCAGCTGAATTCCGAATTCCTTTATTCCATCCTCTCCTGTCTCACCTGCATTCCGAATTCCTATATTCCTTCCACTCACTCTTTCTGTCCTGCATTCCGAATTCCTTTATTCCATCCTCTCCTGTCTCACCTGCATTCCGAATTCCTTTATTCCATCCTCTCTCTCTGTGACCTGAATTCCGAATTCCTTTATTCCATCCCCTCTCTCTGTCAGCTGAATTCCGAATTCCTTTATTCCATCCTCTCTCTCTGTCAGCTGAATTCCGAATTCCTTTATTCCATCCTCTCTCTCTGTGAACTGCATTCCGAATTCCTTTATTCCTTCCTCTCACTCTTTCTGTCCTGCATTCCGAATTCCTTTATTCCATCCTCTCTCTCTCTGACCTGCATTCCGAATTCCTTTATTCCATCCTCTCCTGTCTGACCTGCATTCCGAATTCCTTTATTCCATCCTCTCTCTCTGTGACCTGCATTCCGAATTCCTTTATTCCTTCCTCTCACTCTTTCTGTCCTGCATTCCGAATACCTTTATTCCATCCTCTCTCTGTCTTATCTGCATTCCGAATTCCTTTATTCCATCCTCTCTCTCTGTGACCAGCATTCCGAATTCCTTTATTCCATCCTCTCTCTCCCTCTGACCTGCATTCCGAATTCCTTTATTCCATCCTCTCCTGTCTCACCTGCATTCTGAATTCTTTATTCAATCCTCTCTCTCTCTGTGACCAGCATTCCGAATTCCCTTATTCCATCCCCTCTCTCTGTCAGCTGAATTCCGAATTCCTTTATTCCATCCTCTCTCTCTGTGAACTGCATTCCGAATTCCTTTATTCCATCCTCTCTCTCTGTGACCTGCATTCCGAATTCCTTTATTCCTTCCTCTCACTCTTTCTGTCCTGCATTCCGAATACCTTTATTCCATCCTCTCTCTGTCTTATCTGCATTCCGAATTCCTTTATTCCATCCTCTCTCTCTGTGACCAGCATTCCGAATTCCTTTATTCCATCCTCTCTCTCCCTCTGACCTGCATTCCGAATTCCTTTATTCCATCCTCTCCTGTCTCACCTGCATTCTGAATTCTTTATTCAATCCTCTCTCTCTCTGTGACCAGCATTCCGAATTCCCTTATTCCATCCCCTCTCTCTGTCAGCTGAATTCCGAATTCCTTTATTCCATCCTCTCTCTCTGTGAACTGCATTCCGAATTCCTTTATTCCATCCTCTCTCTCTGTGACCTGCATTCCGAATTCCTTTATTCCTTCCTCTCACTCTTTCTGTCCTGCATTCCGAATACCTTTATTCCATCCTCTCTCTGTCTTATCTGCATTCCGAATTCCTTTATTCCATCCTCTCTCTCTGTGACCAGCATTCCGAATTCCTTTATTCCATCCTCTCTCTCTGTGAACTGCATTCCGAATTCCTTTATTCCATCCTCTCTGACTAACCTGCATTCCGAATTCCTTTATTCCATCCTCTCTCTCAGTGAACTGCATTCAGAATTCCTTTATTCCTTCCTCTCTCTCTCTTTCTGACCTGCATTCCGAATTCCTTTATTCCATCCTCTCTCTCTGTGACCTGAATTCCGAATTCCTTTATTCCATTCTCTCTCTCTGTGACCTGAATTCCGAATTCCTTTATTCCATCCTCTCCTCCTCTCTGACCGGCATTCCGAATTCTTTATTGAATCACTTCTCCCTCTGTGATCTGCATTCCAAATTCCTTTATTCCATCCTCTCCTGTCTGACCGGCATTCCGAATTCAATTCCCTTATTCCATCCTCTCTCTCTGTGACCTGCATTTCGAATTCCTTTTTCCAATCTCTCCTGTCTGACCTGCATTCTGAATTCCTGAATTCCATCCTCTCTCTCTATGGCCTGCATTCTGAATTCCTTTATTCCATCCTCACTCTGTGATCTGCATTCCGAATTCCTTTATTAAATCACTTCTCCCTCTCTGATCTGCATTCTGAATTCCTTTATCCCATCCTCTCTCCCTGTGACCTGCATTGTGAATTACTTTATTCCATCCTCTCTCTCAGTGAACTGCATTCCGAATTCCTTTATTCCTTCCTCTCCTCCTCTCTGACCTGCATTCCGAATTCCTTTATTCCATCCTATACTGTCTGACCTGCATTCCGATTTCCTTCATTCAATCCTTTCTCTCAGTGATCTGCAATCTGAATTCCTTTATTCCTTCCTCTCTCTCTTTCTGACCTGCATTCCGAATTCCTTTTTTCCATCCTCTCCTGTCTGACCGGCATTCCGAATTCCTTTATTCCATCCTCTCTCTCAGTGAGCTGCATTCCGAATTCCTTTATTCCATCCTCTCCTACTCTCTGACCTGCAATCCGAATTCCTTTTTCCAATCTCTCCTGTCTGACCTGCATTCTGAATTCCTGAATTCCATCCTCTCTCTCTGTGACCTGCATTCTGAATTCCTTTATTCCATCCTCTTTCTCTGTAACCTGCATTACGAATTAATTTATTCAATCCTCTCTCTCTCTGTGACCAGCATTCCGAATTCCCTTATTCCATCCTCTCTCTCTGTCTGCTGAATTCCGAATTCCTTTATTCCTTCCTCTTTCTGTCTGATCTGCATTCCAAATTCCTTTATTTCATCCTCTCTCTCTGTGACCTGAATTCCGACTTTCTTTTTCCAACCTCTCCTGTCGGACCTGCATTCCGAATTCCTTTATTCTATCCTCTCTCTCTCTCTGTGACCAGCATTCCGAATTCTTTATTCAATCCCTTCACCCTCTGTGACCAGCATTCCGAATTCCTTTATTCCATCCTCTCCTACTCTGTGACCTGCATTCCGAATTCCTTTATTTCATCCTCTCTCTCTGTGACCTGAATTCCGACTTTCTTTTTCCAACCTCTCCTGTCGGACCTGCATTCCGAATTCCTATATTGCTTCCTCTTTCTCTCTGATCTGCATTCCGAATTCCTTTATTCCATCCTCTCTCTCTGTGATCTGCATTCCGAATTCCTTTATTCCTTCCTCTCCTACTCTGTGACCTGCATTCTGAATTCCTTTATTCCATCCTCTCTCTCTGTGAACTGCATTCCAAATTCCTTTATTCCTTCCTCTCCTACTCTGTGACCTGCATTCTGAATTCCTTTTTCCAACCTCTCCTGTCGGACCTGCATTCCGAATTCCTTTATTCCATCCTCTCTCTCTCTCTGACCTGCATTCTGAATTCTTTATTCAATCCCCTCTCCTTCTGAGATCTGCATTCCGAATCCCTTTCTACCATCCTCTCCTGTCTGACCTGCAATGTTAATTCCTTTATTCCATTCTCTCTCTCTGACCAGCATTCCGAATTCTTTGTTCAATCCTCGCTCTCTGTGACCTGAATTCCGAATTCCTTTCTCCAACCTCTCCTGAATAACCTATATTCCGAATACCTTTATTCCATCCTCACTCTCTTTCATCTGCTTTCCAAATTCCTTTATTCCATCCTCTCCTCCTCTCTGACCTGCATTCCGAATTCTTTATTGAATCACTTCTCCTTCTGTGATCTGCATTCCGAATTCCTTTGTTCAATCCCCTCACTCTGACCTGCATTCCGAATTCCTTTATTCAATCCTCTCTCTCTCTGTGACCAGCATTCCGAATTCCCTTATTCCATCCCCTCTCTCTGTCAGCTGAATTCCGAATTCCTTTATTCCATCCTCTCTCTCTGTGAACTGCATTCCGAATTCCTTTATTCCTTCCTCTCACTCTTTCTGTCCTGCATTCCGAATTCCTTTATTCCATCCTCTCTCTCTGTCAGCTGAATTCCGAATTCCTTTATTCCATCCTCTCTCTCAGTGAACTACATTCAGAATTCCTTTATTCCTTCCTCTCTCTCTTTCTGACCTGCATTCTGAATTCCTTTATTCCATCCTCTCTCTCTGTGACCTGAATTCCGAATTCCTTTATTCCATCCTCTCTCTCTGTGACCTGAATTCCGAATTCTTTTATTCCATCCTCTCCTCCTCTCTGACCTGCATTCCGAATTCTTTATTGAATCACTTCTCCCTCTGTGATCTGCATTCCAAATTCCTTTATTCCATCCTCTCCTCCTCTCTGACCTGCATTCCGAATTCTTTATTGAATCACTTCTCCCTCTGTGATCTGCATTCCAAATTCCTTTATTCCATCCTCTCCTGTCTGACCGGCATTCCGAATTCCTTTATTCAATACTCTCTGTCTCTGTGATCTGCATTCCGAATTCCTTTATTAAATCACTTCACCCTCTCTGATCTGCATTCTGAATTCCTTTATCCCACCCTCTCTCTCTGTGACCTGCATTCTGAATTCCCTTATTCCATCCTCTCTATCTCTGACCTGCATTCCGAATTTGTTTTTTCATTCCTCTCTCTGTCTTATCTGCATTCCGAATTCCCTTATTCCATCCTCTCTCTCTGTGACCTGCATTCCGAATTCCCTTATTCCATCCTCTCTCTCTCTGACCTGCATTCCGAATTCTTTATTCAATCCCTTCTCCCTCTGTGATCTGCATTCTGAATTCCTTTATTCCTTCCTCTCCTGTCTGACCTGCATTCCGAATTCATTTATTCCATACTCTCTCTCTGTGAACTGCATTCCGAATTCCTTTATTCCATCCTCTCCACCTCTCTGATCTGCATTCCGTATTCCTTTATTCCATCCTCTCCTACTCTCTGACCTGCAATCCGAATTCCTTTTTCCATCCTCTCTCAGTCTGACCTGCATTCCGAATTCCCTTATTCCATCCTTTCTCTCTGTGACCTGCATTCCGAATTCTTTATTCAATCCTCTCCACCTCTCTGATCTGCATTCCGAATTCACTTATTCAATCCCCTCTCTCTGTGATCTGCATTCCGAATTCCTTTATTCTATCCTCTCTCACTAACCTGCATTCCGAATTCCTTTTCTTCCATCCTCTCTCTCTCTGTCTTATCTGCATTCCGAATTCCTTTATTCCATCCTCTTTCTGTCTGATCTGCATTCAGAATTCCTTTATTCTATTCTCTCTCACTAACCTGCATTCCGAATTCCTTTTCTTCCATCCTCTCTCTGTCTTATCTGCATTCCGAATTCCCTTATTCCATCCTTTCTCTCTGTGACCTGCATTCCGAATTCTTTACACAATCCTCTCCACCTCTCTGATCTGCATTCCGAATTCACTTATTCAATCCCCTCTCTCTGTGATCTGCATTCAGAATTCCTTTATTCTATCCTCTCTCACTAACCTGCATTCCGAATTCCTTTTCTTCCATCCTCTCTCTCTCTGTCTTATCTGCATTCCAAATTCCTTTATTCCATCCTCTTTCTGTCTGATCTGCATTCAGAATTCCTTTATTCTATTCTCTCTCACTAACCTGCATTCCGAATTCCTTTTCTTCCATCCTCTCTCTGTCTTATCTGCATTCCAAATTCTTTATTCAATCCCTTCTCCTTCTGTGATCTGCATTCCGAATTCCTTTATTCCATCCTCTTCTGTCTGACCTGCATTGCGAATTCTTTATTCAATCCTCTCTCTCTCTGTGACCAGCATTCCGAATTCCTTTATGCCATCCTCTCCTGTCTCACCTGCATTGCGAATTCCTTTATTCCATCCTCTCCTACTCTCTGACCTGCAATCCGAGTTCCTTTTTCCATCCTCTCTCAGTCTGACCTGCATTCCGAATTCCCTTATTCCATCCTTTCTCTCTGTGAACTGCATTCTGAATTCCTTTATTCCATCCTCTCCACCTCTCTGATCTGCATTCCGTATTCCTTTATTCCATCCTCTCCTACTCTCTGACTTGCAATCCGAATTTCGTTTTCCATCCTCTCTCAGTCTGACCTGCATTCCGAATTCCCTTATTCCATCCTTTCTCTCTGTGACCTGCATTCCTAATTCTTTATTCAATCCTCTCCACCTCTCTGATCTGCATTCCGAATTCTTTATTCAATCCCCTCTCTCTGTGATCTGCATTCCGAATTCCTTTATTCTATCCTCTCCCACTAACCTGCATTCCGAATTCCTTTTCTTCCATCCTCTCTCTCTCTGTCTTACCTGCATTCCGAATTCCTTTATTCCATCCTCTTTCTGTCTGATCTGCATTCAGAATTCCTTTATTCTATCCTCTCTCACTAACCTGCATTCCGAATTCCTTTTCTTCCATCCTCTCTCTGTCTTATCTGCATTCCGAATTCCCTTATTCCATCCTCTCTCTCTCTGTGACCTGCATTCCAAATTCTTTATTCAATCCTCTCTCTCTCTGTGACCAGCATTCCGAATTCCTTTATTCCATCCTCTCCTGTCTCACCTGCATTCCGAATTCTTTATTCAATCCTCTCTCTCTCTGTGGCCTGCATTCCGAATTCCTTTATTCCATCCTCTCTCTCTCTCTGATCTGCATTCCGAATTCCTTTATTCCATCCTCTCCTGTCTCACCTGCATTCCGAATTCTTTATTCAATCCTCTCTCTCTCTGTGACCAGCCTTCCGAATTACTTTATTCCATCCTCTCTCTCTCTGACCTGCATTCCGAATTCCTTTATTCCATCCTCTCCTGTCTCACCTGCATTCCGAATTCTTTATTCAATCCTCTCTCTCTCTGTGACCAGCATTCCGAATTCCCTTATTCCATCCCCTCTCTCTGTCAGCTGAATTCCGAATTCCTTTATTCCTTCCTCTCACTCTTTCTGTCCTGCATTCCGAATTCCTTTATTCCATCCTCTCTCTGTCTTATCTGCATTCTGAATTCCTTTATTCAATCCCCTCTCCTTCTGTGAACTGCAATCCGAATTCCTTTATTCCATCCTCTCTCTCTGACCTGCATTCCAAATTCCTTTATTCCATCCTCTCTCTCAGTGAACTGCATTCCGAATTCCTTTATTCCATCCTCTCTCACTAACCTGCATTCCGAATTCCTTTATTCCATCCTCTCTCTCAGTGAACTGCATTCAGAATTCCTTTATTCCTTCCTCTCTCTCTTTCTGACCTGCATTCCGAATTCCTTTATTCCATCCTCTCTCTCTGTGACCTGCATTCCGAATTCCCTTATTCCATCCTCTCTCTCTCTGACCTGCATTCTGAATTCTTTATTCAATCCCTTCTCCCTCTGTGACCTGCATTCCGAATTCCTTTATTCCATCCTCTCCTGTCTCACCTGCATTCCGATTTCCTTCATTCCATCCTCTCTCAGTGATCTGCATTCCGAATTCCCTTATTCAATCCCCTCTCTCTGTGACCTGCATTCCGAATTCCTTTATTCCATCCTCTCCTGTCTGACCGGCATTCCGAATTCCTTTATTCCATCCTCTCTCTCAGTGAGCTGCATTCCGAATTCCTTTATTCCATCCTCTCCTACTCTCTGACCTGCAATCCGAATTCCTTTTTCCAATCTCTCCTGTCTGACCTGCATTCTGAATTCCTGAATTCCATCCTCTCTCTCTGTGACCTGCATTCTGAATTCCTTTATTCCATCCTCTTTCTCTGTAACCTGCATTACGAATTCCCTTATTCCATCCTCTCTCTCTGTCAGCTGAATTCCGAACTCCCTTATTCCATCCTCTCTCTCTGTCAGCTGAATTCGGAATTCCTTTATTCAATCCTCTCTCTCTGTGATCTGCATTCCGAATTCCTTTATTCCATCCTCTTTCTGTCTGATCTGCATTCAGAATTCCCTTATTCCATCCTCTCTCTCTCTGTGACATGCATTCCAAATTCTTTATTCAATTCCTTCTCCTTCTGTGATCTGCATTCCGAATTCCTTTATTCCATCCTCTTCTGTCTGACCTGCATTACGAATTCTTTATTCAATCTTCTCTCTCTCTGTGACCAGCATTCCGAATTCCTTCATTCCATCGTCTCTCTCTCTGACCTGCATTCCGAATTCCTTTATTCCATCCTCTCCTGTCTCACCTGCATTCCGAATTCTTTATTCAATCCTCTCTCTCTCTGTGACCAGCACTGCGAATTCTTTATTCAATCCTCTCTCTCTCTGTGACCAGCATTCCGAATTCCTTTATTCCATCCTCTCCTGTCTCACCTGCATTCCGAATTCTTTATTCAATCTTCTCTCTCTCTGTGACCAGCATTCCGAATTCCTTCATTCCATCCTCTCTCTCTCTGACCTGCATTCCGAATTCCTTTATTCCATCCTCTCTCAGTGACCTGTTTTCCGAATTCCTTTATTCCATCCTCTCCTGTCTCACCTGCATTCCGAATTCTTTATTCAATCCTCTCTCTCTCTGTGACCAGCATTCCGAATTCCCTTATTCCATCCCCTCTCTCTGTCAGCTGAATTCCGAATTCCTTTATTCCATCCTCTCTCTCTGTGACCTGCATTCCGAATTCCTTTATTCCTTCCTCTCACTCTTTCTGTCCTGCATTCCGAATTCCTTTATTCCATCCTCTCTCTGTCTTATCTGCAATATGAATTCCTTTATTCAATCCCCTCTCCTTCTGTGAACTGCATTCCGAATTCCTTTATTCCATCCTCTCTCTCTGTGATCTGCATTCAGAATTCCTTTATTCCATCCTCTCTCTGTGACCTGTTTTCCTAATTCCTTTATTCCATCCTCTCTCTCTGTGATCTGCATTCAGAATTCCTTTATTCCATCCTCTCTCTGTGACCTGTTTTCCTAATTCCTTTATTCCATCCTCTCTCTCAGTGTACTGCATTCCGAATTCCTTTATTCCATCCTCTCTCTCTGTGACCTGAATTCCAAATTCCTTTATTCCATCCTCTCTCTCTGACCTGCATTCCAAATTCCTTTATTCCATCCTCTCTCTCTGTGACCTGAATTCCAAATTCCTTTATTCCATCCTCTCTCTCTGACCTGCATTCTGAATTCCTTTATTCCATCCTCTCTCTCAGTGAACTGCATTCCGAATTCCTTTATTCCATCCTCTCTCACTAACCAGCATTCCGAATTCCTTTATTCCATCCTCTCTCTCTGTCAGCTGAATTCCGAATTCCCTTATTCCATCCTCTCTCTCTCTGACCTGCATTCTGAATTCTTTATTCAATCCCTTCTCCCTCTGTGACCTGCATTCCGAATTCCTTTATTCCATCCTCTCCTGTCTCACCTGCATTCCGATTTCCTTCATTCCATCCTCTCTCAGTGATCTGCATTCCGAATTCCCTTATTCAATCCCCTCTCTCTGTGACCTGCATTCCGAATTCCTTTATTCCATCCTCTCCTGTCTGACCGGCATTCCGAATTCCTTTATTCCATCCTCTCTCTCAGTGAGCTGCATTCCGAATTCCTTTATTCCATCCTCTCCTACTCTCTGACCTGCAATCCGAATTCCTTTTTCCAATCTCTCCTGTCTGACCTGCATTCTGAATTCCTGAATTCCATCCTCTCTCTCTGTGACCTGCATTCTGAATTCCTTTATTCCATCCTCTTTCTCTGTAACCTGCATTACGAATTCCCTTATTCCATCCTCACTCTCTGTCAGCTGAATTCCGAACTCCCTTATTCCATCCTCTCTCTCTGTCAGCTGAATTCGGAATTCTTTTATTCAATCCTCTCTCTCTGTGATCTGCATTCCGAATTCCTTTATTCCATCCTCTTTCTGTCTGATCTGCATTCAGAATTCCTTTATTCTATCCTCTCTCACTAACCTGCATTCCGAATTCCTTTTCTTCCATCCTCTCTCTGTCTTATCTGCATTCCGAATTCCCTTATTCCATCCTCTCTCTCTCTGTGACATGCATTCCAAATTCTTTATTCAATCCCTTCTCCTTCTGTGATCTGCATTCCGAATTCCTTTATTCCATCCTCTTCTGTCTGACCTGCATTACGAATTCTTTATTCAATCTTCTCTCTCTCTGTGACCAGCATTCCGAATTCCTTCATTCCATCGTCTCTCTCTCTGACCTGCATTCCGAATTCCTTTATTCCATCCTCTCCTGTCTCACCTGCATTCCGAATTCTTTATTCAATCCTCTCTCTCTCTGTGACCAGCATTGCGAATTCTTTATTCAATCCTCTCTCTCTCTGTGACCAGCATTCCGAATTCCTTTATTCCATCCTCTCCTGTCTCACCTGCATTCCGAATTCTTTATTCAATCTTCTCTCTCTCTGTGACCAGCATTCCGAATTCCTTCATTCCATCCTCTCTCTCTCTGACCTGCATTCCGAATTCCTTTATTCCATCCTCTCTCAGTGACCTGTTTTCCGAATTCCTTTATTCCATCCTCTCCTGTCTCACCTGCATTCCGAATTCTTTATTCAATCCTCTCTCTCTCTGTGACCAGCATTCCGAATTCCCTTATTCCATCCCCTCTCTCTGTCAGCTGAATTCCGAATTCCTTTATTCCATCCTCTCTCTCTGTGACCTGCATTCCGAATTCCTTTATTCCTTCCTCTCACTCTTTCTGTCCTGCATTCCGAATTCCTTTATTCCATCCTCTCTCTGTCTTATCTGCAATATGAATTCCTTTATTCAATCCCCTCTCCTTCTGTGAACTGCATTCCGAATTCCTTTATTCCATCCTCTCTCTCTGTGATCTGCATTCAGAATTCCTTTATTCCATCCTCTCTCTGTGACCTGTTTTCCTAATTCCTTTATTCCATCCTCTCTCTCTGTGATCTGCATTCAGAATTCCTTTATTCCATCCTCTCTCTGTGACCTGTTTTCCTAATTCCTTTATTCCATCCTCTCTCTCAGTGTACTGCATTCCGAATTCCTTTATTCCATCCTCTCTCTCTGTGACCTGAATTCCAAATTCCTTTATTCCATCCTCTCTCTCTGACCTGCATTCCAAATTCCTTTATTCCATCCTCTCTCTCTGTGACCTGAATTCCAAATTCCTTTATTCCATCCTCTCTCTCTGACCTGCATTCCGAATTCCTTTATTCCATCCTCTCTCTCTGACCTGCATTCCAAATTCCTTTATTCCATCCTCTCTCTCAGTGAACTGCATTCCGAATTCCTTTATTCCAACCTCTCTCACTAACCTGCATTCCGAATTCCTTTATTCCATCCTCTCTCTCTGTCAGCTGAATTCCGAATTCCTTTATTCCATCCTCTCTCTCTGTGATCTGCATTCAGAATTCCTTTATTCCATCCTCTCTCTGTGACCTGTTTTCCGAATTCCTTTATTCCATCCTCTCTCTCTGACCTGCATTCCAAATTCCTTTATTCCATCCTCTCTCTCAGTAAACTGCATTCCGAATTCCTTTATTCCATCCTCTCTCTCTCTGACCTGCATTCCAAATTCCTTTATTCCATCCTCTCTCTCAGTGAACTGCATTCCGAATTCCTTTATTCCATCCACTCTGACTAACCTGCATTCCGAATTCCTTTATTCCATCCTCTCTCTCTGTGACCTGAATTCCGAATTCCTTTATTCCATCCTCTCTCTCTGTGACCTGCATTCCGAATTCCTTTATTCCATCCTCTCCTCCTCTCTGACCGGCATTCCGAATTCTTTATTGAATCACTTCTCCCTCTGTGATCTGCATTCCGAATTCCTTTATTAAATCACTTCTCCCTCTCTGATCTGCATTCTGAATTCCTTTATCCCATCCTCTCTCCCTGTGACCTGCATTGTGAATTACTTTATTCCATCCTCTCTCTCAGTGAACTGCATTCCGAATTCCTTTATTCCTTCCTCTCCTCCTCTCTGACCTGCATTCCGAATTCCTTTATTCCATCCTATACTGTCTGACCTGCATTCCGATTTCCTTCATTCAATCCTTTCTCTCAGTGATCTGCAATCTGAATTCCTTTATTCCTTCCTCTCTCTCTTTCTGACCTGCATTCCGAATTCCTTTTTTCCATCCTCTCTCTCAGTGAGCTGCAATCCGAATTCCTTTTTCCAATCTCTCCTGTCTGACCTGCATTCTGAATTCCTGAATTCCATCCTCTCTCTCTGTGACCTGCATTCTGAATTCCTTTATTCCATCCTCTTTCTCTGTAACCTGCATTACGAATTAATTTATTCAATCCTCTCTCTCTCTGTGACCAGCATTCCGAATTCCCTTATTCCATCCTCTCTCTCTGTCAGCTGAATTCCGAATTCCCTTATTCCATCCTCTCTCTCTGTCAGCTGAATTCGGAATTCCTTTATTCAATCCTCTCTCTCTGTGATCTGCATTCCGAATTCCTTTATTCCATCCTCTTTCTGTCTGATCTGCATTCAGAATTCCTTTATTCTATCCTCTCTCACTAACCTGCATTCCGAATTCCTTTTCTTCCATCCTCTCTCTGTCTTATCTGCATTCCGAATTCCCTTATTCCATCCTCTCTCTCTCTGTGACATGCATTCCAAATTCTTTATTCAATCCCTTCTCCTTCTGTGATCTGCATTCCGAATTCCTTTATTCCATCCTCTTCTGTCTGACCTGCATTGCGAATTCTTTATTCAATCCTCTCTCTCTCTGTGACCAGCATTCCGAATTCCTTTATTCCATCCTCTCCTGTCTCACCTGCATTCCGAATTCTTTATTCAATCCTCTCTCTCTCTGTGACCAGCATTCCGAATTCCCTTATTCCATCCCCTCTCTCTGTCAGCTGAATTCCGAATTCCTTTATTCCTTCCTCTCACTCTTTCTGTCCTGCATTCCGAATTCCTTTATTCCATCCTCTCTCTGTCTTATCTGCATTCTGAATTCCTTTATTCAATCCCCTCTCCTTCTGTGAACTACATTCTGAATTCCTTTATTCCTTCCTCTCCTGTCTGACCTGCATTCTGAATTCATTTATTCCATCCTCTCTCTCTGTGAACTGCATTCCGAATTCCTTTATTCCATCCTCTCCACCTCTCTGATCTGCATTCCGAATTCCTTTATTCCATCCTCTCCTACTCTCTGACCTGCAATCCGAATTCCTTTTTCCATCCTCTCTCAGTCTGACCTGCATTCCGAATTCCCTTATTCCATCCTTTCTCTCTGTGAACTGCATTCTGAATTCCTTTATTCCATCCTCTCCACCTCTCTGATCTGCATTCCGTATTCCTTTATTCCATCCTCTCCTACTCTCTGACCTGCAATCCGAATTCCTTTTTCCATCCTCTCTCAGTCTGACCTGCATTCCGAATTCCCTTATTCCATCCTTTCTCTCTGTGACCTGCATTCCGAATTCCTTTATTCCATCCCCTCTCACTGTGAACTGCATTCCGAATTCTTTATTCTATCCTCTCCACCTCTCTGATCTGCATTCCGAATTCTTTATTCAATCCCCTCTCTCTGTGATCTGCATTCCGAATTCTTTATTCTATCCTCTCTCACTAACCTGCATTCCGAATTCCTTTTCTTCCATCCTCTCTCTGTCTTATCTGCATACCAAATTCCCTTATTTCATCCTCTCTCTCTGTGACCTGAATTCCGACTTTCTTTTTCCAACCTCTCCTGTCGGACCTGCATTCCGAATTCCTTTATTCTATCCTCTCTCTCTCTCTGTGACCTGCATTCCAAATTCTTTATTCAATCCCTTCACCCTCTGTGACCAGCATTCCGAATTCCTTTATTCCTTCCTCTCTCTCTGTGATCTGCATTCCGAATTACTTTATTCCATCCTCTCCTACTCTGTGACCTGCATTCCGAATTCCTTTATTTCATCCTCTATCTCTGTGACCTGAATTCCGACTTTCTTTTTCCAACCTCTCCTGTCGGACCTGCATTCCGAATTCCTATATTGCTTCCTCTTTCTCTCTGATCTGCATTCCGAATTCCTTTATTCCATCCACTCTCTCTGTGATCTGCATTCCGAATTCCTTTATTCCATCCTCTCTCTCTGTGAACTGCATTCCAAATTCCTTTATTCCTTCCTCTCCTACTCTGTGACCTGCATTCTGAATTCCTTTTTCCAACCTCTCCTGTCGGACCTGCATTCCGAATTCCTTTATTCCATCCTCTCTCTCTCTCTGACCTGCATTCTGAATTCTTTATTCAATCCCCTCTCCTTCTGAGATCTGCATTCCGAATTCCTTTCTGCCATCCTCTCCTGTCTGACCTGCAATGTGAATTCCTTTATTCCATTCTCTCTCTCTGACCAGCATTCCGAATTCTTTGTTCAATCCTCGCTCTCTGTGACCTGAATTCCGAATTCCTTTCTCCAACCTCTCCTGAATAACCTATATTCCGAATACCTTTATTCCATCCTCACTCTCTTTCATCTGCTTTCCAAATTCCTTTATTCCATCCTCTCCTCCTCTCTGACCTGCATTCCGAATTCTTTATTGAATCACTTCTCCTTCTGTGATCTGCATTCCGAATTCCTTTGTTCAATCCCCTCACTCTGACCTGCATTCCGAATTCCTTTATTCAATCCTCTCTCTCTCTGTGACCAGCATTCCGAATTCCCTTATTCCATCCCCTCTCTCTGTCAGCTGAATTCCGAATTCCTTTATTCCATCCTCTCTCTCTGTGAACTGCATTCCGAATTCCTTTATTCCTTCCTCTCACTCTTTCTGTCCTGCATTCCGAATTCCTTTATTCCATCCTCTCTCTCTGTCAGCTGAATTCCGAATTCCTTTATTCCATCCTCTCTCTCTGTGACCTGAATTCCGAATTCCTTTATTCCATCCTCTCTCTCTGTGACCTGAATTCCGAATTCCTTTATTCCATCCTCTCTCTCTGTGACCTGAATTCCGAATTCCTTTATTCCATCCTCTCCTCCTCTCTGACCTGCATTCCGAATTCGTTATTGAATCACTTCTCCCTCTGTGATCTGCATTCCAAATTCCTTTATTCCATCCTCTCCTCCTCTCTGACCTGCATTCCGAATTCTTTATTGAATCACTTCTCCCTCTGTGATCTGCATTCCAAATTCCTTTATTCCATCCTCTCCTGTCTGCCCGGCATTCCGAATTCCTTTATTCAATACTCTCTGTCTCTGTGATCTGCATTCCGAATTCCTTTATTAAATCACTTCACCCTCACTGATCTGCATTCTGAATTCCTTTATCCCACCCTCTCTCTCTGTGACCTGCATTCTGAATTCCCTTATTCCATCCTCTCTCTCTCTCTGACCTGCATTCCGAATTTGTTTTTTCATTCCTCTCTCTGTCTTATCTGCATTCCGAATTCCCTTATTCCATCCTCTCTCTCTGTGACCTGCATTCCGAATTCCCTTATTCCATCCTCTCTCTCTCTGACCTGCATTCCGAATTCTTTATTCAATCCCTTCTCCCTCTGTGATCTGCATTCTGAATTCCTTTATTCCTTCCTCTCCTGTCTGACCTGCATTCTGAATTCATTTATTCCATCCTCTCTCTCTGTGAACTGCATTCCGAATTCCTTTATTCCATCCTCTCCACCTCTCTGATCTGCATTCCGAATTCTTTTATTCCATCCTCTCCTACTCTCTGACCTGCAATCCGAATTCCTTTTTCCATCCTCTCTCAGTCTGACCTGCATTCCGAATTCCCTTATTCCATCCTTTCTCTCTGTGAACTGCATTCTGAATTCCTTTATTCCATCCTCTCCACCTCTCTGATCTGCATTCCGTATTCCTTTATTCCATCCTCTCCTACTCTCTGACCTGCAATCCGAATTCCTTTTTCCATCCTCTCTCAGTCTGACCTGCATTCCGAATTCCCTTATTCCATCCTTTCTCTCTGTGACCTGCATTCCGAATTCTTTATTCAATTCTCTCCACCTCTCTGATCTGCATTCCGAATTCTTTATTCAATCCCCTCTCTCTGTGATCTGCATTCCGAATTCTTTATTCTATCCTCTCTCACTAACCTGCATTCCGAATTCCTTTTCTTCCATCCTCTCTCTGTCTTATCTGCATACCAAATTCCCTTATTCCATCCTCTCTCTCTGTGACCTGCATTCCAAATTCTTTATTCAATCCCTTCTCCTTCTGTGATCTGCATTCCGAATTCCTTTATTCCATCCTCTTCTGTCTGACCTGCATTGCGAATTCTTTATTCAATCCTCTCTCTCTCTGTGACCAGCATTCCGAATTCCTTTATTCCATCCTCTCCTGTCTCACCTGCATTGCGAATTCTTTATTCAATCCTCTCTCTCTCTGTGACCAGCATTCCGAATTCCTTTATTCCATCCTCTCTCTGTATTATCTGCATTCCGAATTCCCTTATTCCATCCTCTCTCTCTCTGTGACCTGCATTCCAAATTCATTATTCAATCCCTTCTCCTTCTGTGATCTGCATTCCGAATTCCTTTATTCCATCCTCTTCTGTCTGACCTGCATTGCGAATTCTTTATTCAATCCTCTCTCTCTCTGTGACCAGCATTCCGAATTCCCTTATTCCATCCTTTCTCTCTGTGAACTGCATTCTGAATTCCTTTATTCCATCCTCTCCACCTCTCTGATCTGCATTCCGTATTCCTTTATTACATCCTCTCCTACTCTCTGACCTGCAATCCGAATTCCTTTTTCCATCCTCTCTCAGTCTGACCTGCATTCCGAATTCCCTTATTCCATCCTTTCTCTCTGTGAACTGCATTCTGAATTCCTTTATTCCATCCTCTCCACCTCTCTGATCTGCATTCCGTATTCCTTTATTCCATCCTCTCCTACTCTCTGACCTGCAATCCGAATTCCTTTTTCCATCCTCTCTCAGTCTGACCTGCATTCCGAATTCCCTTATTCCATCCTTTCTCTCTGTGACCTGCATTCCGAATTCTTTATTCAATCCTCTCCACCTCTCTGATCTGCATTCCGAATTCTTTATTCAATCCCCTCTCTCTGTGATCTGCATTCCGAATTCTTTATTCTATCCTCTCTCACTAACCTGCATTCCGAATTCCTTTTCTTCCATCCTCTCTCTGTCTTATCTGCATACCAAATTCCCTTATTCCATCCTCTCTCTCTGTGACCTGCATTCCAAATTCTTTATTCAATCCCTTCTCCTTCTGTGATCTGCATTCCGAATTCCTTTATTCCATCCTCTTCTGTCTGACCTGCATTGCGAATTCTTTATTCAATCCTCTCTCTCTCTGTGACCAGCATTCCGAATTCCTTTATTCCATCCTCTCCTGTCTCACCTGCATTGCGAATTCTTTATTCAATCCTCTCTCTCTCTGTGACCAGCATTCCGAATTCCTTTATTCCATCCTCTCTCTGTATTATCTGCATTCCGAATTCCCTTATTCCATCCTCTCTCTCTCTGTGACCTGCATTCCAAATTCATTATTCAATCCCTTCTCCTTCTGTGATCTGCATTCCGAATTCCTTTATTCCATCCTCTTCTGTCTGACCTGCATTGCGAATTCTTTATTCAATCCTCTCTCTCTCTGTGACCAGCATTCCGAATTCCCTTATTCCATCCTTTCTCTCTGTGAACTGCATTCTGAATTCCTTTATTCCATCCTCTCCACCTCTCTGATCTGCATTCCGTATTCCTTTATTACATCCTCTCCTACTCTCTGACCTGCAATCCGAATTCCTTTTTCCATCCTCTCTCAGTCTGACCTGCATTCCGAATTCCCTTATTCCATCCTTTCTCTCTGTGACCTGCATTCCGAATTCTTTATTCAATCCTCTCCACCTCTCTGATCTGCATTCCGAATTCTTTATTCAATCCCCTCTCTCTGTGATCTGCATTACGAATTCCTTTATTCTATCCTCTCTCACTAACCTGCATTCCGAATTCCTTTTCTTCCATCCTCTCTCTCTGTCTTATCTGCATTCCGAATTCCTTTATTCCATCCTCTCTCTGTCTTATTTGCATTCCGAATTCCCTTATTCCATCCTCTCTCTCTGTGACCTGCATTCCGAATTCCTTTATTCCATCCTCTCCTGTCTCACCTGCATTGCGAATTCTTTATTCAATCCTCTCTCTCTCTGTGACCAGCATTCCGAATTCCTTTATTCCATCCTCTCTCTGTCTTATCTGCATTCCGAATTCCCTTATTCCATCCTCTCTCTCTCTCTGACCTGCATTCCGAATTCCTTTATTCAATCCTCTCTCTCTCTCTCTGACCTGCATTCCGAATTCCTTTATTCCATCCTCTCCTGTCTCACCTGCATTCCGAATTCTTTATTCAATCCTCTCTCTCTCTGTGACCAGCATTCCGAATTCCCTTATTCCATCCCCTCTCTCTGTCAGCTGAATTCCGAATTCCTTTATTCCTTCCTCTCACTCTTTCTGTCCTGCATTCCGAATTCCTTTATTCCATCCTCTCTCTGTCTTATCTGCATTCTGAATTCCTTTATTCAATCCCCTCTCCTTCTGTGACCTGCATTCCGAATTCCTTTATTCCTTCCTCTCCTGTCTGACCTGCATTCTGAATTCATTTATTCCATCCTCTCTCTCTGTGAACTGCATTCCGAATTCCTTTATTCCATCCTCTCCACCTCTCTGATCTGCATTCCGAATTCCTTTATTCCATCCTCTCCTACTCTCTGACCTGCAATCCGAATTCCTTTTTCCATCCTCTCTCAGTCTGACCTGCATTCCGAATTCCCTTATTCCATCCTTTCTCTCTGTGAACTGCATTCTGAATTCCTTTATTCCATCCTCTCCACCTCTCTGATCTGCATTCCGTATTCCTTTATTCCATCCTCTCCTACTCTCTGACCTGCAATCCGAATTCCTTTTTCCATCCTCTCTCAGTCTGACCTGCATTCCGAATTCCCTTATTCCATCCTTTCTCTCTGTGACCTGCATTCCGAATTCTTTATTCAATCCTCTCCACCTCTCTGATCTGCATTCCGAATTCTTTATTCAATCCCCTCTCTCTGTGATCTGCATTCCGAATTCTTTATTCTATCCTCTCTCACTAACCTGCATTCCGAATTCCTTTTCTTCCATCCTCTCTCTGTCTTATCTGCATACCAAATTCCCTTATTTCATCCTCTCTCTCTGTGACCTGAATTCCGACTTTCTTTTTCCAACCTCTCCTGTCGGACCTGCATTCCGAATTCCTTTATTCTATCCTCTCTCTCTCTCTGTGACCTGCATTCCAAATTCTTTATTCAATCCCTTCACCCTCTGTGACCAGCATTCCGAATTCCTTTATTCCTTCCTCTCTCTCTGTGATCTGCATTCCGAATTACTTTATTCCATCCTCTCCTACTCTGTGACCTGCATTCCGAATTCCTTTATTTCATCCTCTATCTCTGTGACCTGAATTCCGACTTTCTTTTTCCAACCTCTCCTGTCGGACCTGCATTCCGAATTCCTATATTGCTTCCTCTTTCTCTCTGATCTGCATTCCGAATTCCTTTATTCCATCCACTCTCTCTGTGATCTGCATTCCGAATTCCTTTATTCCATCCTCTCTCTCTGTGAACTGCATTCCAAATTCCTTTATTCCTTCCTCTCCTACTCTGTGACCTGCATTCTGAATTCCTTTTTCCAACCTCTCCTGTCGGACCTGCATTCCGAATTCCTTTATTCCATCCTCTCTCTCTCTCTGACCTGCATTCTGAATTCTTTATTCAATCCCCTCTCCTTCTGAGATCTGCATTCCGAATTCCTTTCTGCCATCCTCTCCTGTCTGACCTGCAATGTGAATTCCTTTATTCCATTCTCTCTCTCTGACAAGCATTCCGAATTCTTTGTTCAATCCTCGCTCTCTGTGACCTGAATTCCGAATTCCTTTCTCCAACCTCTCCTGAATAACCTATATTCCGAATACCTTTATTCCATCCTCACTCTCTTTCATCTGCTTTCCAAATTCCTTTATTCCATCCTCTCCTCCTCTCTGACCTGCATTCCGAATTCTTTATTGAATCACTTCTCCTTCTGTGATCTGCATTCCGAATTCCTTTGTTCAATCCCCTCACTCTGACCTGCATTCCGAATTCCTTTATTCAATCCTCTCTCTCTCTGTGACCAGCATTCCGAATTCCCTTATTCCATCCCCTCTCTCTGTCAGCTGAATTCCGAATTCCTTTATTCCATCCTCTCTCTCTGTGAACTGCATTCCGAATTCCTTTATTCCTTCCTCTCACTCTTTCTGTCCTGCATTCCGAATTCCTTTATTCCATCCTCTCTCTCTGTCAGCTGAATTCCGAATTCCTTTATTCCATCCTCTCTCTCTGTGACCTGAATTCCGAATTCCTTTATTCCATCCTCTCTCTCTGTGACCTGAATTCCGAATTCCTTTATTCCATCCTCTCTCTCTGTGACCTGAATTCCGAATTCCTTTATTCCATCCTCTCCTCCTCTCTGACCTGCATTCCGAATTCGTTATTGAATCACTTCTCCCTCTGTGATCTGCATTCCAAATTCCTTTATTCCATCCTCTCCTCCTCTCTGACCTGCATTCCGAATTCTTTATTGAATCACTTCTCCCTCTGTGATCTGCATTCCAAATTCCTTTATTCCATCCTCTCCTGTCTGCCCGGCATTCCGAATTCCTTTATTCAATACTCTCTGTCTCTGTGATCTGCATTCCGAATTCCTTTATTAAATCACTTCACCCTCACTGATCTGCATTCTGAATTCCTTTATCCCACCCTCTCTCTCTGTGACCTGCATTCTGAATTCCCTTATTCCATCCTCTCTCTCTCTCTGACCTGCATTCCGAATTTGTTTTTTCATTCCTCTCTCTGTCTTATCTGCATTCCGAATTCCCTTATTCCATCCTCTCTCTCTGTGACCTGCATTCCGAATTCCCTTATTCCATCCTCTCTCTCTCTGACCTGCATTCCGAATTCTTTATTCAATCCCTTCTCCCTCTGTGATCTGCATTCTGAATTCCTTTATTCCTTCCTCTCCTGTCTGACCTGCATTCTGAATTCATTTATTCCATCCTCTCTCTCTGTGAACTGCATTCCGAATTCCTTTATTCCATCCTCTCCACCTCTCTGATCTGCATTCCGAATTCCTTTATTCCATCCTCTCCTACTCTCTGACCTGCAATCCGAATTCCTTTTTCCATCCTCTCTCAGTCTGACCTGCATTCCGAATTCCCTTATTCCATCCTTTCTCTCTGTGAACTGCATTCTGAATTCCTTTATTCCATCCTCTCCACCTCTCTGATCTGCATTCCGTATTCCTTTATTCCATCCTCTCCTACTCTCTGACCTGCAATCCGAATTCCTTTTTCCATCCTCTCTCAGTCTGACCTGCATTCCGAATTCCCTTATTCCATCCTTTCTCTCTGTGACCTGCATTCCGAATTCTTTATTCAATTCTCTCCACCTCTCTGATCTGCATTCCGAATTCTTTATTCAATCCCCTCTCTCTGTGATCTGCATTCCGAATTCTTTATTCTATCCTCTCTCACTAACCTGCATTCCGAATTCCTTTTCTTCCATCCTCTCTCTGTCTTATCTGCATACCAAATTCCCTTATTCCATCCTCTCTCTCTGTGACCTGCATTCCAAATTCTTTATTCAATCCCTTCTCCTTCTGTGATCTGCATTCCGAATTCCTTTATTCCATCCTCTTCTGTCTGACCTGCATTGCGAATTCTTTATTCAATCCTCTCTCTCTCTGTGACCAGCATTCCGAATTCCTTTATTCCATCCTCTCCTGTCTCACCTGCATTGCGAATTCTTTATTCAATCCTCTCTCTCTCTGTGACCAGCATTCCGAATTCCTTTATTCCATCCTCTCTCTGTATTATCTGCATTCCGAATTCCCTTATTCCATCCTCTCTCTCTCTGTGACCTGCATTCCAAATTCATTATTCAATCCCTTCTCCTTCTGTGATCTGCATTCCGAATTCCTTTATTCCATCCTCTTCTGTCTGACCTGCATTGCGAATTCTTTATTCAATCCTCTCTCTCTCTGTGACCAGCATTCCGAATTCCCTTATTCCATCCTTTCTCTCTGTGAACTGCATTCTGAATTCCTTTATTCCATCCTCTCCACCTCTCTGATCTGCATTCCGTATTCCTTTATTACATCCTCTCCTACTCTCTGACCTGCAATCCGAATTCCTTTTTCCATCCTCTCTCAGTCTGACCTGCATTCCGAATTCCCTTATTCCATCCTTTCTCTCTGTGACCTGCATTCCGAATTCTTTATTCAATCCTCTCCACCTCTCTGATCTGCATTCCGAATTCTTTATTCAATCCCCTCTCTCTGTGATCTGCATTCCGAATTCCTTTATTCTATCCTCTCTCACTAACCTGCATTCCGAATTCCTTTTCTTCCATCCTCTCTCTCTGTCTTATCTGCATTCCGAATTCCTTTATTCCATCCTCTCTCTGTCTTATCTGCATTCCGAATTCCCTTATTCCATCCTCTCTCTCTGTGACCTGCATTCCGAATTCCTTTATTCCATCCTCTCCTGTCTCACCTGCATTGCGAATTCTTTATTCAATCCTCTCTCTCTCTGTGACCAGCATTCCGAATTCCTTTATTCCATCCTCTCTCTGTCTTATCTGCATTCCGAATTCCGTTATTCCATCCTCTCTCTCTCTCTGACCTGCATTCCGAATTCCTTTATTCAATCCTCTCTCTCTCTCTCTGACCTGCATTCCGAATTCCTTTATTCCATCCTCTCCTGTCTCACCTGCATTCCGAATTCTTTATTCAATCCTCTCTCTCTCTGTGGCCAGCATTCCGAATTCCTTTATTCCATCCTCTCTCTCTCTGACCTGCATTCCGAATTCCTTTATTCCATCCTCTCTCTCTCTGACCAGCATTCCGAATTCCTTTATTCCATCCTCTCTCTCTCTGACCTGCATTCCGAATTCCTTTATTCCATCCTCTCCTGTCTCACCTGCATTCCGAATTCTTTATTCAATCCTCTCTCTCTCTGTGACCAGCATTCCGAATTCCTTTATTCCATCCTCACTCTCTCTGACCTGCATTCCGAATTCCTTTATTCCATCCTCTCCTGTCTCACCTGCATTCCGAATTCTTTATTCAATCCTCTCTCTCTCTGTGACCAGCATTCCGAATTCCCTTATTCCATCCCCTCTCTCTGTCAGCTGAATTCCGAATTCCTTTATTCCATCCTCTCTCTCTGTGAACTGCATTCCGAATTCCTTTATTCCTTCCTCTCACTCTTTCTGTCCTGCATTCCGAATTCCTTTATTCCATCCTCTCTCTGTCTTATCTGCATTCTGAATTCCTTTATTCAATCCCCTCTCCTTCTGTGAACTGCATTCCGAATTCCTTTATTCCATCCTCTCTCTCTGACCTGCATTCCAAATTCCTTTATTCCATCCTCTCTCTCAGTGAACTGCATTCCGAATTCCTTTATTCCATCCTCTCTCACTAACCTGCATTCCGAATTCCTTTATTCCATCCTCTCTCTCTGTCAGCTGAATTCCGAATTCCTTTATTCCATCCTCTCTCTCTGTGAACTGCATTCCGAATTCCTTTATTCCTTCCTCTCACTCTTTCTGTCCTGCATTCCGAATTCCTTTATTCCATCCTCTCTCTGTCTTATCTGCATTCTGAATTCCTTTATTCAATCCCCTCTCCTTCTGTGAACTGCATTCCGAATTCCTTTATTCCATCCTCTCTCTCTGACCTGCATTCCAAATTCCTTTATTCCATCCTCTCTCTCAGTGAACTGCATTCCGAATTCCTTTATTCCATCCTCTCTCACTAACCTGCATTCCGAATTCCTTTATTCCATCCTCTCTCTCTGTCAGCTGAATTCCGAATTCCTTCATTCCATCCTCTCTCTCAGTGAACTGCATTCAGAATTCCATTATTCCTTACTCTCTCTCTTTCTGACCTGCATTCCGAATTCCCTTATTCAATCCCCTCTCTCTGTGACCTGCATTCCGAATTCCTTTATTCCATCCTCTCCTGTCTGACCGGCATTCCGAATTCCTTTATTCCATCCTCTCTCTCAGTGAGCTGCATTCCGAATTCCTTTATTCCATCCTCTCCTACTCTCTGACCTGCAATCCGAATTCCTTTTTCCAATCTCTCCTGTCTGACCTGCATTCTGAATTCCTGAATTCCATCCTCTCTCTCTGTGACCTGCATTCTGAATTCCTTTATTCCATCCTCTTTCTCTGTAACCTGCATTACAAATTAATTTATTCAATCCTCTCTCTCTCTGTGACCAGCATTCCGAATTCCCTTATTCCATCCTCTCTCTCTGTCAGCTGAATTCCGAATTCCCTTATTCCATCCTCTCTCTCTGTCAGCTGAATTCGGAATTCCTTTATTCAATCCTCTCTCTCTGTGATCTGCATTCCGAATTCCTTTATTCCATCCTCTTTCTGTCTGATCTGCATTCAGAATTCCTTTATTCTATCCTCTCTCACTAACCTGCATTCCGAATTCCCTTATTCCATCCTCTCTCTCTCTGTGACATGCATTCCAAATTCTTTATTCAATCCCTTCTCCTTCTGTGATCTGCATTCCGAATTCCTTTATTCCATTCTCTTCTGTCTGACCTGCATTGCGAATTCTTTATTCAATCCTCTCTCTCTCTGTGACCAGCATTCCGAATTCCTTTATTCCATCCTCTCCTGTCTCACCTGCATTCCGAATTCTTTATTCAATCTTCTCTCTCTCTGTGACCAGCATTACGAATTCCTTCATTCCATCCTCTCTCTCTCTGACCTGCATTCCGAATTCCTTTATTCCATCCTCTCCTGTCTCACCTGCATTCCGAATTCTTTATTCAATCTTCTCTCTCTCTCTGACCTGCATTACGAATTCCTTCATTCCAACCTCTCTCTCTCTGACCTGCATTCCGAATTCCTTTATTCAATCCTCTCTCTCTCTGTGACCTGCATTCCGAATTCCTTTATTCCTTCCTCTCACTCTTTCTGTCCTGCATTCCAAATTCCTTTATTCCATCCTCTCCTACTCTCTGACCTGCAATCCGAATTCCTTTTTCCATCCTCTCCTACTCTCTGACCTGCAATCCGAATTCCTTTTTCCATCCTCTCTCTCTCTCTGACCTGCATTCCGAATTCTTTATTCCATCCTCTCTCTCTCTGACCTGCATTCCGAATTCCTTTATTCCATCCTCTTCTGTCTCACCTGCATTCCGAATTCTTTATTCAATCCTCTCTCTCTCTGTGACCAGCATTCCGAATTCCCTTATTCCATCCCCTCTCTCTGTCAGCTGAATTCCGAATTCCTTTATTCCATCCTCTCTCTCTGTGACCTGCATTCCGAATTCCTTTATTCCTTCCTCTCACTCATTCTGTCCTGCATTCCAAATTCCTTTATTCCATCCTCTCCTACTCTCTGACCTGCAATCCGAATTCCTTTTTCCATCCTCTCTCAGTCTGACCTGCATTCCGAATTCCCTTATTCCATCCTTTCTCTCTGTGAACTGCATTCTGAATTCCTTTATTCCATCCTCTCCACCTCTCTAATCTGCATTCTGAATTCCTTTATTCCATCCTCTCCTACTCTCTGACCTGCAATCCGAATTCCTTTTTCCAACCTCTCCTGTCTGACCTGCATTCCGAATTCCTTTATTCCATCCTCTCTCTCTGTGACCAGCATTCCGAATTCCCTTATTCCATCCTCTCTCTCTGCGAACTGCATTCCGAATTCCTTTATTCCTTCCTCTCCACCTCTCTGATCTGCATTCCGAATTACTTTATTCCATCCTCTCTTTCTCTGACCTGCATTCCGAATTTGTTTATTCATTCCTCTCTCTGTCTTATCTGCATTCTGAATTCCCTTATTCCATCCTCTCTCTTTGTGACCTGCATTCCGAATTCCTTTTTCCAATCTCTCCTGTCTGACCTGCATTCTGAATTCCTGAATTCCATCCTCTCTCTCAATGGCCTGCATTCTGAATTCCTTTATTCCATCCTCACTCTGTGATCTGCATTCCGAATTCCTTTATTAAATCACTTCTCCCTCTCTGATCTGCATTCTGAATTCCTTCATCCCATCCTCTCTCCCTGTGACCTGCATTGTGAATTACTTTATTCCATCCTCTCTCTCAGTGAACTGCATTCCGAATTCCTTTATTCCTTCCTCTCCTCCTCTCTGACCTGCATTCCGAATTCCTTTATTCCATCCTATACTGTCTGACCTGCATTCCGATTTCCTTCATTCAATCCTTTCTCTCAGTGATCTGCAATCTGAATTCCTTTATTCCTTCCTCTCTCTCTTTCTGACCTGCATTCCGAATTCCTTTTTTCCATCCTCTCCTGTCTGACCGGCATTCCGAATTCCTTTATTCCATCCTCTCTCTCAGTGAGCTGCATTCCGAATTCCTTTATTCCATCCTCTCCTACTCTCTGACCTGCAATCCGAATTCCTTTTTCCAATCGCTCCTGTCTGACCTGCATTCTGAATTCCTGAATTCCATCCTCTCTCTCTGTGACCTGCATTCTGAATTCCTTTATTCCATCCTCTTTCTCTGTAACCTGCATTACAAATTAATTTATTCAATCCTCTCTCTCTCTGTGACCAGCATTCCGAATTCCCTTATTCCATCCTCTCTCTGTCAGCTGAATTCCGAATTCCTTTATTCCATCCTCATTCTGTCTGATCTGCATTCAGAATTCCTTTATTCTATCCTCTCTCACTAACCTGCATTCCGAATTCCTTTTCTTCCATCCTCTCTCTGTCTTATCTGCATTCCGAATTCCCTTATTCCATCCTCTCTCTCTCTGACCTGCATTCCAAATTCTTTATTCAATCCCTTCTCCTTCTGTGATCTGCATTCCGAATTCCCTTATTCCATCCTCTCTCTCTCTGTGACCTGCATTCCGAATTCTTTATTCAATCCTCTCTCTCTCTCTGACCTGTATTCCGAATTCCTTTATTCCATCCTCTCCTGTCTCACCTGCATTCTGAATTCTTTATTCAATCCTCTCTCTCTCTGTGACCAGCATTCCGAATTCCCTTATTCCATCCCCTCTCTCTGTCAGCTGAATTCCGAATTCCTTTATTCCATCCTCTCTCTCTGTCAGCTGAATTCCGAATTCCTTTATTCCATCCTCTCTCTCTGTGAACTGCATTCCGAATTCCTTTATTCCTTCCTCTCACTCTTTCTGTCCTGCATTCCGAATTCCTTTATTCCATCCTCTCTCTGTCTTATCTGCATTCTGAATTCCTTTATTCAATCCCCTCTCCTTCTGTGAACTGCATTCCGAATTCCTTTATTCCATCCTCTCTCTCTGTGATCTGCATTCAGAATTCCTTTATTCCATCCTCTCTCTGTGACCTGTTTTCCGAATTCCTTTATTCCATCCTCTCTCTCAGTGAACTGCATTCCGAATTCCTTTATTCCATCCTCTCTCACTAACCTGCATTCCGAATTCCTTTATTCCATCCTCTCTCTCTGTCAGCTGAATTCCGAATTCCTTTATTCCATCCTCTCTCTCAGTGAACTGCATTCAGAATTCCATTATTCCTTCCTCTCTCTCTTTCTGACCTGCATTCCGAATTCCTTTATTCCATTCTCTCTCTCTGTGACCTGAATTCCGAATTCCCTTATTCCATCCTCTCTCTCTGTGACCTGTATTCTGAATTCCTTTATTCCATCCTCACTCTGTGATCTGCATTCCGAATTCCTTTATTAAATCACTTCTCCCTCTGTGATCTGCATTCTGAATTCCTTTATCCCACCCTCTCTCTCTGTGACCTGCATTACGAATTCCCTTATTCCATCCTCTCTCTCTGTGACCTGCATTCCGAATTCCCTTATGCCATCCTCTCTCTCTCTCATCTGCATTCCGAATTACTTTATTCCATCCTCTCTTTCTCTGACCTGCATTCCGAATTTGTTTATTCATTCCTCTCTCTGTCTTATCTGCATTCTGAATTCCCTTATTCCATCCTCTCTCTTTGTGACCTGCATTCCGAATTCCTTTTTCCAATCTCTCCTGTCTGACCTGCATTCTGAATTCCTGAATTCCATCCTCTCTCTCAATGGCCTGCATTCTGAATTCCTTTATTCCATCCTCACTCTGTGATCTGCATTCCGAATTCCTTTATTAAATCACTTCTCCCTCTCTGATCTGCATTCTGAATTCCTTCATCCCATCCTCTCTCCCTGTGACCTGCATTGTGAATTACTTTATTCCATCCTCTCTCTCAGTGAACTGCATTCCGAATTCCTTTATTCCTTCCTCTCCTCCTCTCTGACCTGCATTCCGAATTCCTTTATTCCATCCTATACTGTCTGACCTGCATTCCGATTTCCTTCATTCAATCCTTTCTCTCAGTGATCTGCAATCTGAATTCCTTTATTCCTTCCTCTCTCTCTTTCTGACCTGCATTCCGAATTCCTTTTTTCCATCCTCTCCTGTCTGACCGGCATTCCGAATTCCTTTATTCCATCCTCTCTCTCAGTGAGCTGCATTCCGAATTCCTTTATTCCATCCTCTCCTACTCTCTGACCTGCAATCCGAATTCCTTTTTCCAATCGCTCCTGTCTGACCTGCATTCTGAATTCCTGAATTCCATCCTCTCTCTCTGTGACCTGCATTCTGAATTCCTTTATTCCATCCTCTTTCTCTGTAACCTGCATTACAAATTAATTTATTCAATCCTCTCTCTCTCTGTGACCAGCATTCCGAATTCCCTTATTCCATCCTCTCTCTGTCAGCTGAATTCCGAATTCCTTTATTCCATCCTCATTCTGTCTGATCTGCATTCAGAATTCCTTTATTCTATCCTCTCTCACTAACCTGCATTCCGAATTCCTTTTCTTCCATCCTCTCTCTGTCTTATCTGCATTCCGAATTCCCTTATTCCATCCTCTCTCTCTCTGACCTGCATTCCAAATTCTTTATTCAATCCCTTCTCCTTCTGTGATCTGCATTCCGAATTCCCTTATTCCATCCTCTCTCTCTCTGTGACCTGCATTCCGAATTCTTTATTCAATCCTCTCTCTCTCTCTGACCTGCATTCCGAATTCCTTTATTCCATCCTCTCCTGTCTCACCTGCATTCTGAATTCTTTATTCAATCCTCTCTCTCTCTGTGACCAGCATTCCGAATTCCCTTATTCCATCCCCTCTCTCTGTCAGCTGAATTCCGAATTCCTTTATTCCATCCTCTCTCTCTGTCAGCTGAATTCCGAATTCCTTTATTCCATCCTCTCTCTCTGTGAACTGCATTCCGAATTCCTTTATTCCTTCCTCTCACTCTTTCTGTCCTGCATTCCGAATTCCTTTATTCCATCCTCTCTCTGTCTTATCTGCATTCTGAATTCCTTTATTCAATCCCCTCTCCTTCTGTGAACTGCATTCCGAATTCCTTTATTCCATCCTCTCTCTCTGTGATCTGCATTCAGAATTCCTTTATTCCATCCTCTCTCTGTGACCTGTTTTCCGAATTCCTTTATTCCATCCTCTCTCTCAGTGAACTGCATTCCGAATTCCTTTATTCCATCCTCTCTCACTAACCTGCATTCCGAATTCCTTTATTCCATCCTCTCTCTCTGTCAGCTGAATTCCGAATTCCTTTATTCCATCCTCTCTCTCAGTGAACTGCATTCAGAATTCCATTATTCCTTCCTCTCTCTCTTTCTGACCTGCATTCCGAATTCCTTTATTCCATCCTCTCTCTCTGTGACCTGAATTCCGAATTCCCTTATTCCATCCTCTCTCTCTGTGACCTGTATTCTGAATTCCTTTATTCCATCCTCACTCTGTGATCTGCATTCCGAATTCCTTTATTAAATCACTTCTCCCTCTGTGATCTGCATTCTGAATTCCTTTATCCCACCCTCTCTCTCTGTGACCTGCATTACGAATTCCCTTATTCCATCCTCTCTCTCTGTGACCTGCATTCCGAATTCCCTTATGCCATCCTCTCTCTCTGTGACCTGCATTCCGAATTCCCTTATTCCATCCTCTCTCTCTGTGACCTGCATTCCGAATTCCTTTATTCCATCCTCTTTCTGTCTGATCTGCATTCCGAATTCCTTTATTCCATCCTGTCTCTCTGTGACCTGCATTCTGAATTCCCTTACTCCATCCTCTCTCTGTATGACCTGCATTCCGAATTCCCTTATTCCATCCTCTCTCTCTCTGTGACATGCATTCCAAATTCTTTATTCAATCCCTTCTCCTTCTGTGACCTGCATTCCGAATTCCTTTATTCCTTCCTCTCACTCTTTCTGTCCTGCATTCCAAATTCCTTTATTCCATCCTCTCCTACTCTCTGACCTGCAATCCGAATTCCTTTTTCCATCCTCTCTCTCTCTCTGACCTGCATTCCGAATTCCTTTATTCCATCCTCTCCTGTCTCACCTGCATTCCGAATTCTTTATTCAATCCTCTCTCTCTCTGTGACCAGCATTCTGAATTCCCTTATTCCATCCCCTCTCTCTGTCAGCTGAATTCCGAATTCCTTTATTCCATCCTCTCTCTCTGTGACCTGCATTCCAAATTCCTTTATTCCATCCTCTCCTACTCTCTGACCTGCAATCCGAATTCCTTTTTCCATCCTCTCTCAGTCTGACCTGCATTCCGAATTCCCTTATTCCATCCTTTCTCTCTGTGAACTGCATTCTGAATTCCTTTATTCCATCCTCTCCACCTCTCTGATCTGCAT
This sequence comes from Hypanus sabinus, assembly GCF_030144855.1. NCBI lineage: Eukaryota > Metazoa > Chordata > Chondrichthyes > Myliobatiformes > Dasyatidae > Hypanus > Hypanus sabinus. The sequence goes on along the minus strand of NC_082731.1, from coordinate 6,172,913 downwards.
TCTGAATTCCTTTATTCCATCCTCTCCTACTCTCTGACCTGCAATCCGAATTCCTTTTTCCAACCTCTCCTGTCTGACCTGCATTCCGAATTCCTTTATTCCATCCTCTCTCTCTGTGACCAGCATTCCGAATTCCCTTATTCCATCCTCTCTCTCTGCGAACTGCATTCCGAATTCCTTTATTCCTTCCTCTCCACCTCTCTGATCTGCATTCCGAATTACTTTATTCCATCCTCTCTTTCTCTGACCTGCATTCCGAATTTGTTTATTCATTCCTCTCTCTGTCTTATCTGCATTCTGAATTCCCTTATTCCATCCTCTCTCTTTGTGACTTGCATTCCGAATTCCTTTTTCCAATCTCCCCTGTCTGACCTGCATTCTGAATTCCTGAATTCCATCCTCTCTCTCAATGGCCTGCATTCTGAATTCCTTTATTCCATCCTCACTCTGTGATCTGCATTCCGAATTCCTTTATTAAATCACTTCTCCCTCTCTGATCTGCATTCTGAATTCCTTCATCCCATCCTCTCTCCCTGTGACCTGCATTGTGAATTACTTTATTCCATCCTCTCTCTCAGTGAACTGCATTCCGAATTCCTTTATTCCTTCCTCTCCTCCTCTCTGACCTGCATTCCGAATTCCTTTATTCCATCCTATACTGTCTGACCTGCATTCCGATTTCCTTCATTCAATCCTTTCTCTCAGTGATCTGCAATCTGAATTCCTTTATTCCTTCCTCTCTCTCTTTCTGACCTGCATTCCGAATTCCTTTTTTCCATCCTCTCCTGTCTGACCGGCATTCCGAATTCCTTTATTCCATCCTCTCTCTCAGTGAGCTGCATTCCGAATTCCTTTATTCCATCCTCTCCTACTCTCTGACCTGCAATCCGAATTCCTTTTTCCAATCACTCCTGTCTGACCTGCATTCTGAATTCCTGAATTCCATCCTCTCTCTCTGTGACCTGCATTCTGAATTCCTTTATTCCATCCTCTTTCTCTGTAACCTGCATTACAAATTAATTTATTCAATCCTCTCTCTCTCTGTGACCAGCATTCCGAATTCCCTTATTCCATCCTCTCTCTCTGTCAGCTGAATTCCGAATTCCCTTATTCCATCCTCTCTCTGTCAGCTGAATTCCGAATTCCTTTATTCCATCCTCTTTCTGTCTGATCTGCATTCAGAATTCCTTTATTCTATCCTCTCTCACTAACCTGCATTCCGAATTCCTTTTCTTCCATCCTCTCTCTGTCTTATCTGCATTCCGAATTCCCTTTTTCCATCCTCTCTCTCTCTGTGACCTGCATTCCGAATTCTTTATTCAATCCTCTCTCTCTCTCTGACCTGCATTCCGAATTCCTTTATTCCATCCTCTCCTGTCTCACCTGCATTCTGAATTCTTTATTCAATCCTCTCTCTCTCTGTGACCAGCATTCCGAATTCCCTTATTCCATCCCCTCTCTCTGTCAGCTGAATTCCGAATTCCTTTATTCCATCCTCTCTCTCTGTCAGCTGAATTCCGAATTCCTTTATTCCATCCTCTCTCTCTGTGAACTGCATTCCGAATTCCTTTATTCCTTCCTCTCACTCTTTCTGTCCTGCATTCCGAATTCCTTTATTCCATCCTCTCTCTGTCTTATCTGCATTCTGAATTCCTTTATTCAATCCCCTCTCCTTCTGTGAACTGCATTCCGAATTCCTTTATTCCATCCTCTCTCTCTGTGATCTGCATTCAGAATTCCTTTATTCCATCCTCTCTCTGTGACCTTTTTTCCGAATTCCTTTATTCCATCCTCTCTCTCAGTGAACTGCATTCCGAATTCCTTTATTCCATCCTCTCTCACTAACCTGCATTCCGAATTCCTTTATTCCATCCTCTCTCTCTGTCAGCTGAATTCCGAATTCCTTTATTCCATCCTCTCTCAGTCTGACCTGCATTCCGAATTCCTTTATTCCATCCTCTCTCTCTGTGACCTGAATTCCGAATTCCCTTATTCCATCCTCTCTCTCTGTGACCTGTATTCTGAATTCCTTTATTCCATCCTCACTCTGTGATCTGCATTCCGAATTCCTTTATTAAATCACTTCTCCCTCTGTGATCTGCATTCTGAATTCCTTTATCCCACCCTCTCTCTCTGTGACCTGCATTCCGAATTCCCTTATGCCATCCTCTCTCTCTGTGACCTGCATTCCGAATTCCCTTATTCCATCCTCTCTCTCTGTGACCTGCATTCCGAATTCCTTTATTCCATCCTCTTTCTGTCTGATCTGCATTCCGAATTCCTTTATTCCATCCTGTCTCTCTGTGACCTGCATTCTGAATTCCCTTACTCCATCCTCTCTCTGTATGACCTGCATTCCGAATTCCTTTTTCCAATCTCTCCTGTCTGACCTGCATTCTGAATTCCTGAATTCCATCCTCTCTCTCTATGGCCTGCATTCTGAATTCCTTTATTCCATCCTCTCTCAGTGATCTGCATTCCGAATTCCCTTATTCAATCCCCTCTCTCTGTGACCTGCATTCCGAATTCCTTTATTCCATCCTGTCTCTCTGTGACCTGCATTCTGAATTCCCTTACTCCATCCTCTCTCTGTGTGACCTGCATTCCGAATTCCTTTTTCCAATCTCTCATGTCTGACCTGCATTCTGAATTCCTGAATTCCATCCTCTCTCTCTATGGCCTGCATTCTGAATTCCTTTATTCCATCCTCACTCTGTGATCTGCATTCCGAATTCCTTTATTAAATCACTTCACCCTCTCTGATCTGCATTCTGAATTCCTTTATCCCGCCCTCTCTCTCTGTGACCTGCATTCTGAATTCCCTTATTCCATCCTCTCTCTCTCTGACCTGCATTTCGAATTTGTTTTTTCATTCCTCTCTCTGTCTTATCTGCATTCCGAATTCCCTTATTCCATCCTCTCTCTCTCTGACCTGCATTCCGAATTCTTTATTCAATCCCTTCTCCCTCTGTGATCTGCATTCTGAATTCCTTTATTCCTTCCTCTCCTGTCTGACCTGCATTCCGAATTCATTTATTCCATTCTCTCTCTCTGTGAACTGCATTCCGAATTCCTTTATTGCATCCTCTCCACCTCTCTGATCTGCATTCCGAATTCCTTTATTCCATCCTCTCCTACTCTCTGACCTGCAATCCGAATTCCTTTTTCCATCCTCTCTCAGTCTGACCTGCATTCCGAATTCCCTTATTCCATCCTTTCTCTCTGTGAACTGCATTCTGAATTCCTTTATTCCATCCTCTCCACCTCTCTGATCTGCATTCCGAATTCCTTTATTCCATCCTCTCTCTCTCTCTGTGACCAGCATTCCGAATTCCCTTATTCCATCCTCTCTCTCTGTTAACTGCATTCCGAATTACTTTATTCCATCCTCTCTTTCTCTGACCTGCATTCCGAATTTGTTTATTCATTCCTCTCTCTGTCTTATCTGCATTCTGAATTCCCTTATTCCATCCTCTCTCTTTGTGACCTGCATTCCGAATTCCTTTTTCCAATCTCTCCTGTCTTACCTGCATTCCGAATTCCTTTTTCCAATCTCTCCTGTCTTACCTGCATTCTGAATTCCTTTATCCCATCCTCTCTCCCTGTGACCTGCATTGTGAATTACTTTATTCCATCCTCTCCTCCTCTCTGACCTGCATTCCGAATTCCTTTATTCCATCCTAAACTGTCTGACCTGCATTCCGATTTCCTTCATTCAATCCTTTCTCTCAGTGATCTGCAATCTGAATTCCTTTATTCCTTCCTCTCTCTCTTTCTGACCTGCATTCCGAATTCCTTTCTTCCATCCTCTCCTGTCTGACCGGCATTCCGAATTCCTTTATTCCATCCTCTCTCTCAGTGAGCTGCATTCCGAATTCCTTTATTCCATCCTCTCCTACTCTCTGACCTGCAATCCGAATTCCTTTTTCCAATCGCTCCTGTCTGACCTGCATTCTGAATTCCTGAATTCCATCCTCTCTCTCTGTGACCTGCATTCTGAATTCCTTTATTCCATCCTCTTTCTCTGTAACCTGCATTACAAATTAATTTATTCAATCCTCTCTCTCTCTGTGACCAGCATTCCGAATTCCCTTATTCCATCCTCTCTCTCTGTCAGCTGAATTCCGAATTCCCTTATTCCATCCTCTCTCTGTCAGCTGAATTCCGAATTCCTTTATTCCATCCTCTTTCTGTCTGATCTGCATTCAGAATTCCTTTATTCTATCCTCTCTCACTAACCTGCATTCCGAATTCCTTTTCTTCCATCCTCTCTCTGTCTTATCTGCATTCCGAATTCCCTTATTCCATCCTCTCTCTCTCTGTGACCTGCATTCCAAATTCTTTATTCAATCCCTTCTCCTTCTGTGATCTGCATTCCGAATTCCTTTATTCCATCCTCTTCTGTCTGACCTGCATTCCGAATTCTTTATTCAATCCTCTCTCTCTCTGTGACCAGCATTCCGAATTCCTTTATTCCATCCTCTCTCTCTCTGACCTGCATTCCGAATTCCTTTATTCCATCCTCTCCTGTCTCACCTGCATTCTGAATTCTTTATTCAATCCTCTCTCTCTCTGTGACCAGCATTCCGAATTCCCTTATTCCATCCGCTCTCTCTGTCAGCTGAATTCCGAATTCCTTTATTCCATCCTCTCTCTCTGTGATCTGCATTCAGAATTCCTTTATTCCATCCTCTCTCTGTGACCTGTTTTCCGAATTCCTTTATTCCATCCTCTCTCTCAGTGAACTGCATTCCGAATTCCTTTATTCCATCCTCTCTCACTAACCTGCATTCCGAATTCCTTTATTCCATCCTCTCTCTCTGTGACCTGAATTCCGAATTCCTTTATTCCATCCTCTCTCTCAGTGAACTGCATTCAGAATTCCATTATTCCTTCCTCTCTCTCTTTCTGACCTGCATTCCGAATTCCTTTATTCCATCCTCTCTCTCTGTGACCTGAATTCCGAATTCCCTTATTCCATCCTCTCTCTCTGTGACCTGTATTCTGAATTCCTTTATTCCATCCTCACTCTGTGATCTGCATTCAGAATTCCTTTATTAAATCACTTCTCCCTCGGTGATCTGCATTCTGAATTCCTTTATCCCACCCTCTCTCTCTGTGACCTGCATTCCGAATTCCCTTATTCCATCCTCTCTCTCTGTGACCTGCATTCCGAATTCCCTTATTCCATCCTCTCTCTCTCTGACCTGCATTCCGAATTCTTTATTCAATCCCTTCTCCCTCTGTGATCTGCATTCTGAATTTCTTTATTCCTTCCTCTTTCTGTCTGATCTGCATTCTGAATTCCTTTTTCCAACATCTCCTGTCTGACCTGCATTCCGAATTCCTTTATTCCATCCACTCCTGTCTCACCTGCATTCCGATTTCCTTTATTCCATCCTCTCTCAGTGATCTGCATTCCGAATTCCTTTATTCCATCCTCTTTCTGTCTGATCTGCATTCCGAATTCCTTTATTCCATCCTGTCTCTCTGTGACCTGCATTCTGAATTCCCTTACTCCATCCTCTCTCTGTATGACCTGCATTCCGAATTCCTTTTTCCAATCTCTCCTGTCTGACCTGCATTCTGAATTCCTGAATTCCATCCTCTCTCTCTATGGCCTGCATTCTGAATTCCTTTATTCCATCCTCTCTCAGTGATCTGCATTCCGAATTCCCTTATTCAATCCCCTCTCTCTGTGACCTGCATTCCGAATTCCTTTATTCCATCCTCTTTCTGTCTGATCTGCATTCCGAATTCCTTTATTCCATCCTGTCTCTCTGTGACCTGCATTCTGAATTCCTTTTTCCAATCTCTCCTGTCTGACCTGCATTCTGAATTCCTGAATTCCATCCTCTCTCTCTATGGCCTGCATTCTGAATTCCTTTATTCCATCCTCACTCTGTGATCTGCATTCCGAATTCCTTTATTAAATCACTTCTCCCTCTCTGATCTGCATTCTGAATTCCTTTATCCCATCCTCTCTCTCTGTGACCTGCATTCTGAATTCCTTTATTCCATCCTCTTTCTCTGTAACCTGCTTTACGAATTAATTTATTCAATCCTCTCTCTCTCTGTGACCAGCATTCCGAATTCCCTTATTCCATCCTCTTTCTGTCTGACCTGCATTCCGAATTCTTTATTCAATCCCTTCTCCCTCTGTGATCTGCATTCCGAATTCCTTTATTCCTTCCTCTTTCTGTCTGATCTGCATTCCGAATTCCTTTATTCCTTCCTCTCCTACTCTGTGACCTGCATTCCGAATTCCTTTTTCTAACCTCTCCTGTCTGACCTGCATTCCGAATTCCTATATTGCTTCCTCTTTCTCTGAGATCTGCATTCCGAATTCATTTATTCCATCCTCTCTCTCTGTGACCTGCATTCCGAATTCCTTTATTCCATCCTCTCTCTCTGACCTGCATTCCGAATTCCCTTATTCCATCCTCTCTCTCTGTGACCTGCATTCCGAATTCCCTTATTCCATCCTCTCTCTCTCTGACCTGCATTCCGAATTCTTTATTCAATCCCTTCTCCCTCTGTGATCTGCATTCTGAATTTCTTTATTCCTTCCTCTTTCTGTCTGATCTGCATTCTGAATTCCTTTTTCCAACATCTCCTGTCTGACCTGCATTCCGAATTCCTTTATTCCATCCACTCCTGTCTCACCTGCATTCCGATTTCCTTTATTCCATCCTCTCTCAGTGATCTGCATTCCGAATTCCTTTATTCCATCCTCTTTCTGTCTGATCTGCATTCCGAATTCCTTTATTCCATCCTGTCTCTCTGTGACCTGCATTCTGAATTCCCTTACTCCATCCTCTCTCTGTATGACCTGCATTCCGAATTCCTTTTTCCAATCTCTCCTGTCTGACCTGCATTCTGAATTCCTGAATTCCATCCTCTCTCTCTATGGCCTGCATTCTGAATTCCTTTATTCCATCCTCTCTCAGTGATCTGCATTCCGAATTCCCTTATTCAATCCCCTCTCTCTGTGACCTGCATTCCGAATTCCTTTATTCCATCCTCGTTCTGTCTGATCTGCATTCCGAATTCCTTTATTCCATCCTGTCTCTCTGTGACCTGCATTCTGAATTCCTTTTTCCAATCTCTCCTGTCTGACCTGCATTCTGAATTCCTGAATTCCATCCTCTCTCTCTATGGCCTGCATTCTGAATTCCTTTATTCCATCCTCACTCTGTGATCTGCATTCCGAATTCCTTTATTAAATCACTTCTCCCTCTCTGATCTGCATTCTGAATTCCTTTATCCCATCCTCTCTCTCTGTGACCTGCATTCTGAATTCCTTTATTCCATCCTCTTTCTCTGTAACCTGCTTTACGAATTAATTTATTCAATCCTCTCTCTCTCTGTGACCAGCATTCCGAATTCCCTTATTCCATCCTCTTTCTGTCTGACCTGCATTCCGAATTCTTTATTCAATCCCTTCTCCCTCTGTGATCTGCATTCCGAATTCCTTTATTCCTTCCTCTTTCTGTCTGATCTGCATTCCGAATTCCTTTATTCCTTCCTCTCCTACTCTGTGACCTGCATTCCGAATTCCTTTTTCTAACCTCTCCTGTCTGACCTGCATTCCGAATTCCTATATTGCTTCCTCTTTCTCTGAGATCTGCATTCCGAATTCATTTATTCCATCCTCTCTCTCTGTGACCTGCATTCCGAATTCCTTTATTCCATCCTCTCTCTCTGACCTGCATTCCAAATTCTTTATTCAATCCCCTCTCCTTCTGTGAACTGCATTCCGAATTCCTTTATTCCTTCCTCTCCTGTCTGACCGGCATTCCGAATTCATTTATTCCATCCTCTCTCTCTGTGAACTGCATTCCGAATTCCTTTATTCCATCCTCTCCTGTCTGACCGGCATTCCGAATTCATTTATTCCATCCTCTCTCTCCTGTCGGACCTGCATTCCGAATTCCTTTATTCCATCCTCTCCTGTCTGACCGGCATTCCGAATTCCCTTATTCCATCCTCTCTCTCTGTCACCTGAATTCCGAATTCCTTTATTCCTTCCTCTCTCTCTCTTTCTGACCTGCATTCCGAATTCCTTTATTCCATCCTCTCCTGTCTGACCGGCATTCCGAATTCATTTATTCCATCCTCTCTCTCCTGTCGGACCTGCATTCCGAATTCCTTTATTCCATCCTCTCCTGTCTGACCGGCATTCCGAATTCCCTTATTCCATCCTCTCTCTCTGTCACCTGAATTCCGAATTCCTTTATTCCTTCCTCTCTCTCTCTTTCTGACCTGCATTCCGAATTCCTTTATTCCATCCTCTCCACCTCTCTGACCTGCATTCCGAATTCTTTATTCAATCCCTTCTCCCTCTGTGATCTGCATTCCGAATTCCTTTATTCCTTCCTCTTTCTGTCTGACCTGCATTCTGAATTCCTTTATTCCATCCTCTTTCTCTGTCACCTGAATTCCGAATTCCTTTATTCCATCCTCTCCACCTCTCTGACCTGCATTCCGAATTCTTTATTCAATCCCTTCTCCCTCTGTGATCTGCATTCCAAATTCCTTTATTCCTTCCTCTTTCTGTCTGATCTGCATTCCGAATTCCTTTATTCCTTCCTCTCCTACTCTGTGACCTGCATTCCGAATTCCTTTTTCTAACCTCTCCTGTCTGACCTGCATTCCGAATTCCTATATTGCTTCCTCTTTCTCTGAGATCTGCATTCCGAATTCATTTATTCCATCCTCTCTCTCTGTGACCTGCATTCCGAATTCCCTTATTCCATCCTCTCTCTCTGACCTGCATTCCAAATTCTTTATTCAATCCCCTCTCCTTCTGTGAACTGCATTCCGAATTCCTTTATTCCTTCCTCTCCTGTCTGACCGGCATTCCGAATTCATTTATTCCATCCTCTCTCTCTGTGAACTGCATTCCGAATTCCTTTATTCCATCCTCTCCTGTCTGACCGGCATTCCGAATTCATTTATTCCATCCTCTCTCTCCTGTCTGACCGGCATTCTGAATTCCCTTATTCCATCCTCTCTCTCTGTCACCTGAATTCCGAATTCCTTTATTCCTTCCTCTCTCTCTCTTTCTGACCTGCATTCCGAATTCCTTTATTCCATCCTCTCCACCTCTCTGACCTGCATTCCGAATTCTTTATTCAATCCCTTCTCCCTCTGTGATCTGCATTCCGAATTCCTTTATTCCTTCCTCTTTCTGTCTGATCTGCATTCCAAATTCCTTTATTTCATCCTCTCTCTCTGTGACCTGAATTCCGACTTCCTTTTTCTAACCTCTCCTGTTGGACCTGCATTCCGAATTCCTTTATTCCATCCTCTCTCCCTCTGTGACCTGCATTCCGAATTCCTTTATTCCATCCTCTCTCTCTGTGATCTGCATTCTGAATTCCTTTATTCCATCCTCTCCTACTCTGTGACCTGCATTCCGAATTCCTTTTTCTAACCTCTCCTGTCTGACCTGCATTCCGAATTCCTATATTGCTTCCTCTCTCTCTCTGACCTGCATTCCAAATTCTTTATTCAATCCCCTCTCCTTCTGTGAACTGCATTCCGAATTCCTTTATTCCTTCCTCTCCTGTCTGACCGGCATTCCGAATTCCTTTTTCTAACCTCTCCTGTCGGACCTGCATTCCGAATTCCTTTATTCAATCCTCTCTCTCTGTGAACTGCATTCCGAATTCCTTTATTCCATCCTCTCCTGTCTGACCGGCATTCCGAATTCATTTATTCCATCCTCTCTCTCTGTGAACTGCATTCCGAATTCCTTTATTCCATCCTCTCCTGTCTGACCGGCATTCCGAATTCATTTATTCCATCCTCTCCTACTCTCTGACCTGCATTCCGAATTCCTTTATTCCATCCTCTCCACCTCTCTGACCTGCATTCCGAATTCTTTATTCAATCCCTTCTCCCTCTGTGATCTGCATTCCGAATTCCTTTATTCCTTCCTCTTTCTGTCTGATCTGCATTCCAAATTCCTTTATTTCATCCTCTCTCTCTGTGACCTGAATTCCGACTTTCTTTTTCCAACCTCTCCTGTCGGACCTGCATTCCGAATTCTTTTATTCCATCCTCTCTCTCTCTCTGTGACCTGCATTCCGAATTCTTTATTCAATCCCTTCACCCTCTGTGACCAGCATTCCGAATTCCTTTATTCCATCCTCTCTCTCTCTCTGTGACCTGCATTCCGAATTCTTTATTCAATCCCTTCACCCTCTGTGACCAGCATTCCGAATTCCTTTATTCCTTCCTCTCCTACTCTGCGACCTGCATTCCGAATTCCTTTATTTCATCCTCTCTCTCTGTGACCTGAATTCCGACTTTCTTTTTCCAACCTCTCCTGTCGGACCTGCATTCCGAATTCCTATATTGCTTCCTCTTTCTCTCTGATCTGCATTCCGAATTCCTTTATTCCTTCCTCTCCTACTCTGTGACCTGCATTCTGAATTCCTTTTTCCAACCTCTCCTGTCGGACCTGCATTCCGAATTCCTTTATTCCATCCTCTCTCTCTCTCTGACCAGCATTCCGAATTCTTTGTTCAATCCTCGCTCTCTGTGACCTGAATTCCGAATTCCTTTCTCCAACCTCTCCTGAATAACCTATATTCCGAATACCTTTATTCCATCCTCACTCTCTTTCATCTGCTTTCCAAATTCCTTTATTCCATCCTCTCCTCCTCTCTGACCTGCATTCCGAATTCTTTATTGAATCACTTCTCCTTCTGTGATCTGCATTCCAAATTCCTTTGTTCAATCCCCTCACTCTGATCTGCAATCCGAATTCCTTCATTCAATCCTTTCACTCAGTGAGCTGCATTCCGAATTCCTTTATTCCATCCTCTCCTATCTGACCGGCATTCCGAATTCCTTTATTCCATCCTCTCTCTGTGACCTGCATTCCGAATTCCTTTATTAAATCACTTCTCCCTCTCTGATCTGCATTCTGAATTCCTTTATCTCATCCTCTCTCTCTGTGAACTGCATTCCGAATTCCTTTATTCCATCCTCTCCTGTCTGACCGGCATTCCGAATTCCTTTATGGATGTTTCCTTCTTGGGCTAGTGCCTCTTGTAGAGACTGCCGATGTTGGGAAGGGATGTGTCCATCATGTATTGTGCGGAGTCTGGCCATTCCCTTCCTGAGCATTCAAATTGCCATTGCAGACCAGAGTTATTGATCACAAACTGTACAGTGATATTCACTTACACTGGACATTTCACCCTATGACTCATCCAAATCAGATCCAAAACACCATGCGACCAGTCAGAAAATCTGCCAATGCTGGAAATCCAGAGCAACACACACAAAACGCTGGAGGAATTCGGCAGGTTAGACGGCATCTATGGAGAGGAATAAACAGCCCACGTTTCAGGCCTAGAAAGGTCTCAGCCTAAGATGGCGACTGCTTATTTCCATAGATGTTGTCATGCCTGCTGTTCCTCTGGCATTCTGTGTGTTTTGCAACCAGTTTCAACAGTACATATGTAAAAGCTTGTCAGAGCGAGTTGTGACAAGTTGAAGCTCGGAAGAAAGTAACCGACGGTGAGCTTGCCTTTAAGTGCTGGGCTCAGGACTGGTCATCCGACATGTTAACGCCCATGAATTCATGGCTGATAACAGCCCATTGTTGTTAATCTTTAAACTCATTCTTTTGTAAGTAATTGTTGAAAAATCAGGTCACTACTGCCGTGTCAAGGCAGTGTCCAGTGTCCTGAGGTCCTGCGGTGGTGTGAGTCTCCCAGCTGAACATTGGTCACTGCCATCTTACCCTCGTCTCCTGGGCTGCTCCGCCATCCGCTGGCTCTGGCCGGTAGTGCAGGCCTAACAGCGTCACATAGCTGTCGCTGCCTTGTGACAGATGTACAGTGAACGTATAACAAATTACCACATATTGTAATTTTAAAATATTGAAAAAGAGGAATAGAAAGGTCCTGATAAGACAGCGGAGCAAAATTGGGCCATTCAGCCTATCGAGTCTGCTCCACCATTCCATCATATAACAATTACAGCACGGAAACAGGCCATCTCAGCCCTTCTAGTCTGTGCCGAATGCTTACTCTCTCCTAGTCCCAGTGACCCGCACTCAGCTCATAACCCTCCATTCCTTTCCTGTCCATATACCTATCCAATTTTACTTTAAATGACAATACTGAACCTGCCTCTACAACTTCTACTGGAAGCTCATTCCACACAGCTACCACTCTCTGAGTAAAGAAGTTCCCCCTCGTATTACCCTTAAACTTTTGCCCCCTAACTCTCAACTCATGTCCTCTAGTTTGAATCTCCCCTACTCTCAATGGAAAAAGCCTATCCACGTCAACTCTATCTATCCCCCTCATAATTTTAAATTCCTCTATCAAGTCCCCCCTCAACCTTCTATGCTCCAAAGACCTAATTTGCTGATCCTGGCTGATCCTGGATCCCAGTCAACCTCATACACCTGTCTTCTCGCCATATCCCCGACTGATCAGGAAACTATCAACTTCCACCTTAACTATACCCACAGACTTGTCCTCCACCGAAGTCTGTGGCAGAGCATTCCACAGATTCACTACTCCCTGCCTAAAATAACCCCGCCCTGCCTCTGTTCTAAAAGGTCACCACTCAATTTTGAGGCTGTGCCCACTAGTTCTGAGTACCCCCAGCACAGGAACCATCCTCTCCACATCCTCCCTATCTAGTCCTTTCAACATTTGGTAGGATTCAATGAGACCCCCCCCCCCCCCGATGAAGCAATGTAAACTGTTTATTCCTCTGCCTAGATGCTACCTGACTTGCTGAGTTCCTCCCACACTTTGTGTGTTTTTCTCAAGAGATTCAGCTTTATATATCGCATGTACATGAGTGAAATGCACTCCTTGTGTTAATAACTAACGCACCTAAGGATGCGCTGGGGGCTGCAAGGGTCACTTTGTATTCTGGCACCAACATAGCATGCCCACAATGCTTAGCAGCATGCAAATGAGCAACAAAACAACAGAAAAACAAGCCCCCAACACTCCCTTAGACGCGCGCGGGCCTCCAGTCTCCAGGCTTTGACTTCTGTGATGTTGTGTGAATGAAATCACCGGAGGAAAGTACTGGTAGATACGAAGCTGCCTCTTTATTTGACAGATTGAATACCGCAGACTTCGTACGGAGATGCCTTCGGTCTGCCGGCTTATACCACTTGATATTTCATGTGCTAAACATCAAAGGACAGTTCCATATTTACAATGCATCCACAATGCTTTCTTTGAAACTACACACAAACTTCACACCCACACCACAGACATCCAAATGAATTTTAATCGGCGTGCTCTGATCTGTGATTCAAGGCTTTTCGGAACCGATTGCTCGGAGCTGCATTTTAACTTAACTCCACCATCATACACATTCGAACCTGAAGGGTAGTGGCCGAAGTCAGTCATGTTAATTGCTATGTGGGGTAGACCAAAAATCGCTCTAACATTCTGAATTTCCGATCGACCCTTTCAGCTTTGATTTTCAGTATTGACCTCAACTAGCAGATGACGGGACCCTCCCCCCCCCCGGCCCACCCAATTCTAGGCTCAAACTCCGAGTGCACCAACTGACCGACCTTCATGTCTCACATAATCATGCGATCCCAAGACTGACCTGGACAGTTCCAACATCCACGAGTGCCCTCCGTCACCCGTCCATATCACTGGCCTCCCAGCACAGGGCCAAGGCCTAGTCTCAGGGTGCCCTCCGTCACCCGTCCACATCACTGGCCTCCCAGCACAGGGCCGAGGCCTAGTCTCAGGGTGCCCTCCGTCACCCGTCCACATCACTGGCCTCCCAGCACAGGGCTGAGGCCTAGTCTCAGGGTGTCCTTTGTCTCCATGTCCCATCACTGGCCTCCCAGCACAGGGCCGAGGCCTAGTCTCAGGGTGTCCTTTGTCTCCATGTCCACATCATTGGCCTCCCAGTACAGGGCCGAGGCCTAGTCTCAGGGTGTCCTTTGTCTCATGTCCACATCACTGGCCTCCCAGTACAGGGCCGAGGCCTAGTCTCAGGGTGTCCTTTGTCTCCATGTCCACATCACTGGCCTCCCAGTACAGGGCCGAGGCCTAGTCTCAGGGTGTCCTTTGTCTCCATGTCCACATCACTGGCCTTCCAGTATCTGTGCAATCTTGTGTTGGTGAGGTTGAATCCGTGGGTTCGTGGACTGTTCGAAACTCTGATGGCGGAGGGGAAAGAAGTTGAGTAGTCCCTTTCAGCCCTGCGCGTTGGCAGCCCTGCACCAAACTGTGATGGAACCAGTCAGAACGCTTGCCACAGTCCGGCTTGCTAACATACCAAATCTCCTCGAACTCCTAATAAAATATAGGAGCTGGTCTGCCTTCTTCGTGATTGTATCAATATGCCAGGCCGAGAAGATGTCCCAGAATTTGAAACTGCTCACCCTTTCCATCCCTGGCTCTTCAATGAGGACTGGTGTGTGTTCTCCTCATGCGGGGTTTAAACCTGAAACTTCGACAATTCTTCGACAATCCCCCAACAGAAGCCACTCAAGCCATTGATTTACTCCAAATCTCACCAGCTGCAGTCCCTTCTGTCTTCTCAATCAAGAAAGGTGCCTTCTACTGAGAACGCTTGAAACTTTTCACCAAAGCAGCAAAGAATTCTGAGCAAAAATGCACTTGGTTAAGCCAACAATTATTCCCTCACATCACAACAGACAGCAAACAACCAGGCTGCACTTTAAGTGCAAAAGCTTGATGCTTACAGCACTTACTATAACCTATAGCCCTACTTCATGTTCTCAGTATTATTTATTTTACTTCGAGTTACAGTGCAGAACAGAACCTTTCTACTCCATTCAGCAACCCCCAGCCTAATCACAGGACAATTCACAACGACCAATTCACCCAGTACAACTTTGGTATGTGGCAGGGAGCCTATGTGGTCACAGGGAGAACGTATAGACTCCTTGTACAGGCACCAGAATTGAATACGAACTCCGATTCCCGGAAATGTAATTACAACTGTGCGCGCCTGTGCTATTGGGACTGGACTTCCAGAGCCACCTCGAAAGTGTGACTATGGCATATGACGGGCCCCTCCCACCACTCACTGTCAGGAATCCTCAGTTTTGTGGGACTTCGCCATATATCCTGCTACTGACCACACACACACACACACACACACACACACACACACACACACACACACACACACACACACACACACACACACACACACACACACACACACACACACACACACACACACACACACACACACACACCCATCCCACCCAGCACCATGCCGACAGCTGTGCTACTGACACCACTTGCAGCCTCTCCCCCACCTCAAAATCCCTCCCCCACCGCTGTTCGCCAACTTGACCCCCGACTGTAAACCTGTGGCAACTAAAAGCAGGAGGTACAGCGCGGGGGACAGGGCCTTCATTCAGTCGGAGGTGCAGCGGCTGCTCAGGGAGGGGATCATTGAGCCAAGCACAAGTCTTTGGAGGGCCCAGGTGGTTGTTGTTCGGACCGGGCAGAAAAATAGGATGGTCGTGGACTATAGCCAGGCCATCAATAGGTTCAAGCAGCTTGACACGTACCCCCTACCCCGCATCGCGGATATGGTCAACCAGATAGCTCAGTACAAGGTGTACTCGACCATTGATCTGAAATCCGCTTATCACCAGCTCCCCATCCGCCCAGAGGACCGCCCCTACACCGCCTTCGAGGCGGGTGGCAGGCTCTATCACTTCCTGCACGTCCCCTTCAGTGTCACAAATGGTGTCTCTGTCTTCCAGAGGGAAATGGACCGGATGGTGGACCAGTGCCAACTGAAGGCCACGTTCCCCTATCTGGATAACATCACCATCTGTGGTCACGACTGGTCGGATCACAACGCCAACCTCCAACGATTTTTCCAAGTGGCCAAAGCCCTGAACCTTACTTATAACAGGAACAAGTGTGTGTTCGGAACCACCAAACTTGCTATCCTTGGGTATGTCGTGGAGAACGGGGTCATTGGCCCTGATCCCGACCGTATGCGCCCCCTGTTAGAACTCCCTCTTCCCACCACCCTCAGAGCCCTCAGACGGTGCCTGGGCTTCTTTTCCTATTACGCCCAATGGGTCCCCCATTACGCAGACAAGGCCCGCCCCCGATCAAGTCTACCACATTTCCCCTCTCTGCCGAGGCCTGTGCGGCCTTCAGCCGCGTTAAAGGGGACATTGCCAAAGCTACGATGCATGCAGTGGACGAGACCATTCCCTTCCAAGTAGAGAGTGACGCCTCCGATTTCACGCTGGCTGAAACGTATTCCCAGGGCACTGCTGTCCATAAGGAGTTTGCTTGTGTAACCCCCTGGGTCGCCTCAGGCTCGCTCAGCTCGTTCTCCGTCTAGGGGGAGCAGCCTTCGGCCCCGCCAAACTGGGTAATCAGCTGATGTGGATGCTGTGTGATGTCCCCGCCTCGCCCAAAAACAGACAGTACACCATCAGCGATTAAATGAGTACAATTTATAAAGGTTACTATAACTAAGTGATTAATAACGATACAGTATATATGAAGGAAAAAAAATAAAGAACAGGCGCCAAACTTATCAAAGTCCAAACCACTTCGTGCACAACCGTTGGAGCTCAATTACTGAAGTCTTCTGGCCACCATTCGATCCCCTCCGAACTCCTCGACTCGCAGCTCAGGACCCTCCGAGTGGTCAAGAGTACCTCCCGGCCTCGGACCCCCGCTTGGGGTCCGATCCTCACCCAGCTTACAGCATTGCGTCCTCTCTCTCGACCCCCTCGCGCCGATCTGCCCAGAAGCCCGTCAACAAAAGCTTACAGACTCAGAAGAAAGAACATTAATCCCCATTTGGTTTACAAAGGAATACAATTCTCGTTATCAGTAAATTTTAACCCAAACGAGCTTCCAGCACTCTCTCGCAACAAAGAAGCATTCCTGCTTTTAATAAAACAAGGAAGCCATTTTGATTACATACACAGTAACAAAGAAAAAAGAAGAAACCCCCTTTACACTTGCTCTTCCTGTGACTGTGTGCATTTCTTCCAGGTCTCCAGTTTCCTCCCACATTCCAAAGACGTACGGGTTCATGTTCTGGGCCTGCAGGTTTTCCCTCGGGTGGAACTGGCTAATACGACAGTCATAATTTCAAGGAGGAACGTATGGGGGGAGGGGGGGATATCAGAGGTAAGTTTTTACACCGGCTGGTGGGTGCTGGAGGTGGTGGGGGCAGATACATTAGGGATATTGAAGAGACTCTTGGATGATAGAAAAATGGAGGGAAGGGTTAGAGTAGATTAAAAGGTCAGCACAAGATCGTGGGCCGAAAGGCCTGCGGTGTTCTGGGTTCCACGTTCCATGTTACCCAGGCGAGGAAGGTTGTGGATGACCTTACCATTGCAAGCAGAGGATCAGACGGATTTGGAATGCCAAGGATAAAGATGCATTCGCAGCTGACCCTATTGGTCACTATTTTTACTAATCTGCCTTTAGCGTATAGTTTATATTAGTTATTAAAACCTGCATGATCGTGGGGCGACAGGTTATGCAAGTAAGGAATTTGAATATGCACAGTATCTGTATCCAATTTCTGTCATTATTCAAACTTCAGAACGGTTTGGTGACAGGACAGTCTCCCTGTGTACAAGTGAAAGATTGTCTTCATATGTCACCTGTACGTTGAAACATACCGTACAGTGTTAGTGTCGTTTTGCATCAATGACCAACACAGTCAAAGGCTGTGCTGGGGGCACGCCTCCAGCACCAACGTAGCACGCTCACAACTTACTGGACACCTTTGGGAAGTGGGAGCAAGCCTGAGAACCCAGTGAAATCCCACACACCACGGCAAGACCACAGGAACTCCTTACAGACAGAGGCGGGAACTGAACCCAGGTCGCTGGCGCTGTAAAGCGTTGTGCTAACTGCTCCGCCACCACGTTGCCCAACAAGGGGACGGCCCGGCTTGCCCGGTCTAACCTCATAAAGCACTTTCTCTAATCCAGGCAGCATCCTGGCAAATCTCTGCTTCTGCGTCCTTCCTATGAACACAATACTTTTTCCACAGTTTCAGGAGGGATCACCAGGATCCTGAAGAAATGCCAGATTAATATCATCACACAGACCCGTAAGGAGGCTCAAATCCCAGCTTCTGTGGGTCAATGCTGACCTGGGACGCAGGCTGGCTGGTGGCTACAGGATTCCCTGTGAATACAGAGCCGCGTATACCGTCCAGACATAACACACGGCGGAAGCCCACATCAAGGAGCACAGGAGGTGTATCCGTTTGGGTTACCCGGAGAAATCCGCAATAGGAGAAGATTGCATCGCAGCGGTTATGGGATTGACTTTGACAGCACAAAACCGCTGCGTCGACCAATGGGACCGTCTGGTGAAGGAAGCCGCTGAAATAAAACTAAAGAATAAAAATCTTAACAAAGACAAAAGTCTCACTCTAAGAACTGGAATTCGAGGGTAAACAAGATTGGATGAGGACTAGCCAATCAGGAGGAATGGACGACGGGGTATAAATACCACCGGATTAGATGTCCCTTTTGAAGATGGTGGAGTTTGTCATCAAAACATCAGTTAAAATTTGTCCCTGTACCTGGCTGGAAGCCCCAGAAGAGGTTATTCATTCACAATACTTCAAGTATGGTCTAACCAGAGCCTCGTGGCTCTTGAATTCAATCCATCGATAATGAAGGCCAAAACTCCACATACCTCCTTACCCACCCTGTCATCTTGTGCGGCAAATTTGAGTGATCTATGGATGTGGACCCCGCGATCCCTCTTTTCCACACACTTGTAGAATGACTGAATCCTACTGGATTTGGTGAATCCTTTGGTGTCCCTTCTAGCTCTCCTCTGTCTTTCCTGGCCACCTTATAACTCTCAAGAGTCCTGTCTGGTCTTTGCTTCCCACACCTTAAATATGCTAACTTCTTCCTCTCGACTAAATGTTCCACCTACCATCTTTTCCCTGTCTCAGCCGGATAAACCTATTCACAACTCCAGGCAGGGGCTTCATAAACAGCTTCCACATTTCCCTTGTACTGCTCCCTGAATACATATATAACCACATAACAATTACAGCACGGAAACTGGCCAACTCGGCCCTTCTAGTCCGTGCCAAACTCTTACTCTCACCTAGTCCCAGTGACCCGCACTCAGCCCATAACCCTCCACTCCTCTCCTGTCCATATACCTATCCAATTTTACTTTAAGTGACAATACTGAACCTGCCTCTACCACTTCTACTGGAAGCTTGTTCCACACAGCTACCACTCTCTGAGTAAAGAAATTCCCCCTCGTGTTACCCTTAAACTTTTGCCCCCTAACTCTCAACTCATGTCCTCTAGTTTGAATCTCCCCTTCTCTCAATGGAAAAAGCCTATCCACGTCAACTCTATCTATCCCCCTCATAATTTTAAATACCTCTATCAAGTCCCCCCTCAACCTTCTACACTCCAAAGTATAAAGACCTAACTTTTTCAACCTTTCTCTGTATTTCAGGTGCTGAAACCCAGGTAACATTCTAGTAAATCTAAGCATCTGTTCTGAATTTAACTCCTCTGTCCCTGACTAAAAGCATCATAATTAGCCCCACCCTAATTAAATGGCCTTCTACACTGTCTGCTGCTATCCTTGTCCGTGGCTGTGCTGAAGGTCAGGGGGTGTCCCACCATGACATCACATGACCAGTACGACCACATCCAGAATGGCCTCCTCTCCGGTCAGCTATTGTGTCAGGAATCCTTCCTGTTTGCACCTAAAGAATTTCACCCCATCTAAACATTAAGGAAGTGCAAATCAATATTAGGGAAGTTGAAAGCACGCATTTTTGCACCTTTCCAAAATCTGCCCCCAGACCCACACTTCAGTCTCTGTTGCTACTGGGGAATCGATGGAATAGTCCCAACAGAGTGACTGCTCCCTCCCGGTTTCTGATCCCAGCCGCAGTGTCCATCCCTCCATGACATCCCCCTTTCTTCCACTATGATACCATCCCTCTCACTCGCTCACCTCACTGAACCCGAACCGCAGGACAGGGAGCAGCTGATCCTGCCCCCGTGACGGACGAGTCCCTGTCGTGGCCAATCTGCGAGCTCTCGGTACATCACCCTGGCCACAGGCGAGTAAAGAGATGGAACTGGTGGGACTGTCCGGCTGGAAGCTGACTTGACTCTGGATGGCCAACTAGGAAGAAGGACGTACAGTATTGCTAGTGGTGGAGAAGGAGGGAGCTTTGACAAATCACGGAGGGAAAGGGAGACTGCACATAACCCGATTACTGTCCAAGGAGTCAACATGGAATTGATGGACCACTCTGCCTTTGACTACAGAACTTGTATTCACAGTATGTGTATAAAGCTATAAGACCAAATTAACACCAGTCCAGACCCTCCCTGAAAACCAGGGGCTCAGAAAGTTTCCCACCTCAGAAGACACAGGGGAAAAATCAGGCCATTCAGCCCATCAAGTCTGTTTTGCTATTCGATCATGGCTGATTTATTATCTCTGTCGACCCTATTCTCCTGCCTTCTTCTTGTAACGTTTGACGCTCTGACTAATCAACCTCCACTTTAAAAATCCCCAAGAGGCTTGGCCTCCACAGCCATTTGAAACTGGAAGGGGGACTAGATTGCCCTGTGAAGGGAGATGGAGGGAAATGGTAAGACAGGGGAGGGGAGAAGGAAGGAGGGTGGGTGAAGGAAGGGAGGATAGAGTCATAGAACACAACAGTGCAGAAGCAGGTCCTTCAGCCCATCTAGACTGTGCTGAGCCATTAATCTACCTAGTTCCAGGATCTACCTGGATGCAGACTATAGCCCTCAATCTAAATATCTCTGAAATATTGAAGTCGACCCCACATCTACCACTTGCGCTGACAGCTCTTTCCACACTCTTACCTCCCTCCCCCTTATGTTCCCCTTAAACGTTTCACCTTTCACCTTTAACCCATGACCTGCAGTTCCAGCTTCAGCCAACCTCAGTGCAAACCAGAAGCCTACTTGCTTTAACTTTATCTATATCTGTCGTTATTTTGTATACCTCTATCAAATCTCCTCTCAGCCTTCTTAACCTATTCAATATTTCCCCATAACTCAGGTACTCAAGTCCCAGCAACATCCTTGTAAATTTTCTCTAAACCCTTTCAATAATAGTTACATCTTTCCTGTAGGTACTGGAGGTGACCAAAACTGAACACAATACTCCAAATTAGACCTCACCAACATCTTATACAACTTCAACGTAAATCCCTTCCTCTGTACTCAAACGTTGATCAATGAAGGCCAATGAGCCAAAAACTTCCTTCACAATTTTACAACCTGTGACACCACTTTCAAGCAATTATGGATCTATATTCCTGGATCTCTCTTTTCTACTGCACTCCTCGGTGCCCTACCCCTCACTGTGTAAGACCTACCCCGGTCGGTCCTCCCAAAGTACACCACCTCAAACTTGCCTGCATTAAATCCCATCAGCCCTTTTCCAGCTGGTCCAGATCCCATGACAAGCTCTGATAGTCTACCGTGCACTTGTCTCCCACGGGTCCTTGCTAAAACCCTCCAGTCCTCCGGCACCTCACCCATGGCTGGGGATGTTTCCGCACTTGTCTCCCACGGGTCCTTGCTAAAACCCTCCAGTCCTCCGGCACCTCACCCATGGCTGGGGATGTTTCCGCACTTGTCTCCCACGGGTCCTTGCTAAAACCCTCCAGTCCTCCGGCACCTCACCCATGGCTGGGGATGTTTCCGCACTTGTCTCCCACGGGTCCTTGCTAAAACCCTCCAGTCCTCCGGCACCTCACCCATGGCTGGGGATGTTTCCGCACTTGTCTCCCACGGGTCCTTGCTAAAACCCTCCAGTCCTCCGGCACCTCACCCATGGCTGGGGATGTTTCCGCACTTGTCTCCCACGGGTCCTTGCTAAAATCCAAGTAGACAACACTGGGTTAGGGTTAGGTTGAATTTCCTGGCTTATTCTTAGAGCCATTCTGAAACAGTGGAGCAGCATCAGCTGCCCTCCAGTCCTCCGACACCTCACCCACGGCTGCACTTGCCTCCCACAGATCCGAGGGAACCTTATCAGGCCCTATCCACCCTGATTTTCCTCAAGACTGCAAATATCTGCTCCTCCTGCACAATCTGTGCAGGGTCCATGACCTTGCTTCTGTAGACTCCATGTCTGAGTGAGTACAGATGCAGAGAATCTATTTAAGATCTCCCCCATCTCACAGGGATTACCAATCTGATCTTCCAGTGGACCAATTTTGTACCTTGCAATCCTTTTGCTCTTAATATATCTGAAAAAATCCTTAGGATTCTCCTTCACCCTGTCTGCTCGAGCAACCTCATGCCTCCTCTTAGCCCTTTTAACTTCCATCTTCAGTGTTCCCTTGCATTTTCTATACTCCTCAAGTACCTCATTTTTTTCTGCAATGCACCTCCTTTTTCTTAGCCAGGGTCTCAATATCTCTCAAAAAACAAAGTTCTAAACCTGTTACCCTTGCCTTTTATTCTGACAGCAACGTACAAAATCTGTGCCCTCAAAATTTCACGTTTGAAGGCCTCCCACTTACCAAGTACACCTTTGCCTGTCCCAGTCCATGCTTGCCAAATCCTTTCTGAAACCATCAAAATTGGCCTTTCTCAAATTAACAATCTCAACCTGTGGACCAGACCTACCCTTTTCCATTACTACCTTGAAACTAATGGCATTATGATCGAAGCACAGTGTTCCCTTACACAGACCTCTGTCACACTTCATACTGACTAAGGAAACTTTCCCGAACACAACTCCCTTTTACAGTGTGGAATTCTCAGACAATATGTGGAAAGCTAAAATTACCTACCATCACAACGTTATGTTTCTCGCAACGCTCTACAATCTCTCTAACAAACTTGCTCCTTTAAATCCCATGGACTGATGGGTGGTCTATAATATAATTCCGTTAGCAAGGTCATATCCCTCAGTTCTACCCATAAAGCCTGACTAGATGAGCTCTCTGGTCTGTACTGACTGAGTTCTGCCATGCTATCCCTCAATCCCTCCTACTCCGTCATGTCTAGAAGAATGGAACTGTGGAACATTCAGTTGCCAGCCCTGCCCTTCCTGCAGCCAACAGTCACATGTCATAATTCCACGTGCTGATCCATCCCTAACCCATCCATCTTGTCCACAATACTCCTTGCATTGAAATACTATACTGGAACGTACACAGCTCAGAACATTCATCCCTCCGCCCTTCACCTTTCCACTTCTGACCTTGTATGTGGGCCTTCCCCACAACCATTCCACTATCTGTTCTGGCATTCTGGTTCTCCCCCTAGACTAATCCCCCACCGTGCAGCACCAGTAAACCTCCCCACTAGGACTTTAGCCCCAGGACGAGAGAGGTGGGCAAAGGAAAGGAGAAGCAAGTTGCTTCGAGAGCAACAGGAATGTGTGGGTGGGGCAAGGGGAGCAGAGAGGGTGGGAAAGGGGTGAGTAGGTGGGAGGGTCTGATGGAATAGAGAAGAGAAGGGGGAGAAAGGGAGGGATGTGTAGGTGGGTAGGGGCTGAGGAGAGGGATGGAGAAGTAGGGGTCAGGGTAGGAGAGAAAGGCAAAGGAAGGGGGTGAGTGGGGGAAGATGAGGAGGTGGGTAGGAGAAGAGAAGGACAATGAATGGTGTGCGAGGGGTAAGAAAGGGGGAAATAAGGGAAGACAAAATGGGGTCAAAGGAGGATTTTGGGTGGGACGAGGCTTACAAGAGCTGACAATCTGTAGCCCATGGAGACCCAGGAATGTGTCAGTGGATCTGAACTGCTGCAGTTTGAGTCAGCAGAGGGAGCCCTACCTCAGGCTGAGCCCAGTCCTGGGCATCGGTGGGTGTGTCGGTTTTCATAAATATAACAGTGAGGCACTTTACGCTTAACGAAACCCATAATGCATTTTATTGATCGTTAAAACCTAAACATAAAAGTGCGCTAAAAAGCCTTACCGAAGAACGTCATCCAGTCTGGCAAGCCTCTTAGAGTTAATCAATGTCAGGGGTTGAGAATTGTGTACCTTTCTCCCAGTTACATTACCTGACACAGCCCCCCACCCCCCAGGATTCACTGAAACCGCCATCGTCAGCCTGTCTGGAGCTCAGCTTGGGTCCTGTGTCCCACAGGCGGAGGAACCGCAGGTGCCTCTGGCTCATCCTGAGCTGTGTTTTGACACACTCATGGCCACGTTGCCAAGCCAGGTAGCGGAATTCTCCAAATCTTGATGGGCTAGTTTACGGTGACCTACTAAAATATGTTGATGCACCATCAATAACTCTCTCTGAGGCGTGAAGGCAAGATATCGGCTTTTATTGGCTGGAAGAAAGAACAAGCAGCAATTGACCACCACACTACATCCTGGAGACTGAGGCCAGGGCTCAGGCCTCAATCGCCTTTATACCGGGGTCTGTGGGAGCAGCCACGGTCAGTGGGAGGGGTCACTGTCTGTGGGAGGAGCCACGGTCTATGGGAGGAGCCACAGTCTGTGGGAGGAGCCACGGTCTGTGGGAGGAGCCATGGTCAGTGGGAGGGGTCACTGTCTGTGGGAGGAGCCACGGTCTGTGGGAGGAGCCACGGTCTGTGGGAGGAGCCACAGTCTGTGGGAGGAGCCACGGTCTGTGGGAGGAGCCACAGTCTGTGGGAGGAGCCACGGTCAGTGGGAGGGGCCACAGTCTGTGGGAGGAGCCACAGTCAGTGGAGGGGCCACAGGGGCAGTCAGCAGGGGGCGTGTCCAGACAGGTATATGTAGTTCACCACAGGGAGACAGTGTGGGAGGGGCCACGGGAGCAGTCAGCAGGGGGCATGTCCAGACAGGTATATGTAGTTCACCACAGGGAGACAGTGTGGGAGGGGCCACAGGGGCAGTCAGCAGGGGGCGTGTCCAGACAGGTATATGTAGTTCACCACAGGGAGACAGTGTGGGAGGGGCCACAGGAGCAGTCAGCAGGGGGCATGTCCAGACAGGTATATGTAGTTCACCACAGGGAGACAGTGTGGGAGGAGCCACGGTCAGTGGGAGGAGTCACAGGGGCAGACAGCAGGGGGCGTGTCCAGACAGGTATATGTAGTTCACCACAGGGAGACAGTGTGGGAGGAGTCACAGGGGCAGTCAGCAGGGGGCGTGTCCAGACAGGTATATGTAGTTCACCACATACGTTCAGGCTTATCCCCCTTATCTATAACAAGAGTCTTTTCTACCCTTTCCAGGGTGCGGAATGGGTCACGGTAAGGGGGCCGAAGGGGCTGTTGAAGACAAGTGAGGTGGGATATACGTCAACAGAAACCCAAGAGTGTTATACCCCATGATGGGAGGTGGGACGAGGTTAGGGATGAGCTTTCTGAGGAGGGTGGCCAACCGTGCCGTCGTCCGGCACTCGTAACCGGTGTCCATAGGCCAGCTCAGCCGTGGACGACTGCCGGTCTGAGCCCCAGCAGGACCCACGGGAGGTGATCGTGCCAACACTCGTCGGTCGGGGAGCTCACAGTGCAGCTTTTAAGGAGCGGTACAACTGCTTGCTTAGGCCATTGGACTGTGGGTGATATACTCAGGCTCTGGGCCATTGCTGCCCAGAGGTTTGAAATGAATTGGGGCCCACGGTCATGGTGTCCCAGGTGCTGATGCTAAAGGGCTCTAGCCATCTGGTTTTATGGCCCACCGTGGTAAGGAGGTGCGAGAAAGGGGGAGAAGGGGACTAACAAGTTCCCTATTGACATGATCAAACCATCACTCAGGGACCTCAAAAGTTGCCAATGGCGCCTGAACATGACAATTAATTTTTGCCCTCTGGTACTCCACACAGGCTGCAGTACAAACGTACTCGTTCTTCCTGGGGCCGTGCAACCAGTTTCCGTGAGGCCTCCCGGCCCGGATGTGAGAGGAGTCAAGAACAGCCCATTTCCGGTTTGTGGACACAGTGGGGCCAGGGCGACTGGTTGAGACATCACACAGGAGAGAAGCCCCAGCTTCCCCGAACAACGTCAGCCACCCACAGACCCGTGACTGCTGGTCTGTAACCCTGGACCTCTGCTCAGTAACTTGGCCGGTTGCCACATGGGCATAATCAGCTCCGATGTGTAAGGCCTCAATGGCCGGCCGTGAGATGCAGTCAGTCACGGCATTATTTTCCCCTTGATATGTCGTATATCAGTTGTGAACTCGGATTCGTCGACCTGGTGGCATTGCTGCTATGTCTGATATTTTGACTTTGGTGTGCATGAGGGGTACTTGGTCACAGGCCAACGAACGCTGTGAAACGACGACCCTCTGGAAGGAAACGAAAATGGCGGACAGCCAGGTAGAGACCAAGAAGCTCACAGTCAAACGTGCTGTATTTCCTTTCGGAGGACGGAGCTGCCGGCTGAAGATGGTGATCAGCTGTCACAGGCCTCTGACCAGCTGTACAGGCGCAGAACCCAGAGCACAGTCTGAGGAGTCAGCAGTAATGGCTACGGGTGTGTTGGGGAGTGGGTCACTTTGCAAAGAGCTCAAGTATCGTCATCATGTCCGCTGACCAGTGAAGCACGTGTCCTGGGGTTTTACCTTTAAACACACTATACAGGGGGAGCATAAGTTCAACAGCTCGTGGAGTGAAACAGTGATAGAAATTCACCTTCTCTAAAAACTCCTGTCGATTTTTAGTAGTGTGGGGAGGTGGGAAATCCATAATAGCGGCTACCTTTGATGGGAGGGGTTTCACTCCTTCTGTGGAGATGCGATGGCCAAGAAAGTCAATGGCTGACAACCCAACTGGCATCTAGCAGGGTTAATAATCAAACCATGTTGGTTTAAGTGCTCAAATGTGTGCGGAGATGAGATATGTGTTCAGATTCCGACACACTGGTGACAAGTACATCATCCAGGTAAACAAAGAGAAAATACAAGCCTTTTAACACAGAGTCCATCAGCCTTTGGAAATTCCGTGCTACAAATTTCAGTCCAAATGGTATGTGCAGAAACTCAAAAAGGCCAAACGGGGTTATCACAGCTGTTTGGGAATGTCCTCCGAGCACACAGGCACCTGATGGGAACTAGATCAACTTTGGGAAAAATTAACTTTCTGGCTAAATGTGCTGAGAAGTCGAATGTATGGGATGGGATAACAAATGGGGGTGGTGGCCTTGTGAAGGCATCAGTAATCACCACATGGGCGGCAACAACCATTAGGGACCATATAGAGAGGTGAAGCCCAGCGACTATTCGACTGGCAGACAATTCTGTGTCTTTCCATGTTGGGAAACTCAGCTTTCACATTTGCCAGCTTTTCTGTGTCCAGTCTACGTGCGCGGGCATGGACTGGTGGGCCAGTTGTGGGAATGTGGTGGAGAATGTAGACTTGGTGAGGTCTGGGAATTCACCCAGCAGATGAGTAAGCTCACATGTGGTGGTACATGGACTTGACAGAGTCGTTGTGGGGATCTTACTGGGGGAGCAGGGTAATGACCCAAAGTCCTTGAGATCCGCATGCCGGCAGTACTTAAGGTCGACTAACAGCCCTTGGGCACACAGGAAATCTGCACCGAGCAGAGGTCTAACCACTTTAGCCAGGACAAATTCCCGTGTGTAACGTCACTCACCCATCGTGTCCCGTCAGTTGGATCTTGCTGTCGTTGGCGGCCTCCCGTGAGGTTTGTGCTCTTTGCAGCACACTCACCCGACCACCCGTGTCACACAGGAAGTGCAGCCCCGAATGGGCATCCGTAATAAACGGTAGACGGCCCCAGCAGCTGGAACTCACGGTGCTCACAGACCTCTGATGTCCCGATGTGCTGTCACTGTCGCCACTGCAAGGCGATGGGCAGTTCCTAGCGTTCGTACCCAAGTGAACATGGTAAAAGCACAGGCCCGACGTCCACTGTTTCTCAGCCGCAGGCTTCCTTATGTCGGGGCCCTTGCTGACCGGGCTCATTGAGGGAGACAAAGGAGGCGGAATGGTGCATCACTGCCTGACTGAGTGTAGACCATCAGCCATTCTAGCAAGTTCCCTATCGTCCTTCACGAGTGCATTAGCGAGGGCCCATGAACCAGATCAGGCATTTGCTGCATGAAAAGTTCTTCAAAAATAAAACAAGGGTGGTGCTTTCCCGGGAAATAGCATGGGGTCCATCAGCTTCGAAGGCTTACAACTGGTGAGACTGGGGAAGGAGAGGAACAGTGCAGCACACTCAGACCCCGACAGTCCAAAAGTCTGGAAAAGGTGATTGGTATTTACCTCTTCAATCACAAACAGGAGAAAATCATCAGATGCTGGAAATACAAAGCAGCGCACAGAAAATGCAGGAGGAACACAGCAGGCCAGGCAGCGTCTGTGGAAGAGACCGAACGGTCAACGTTTTGGGCCAAGACCACCTTCAGGTCCTGGTGAAGGGTCTTGGCCTGAAGCACGATAAGCAGATAATCCTCCCTTACCGATCGTGCGGTTGGCCGGCTGAATTCCTCTGTGTTTATCACGTTCAGATGGATGTTCAAGCAGGCTGAATGGACTCACAGCAGTGGAGGTGCTGAGTGACACCATCACCTTGGTATTACTGGGGAGATGTCCAGCAAGGCGAAATGGGCCTCCACTGCTACAGACCAAGCGATGGCATTTCCCTCGGACATTTCAATGCACCTGCATTGGCTGACACGTTCAATGCCCCATTGGGGTCACCCATGTAGGATTTTACAAAACAAAGTGGGACATTTTATGTATAGTGAAACTCGTAACATACTTCATTCAACTCAAAGACTAAAGTGCTCTAAAAATCCTTACGTAAATAAAACATCAGGTCGAAACAGCCACCGAAAGTGAATCCCGAAATCAATGTCAGCGGTTGTCCATTTTGGACATTTCTCTCAAATACGTTAGCCTATAAGGCCAAAATCAACAAAAAATGTCAAGAACACAACTTCCCCACCCACCCACTCACCACCCCACTCAGAAAATCCGTTCATCACCCACCCTACATCGATAATCCTCCCCCAAACTCCCACTCACAACCCCACTCAGAAAATCCCTTCCTCACCCACCCTACACATATAACCCTCCCCCACACACCCACTCACAACCCCACTCAGAAAATCCCTTCCTCAGCCACCCTACATGGATAATCCTCCCCCATACACCAACACACAACCCCACTCACAAAATCCGTTCATCACCCACCCTACACCGAAAATCCTCCCCCACACACCCACTCATCACCCCACTCAGAAAAACCCTTCCTCACGCACCCTACACCGATAATCCTCCCCCACACTCCCACCCACAACCCCACTCAGAAAATCCCTTACTCACCCACACAACACTGATAATTCTCTCCCTCACACCCAGTCACCACCCGACTCACAAAATCCCTTCCTCACCCACCCTACACCGATAATCCTCCCCCACACACCCAGTCACCACCCGACTCACAAAATCCCTTCCTCACCCACCCTACACCGATAATCCTCCCCCACACACACACCCACAACCCCAATCACAAAATCCCTTACACACCCACCCTACACCGATAATCGGCCCCAAACACCCACTCACCACCCCACTCACAAAATCCCTTCCACTTCCACCCTACACCGAAAATCCTCCCCCACACACCCAGTCACCACCCCAATCACAAAATCCCTTCCTCACCCACCCTACACCGATAATCCTCCCCCAGACACCCACTCAACACCCCACTCAGAAAATCCCTTACACACCCACCCTACACCGATAATCGGCCCCAAACACCCACTCACCACCCCACTCAGAAAATCCCTTCCTCACCCACCCTACACCGATAATCCTCCCCCACACACCAACACACAACCCCACTCCGAAAATCCGTTCATCACCCACCCTACACCGATAATCCTCCCCCAAACTCCCACTCACCAGCCCACTCAGAAAATCCCTTCCTCACCCACGCTACACCAATAATCCTCTCCCACACACCCAGTCACCGCCCCACTCAGAAAATCCGTCCATCACCCACCCTACACCGATAATCCTCCCCCAAATACCCACTCACCACCCTACTCAGAAAATCCCTTCCTCACCCACCCAACACAGATAATCCTCCCCCACACACCCACTGACCACCCCACTCAGAAAATCCGTCCATTACGCACACTACACCGATAATCCTCCCCCACACACCCACTCACCACCCCACCCAGAAAATCCCTTCCTCACCCACCCTACACCGATAATCCTCCCCACACACCCACTCACCACCCCACTCAGAAAACCCCTTCCTCACTCACCCTACAACGATAATCCTCCCCCACACACACACCCACCGCCCCACTCAGAAAATCCCTTCCTCACCCACCCTACACCGATAATCCTCCCCCACACACCCACTCAGATAATCCACCCCCACAAACCCCACTCAGATAATCCTCCCTCACACACCCCACTCAGATAATCCACCCTCACAAACCCCACTCAGATAATCCACCCTCACACACCCCACTCAGATAATCCTCCCCCACACACCCCACTCAGATAATCCTCCCCCACACACCCCTCAGATAATCCTCCCTCACAGACCCCACTCAGATAATCCACCCCCACACACCCCACTCAGATAATCCACCCCCACACACCCCACTCAGATAATCCACCCCCACACACCCCTCAGATAATCCACCCTCACAAACCCCACTCAGATTATCCTCCCTCACAAACCCCACTCAGATAATCCCTCCCTCACAAACCCCACTCAGATAATCCTCCCTCACAAACCCCACTCAGATAATCCCTCCCTCACAAACCCCACTCAGATAATCCTCCCCCACACACCCCACTCAGATAATCCACCCCCACACACCCCACTCAGATAATCCACCCCCACACACCCCACTCAGATGATCCCCCCCCACACACCCCACTCAGATAATCCTCCCCCACACACCCCACTCAGATAATCCACCCCCACACACCCCACTCAGATAATCCACCCTCACAAACCCCACTCAGATAATCCACCCACACAGACCCCACTCAGATAATCCACCCTCACACACCCCACTCAAATAATCCACCCCCACACACCCCACTCAGATAATCCACCCTCACAAACCCCACTCAGATAATCCTCCCCCACACACCCCACTCAGATAATCCTCCCCCACACACCCCACTCAGATAATCCACCCCCACACACCCCACTCAGATAATCCACCTTCACAGACCCCACTCAGATAATCCACCCTCACAGACCCACTCAGATAATCCACCCTCACAAACCCCACTCAGATAATCCACCCTCACAAACCCCACTCAGATAATCCTCCCCCACACACCCCACTCAGATAATCCACCCCCACACACCCCACTCAGATAATCCCCCCCCACACACCCCACTCAGATAATCCTCCCCCACACACCCCACTCAGATAATCCTCCCCCACACACCCCACTCAGATAATCCCTCCCTCACACACCCCACTCAGATAATCCCTCCCCCACACACCCCACTCAGATAATCCACCCTCACAGACACCTCTCAGATAATACACCCTCACACACCCCACTCAGATAATCCCTCCCTCACACACCCCACTCAGATAATCCCTCCCTCACAGACCCCACTCAGATAATCCTCCCCCACACACCCCACTCAGATAATCCTCCCTCACAAACCCCACTCAGATAATCCCTCCCTCACAAACCCCACTCAGATAATCCTCCCCCACACACCCCACTCAGATAATCCTCCCCCACACACCCCACTCAGATAATCCTCCCTCACAAACCCCACTCAGATAATCCCTCCCTCACAAACCCCACTCAGATAATCCTCCCCCACACACCCACTCAGATAATCCACCCCCACACACCCCACTCAGATAATCCTCCCCCACACACCCCACTCAGATAATCCACCCCCACACACCCCACTCAGATAATCCTCCCTCACACACCCCACTCAGATAATCCTCCCCCACACACCCACTCAGATAATCCTCCCCCACACACCCCACTCAGATAATCCACCCTCACAGACCCCACTCAGATAATCCTCTCCCACACACCCCACTCAGATAATCCACCCTCACAGACCCCTCTCAGATAATCCACCCTCACAGACCCCACTCAGATAATCCACCCTCACACACCCCACTCAGATAATCCACCCTCACAAACCCCACTCAGATAATCCACCCTCACACACCCAACTCTGATAATCCTCCCCCACACACCCCACTCAGATAATCCACCCTCACAGACCCCACTCAGATAATCCACCCTCACAGACCCCACTCAGATAATCCACCCTCACAAACCCCACTCAGATAATCCACCCTCACAAACCCCACACAGATAATCCACCCTCACAAATCCCACTCAGATAATCCTCCCCCACACACCCCACTCAGATAATCCACCCTCACAGACCCCACTCAGATAATCCTCCCCCACACACCCCACTCAGATAATCCACCCTCACAAACCCCACACAGATAATCCACCCTCACAAACCCCACTCAGATAATCCTCCCCCACACACCCCACTCAGATAATCCACCCTCACAGACCCCACTCAGATAATCCTCCCCCACACACCCCACTCAGATAATCCTCCCTCACACACCCCACTCAGATAATCCACCCTCACAGACCCCACTTTGATAATCCTCCCACACACACCCCACTCAGATAATCCACCCTCACAGACTCCACTCAGATAATCCACCCTCACAAACCCCACTCAGATAATCCTCCCCCCACACCCCACTCAGATAATCCTCCCCCACACACCCCACTCAGATAATCCTCCCCCACACACCCCACTCAGATAATCCTCCCCCACACACCCCACTCAGATAATCCTCCCCCACACACCCCACTCAGATAATCCACCCTCACAAACCCCACTCAGATAATCCACCCTCACAGACCCCACTCAGATAATCCACCCCCACAGACCCCACTCAGATAATCCACCCTCACAGACCCCACTCAGATAATCCTCCCCCACACACCCCACTCAGATAATCCACCCTCACAAACCCCACACAGATAATCCACCCTCACAAACCCCACTCAGATAATCCTCCCCCACACACCCCACTCAGATAATCCACCCTCACAGACCCCACTCAGATAATCCCTCCCCCACACACCCCACTCAGATAATCCACCCTCACAGACCCCTCTCAGATAATCCACCCTCACAGACCCCACTCAGATAATCCACCCTCACACACCCCACTCAGATAATCCACCCTCACAAACCCCACTCAGATAATCCACCCTCACACACCCAACTCTGATAATCCTCCCCCACACACCCCACTCAGATAATCCACCCTCACAGACCCCACTCAGATAATCCACCCTCACAGACCCCACTCAGATAATCCACCCTCACAAACCCCACTCAGATAATCCACCCTCACAAACCCCACACAGATAATCCACCCTCACAAACCCCACTCAGATAATCCTCCCCCACACACCCCACTCAGATAATCCACCCTCACAGACCCCACTCAGATAATCCTCCCCCACACACCCCACTCAGATAATCCACCCTCACAAACCCCACACAGATAATCCACCCTCACAAACCCCACTCAGATAATCCTCCCCCACACACCCCACTCAGATAATCCACCCTCACAGACCCCACTCAGATAATCCCTCCCCCACACACCCCACTCAGATAATCCACCCTCACAGACCCCTCTCAGATAATCCACCCTCACAGACCCCACTCAGATAATCCACCCTCACACACCCCACTCAGATAATCCACCCTCACAAACCCCACTCAGATAATCCACCCTCACACACCCAACTCTGATAATCCTCCCCCACACACCCCACTCAGATAATCCACCCTCACACACCCCACTCAGATAATCCACCCTCACAAACCCCACTCAGATAATCCACCCTCACACACCCAACTCTGATAATCCTCCCCCACACACCCCACTCAGATAATCCTCCCCCACACACCCCACTCAGATAATCCACCCTCACAAACCCCACTCAGATAATCCACCCTCACACACCCAACTCTGATAATCCTCCCCCACACACCCCACTCAGATAATCCACCCTCACAGACCCCACTCAGATAATCCACCCTCACAGACCCCACTCAGATAATCCACCCCCACACACCCCACTCAGATAATCCTCCCCCACACACCCCACTCAGATAATCCACCCCCACACACCCCACTCAGATAATCCACCCCCACACACCCCACTCAGATAATCCTCCCCCACACACCCCACTCAGATAATCCACCCCCACACACCCCACTCAGATAATCCTCCCTCACAAACCCCACTCAGATAATCCACCCCCACACACCCCACTCAGATAATCCCTCCCCCACACACCCCACTCAGATAATCCCTCCCTCACAAACCCCACTCAGATAATCCACCCTCACAGACCCCACTCAGATAATCCACCCTCACAGACCCCACTCAGATAATCCTCCCCCACACACCCAACTCTGATAATCCTCCCCCACACACCCAACTCTGATAATCCACCCTCACACACCCCACTCAGATAATCCACCCTCACACACCCCACTCAGATAATCCACCCTCACAAACCCCACTCAGATAATCCACCCTCACAGACCCCACTCAGATAATCCTCCCCCACACACCCCACTCAGATAATCCACCCTCACAGACCCCACTCAGATAATCCTCCCCCACACACCCCACTCAGATAATCCTCCCCCACACACCCCACTCAGATAATCCTCCCTCACAAACCCCACTCAGATAATCCACCCTCACAGACACAACTCAGATAATCCCCCCCCACACACCCCACTCAGATAATCCTCCCTCACAGACTCCCCTCAGATAATCCCTCCCCCACACACCCCACTCAGATAATCCTCCCTCACAGACCCCCCTCAGATAATCCCTCCCCCACACACCCCACTCAGATAATCCTCCCTCACAGACCCCCCTCAGATAATCCCCCCTCACACACCCCACTCAGATAATCCACCCCCACAAACCCCACTCAGATAATCCACCCTCACAGACCCCACTCAGATAATCCACCCCCACACACCCCACTCAGATAATCCACCCCCACACACCCCACTCAGATAATCCACCCTCACAGACCCCACTCAGATAATCCTCCCCCACACACCCCACTCAGATAATCCACCCCCACACACCCCACTCAGATAATCCACCCCCACACACCCCACTCAGATAATCCACCCTCACAGACCCCACTCAGATAATCCACCCTCACAGACCCCACTCAGATAATCCTCCCCCACAGACCCCACTCAGATAATCCACCCTCACAGATCCCACTCAGATAATCCTCCCCCACAAACCCCACTCAGATAATCCACCCTCACAGACCCCACTCAGATAATCCACCCTCACAAACCCCACTCAGATAATCCACCCTCACAGACCCACTCAGATAATCCCACCCCCACACACCCCACTCAGATAATTCCTCCCCACACACCCCACTCAGATAATCCACCCCCACACACCCCACTCAGATAATCTACCCTCACAGACCCCACTCAGATAATCCTCCCCCACAAACCCCACTCAGATAATCCACCCTCACAGACCCCACTCAGATAATCCACCCTCACACACCCCACTCAGATAATCCCTTCCTCACCCACCCTACACCGATAATCCTCCCCCACACACCCACTCAGATAATCCACCCTCACAGACCCCACTCAGATAATCCTCTCCCACACACCCCACTCAGATAATCCACCCTCACAGACCCCTCTCAGATAATCCACCCTCACAGACCCCACTCAGATAATCCACCCTCACACACCCCACTCAGATAATCCACCCTCACAAACCCCACTCAGATAATCCACCCTCACACACCCAACTCTGATAATCCTCCCCCACACACCCCACTCAGATAATCCACCCTCACAGACCCCACTCAGATAATCCACCCTCACAGACCCCACTCAGATAATCCACCCTCACACACCCCACTCAGATAATCCACCCTCACAAACCCCACACAGATAATCCACCCTCACAAATCCCACTCAGATAATCCTCCCCCACACACCCCACTCAGATAATCCACCCTCACAGACCCCACTCAGATAATCCTCCCCCACACACCCCACTCAGATAATCCACCCTCACAAACCCCACACAGATAATCCACCCTCACAAACCCCACTCAGATAATCCTCCCCCACACACCCCACTCAGATAATCCACCCTCACAGACCCCACTCAGATAATCCTCCCCCACACACCCCACTCAGATAATCCTCCCTCACACACCCCACTCAGATAATCCACCCTCACAGACCCCACTTTGATAATCCTCCCACACACACCCCACTCAGATAATCCACCCTCACAGACTCCACTCAGATAATCCACCCTCACAAACCCCACTCAGATAATCCTCCCCCCACACCCCACTCAGATAATCCTCCCCCACACACCCCACTCAGATAATCCTCCCCCACACACCCCACTCAGATAATCCTCCCCCACACACCCCACTCAGATAATCCTCCCCCACACACCCCACTCAGATAATCCACCCTCACAAACCCCACTCAGATAATCCACCCTCACAGACCCCACTCAGATAATCCACCCCCACAGACCCCACTCAGATAATCCACCCTCACAGACCCCACTCAGATAATCCTCCCCCACACACCCCACTCAGATAATCCACCCTCACAAACCCCACACAGATAATCCACCCTCACAAACCCCACTCAGATAATCCTCCCCCACACACCCCACTCAGATAATCCACCCTCACAGACCCCACTCAGATAATCCCTCCCCCACACACCCCACTCAGATAATCCACCCTCACAGACCCCTCTCAGATAATCCACCCTCACAGACCCCACTCAGATAATCCACCCTCACACACCCCACTCAGATAATCCACCCTCACAAACCCCACTCAGATAATCCACCCTCACACACCCAACTCTGATAATCCTCCCCCACACACCCCACTCAGATAATCCACCCTCACAGACCCCACTCAGATAATCCACCCTCACAGACCCCACTCAGATAATCCACCCTCACAAACCCCACTCAGATAATCCACCCTCACAAACCCCACACAGATAATCCACCCTCACAAACCCCACTCAGATAATCCTCCCCCACACACCCCACTCAGATAATCCACCCTCACAGACCCCACTCAGATAATCCTCCCCCACACACCCCACTCAGATAATCCACCCTCACAAACCCCACACAGATAATCCACCCTCACAAACCCCACTCAGATAATCCTCCCCCACACACCCCACTCAGATAATCCACCCTCACAGACCCCACTCAGATAATCCCTCCCCCACACACCCCACTCAGATAATCCACCCTCACAGACCCCTCTCAGATAATCCACCCTCACAGACCCCACTCAGATAATCCACCCTCACACACCCCACTCAGATAATCCACCCTCACAAACCCCACTCAGATAATCCACCCTCACACACCCAACTCTGATAATCCTCCCCCACACACCCCACTCAGATAATCCACCCTCACACACCCCACTCAGATAATCCACCCTCACAAACCCCACTCAGATAATCCACCCTCACACACCCAACTCTGATAATCCTCCCCCACACACCCCACTCAGATAATCCTCCCCCACACACCCCACTCAGATAATCCACCCTCACAAACCCCACTCAGATAATCCACCCTCACACACCCAACTCTGATAATCCTCCCCCACACACCCCACTCAGATAATCCACCCTCACAGACCCCACTCAGATAATCCACCCTCACAGACCCCACTCAGATAATCCACCCCCACACACCCCACTCAGATAATCCTCCCCCACACACCCCACTCAGATAATCCACCCCCACACACCCCACTCAGATAATCCACCCCCACACACCCCACTCAGATAATCCTCCCCCACACACCCCACTCAGATAATCCACCCCCACACACCCCACTCAGATAATCCTCCCTCACAAACCCCACTCAGATAATCCACCCCCACACACCCCACTCAGATAATCCCTCCCCCACACACCCCACTCAGATAATCCCTCCCTCACAAACCCCACTCAGATAATCCACCCTCACAGACCCCACT
This sequence comes from Hypanus sabinus, assembly GCF_030144855.1. Taxonomy (NCBI): domain Eukaryota; kingdom Metazoa; phylum Chordata; class Chondrichthyes; order Myliobatiformes; family Dasyatidae; genus Hypanus; species Hypanus sabinus. The sequence continues at coordinate 6,134,801 of NC_082731.1, read as the reverse complement.
CAGATAATCCACCCTCACAGACCCCACTCAGATAATCCTCCCCCACACACCCAACTCTGATAATCCTCCCCCACACACCCAACTCTGATAATCCACCCTCACACACCCCACTCAGATAATCCACCCTCACACACCCCACTCAGATAATCCACCCTCACAAACCCCACTCAGATAATCCACCCTCACAGACCCCACTCAGATAATCCTCCCCCACACACCCCACTCAGATAATCCACCCTCACAGACCCCACTCAGATAATCCTCCCCCACACACCCCACTCAGATAATCCTCCCCCACACACCCCACTCAGATAATCCTCCCTCACAAACCCCACTCAGATAATCCACCCTCACAGACACAACTCAGATAATCCCCCCCCACACACCCCACTCAGATAATCCTCCCTCACAGACTCCCCTCAGATAATCCCTCCCCCACACACCCCACTCAGATAATCCTCCCTCACAGACCCCCCTCAGATAATCCCTCCCCCACACACCCCACTCAGATAATCCTCCCTCACAGACCCCCCTCAGATAATCCCCCCTCACACACCCCACTCAGATAATCCACCCCCACAAACCCCACTCAGATAATCCACCCTCACAGACCCCACTCAGATAATCCACCCCCACACACCCCACTCAGATAATCCACCCCCACACACCCCACTCAGATAATCCACCCTCACAGACCCCACTCAGATAATCCTCCCCCACACACCCCACTCAGATAATCCACCCCCACACACCCCACTCAGATAATCCACCCCCACACACCCCACTCAGATAATCCACCCTCACAGACCCCACTCAGATAATCCACCCTCACAGACCCCACTCAGATAATCCTCCCCCACAGACCCCACTCAGATAATCCACCCTCACAGATCCCACTCAGATAATCCTCCCCCACAAACCCCACTCAGATAATCCACCCTCACAGACCCCACTCAGATAATCCACCCTCACAAACCCCACTCAGATAATCCACCCTCACAGACCCACTCAGATAATCCCACCCCCACACACCCCACTCAGATAATTCCTCCCCACACACCCCACTCAGATAATCCACCCCCACACACCCCACTCAGATAATCTACCCTCACAGACCCCACTCAGATAATCCTCCCCCACAAACCCCACTCAGATAATCCACCCTCACAGACCCCACTCAGATAATCCACCCTCACACACCCCACTCAGATAATCCACCCTCACACACCCCACTCAGATAATCCCTCCCTCACACCCCCACTCAGATAATCCACCCTCACACACCCCACTCAGATAATCCACCCTCACACACCCCACTCAGATAATCCTCCCCCACACACCCCACTCAGATAATCCACCCCCACACACCCCACTCAGATAATCCACCCTCACAGACCCCACTTTGATAATCCTCCCACACACACCCCACTCAGATAATCCTCCCCCACACACCCCACTCAGATAATCCACCCTCACAGACCCCACTCAGATAATCCACCCTCACAAACCCCACTCAGATAATCCTCCCCCACACACCCCACTCAGATAATCCACCCTCACAAACCCCACTCAGATAATCCACCCCCAGCACACCCCACTCAGATAATCCCTCCCCCACACACCCCACTCAGATAATCCTCCCCCACACACCCCACTCAGATAATCCTCCCCCACACACCCCACTTTGATAATCCTCCCACACACACCCCACTCAGATAATCCTCCCCCACACACCCCACTCAGATAATCCTCCCCCACACACCCCACTCAGATAATCCACCCCCACACACCCCACTCAGATAATCCACCCCCACACACCCCACTCAGATAATCCACCCTCACAGACCCCACTCAGATAATCCACCCCCACACACCCCTCAGATAATCTACCCTCACAGACCCCACTCAGATAATCCTCCCTCACAGACCCCACTCAGATAATCCTCCCCCACACACCCCACTCAGATAATCCACCCCCACACACCCCACTCAGATAATCCTCCCCCACACACCCCACTCAGATAATCCACCCCCACACACCCCACTCAGATAATCCACCCCCACACCCCACTCAGATAATCCACCCTCACAGACCCCACTCAGATAATCCACCCCCACACACCCCAGATAATCTACCCTCACAGACCCCACTCAGATAATCCTCCCTCACAGACCCCACTCAGATAATCCTCCCCCACACACCCCACTCAGATAATCCACCCCCACACACCCCACTCAGATAATCCACCCTCACAGACCCCACTCAGATAATCCTCCCTCACAGACCCCACTCAGATAATCCTCCCCCACACACCCCACTCAGATAATCCACCCTCACAGACCTACTCAGATAATCCTCCCTCACACACCCCACTCAGATAATCCTCCCCCACACACCCCACTCAGATAATCCTCCCTCACAGACCTACTCAGATAATCCTCCCCCACACACCCCACTCAGATAATCCTCCCCCACACACCCCACTCAGATAATCCACCCCCACACACCCCACTCAGATAATCCTCCCCCACACACCCCACTCAGATAATCCACCCTCACAGACCCCACTCAGATAATCCTCCCCCACACACCCCACTCAGATAATCCACCCTCACAGACCCCACTCAGATAATCCACCCCCACACACCCCACTCAGATAATCCACCCTCACAGACCCCACTCAGATAATCCACCCTCACACACCCCACTCAGATAATCCACCCCCACACACCCCACTCAGATAATCCTCCCCCACAGACCCCACTCAGATAATCCACCCTCACAGACCCCACTCAGATAATCCACCCCCACACACCCCTCAGATAATCCACCCCCACACACCCCACTCAGATAATCCACCCTCACAGACCCCACTCAGATAATCCTCCCCCACACACCCCACTCAGATAATCCACCCTCACAGACCCCACTCAGATAATCCACCCCCACACACCCCACTCAGATAATCCACCCTCACAGACCCCACTCAGATAATCCACCCTCACACACCCCACTCAGATAATCCTCCCCCACACACCCCACTCAGATAATCCACCCCCACACACCCCACTCAGATAATCCTCCCCCACAGACCCCACTCAGATAATCCACCCTCACAGACCCCACTCAGATAATCCTCCCCCACACACCCCACTCAGATAATCCACCCCCACACACCCCACTCAGATAATCCCTCCCCCACACACCCCACTCAGATAATCCCTCCCCACACACCCCACTCAGATAATCCTCCCCCACACACCCCACTCAGATAATCCTCCCTCACAAACCCCACTCAGATAATCCACCCCCACACACCCCACTCAGATAATCCACCCCCACACACCCCACTCAGATAATCCTCCCCCACACACCCCACTCAGATAATCCTCCCTCACAAACCCCACTCAGATAATCCTCCCTCACAAACCCCACTCAGATAATCCACCCCCACACACCCCACTCAGATAATCCTCCCCCACACACCCCACTCAGATAATCCCTCCCCACACACCCCACTCAGATAATCCTCCCCCACACACCCCACTCAGATAATCCTCCCTCACAAACCCCACTCAGATAATCCACCCCCACACACCCCACTCAGATAATCCACCCCCACACACCCCACTCAGATAATCCTCCCCCACACACCCCACTCAGATAATCCTCCCTCACAAACCCCACTCAGATAATCCTCCCTCACAAACCCCACTCAGATAATCCACCCCCACACACCCCACTCAGATAATCCACCCCCACACACCCCACTCAGATAATCCTCCCCCACACACCCCACTCAGATAATCCACCCCCACACACCCCACTCAGATAATCCACCCTCACAAACCCCACTCAGATAATCCACCCTCACAAACCCCACTCAGATAATCCACCCCCACACACCCCACTCAGATAATCTCCCCCCACACACCCCACTCAGATAATCCTCCCCCACACACCCCTCAGATAATCTACCCTCACAGACCCCACTCAGATAATCCTCCCTCACAGACCCCTCAGATAATCCTCCCTCACAGACCCCACTCAGATAATCCACCCTCACAGACCCCACTCAGATAATCCTCCCTCACAGACCCCACTGAGATAATCCTCCCTCACAGACCCCACTCAGATAATCCACCCTCACAGACCCCACTCAGATAATCCACCCTCACAGACCCCACTGAGATAATCCTCCCTCACAGACCCCACTCAGATAATCCACCCTCACAGACCCCACTCAGATAATCTACCCTCACAGACCCCACTCAGATAATCCACCCCCACACACCCCACTCAGATAATCCTCCCTCACAAACCCCACTCAGATAATCCACCCTCACAAACCCCACTCAGATAATCCTCCCTCACCCACCCTCTCACTACCCACTTACAAGATCCTTTCCTCACCAAACCCACTCAAAGTATCCTCTCTCACCCACCCTCTCACCGTTCCCTCTCAGAAAATCCCTCCCTCACCTCTCCCACTTATAAATTTCCACTCTCACCCACCTTCTCAACATCCTCCCTCAGAAAATCCATCCCTCGGGCACTTCCTCACCCCCGTTAAGAAAATCTCTGCCTTACCCACCACCTCAGAAAATCCTTCCCTGAACCATTGCCACTGTGAGAATACCCGTTCCCCCCTTGCACACTGCCACTGAGATAATGCCCTCTCCGTGGTCCACCACATACACTGCTGTCGACACAGATAGACTGGGGAAAGAATCAAGGGTGACCAACCGGTAACTTTGGGTACCACAGTAGTGTGTCGGAGTCTGGAGTTGCAGTCCCACGTACTCTGTGTGGGGTCTCCATGGGGTGCTCCCTGTGGGGAGGGTTTCCTCCGACAGTCTGAAGACATGCTGGATAAGTGAAGAGTGATTGTAAATTGTCCCGTGATTAGGTTAGGGTCAGTCGGGGGCAGCACGTCTCCAGGGGTCATGAAGGGCCTGCCCTGCGCTGGATTGGTAAATAAATAAATAGGGTGACGTGTTGTGCTGATGTGGTCACAGGGAAATGCAGATAAAAGTAGAGACAGCACAAGGAGATCTGCAGCTGCTGAAAATTCAAGCAACACACACACAGAAAATGCTGGTGGAACGCAGCAGGCCAGGCAGCATCTATAGGGAGAAGCGCTGTCGACGTTTTGGGCCGAGACCCTTCGTCAGGACAGGACAGGTTCGTCAGAGTAGAGACAGCACTGACAACACCCCAAGTTGCAGAAACTTCTCAGCAGCCTCCCGCAGTTGTGAATGAAAATTGGATTTATTGTTAGACCCATGGATAATCATTTTTTCTGTAATCAGGCCTAGTCTGCTACCTTATTAAGTCTCTTTGTTATCAAAGTATATATTTTACTGGTAATTCCGTCAAATGAGATTGTAAAAACTGCACCAATTTCATGCTCCAGTAGATCAGCTTTGACTGGTCTCCTGGACTCCGTAATTTTGTCCACCAACTCCGTGTGCTGTTTCAGTTCGCTCCTACACAGTCAACCTCGCTCTTGCATCTACAAACCTTCTCACATCGAGCCACACCGATACTGCGCATTCAGATGGACACTTACACAAGAATGTAGAGACATGCACACTCTTGAACTGCCACTCAGAGGGGCTCTGTGGGTCGGGCAGCATCTATGGAGAGAAACAAACAGTCGACGTGTCAGGAATCTTCATCAGGATGGTAAGGGAAGAGTGGAGATAGCCAGCAGAAAGGGTGGAGGGGCAAGAACCAGTGTATCTGGGTCATGTCAGAAGATGGGAGTTGATAGGAGGAAGCAAGAAAGGGCTGAAGAAGATGGAATCTGATTGGAGAGGGCAGTGGACTATGGAAGAAAGGGAGGGAAGCTGGGGAGGGGAACAGGTGGGTGATGGGAGATGGTGATCAGGAGGGAATAAAACAGTGAGAGGAACGGTCCAAGGGGAGGCGTTGTGATGAAGCACTAACTAAAGATTTACTGCCATGGAGGGAGTTCAGTGAAGACTGATACTGAGACGGTGGCTTGTGAAGTAGATTTGGCCTGTATTTCTCGTTTGGAGAGATGAGAGGTGAGGGCCATACACACAGTTATCTCCCCAGGGAGTGGGTAGTAAAAATATGATGGCATAAGTTAAAGATCAGATTTAAAGCAAAGATTATCTTTATTTGTTGGATGTACTTTGAAACATACAGTGAAATCCGCTGCTTACGTCAACAAACAGAGTCCAGGGATATGCTGGGTGCAATGCACATGTCCCCAACATGCCATGACTCACTAACTCAGACATCGGAAGGAAATCGGAGCACTTGGAGGAAGTGCACACAATCACAGGGAGGAGGCACCTCCTCACCGAAAGCGGAGAGAATTGTACCCTGATGGTTGGCGCTGACTGATGCCCCTCACTGTGCCTCCCATCAAAGGCAAGAGATTTAAAAAGGCCTCATCTTCGCACAAAGGGCGATTGCATTTGAAGTGAGCCGCCAGAAATAATGGTTGGAGTGTAACGTTTAAAAACCATTTCGATAAATACATGGACAGCAGAGGTTCAGGGGGGCAATGAGCCAAACACGGGCAGATGGGATGACACAGATGAGATGGGCTGAAGGGCCTGTTTCTATGCTGTGTTACCCTCAGACTCTGTATCACTGAAACTTGATGTTCATACCATCTAAAGCTGATTTCAGCCTCCCACATATCAGTAACTGATACCTATTGGAAAGTATCCAAGTTTGCAGAGAGAGGGGGAATTTGTTTGGCCAGAGGGCAGTGAATTTGTGGAATCCATTGCCACCGATGGCTGTGGGGAGCAACTCATTGAATATATTTAAAGCAGGGTGTCAAAGGCAGGAGAATAGGGTTCAGAGGAATAGTAAATCAGCCATGATAGAGTGGCAGAGTGGACTCGATGGGCCAAATGGCCTAACTCTTCTCTTATGTCTTACGGCAGTGATGCAATCAGGATCTTTGGACTCTGCACCAGGATATGGATAGGTGAGAGAAAAGTTGGCGAGTTTCGTGTGGGGAAGTGTGATTTGATAGACTTCGCCAAGAGGGATCTAAAGGCAAACGGTTATTGAAATGGAGAGAGATTTCAAAGGGACCAAACCAGACAAGTCCACTTTGCACTAAAGTTGTTTTTTTTTGTTTTAATTATCAGAATCAGGTTTAATATCAGTATTCAATATCTGTAAAAATTGTGTTTAATAGATGCTTGGTATACATTTTTCTTGTGAATGCTATCGATACAGTGCTTAGCTGCTGTGCGTACAAGGGAACTGAAATATGTTCATTATGGACACATGAACCAAGATCCAGTGAAAAGATTGTCTTGCAGACGGTCGTACAGATCAGATCGTTACACAGAACCTTGAGGGAGATGAGGATAAACAATAACAAAGCAGAATGAAATATCACAGCGACAGAGAAAGTGCAGTGAAGGGAAACTACAAGGTGCGTGATCATTGCAAGGTGGATTGCGAGGCCAAGGGTCCAGCTTATCATCCGGGGAACTGTCTAATGGCAGAGGGGTAGGAACTGTCCTTTTTCTATGTCGACTGCCCAGTGGGAAAGAGGGGAGGGGAGGAGAGGAGAGAACGCCTGGGGTGGGTGGGTCTCCCCTGAGGCAGCAAGAAGTGCAGACTGAGCTCAGGCAGGGAGGCTGGCGTCTGTGATGTGCTGAGGGAGCTGTGTCCATAATCTCTGCCGCTGTCTGTGAGGAGTTTGCACGTTCTCCCGCGGGTATCCTGGTGCTTCGGTCTCCGCCCACAGACGTACCGGTTGGGGGGGCCTCTCATCCCCCATTGTGAGAGGTGGAAACGGGTCAGGGCTGTGGCCAAGCTCGACACGCCAATACCCTGCGGTGGATACATTGATCAACTCCAACCACACCGTCGACCTTGGACAATGGAGATGGGACATTATCAATGGCCTACGCTCCACTGGGAGCTAAGGGCACAAGGAGAGACCAGCTGGTAGGTTAATAGATCATTCAGATCGTCTCATGATTAGGCTAGGATTGAATCGGGGGGAGGGGGGGGTTGCTGGGTGGTGTGGCTCGAAGGGCCTGTTTCGTGTGGTATCTCAACAAACAAACAAACCTCTGCATTTACTGGTTGTCATGGGCAAAGCAAGCTGTGATGCATCAATAAATATCAATATGGGTTTACAGTGACACGGCAGATTTCTGTATTCTCCTGAGGAAGGGAGAGGTGTTAGTGAACTTTAGTACTTGTGCCTATAACAATAAAATTGTCTGAATTCAAACGTTAGCAGGGAGATGTAACAACCAGACAGGAGGGCAATTTGCAAATGAACCTTTATTACAAGATAAGAAATAGGTAATTACTAACAAGAGAAAATCTGCAGATGCTAGAAATCTGTGTGTGTGTTGATAGGCAATTACTGTTACAATTACTAACCAAGTTGCTGGTTAAAGGCACACCAGTTCACAATTTTGGTTTGCTTATTTGGGAAACAATATACGGATGCTGGAAGCAGTACAGAATAGACTCACTGGGCCAATGCCAAGGGACCAGAGAGTTGTCCTATCACAAACAGTTAAAGAAATTATAAACACAGGAGAAGCTGGAGATGCAGAGCAACACAGATAAAATGCTGGAGGAACTCGGGAGGCCAGACAGCAGCTACGGAGGCAGATAAATAACTAGCTGACATTTGGGGCCAAGACCCTTATGTTGACTGTTTATTCCTCCCCTAACCTGCTGAGTGTCCCCAGGTGCAGGTGTAGGGGGGAGAGAGGGGGAGAGGGGGAGAGGGGGAGAGAGGGAGAGAGGGAGAGAGGGAGAGAGGGAGAGAGAGAGAGAGGGAGAGAGAGAGTGAGAGAGAGAGAGGGGGTGAGAGTGAGAGAGAGAGAGGGGGTGAGAGTGAGAGAGAGAGAGGGGGTGAGAGTGAGAGAGAGAGAGGGGGTGAGAGGGAGAGAGAGAGAGGGGGTGAGAGGGAGAGAGAGAGGGGGTGAGAGAGAGAGGGGGTGAGAGAGAGAGGGGGTGAGAGAGAGAGGGGGTGAGAGAGAGAGGGGGTGAGAGGGTGAGAGAGAGAGAGGGTGAGAGAGAGAGGGAGAGAGAGAGAGTGACAGAGAGAGAGGGAGAGAGAGAGAGAGAGAGTGAGAGAGAGAGAGTGAGAGAGAGAGGGGGTGAGAGGGAGAGAGAGAGAGAGTGAGAGAGTGAGAGAGAGAGAGAGAGAGAGAGAGGGGGTGAGAGGGAGAGAGAGTGAGAGAGAGAGAGGGGTGAGAGGGGGTGAGAGGGGAGAGAGAGAGGGGGGGTGAGAGGGAGAGAGAGAGGGGGTGAGAGAGAGAGGGGGTGAGAGGGTGAGAGAGAGAGAGAGTGAGAGAGAGAGGGAGAGAGAGAGAGTGACAGAGAGAGAGGGAGAGAGAGAGAGTGACAGAGAGAGAGAGGGGGGTGAGAGAGAGAGAGTGAGAGAGAGAGGGGGTGAGAGGGAGAGAGAGAGAGAGAGAGAGGGTGAGAGGGAGAGAGAGAGAGAGAGAGAGGGGGTGAGAGGGAGAGAGTGAGAGAGAGAGAGAGGGGGTGAGAGAGAGAGAGAGGGAGAGTGAGAGAGAGTGAGAGAGAGAGAGAGAGGGGGTGAGAGAGAGAGTGAGAGAGAGAGAGAGAGGGGGTGAGAGAGAGAGAGGGAGAGTGAGAGAGAGTGAGAGAGAGAGAGAGGGGGTGAGAGGGAGAGAGAGACAGAGAGGGGGTGAGGGAGAGAGAGTGAGAGGGAGAGAGGGAGTATTAGATCTGTTTAGAAGATTGAGGACTGATCAAACTGAAGGAAGATCCTGAGGAGATGTTGAGCTGTTCTCCCCAATGGGAGAATTTCAAATGAAAGGACATTGTCACAAGAGTTAGAGGCAGTCATTTTAAAGTGAAGTGTGTTGGAACATCCTGCTGAATTTGGAGTTCTCTACTTCAGCGAGTTGAGGGTCATTGGGGTATTTAAAAACAGCACAGAACAGTACAGGCCCTTTAGCCCACAATGTTGTGCCAATCTTTTAACTGACTCCAGGATCAATTTAACCCTTCCCTTCCACGTAGTCCTCCATCTTACTTGCATCCACATCCCTATCCAAGATTCGCTTAAAAGTCCTTGATACATCTGCTCCACTAGCACACCAACAGGGCACTGCACACCCCCACATCACTCACTGTAAAGGCTGACCTCTGACGTTCCCCCATTCCTTCCTGCAAACACAAAGTTACGCCCTCTCATATTTGCCATTTTCTTGCTGGGAGAAAAAGGAGCTGTGGCTTCCACTCTTATACACTTTATCAGTTCACCTCTCATCCTCCTTCACTCCAAAGAGGAAAGCCCCAGCTCACTGCACCTTTCCTCACAAGACATGCCCTCCAATCCAGGCAATGGGATCCAAGTAAATCTTCTCTTCCACAATGAGGTGGCCAGAACGGAGCACAATATTCCAGGCGTGGTCTAACCAAAGTATGATAGAGTAACCCCTGAACTCAGTCCCCTGGCTAATAAAGACCAACATATCGTTCACCTTCTTAATGAACCACCTGAAGTTCAGCCCGCAGACTCAACAAACTTTTATAATCAAAACCCAGCACTACTCCTCATTAGTACTGAGCTAGGAGCTACACCTTGTATCTCATTCTTGGAGTGAAACGAAACCCATCTATTGATCCAAACGTACTTAAGAAACCAACTACTCCCAGACCAACCATTAAACACGTGCAAGATGTTATGGTTATGGAGGAGGTAATAAAAAAAAGGGCAGCCTACAATTATGTGCATTAAAGCCAAATGGGAGAAACTGGTTTTGGAGACAGACTTAGACCCCCGCCCTTTAAAGATCGTAACCTTGAATATAAAATCACCCCTATGGCAAGATCAACCAAATCAGAACTACAATACCCAATACGCACCGCGTTTTCCGCCAAAGAGGCGGAGCATGAGCGGCGCCGTGCAGTCTGGTCCTTGTAGTTCGCTCTGCGACACTAACAACAGAAACCGCACCTTAAAAAAAAACTCTTGAAATTTAGGCAATAAAATTTGAAAGAAACTTTTCTGGCGAACACATGCCGCGTCAGTAAGAGCCAAATGTCCACTCGCGCCTTTAAATATATGTATTGGTAGCGGTGTATCAAAAAAGCGAATACTTTATTGTGCAATGTCTAAAATAAACACGAATAACTTTGAAATAAATTCGTCCGTTGCATGAAAGAACTATTGAAAATATAAAAATTCTTTACTATTCGTGTCCACGGTTTCGTTCTTCTAATACAATTCCTCCTGAGGGTAAAAGACCAAACTCTTTTTAAGATGAAATCCTTCGCCTTTTAAAATCCCCTTTCCAATCCTGGTTTATTGTTTCATCCCTCTCTGCCTGTTTTTTTTTCGCTCTAGGGCAGGTCCCTTTAATCTCAGTGACAGCCTTGACTCCGACGCGTTTCCTGCGCTTTTCGAGACGGGAGTGCTGCTTTCTTCGCTCCCTCCCTCCCTCCCTCCACATCCAATTCCTTCCCATCAATGGAGGTTCGTGGAGTGCCGCGTTTCCCTCCACTCCGGCGAGCCTGAGGACTGGGGAAGGGGGGCACCCACTTTCATCGCCGGGATAACGAGGCAGTAGATTCGATTCAGAGGCGATGCTGGTGTTCCCAGGTCACACAAGGAAGTGAAATTTACTGGCGGAATGATGCGGAGAACGCAACGTATTTATCCAGATGACACCCCTGTCGCCTGATTTTCATTCACCTTCTCGCTGGGCGGCTCGCTTCTCCCCAGGTGGAAAAATGCATTGAATGAGGACTGGGAGAATTTGGAAGCTGCTTTCTACACACACACACACGGGGCGGGGGAGATACACAGGGTGAGGTTTGAACAAACCCCCGTTCCGCCTCTCCCGTGTATTTCGCTCGGATGAATATTGATGTGTAGTCTTTTTCTGGGAAGCGTTCCTTTCCCCACTGAACTGGACGAGCGAGGATGTCTTCCCGACTCACGTTACCGTCCCCGAATGAACGGAGCATCGAGCATGTGAGTAGCCTCACAGGGGGGGACCGACATGGGGGCGGTTGGGGCTAAATGTTGTTACATCGGGTTACTGCATGGCGGGCGGGGATTGCTGGCTGCATAGGGGAAATGCATGTTTGTACAATGTGCATGTCATGTGTATATTGATACGTACATATTGCTTCCATCCTTGTACCGCCAATCTCTCTCTTTCACCTTCTATTTATAACATGCACTGTCTTAACGTTGAAATAATTAAAAGTATAATTTACAGAATTTGTGATACATATATTCACGCTTTTGTAATATTCCCATCACATCTTAACGTGTATTTTTGTGCTGTATAATAATTGCAAATATTCTACAAATTCTCTCAGATCTATGGATGATGTACATAATTATTTTGTGTGCTATTACAAAATGTGTGATTATTTTGCATAATATACAATAATTATATGCATGAACAATGCATAGTATTTACAAGTGTCAAATCTGCATTACAGATCATCTGTAATTCAGATATTACATTGCGTTAGCTTCATATATTGAGTATATCATTGATTTTACCTACATATATGAACTTATTATGTTTCTCAGTTAGGTGTATCTCAATGTTATCCTGCATTTAAATTCTGAATATATATCAAAAATCATCCAAGATTTGTATATACATGTAATTTATTTTCAAAGGTTTTTAATAGGCACAATTTAATGTATTTAGTTATGCTATATAGCATTGTTTATGAACTCCATACCATAAATAAGATATGATAATTAAGGTAACAGTATTAATTATATACAGCTTATATAAATAGACCTTTATGAATTATAAATGTGACATAAAAACACTGCATATTGTGTATGCCATAATTTGCTATGTTGCTTGGGTTTCCAAGATACTTTCAGATCTCCTCATGATGCCAGGCTGTTGGCTTTGGTGGGCATACTGTACATGGTGGTGATCTCTCTATCAGTGGTTGCCCCTCTTTGTGGCGAAGAAAGGGTAATGGTCGTCTTTGATCTTCCTGGGGTTACCACCTGTTAGTGAAGCATTGTGTGCAAAGGCAGTCGGTGCAGTCAGTAAGCTCTCTGTTGTGGCCGTGGCCCACTGATGCAGCTCCCAGATGTTGACTGTGAGAGACAGATGTGGGCACTGACCTGAGGTTTTGTGTTCCTGTACATCCACCTGAGTGGCCAAACACCTCACTGGCACGCCAGCCCCCTCTCTCACCACTGCTCTGAGAGCAATCACGAGCAAGAGAAAAATTGCAGAAGCTGGAAATCCAAGCAACGCACTCCAAATGCTTGAGGAACTCAGCAGGCCGGGCAGCACTGATGGGGGAAAAAGCACAGTCGATGTTTTGGGCCAAAACCCAGTCTCGGCCCGAAAACGTCAACTGTACCCCTTCCATAGACGCTGCCCGCCTGCAGAGGACCTCCAGCATGTTGTTACTATGGTATGAGTCCTGCTTTTAGAGACTTTTTAGACGCAAGAGATTCTGCAGGTGCTGGAAATCAGGAGCAACGCACACAAAATGTTGGAGGAACTCAGCATCTATGGAGGGTGACTCAACAGATGCTGCCTGACCTGCAGAGTTCCTCCAGCATGTCGTGTGGTTATCCATGGAAGATTGTAGACTCAGCTAGCCCCATTACAGGCACTAGACTTCCCACCACCAAGAACGTCTTTGATTGAGTTTAGGAGCCGAGAGGTAATGTTGCAGCTATGTAGGACCCTTGTCAGACCCCACTTGGAGTACTGTGCTCAGTTCTGGTCGCCTCACTACAGGAAGGATGTGGAAGCCACAGAAAGGGTGCAGAGGAGAGTTACTAGGATGTTGCCTGGATTGGGGAGCATGCCTTATGAGAATAGGTTGAATGAACTTGGCCTTTTCTCCTTGGAGTGACGGAGGATGAGGGGTGACCTGATAGAGGTGTATAAGATGATGAGAGGCATTGATCGTGTGGATAGTCAGAGGCTTTTTCCCAGGGCTGAAATGGTTAACACGAGAGGGCACAGTTTTAAGGTGCCTGGAAGTAGATACAGAGGAGATGTCAGGGGTAAGTTTTTTACTCAGAGAGTGGTGAGTGTGTGGAATGGGCTGCCGGAGATGGTGGTGGAGGTGGATACGATAGGGTCTTTTAAGAGACTCCTGGATAGATACATGGAGCTTAGAAACTTAGAGGGCTATGGGTAACCTGAGGTAATTTCTAAACTAAGTACATGTTCGACACAGCTTTGTGGGCCAAAGGACCTGTATTGTGCTGTAGGTTTCCTGTGTTTCTATGCAAAAGGTAGTACTTTAAGAAGGCAGCGTCCATCATTAAGGACCCTGACCACCCAGGACATGCTCTCTTCTCACTGCTACCATCAAGCAAGAGGTACAGGAGCCTGAAGATGCACACTCAATGTTTTAGGAACAGCTTCTTCCCCTCCACCATCAGATTTCTGAATGGACAGTGAACCAATGAATAATAATAAATAATAATATGCACCATTAATAATATTTTAATATATCTCTGTCGTTGATATTATTTTTTTATGTTTTGTACTGTAATGCTGCTGCAAAACAACAAATTTCCTGACATGTCAGTGATAACAAACCTGATTCTGATTTTCAAGTGAACATTTAAAGAAGGAATCTCGGACACAAGAGAATCTGCAGATGCTAGAAATCTAGTTCAACACACACAAAACGCTGGAGGAACTCAGCAGGTCAGGCAGCATCTATGGAGGGAAATAAAGAGTCAGGGCTTTAGGCTGACACCTGAATTTGCCCATCACCTATTAGCTCATACTTCTCCTGCGCATACTTCAATTCAGTTTTGGACCCTTGTCTGAGAAAGGACATTTTTTGCTTTGGAGGCAGTACAAAGAAGATTCACCAGGAGACTGACTGGGATCAGTTGGTTGTCTGATAAAGAATCTAGAAAACTGAGGAGTGATCTTGTTGACACACGAGATGCTTGGGAGAGAAGAGAAGGCAGATGCTGAGATGTTTTTACTAAAGGTGGAATGTACAACAAGGGGGACATTATTGCAAGAGGAGGGGCTGATCTTTTGAAACTGAAGTATGCAGGAACTTAGAAGAAGGGAGTTGTGAGCTTTATTGGTTATATTTACATCGAAACTCACAGTGAAATGTGTCCAAATCAAATCAGTGAGGATTGTGTTGGGCAGCCTACAAATTTCTGGTGCCCACAGCTCACTAATCCCAACCGTTGGAACTCCTCATAGCAGCGTGGCACAGCGTCCGATCTGGAGTCAGTGCTTTGCTTGCAGAAGACGGGAGTATTGTGTTTGGCTGCAAACTGCTGCAACACCCATAGACCCAGGGCCTCGGACTGTAGTTTTGTGCGACTGTATTTTACTGGTATCTTGTATGTGCCTACTGCCTGGTGTGTGCTATTTGTGCCCTGTGCGGCGTGTGACTGCCGGCATCGTTGGCCCCAGAGTACCACGGTTTCATTTGGCTGTATTCATGGGTATGGTTGAATGATAATTGAACTCAAAGTAGAGGGTGTGGAATCTCAGCAACTCCTTACTTCAGAGGTTGTGGGAGCTGGAACGTTGTATCTAAAGGGAAGGTGGGTACAAACTCTGAAAGATCAGGGAATTGATGGCAATGGGAACTGGCACAGTTGCAATTTGGGTCGATCGTATCCGGTCTGTTGAATAGTAAGTCATGCTTCATGGGACAAGAGGGTTACCTCTCCTGTTTCTGTTTGCTTGCTACCAGATTATCAAGAAGGCAAATGGAATGTTGGCCTTCATTGCTAGAGGGATTGAACTTAAGAGAAGAGATGGTGCTTGTGAGTCTGCAATTGGAGTACTGCATACAGTTCTGGTGTCCTTACTTAATGAAAGATATACTGGCTCTGCAGGTGGTGCAGAGGAGATTCATTAAGTTGATTCCAGAGTTGAGGATGTTAATTTATGAAGAGACTATCAGCCCGGGACTACACATGTTGGAATTCAGAAGAATTAGAAGGAAACTTGTTGAAACATTTAAAATTTTGAATTGATACGAGAGGCAGCAAAGTTGTTTCCAATTGGTAGGTGGGCCTAGAACTAGGGGGGGATAGCTTCAGGGTTTGGAGGAATGAATTTCAGACCATAAGACACTGGGGCAGAAGTAGGCCATTCAGCCCATTGATTGTGCTGCACCATTTGACCATTTCCCACTATAAGATGTTTCAAATGAGATGAGGAGAAACTGCTTTTCCCAGAGAGCAGTGAATCTGCTCAGGGAAGCAGTAGGTTCCACCATATTAAATATACTTCAGACACAATTAGATGGATTTTTGCATAGAGAATTGGGGAAAAGGCAGGTAGGTGGGGTTGAGTCCATAGCCAGATCAGCCATGGTCGTATTGGCAGAGCAGGTTCGATGGGTCAGATGCGGAGGAAGGAGGAAAGGGTTTTCCGAGGCCTTTGACAAGGTCCAGAAAGCTGGAATGGATGAGCTGGTTGGTTGGATGCAAAACCGTTTTGGTGGCAGGAGGCAGGTTGCGGGAGTGGAGGGTTGATTTCTATGTTGGTTAATGGTGCGCTGCAAGGATCAGTGCTGTGTCCCCTTTCATTGTTGTGGATGTTACCAGCTGAGTGTGTCCAACATCCCAGAGGAGGGTGACTCGGTGCCACAGGCGGTTGTCATTGGGGAAGGGTGTCAAAGGTTACTGGGAAAAGGCAGGGGAATGGGGTTGAGAGGGACAATAAATCAGCCATGATTAAATGGCAAAGCAGATCTGATGGGCCAAAAGGCCTAATTCTGCTCCCAAGTCTTGTGGGGTTTGAGGGGAACATTTTTCTCTGAGGTGATGGTGGAACAGTAACAATATTTCGGAGGTATCTAGATAAGCCAGGCAAGGAGGGATATGGGGTTAATGCAGGCAGGTGGGGTTAGTATGAGCAGGATCACTAGCATATGATGGGCCGGATGGCCTGTCTCTACGTTGTACGGCTCAGCTGATGTCTCAGGTTGATGAACTTAAAACAGAGCTGGCAGTTTTGAGGGTTGGAATCCTCCCATCCATCCCACAATCTCTTTGACCCCCTGGCAGGAGGTGCCGTAGCATTAGGGCAAGCACTGTTAGGATGAGGAACGGTTTCTTCCCCCAGGCTGAGAGATCATTGAATTCCCAGGCCTTGTCATGTGTAAAATGCCAGCGGTGTTCTAGTGTCGTGAATGTACCGTATGCTAAATGTTAATCTTCTGGAATACGTTCCATTATTTGTTAATTTATTTGTGGTAATGTCACTCTGTGTGTTGTCTGTGCACTGTGTTGTACATCTTGGTCCAGAAGAGCCTTGTTTCTCATAGCGGTATACATATGTTTGGCTGAATGACAATAAAGTGAACGTAGAACTGGAATGATTGATTACCTGAAGTTGCTGATCTCAGTGTTTCTCCCCCCTGACTATAATCTCCCCCCCCCCCGCCCTACCTTTCTTTCTCTTTTATTTCCTATAATTCTCCACCTTCCCCCTAGCCCCTTTCCCTTCAGCCTATCACTTCCCAGCTCTCTACTTCATCCCTCCCCCCACTCCTTATCCCCCCTCGACCATCCCATGTTACTTCACTCCTGATGAAGGGTTTCGGCCCGAAACGTCGTCACTACCTCCTCCCATAGATGCTGTCTGGCCTACTGAGTTCTGCCAGCGTTTTGTGTTTTCAATGTTGCACACAGTGTGTAAGAGCTCACTGAAGATGCAGATTGCTTGTTTCACGGACTGTGTGTGGAGATCTGTCACAGGATGTGCAATATGCACTCACTGGCCACTTTATTAGGTACACCTTGTTAATGCAAATATCTAACCAGCCAATCATATGGCAGCAACTCAGTGTAGAAGAACACGCAGACGTGGTCCAGAGGTTCAGTCATTGTTCAGACCAAACATCAGAATGGGGAGGAAATGTGATCTAAGTGACTGACTGTGGAATGATTGTTGGTGCCAGATGGGGTGGTCTGAGTATCTCAGAAACTGCTGGTCTCCTGGGATTTTTAATGCAGGCTCGTCAGGCTCATGTACCTCCTTTCTGATGGTAGCGATGAAAACAAGGCATGAACTTTTGGGGGTCTTTAATGATGAATGCTGCATTTTTCATGCATCACTCCTGGATACGGGCGCTGGAGCCCATGATGGGGTTGACTGAGTTTACAACTCTGCAGCTTATTTTGATCCTGTGCAGTAAACACCCCCCCCCCCCCACCCCCACTGTACCAGACGGTGATGCAGACAGATAGAATGCTGTCCTCGGTACATCTGTAGAAATTTGCGAGTGTCTTTGATGACACACCAAACCCCCTGAAACATAGCTGCCTTCATGGCCTTTGCAGCTGTGTCGATATGCTGGGTCTAGGACAGATCCTCAGAGGTATTGACACCCAGGAACTTGAAATTGCTCACCCTTCTGATCCCTCTGTGAGGATTGGTTCGTGTTCCCTCATCTTATCCTTTCTGAAGTCCACAATCAGCTCTTTGGTCTCACTGACATTGAGTGCCAGGTTGTTGCTGCGACACCACTCAACTACTTAGTATATCTTACTCCTTCATCTCCCGCTGAGATTCTACCAACAATGGTTGTATCATCAGCAAATTTATAGATGGTATTTGAACTGTGCCTGGCCACACAGTCATGGCTGTAGAGAGAGTAGAGCAGTGGGCTAAGCACATACCCCTGAGGTGCGCCAGTATCGATCATCAGCGAGGAGGAGATGTTATGGCCACTCCGCGCAAATTGTGGCCTTCCAGTTAGGAAGTTGGGAATCCAGTTGGAGAGGGAGGTCAGAGGCCCAGGTTGTTGGGCTTTTTGATCAGACTGTAGGAATGATTGTGTTAAATGTTGAACTGTAGTCAATAAAGAGCATCCTGACATGGATATTTGCAGTGTCCAGTTGATCCAAAGCTGCACGAGGAGCCAATGAGATCACATCTGCCATAGGCCTATTGTGGCGATAGGCAAATTGCAGTGGGCCCAGGTCCTTGCTGAGGCAGAAAATGATTCTAGCCATGACCAACTTTCAAAGCACTTCATCACTGTAGATGTGAGTGCTACTGGACAATAGGGCCCTGCTCTTCTCCGAGCCTGGTATTACGTTTTGAAGCAGGTGGGAATGTCCCACCGTAGCAATGAGAGGTTTTCTGAACCTGACCAGGTACTCCACTGGGGCCTGTCACCTTACAAGGGTTCACCCTCTCAAAAGACCGCCTGATGTCGGTTTGAAAGCCCGAGACAGGGAGCTGTTTTATTCTCCCTTTCAAAGCCGGCACAAAAGGCGTTCAGCGCGTCTGAGAGTGATGCATCACTGCCTTTCCTGACATTGGGTTTCGCTTTGCAGGAGGTAATGGCCTGCCTGTTCATCTGATTCTGTCTCTACCCTCATTTGGCCTGTCCCTTTGCTCTCGAGGTGGCAAGTCAAACCTGGCTTTCTGCTGCAGGTCTGGGGCCGTCTAACAGATCTGACCCTCAGCAGACTGCGAACCTCCTGCTTCGTCCACAGCTTTTGTTTTGGGTATGTATGCTATGCTGTCGTAGGCACACACAGGGTTCGATGGAGTTAGTGACAGCTCTGACGTATGTGTATTGGGAATTTGCTGTGGTGTGTGGCACAATGTACAACAAAAAAAAGTGAAGTCTACAGAGTTAACGGCAGGCTTGTTAACAGTGTGG
Source organism: Hypanus sabinus (assembly GCF_030144855.1). Lineage (NCBI taxonomy): Eukaryota > Metazoa > Chordata > Chondrichthyes > Myliobatiformes > Dasyatidae > Hypanus > Hypanus sabinus. The sequence continues at coordinate 6,115,159 of NC_082731.1, read as the reverse complement.
AGCACAAGAGGGATCTTGGGGTTCAGGTCCATAGACAGCAAATATGTTCTTTATTCTACTTATGCAAAATAAATAATATAAAAAGAAAGTTAGAAGTACAGATATGGAATAAAATGGAATAAGTACCAGTGTGTATTGACAATGTAAACAACTTTATAAAAAGTGGTTTGAAGTCTTTACAGTTTAGTGAGTGGGGAGGCCAACTAGAATGGTGGATCGCATTAACTGTCTGCAGGAAGAAGCTTTTAAGATAATGTGAATGTTTTCCTTTTCTAGCCCTATAGCTTTAAATAAAACACCCTTGAAACTCACCCTTGAAACTTGTCTCTCTGAAGGTAGCAACAGCATGGGTCTGATAGAGAACCCATCTTTTACATTACTCCAGCACAGATACATCTCTGTCAGATACAGTAAATCTCTTTACACAGCCAAATCAAACACTACAAAGGTGTTAGATACAGAGTGAAGCTCCCTCTACACTGTCCCATCACACACTCCCAGGACAGGGACAGCACGGGTTGGATACAGAGTGAAGCTCCCTCTACACTGTCCCATCACACACTCCCAGGACAGGGACAGCACGGGTTAGATACAGAGTGAAGCTCCCTCTACACTGTCCCATCACACACTCCCAGGACAGGGACAGCACGGGTTAGATACAGAGCGAAGCTCCCTCTACACTGTCCCATCATACACTCTCAGGACAGGAAGGGAATGGTTTAGATACAGAGTGAAGCTCCCTCTGCACACTTCTAATTCAGGATTACAGATTGCTTAATGTCATTTCCAGCACACACATGTGAAGAAGAAGTTAGTAGTTTTTACAGTGGATCAAATGCAGCAGGAATAAACACTGAAAATGGCAGGTATATAATTGGTTATTCCACCCTTGTAAATTCCTGATGGGTGGACTAGGCCAAGCATTTTTTTTTCCTTCAGGGCTTTATTCCAAAATGTCCGTTTGAACATAAATTATGCTTCAGTCAGTCTTGCCTATTCTCTGCACACTACCCAAGTGAGGTTGAGTATCTGAATTAATGCAGCCGCCTGCCCCGAAACACTTGAGTAATTGGTCTCTCTCAGACCTCTCCACAAGCATAACAACTTGAGGAGATGCAGCCTTCCCTCCTTACCTACGGGCCCGTCGCAGTCATGTCACATTCTGCACTCTTCACTTGAACTCTTCAACAATGGCCCTTTGTCACGCAGAAGAGCCCTTGGAAAACGCAGGTCACCTCCCACATCTCTGCGCCAGGATTCCAAGAAGGCAGAGCTCTGCCAGGAAGGGTTTTATAAAAACTGGATTAGTGTCGCGATGGGAAATTATGCCAGGGCAGCATAGAGTGAAGCCTTACTCTGTATCTAACCCATTCTGTCCCTGTCCTGAGAGTGTGTGATGGGACAGTGTAGAGGGAGCTTCACTCTGTATCTAACCCGTGCTGTCCCTGTCCTGGGAGTGTGTGATGGGACAGTGTAGAGGGAGCTTCACTCTGTATCTAACCCGTGCTGTCCCTGTCCTGAGAGTGTGTGATGGGACAGTGTAGAGGGAGCTTCACTCTGTATCTAACCCATACTGTCCCTGTCCTGGGAGTGTGTGATGGAACAGTGTAGAGGGAGCTTCACTCTGTATCTAACCCGTGCTGTCCCTGTCCTGGGAGTGTGTGATGGGACAGTGTGGAGGGAGCTTCACTCTGTATCTAACCCGTGCTGTCCCTGTCCTGGGAGTGTGTGATGGGACAGTGTAGAGGGAGCTTCACTCTGTATCTAACCTGTGCTGTCCCTGTCCTGGGAGTGGATGGGACAGTGTAGAGGGAGCTTCACTCTGTATCTAACCCGTGCTGTCCCTGTCCTGGGGGTGTGTGATGGGACAGTGTAGAGGGAGCTTCACTCTGTATCTAACCCGTGCTGTCCCTGTCCTGGGGGTGTGTGATGGGACAGTGTAGAGGGAGCTTCACTCTGTATCTAACCCGTGTTGTCCCTCTCCTGGGAGTGTGTGATGGGACAGTGTGGAGGGAGCTTCACTCTGTATCTAACCCGTGCTGTCCCTGTCCTGGGGGTGTGTGATGGGACAGTGTAGAGGGAGCTTCACTCTGTATCTAACCTGTGCTGTCCCTGTCCTGGGGGTGTGTGATGGGACAGTGTAGGGGGAGCTTCACCCTGTATCTAACCCGTGCTGTCCCTGTCCTGGGAGTGTGTGATGGGACAGTGTAGAGGGAGCTTCACTCTGTATCTAACCCGTGCTGTCCCTGTCCTGGGAGTGTGTGATGGGACAGTGTGGAGGGAGATTCACTCTGTATCTAACCCGTTGGTTGGTGATCACTTTTTTGAGGAGGGTGATATGGCCTTGTCTGTAACCTCTGCTGTGAATTGTTAACTCAAATTGAGTGGACTTCCATACAGCCTGGGAGTCCTCAGCAATGGGGATTATTCTCAGTACGATTAATATCTGGGGAAACGTCTGATAGTTTCAAGTAACCAAAATGTGTACCTGCATTGTTTTTGAGTCATATTAGCTAAAAAAATTATATAGCCGGTGGGAGGATAGTTCTGACAGAAAAATTATTGCGATGTGTATCTGACTTTCCAGAGACACGGGAAATGCTCGGGAGGTCAAGCAGCATCTGTGGTGGGAGAAGGAAAGGAGTTTACATTTCTGATTGATCTTCCATGAGAACCAATGTAATGATTGTCAATAAAAAAAAGAACTCAGCAAATTGGATATTGGAGGCAGGACTGACTGGAAATGGACATGTTGGCTATCCAATCATTGGATAGATTGGAAGCAGGTCATCTGGTGTGTCCTCCAGGAGTAGGCCTGAGCTGTTTAGGAGAATGAACCTCATTGACCCTTGCTGAATATCGAAAGCAAATAACAACAAGAGATTCTGCAGATGCTAGAAATCCAGAGCAACACCCACAACGTATTGGGAGGAACTCAGCAGGGCATTCAGGAAATGAATCAGAAGTCAACGTTACGAGCCAAGACCTTTCATCAGGACTGGAACGGAAGGGGAATGATAACAGAATAAGAAGGTGTGGGGAGGAGAGAGCTAGCTAAAAGATGATGGGTGTAGCCAGGTGGTTGGGGGAGGGGAAATGAAAAGAGAAGCTGGGAGGTGATAATTTGGAAAAGGCAAAGGGCTGGAGAAGAAAGAAACCATTTTAATTCCTCCATTCCGGCTGCGACATGTTGGTCTGTGGCTTCCTCTTCTGCCACAGTGAGGCCGCTCTCAGATTCGAAGAGCAACACCTCATATTCCATCTCGGTAGCCTCCAATCTGATGTCATGAACGTAGATTTCCCCTTCCCGTAATTTCTCACTCCTCTCCCTCCCCCTTCTCTAGGGAGTAGAAGAGGCTTCTTATCTCTTCCTCACTTACCTATCACCTCCCCTCGCCCTCCCCTTTCCCCCATGATCTGCTCTCCATCCCTTTGCCTTTTCCAATTATCATCCCCCTACACCTAGCTTCTTACATCACTCCCCTTTCCTCCCCTCGTCTGACCTATCCTGTGCCCGCTTGTACTCCTTTCCCTCCCTCCACTTCCCTATTCTGGCTGCTCTCCTTTTCCCTCCCAGTGCTGACGAAGGGTCCTGTCTCATACCGGCAAATGTTTATTCACTTCCATTGATACTGCCTGACCTTCTGAGTTCCCAAAGCAATTTGTGGGTGTTACTCAACATCTACAGAATCTCTTGTGTTTCTAATATTCTCTGTATCCTCTCCAATGTGTAGGAAGTATTGTAGGATCCTATTCCTCCAGTTATGGGAGTTTTGCAATGTCCGATTGGAATGATGTCCCTTCTAACAGCGAAGCTTTCCCTCAGTCCTGTGACCCGAGGTTAGGTTCTGTACAACATGCTGGAGGAACTCAGCAGGTCAATCAGTATCTGTGGAAATGAGCAGTCAACGTTTCCACGGATGCTGCCTGACCTGCTGAGTTCCTCCAGTGTATTGCACGTGTTGCTTTGACCCCAGCATGTACAGTGTACTTTGTGGTTAGATTCTGTACTCATTAGGTGGTATGTGAAATTCCAGACGAGTCAGAATGGAGAGGATACAACCCTTGTTGCATTTTAAAGTGAAGTTTCAGTAGGCCTCTGTACCCTTCCCATCCATGTACTTGCCTGAACTTCTCCAAACATGTTGCAGTCAGACCCCCATCCGCCACTTCCACTGGTAACTTTTCCACATCTCTACCACCCTCGGAATGAAGAACTTCTTCCTCAGGTTCCCCTCTCACCTTTACCCTGTGACCTTTAGTTCTAATCTCATCCGACCTCAGTGGAAAAAGCCTGCTTACTTTTACCCTCTCTAAACCCCTCATAATTTTGTCTACCTCTGTCAAATCTCCCCTCATTCTCCAGGGACAGCTGTGGAAGCCGAGCCATTAGGATGGTTTAAAATGGAGGTTGGTAGGTTCTTGATTAGTCAGGGCGTGAAAGGTTACGGGGAGAAGGCAGGAGAATGGGGTTGAGAGGGGTAATAAATCAGCCATGATGGAATGGTGGAGCTGTCTCTATAGGCCAAATGGCCTAATTCAGCTCCTACATCATGTGGTGTTAATGTCGGAAAGCAGATAAATGGCAAGCTTGCTTTGAAATGTTTACCACTCACCTCTCCTACCTCGAGGGCAGCGTGTGGGACTTGGACTCTGGCTGTGGAGGAGGCACCCCATGGGTTGAGGCCCTCCGGTCAGCCAGGCCCGAGTGCTCGTCTCACAAAGCTGGCGGCCCGGCACTCCACTTGGAGATTCACCTCACGGTGAGCTGGAAGTGTAGCAAGTCATGAGGCAGGCAAACAAAAAAGAAGGAATGTTGGTCTTTAAATACGACTCATTGAGCCCACTCACTCACGCCGCAGTATGTTTCAGGGTCTGTGAAGCAGCAAGATGTTTATAAATAGAATAAAGCAATAAAAAGAAGCGTTTTTTTCCCTTTGAGCGTGACTCATAGAGCAAATGAGACACGATTTTTCCCTAACTTGCCTTGGAAGTACATAGAAACATAAATGCCAAAGAAATGGTGGAGCCAGAAAGATATGCTGATGGGTTAAAGCAAAACAAAATGCCCCAATATTCAAAATGGGACAGATGCAATTCTGAAAACAGATGGAGAGTAAAATTGCCTTAAACCTTTTAATAACTCCCAAACCTTTTCTGCCCATGCCTTCCCTGCCCTGCCACGCCCTCCCTGCCCTGTCACGCCCCCCCCTGCCCTGCCTGTGCCCTCCCTACCCTGCCGCACCCTCCCGTGCCCTGTCACGCCCCCCCGCCCTGCCTGTGCCCTCCCTACCCTGCCGCACCCTCCCGTGCCCTCCTTGACAGATGAATGCAGAGTGAGTGTTAAATGATGAGGGATTGGGTGGGTCATGCTGAAGTTCAAAGAGACAGCTCGCTCTTGTATAAACGTTACCGAGCAACATCGTGCCGGGCATCAGGTAATTAAGAAGGCAAGTGATGTAGTTTCTTTTCCTATTCCCGATTCTGGCTGCCCTCTTACCTCTTCTCTTCTTTTTACCTGCCTATCATGGTGCCAACTCCATCCCTTTCTCCACGCTCCACACTCCTATCAGGTTCCTTCTTCTCCAGCCCTCTACCTTTCCCCCTCATCTTCCACCTCCCAGCTTCTCACTTCACCCTCCTTACTTATTGTTACCTCCTAACTTGTACTCCTTCCCCTCCCACACCATTATTCCGGCTCCCTCTCCAGCCCTGAAGAAGGATTTCAGCCTGAAACATCGGCTGTTTATCCCCCTCCATAGATGCCGCCTGGCCCGCTGAGCATCTTGTTTGAACTGCTCTGGATCTTCAGCATCTGCGGAATCGCTTGTTTTTATAAGTGATTGGTTACCCAATGTTATGAGGCGGTCTGGATCGAGGAGTTAGAAGTCTTGCTGCGGTCGTTCCTGACGTTGGCAAGAGCAGTTGGCCGCAGGCAGGAACCGCGAGCTCCCACGTCACTGGGGCTGGAGGTCCGAGCAAGTCCGGAGGTTGCGGTTCGAAGTCCTCGGGTCAGCAGGCCCTGAGGCGAAGGCCTGAAGGGTGAAGACCAGAGTTGGGGAGTCCAGACGCAGGGTCAATGGAGGCTTGAATCTGGGCTCGTGAATGGAGGTTGCAGGCCCAGTGCCTGACAGCCTGAGGCTGAGGGCTGGAGGCGGCCTGCCCTGGGGTTACGGGTCTGTCTCCGTGCTAGAGAGGCGGGCGAGGAACTTGTTCCGCTGCTGTTGCTTGTGTATTCCTGCTGAACACTGTGGACATGTTATATTGGTGTGAGCTGCCCCAGCCCCTCGTTAGGTGTGTTGGCTGTTAATAAAAACAGTGTATTTCGCTTTGACGTGCATGTGATAAATTTGAATCTGAGGCTGCACCTGGAGTGTTGATCTTTGATCTTCCGGCCCAGCGAGCCCGGGTAGCTCGAGTACGCCCGTGTGACCAGTGAGCCTGTTTGTCTTTGGAACGTGGGAAGGGACCGGGGCGCCCAGAGGAAACCCACGTGGTTGTACAGAGGGAGCAGTCCTCAGGGTGATGGCTGGGTCTGTTACCCGGGGGACATCCCCATTCCACAGAGTTTAGAAGTTTGTCATGTGACAAGAGCAGGCATTTTTGGCAAACGCAGGAGACCACAGATGCTGGAATCTGGAGCAACACCCAGTCGGCTGGAACGACACCCAGTCGGCTGGAACGACACCCAGTCGGCTGGAGGGACTCCCAGTCGGCTGGAACGACACCCAGTCGGCTGGAACGTCTCCCAGTCGGCTGGAGGGACTCCCAGTCGGCTGGAACGACACCCAGTCGGCTGGAGGGACTCCCAGTCGGCTGGAGGGACTCCCAGTCGGCTGGAGGGACTCCCAGTCGGCTGGAGGGACACCCAGTCGGCTGGAGGGACACCCAGTCGGCTGGAACGACACCCAGTCGGCTGGAGCGACACCCAGTCGGCTGGAACGTCTCCCAGTCGGCTGGAACGACACCCAGTCGGCTGGAACGACACCCAGTCGGCTGGAGCGACACCCAGTCGGCTGGAGCGACACCCAGTCGGCTGGAACGTCTCCCAGTCGGCTGGAGGGACACCCAGTCGGCTGGAACGACACCCAGTCGGCTGGAACGTCTCCCAGTCGGCTGGAACGTCTCCCAGTCGGCTGGAACGACACCCAGTCGGCTGGAACGACACCCAGTCGGCTGGAACGACACCCAGTCGGCTGGAACGACACCCAGTCGGCTGGAACGACACCCAGTCGGCTGGAGGGACTCCCAGTCGGCTGGAACGACACCCAGTCGGCTGGAACGACACCCAGTCGGCTGGAACGACACCCAGTCGGCTGGAACGACTCCCAGTCGGCTGGAACGACACCCAGTCGGCTGGAACGACACCCAGTCGGCTGGAACGACACCCAGTCGGCTGGAGGGACTCCCAGTCGGCTGGAACGACACCCAGTCGGCTGGAACGACACCCAGTCGGCTGGAACGACACCCAGTCGGCTGGAACGACACCCAGTCGGCTGGAACGACTCCCAGTCGGCTGGAACGACACCCAGTCGGCTGGAACGACACCCAGTCGGCTGGAGGGACACCCAGTCGGCTGGAACGACACCCAGTCGGCTGGAGGGACTCCCAGTCGGCTGGAACGACACCCAGTCGGCTGGAACGACACCCAGTCGGCTGGAGGGACTCCCAGTCGGCTGGAGGGACTCCCAGTCGGCTGGAACGACACCCAGTCGGCTGGAACGACACCCAGTCGGCTGGAACGACACCCAGTCGGCTGGAACGACACCCAGTCGGCTGGAACGTCTCCCAGTCGGCTGGAACGACACCCAGTCGGCTGGAACGACACCCAGTCGGCTGGAGCGACACCCAGTCGGCTGGAGGGACTCCCAGTCGGCTGGAACGACACCCAGTCGGCTGGAGCGACACCCAGTCGGCTGGAGCGACACCCAGTCGGCTGGAACGTCTCCCAGTCGGCTGGAGCGACACCCAGTCGGCTGGAGCGACACCCAGTCGGCTGGAACGACTCCCAGTCGGCTGGAGCGACACCCAGTCGGCTGGAACGTCTCCCAGTCGGCTGGAGGGACACCCAGTCGGCTGGAACGACACCCAGTCGGCTGGAGGGACTCCCAGTCGGCTGGAACGACTCCCAGTCGGCTGGAACGACACCCAGTCGGCTGGAACGTCTCCCAGTCGGCTGGAGGGACACCCAGTCGGCTGGAGGGACACCCAGTCGGCTGGAACGACACCCAGTCGGCTGGAACGACACCCAGTCGGCTGGAGGGACTCCCAGTCGGCTGGAGGGACTCCCAGTCGGCTGGAACGACACCCAGTCGGCTGGAGCGACTCCCAGTCGGCTGGAGCGACACCCAGTCGGCTGGAACGACTCCCAGTAGGCTGGAGGGACTCCCAGTCGGCTGGAACGACTCCCAGTCGGCTGGAGGATCTCAGCAGGTTGAACAGCATTTGAGTGGGAGGAATTATTGCCATTTTAGGCCCTGATATGTGAGTTTTGTCCTGATACGTTGACAACTCCTTCTTCTCAACCCCCCCCCCCACAGATGATTTGGGGGTGGTTTGGGCACTGAGGTAAAGGGCGATAATGATAAATGACGGCGCAGGTTCAAGGGCAGAATGGTATCCTCCTGCACTAACTCTTGTGTTGATATGTCAACACACTCCGTTGGGACCCGGCCGCAGGGTAGCGTAGCGCTATAACGTCATGAGTAATCTCTGATCGGGGTTCGATTCCCACCGCTGTCTGTAAGGAGTCTCCTTGTGACGGTGTGTGTTTCCTCCGGGTGCTCTGGTATCCGCCCACATTCCAGGGTCAGTGAGTTGTGGGCACTGGAAACGTACAGTCCTCGCTGACTGGATTTGATGCGAACGTGCTTTCCACTGTGTGTTTTGAACTTTTGACAAGCAAAGCTCATCTGTCTGTAGCGCTGATTGGCGGATCCCTGTGATGGAATAGGAAATCTCCACCGCGTCCCATAGCGAATGGAGATTGGCTTTCAAAGTTCAGTCACGTGGCTGCCACTTTGTCCCAAGGGTTGCAATACCCAGCCGGTCTAATTTTATCTCGGTGCAAAGTGTAAGCTGTTCAGAAGGAACTCCCTTGCTCTCAGAAAGGTATTTATTGTCTGTGCTGTCTCCCCGAGAGAAGAGGAGGGAGTTGGAGAGATCTTGGTGAGTCTGCACCACATGTATTGGTTAATTTTACTCATCTCTTTGTATGTTATGCTCAGCAATTTTTCCAAGAATTTTTTTCAAGAGAGGCACAATCTTCCTTCAGGACTCAGCTCAACAAATTTTCTCACTGGGACTGATCCAATGACGTATACTAACTACACACCAAATGCTGGGGGAACTGTAAAGTTTAAAGGGAGTTTATTCTCAAAGTACATATGTGTCACCATGTGCAGCCCCAAGAGTCATTTTCTTGCGGGCATTCACAGAAAGTAGAAGGAAATACAACAGAGTCAATGGAAAAACTGCACAGGACAGAGACAATCAGTGTGCAAAAGACAACAAACCGTGTAAATACAAATATAAAAAAAACAATAAATAAAGGAGCAATAAATATTGAGAATACAAGTTGTAGAGTCCTTAAAAGTGACTCCATAGATGTGAAAATAGTGTTAGCCACACCGACTCAAGACCCCAACAGTGGAGGGGTAATAATTATTTCTGAACCTGGTGATGTGGGGCCTGATACTCCTGTACCTTCTTCCTGATGGCAGCAGTGAGAAGAGAGCACTGCAATTGGATCCTCGACTTCCTAACCTGAAGACCACAATCTGTGCGGATTGGTGATAGCATCTCCTCCTCGCTGATGGTCAACACTGGTGCACCTGAGGGGTGTGTGCTTAGCTCACTGCTCTACTCTCTCTAAACCCATGACTGTGTGGCTAGGCATAGCTCAAATACCATCTATAAATTTGCAGATGATACAACCATTGTTGGTAGAATATCAGGTGGTGACGAGAGGGCGTACAGGAGTGAGATATGCCAACTAGTGGAGTGGTGCCACGGGAACAACCTGGCATCCAGCGTCAGTAAGATGAAAGAGCTGATTGTGGACTTCAGGAAGGGTAAGACAAAGGAACACAAATCAATCCTCACAGAGGGATCAGAAGTGGAGAGAGTGAGCAGTTTCAAGTTCCTGGGTGTCAATATCTCTGAGGATCTAACCTGGTCCCAACATATCGATAAAGAAGGCAAGACAGTGGCTATACTTCATTAGGAGTTTGAAGGGATTTGACATGTCAACAAATACACTCAAAAACTTCTATAGATATACCATGGAAAGCATTCTGACAGGCTGCATCACTGGGGGGTACGGAGGGGGTGGGGGCTACTGCACAGGACCGAAAGAAGCTGCAGAGGGTTGTAAATCTAGTCAGCTCTATCTTGGGTACTAGACTACAAAGTACCCAGGACATCTTCAGGGAGCGTTGTCTCAGAAAGGCAGCGTCCATTATCAAGGACCCCCAGCATCCAGGACATGCCCTTTTCTCACTGTTACCATCAGGTAGGAGGTACAGGAGCCTGAAGGCACACACTCAGCAATTCAGGAGCAGCTTCTTCCCCTCTGCCATCCGATTCCTAAATGGACATTGAAGCTTTGGACACTACCTCACTTTTTTTAAATATACAGTATTTCTGTTTTTTTAAACATTTTTTAATCTATTCAATATACGTATACTCTGATTGAGTTACTTATTTATTATTATTTATTTTATTTTTTCCTCTTCTATATTATCATGCATTGCATTGCTGCTAAGTTAACAAATTTCGCATCACACAGTAAACCCGACTCTGATTCTGTCCTGGGTGTTGGATGCTGCTTTCCTGTGACAACGCTCCAACGTGCTCAGTGGTAGGAAGGGGTTTACCCGTGATGGACTGGGCCGTATCCGCTACTTTTTTTTGCAGAATTTTCCCTTGGTGTTTCTGTGATGCGGTGGTCGATATATTCTCCACCATACTTCTATAAAGAGTTTGTCAAAGTGTTTTAGGTGACTTGCCAAGTATGTGTAAGTAATCAGTTGTGGCTGAAACTCTTCATTAGGACTGCTGATGTGATGTGCACGTTCCCATGGTGTGGTGTTACCTGGCAGGGCTGCAAAGCAAGGGCTTCCAGAGGAGCAGAGGGATTTGCCAGGGGGACTTCCGTGGTTGGGATGTGCTGTGTTCACCCCTGTGTAACCACTGAGGTAGGAGAGGTTATTCATTGTCAGCAGTGGCTGGTTGAACTGCGACCAGTTCCTCCTTTGATGGGACAGATTCAGCAGCATTCCTCTGCTCTACAAACCCGTGCCAACCAACCGGGAGCATCAAGGCCGCCTTCAGTCTCTCACTGCTGCGGCTGGAGGCTTCAACAGGACAACGATCATGCGGGTGCCCAAGGGGAGCAGTGTCAGTGACTGTTGTCCACTTGGACTCACATCTCCGGTGATGAAGTGCTTTGAGAGGTTGGTCACGGCCAGAATCAACTCCTGCCTCAGCACCCATTGCAACTTGCCTGTCACCACAGTAGGGCTATAACGATTGCACTCTTACTGGCTCTCCACTCGGCCTTGGATCATCTCGACAACACGAACACGGGCTGCTCTTTATTGATCGCAGCTCAGTACCCATCAAAAGAATCCCAAACCTGGGCCTCCGTACCTCCCTCTGCCACCGGATCCTCGACTTCCTCACCAGGAGATCACAGTCAGTGCAGATTGGGAATAACATCTCCTCATCATCACTGGTGCACCTCAAAGGTGTGTGCTCGGCCCTCTGCTCTGCCCCCACTGTGTGGCGAGGCACTGCTCCACCGAGATGTTCAGACAAGGAAGTGTGCGGGAGTGAATGGATCAGCTGGTCGAGTGGGGTGGTAAAACAGAGACTGAGTGTGGGCTTCAGGAAGGGGAAGTTCACACCAGTTCTCATCAAGAGGCCACCAGCCAGCTGAGTGTCTAAGTTTCTGAAGATCCATCCCGAGCCGAACAGATTGCCACAATTACAAAGACCAACAGACAACAACGGCTACATTTCATTAGGACAGTCACCAAAGACACTCGCAACTTTCTGCAGATGGGGAGCATTCCAATCGGTTTCATCACAGTCTGGTGTGGAGTGGTCACTGCTCAGGATCAGAAAGTCGTAAACTCAGTTCGCCTCCCAGAATCAAGGACACCTTCAAAGGGGAGTCATCGTTGAGGACACCCATCATGCGGGACATGTCTTCTTCACGTTGCTACCATCAAGAGGGAGCTACAGGAGCCTGAAGACCCACTCTCAATGCTTCAGGAACAGCTCCTTCCCCTCCACCATCAGGTTTCTGAATGGACAATGAACACTACCTCACGATATTTCTTTTCAACTCTCGGCCCTACGTATTTACCTTTATCTGTACAATGTACATATATCGTAATTTCTAGTATCTTCTTATGTATTGTGATACACTACTGCCGCAGAAGAACAAACTTCACGATGTATTCCAGCAAGGCGGCAGCAGTGTAAGCGTTTGAGATACCACACATCAGGTATCGTAGCAGTTCTGGTGTCCCAGCTGCAGGAACAGTTGAAGTCAAAGTGAGTTTACGATTAAACTAATATAGGTTACCATATGCACCAGAGACTCTGCAGACGCTGGGAACCCAGTGCAACACACACAAAATGCTGGAGGGATTCAGCAGGTCAGGCAGCATCCATGGAAAGTAATGACCCTTTCATCTTGATGTACTGCTGAGGTTCTCCAGTATTCTGTCTGCCTTTCCCTAGGCTGCCATATACTTCCTAGAAATCCATTTTCTTTTGGGGAAACGAACCTCAAGATTCTTGTACAGAAAATAAAGAAATAATGTGCAAATTATTTTTTAAAAGCATTTATAAAGACTGACAAACAACCGATGGGTAAAAGACAAATTGTGCAAATAAATAATAGTGAGAAGGTGTGTTGTAGATAATTTGATAGTGAGTCTGCAGCTTATAGAAACAGTTTGGAGTTGAGTTGAGGACGGGTGTCTTTAAGCAGAAAAGGTTCACCAGGATGTTACCATGACTACAGGGCTTTCGTTACAAGGAGACTCTGGATAGGCTGGAAATAGTTATTTTGTTAGCTCTTCATCAAAATGGATGAAGTGAAAATTAATTCTTCTTGCTTCTAGTGTCCTGGAATATAAATGGTATAACTGTTCTGGGGATCCTATGCTAATTTATTTAGCTTATTAAACACTGTTTGGAACAGCTGAAGGTAGATTTGTAGCTTACTGACGTGCTATGAGCTGCGGAAGCACCAAGCCGTGAACTCCCAGGACCATTGCAGGACGGACAAGTCTGCACGAGGGAGCCAGACAACGGGTTTTAGTGCCAAATTCATTCCAAGCCCTGACCAGCTCCAGGTCAAGTAGATACATGTCTGTTACAGTATCACACTGCGCTATAGTACTGGGGGAGAAAATCGTCACTCTGTAACACCGGGCTACAGAACTGGGGGAGGAAATTGTCACTGTGTAAAACTGGGCTACAGTACTGGGGCAGGAAATTGTCACTGTGTAACATCGGGCTACAGTACTGGGGCAGGAAATTGTCACTGTGTAACATCGGGCTACAGTACTGGGGGAGGAAATCGTCACTGTGTAACACTGGGCTACAGTACTGGGGGAGGAAATCGTCACTGTGTAACATCGGGCTACAGTACTGGGGGAGGAAATTGCCACTGTGTAACATCGGGCTACAGTACTGGGGGAGGAAATTGTCACTGTGTAACATCGGGCTACAGTACTGGGGGAGGAAATTGTCACTGTGTAACAACGGGCTACAGTACTGGGGGAGGAAATTGTCACTGTGTAACACTGGGCTACAGTACTGGGGCAGGAAATTGTCACTGTGTAACACTGGGCTACAGTACTGGGGGAGGAAATCGTCACTGTGTAACACTGGGCTACAGTACTGGGGGAGGAAATTGTCACTGTGTAACACTGGGCTACAGTACTGGGGCAGGAAATTGTCACTGTGTAACACCGGGCTACAATACTGGGTGAGGAAATTGTCACTGTGTAACACCGAGCTACAGTACTGGGGGAGGAAATTGTCACTGTGTAACACTGGGCTACAGTACTGGGGGAGGAAATTGTCACTGTGTAACACTGGGCTACCGTACTGGGGGAGGAAATCGTCACTGTGTAACACCGGGCTACAGTACTGGGGGAGGAAATTGTCACTGTGTAACACCGGGCTACAGTACTGGGGGAGGAAATTGTCACTGAGTAACACTGGGCTACAGTACTGGGGGAGGAAATTGTCACTGTGTAACACCGGGCTACAGTACTGGGGGAGGAAATTGTCACTGTGTAACACTGGGCTACAGTACTGGGGGAGGAAATCGTCACTGTGTAACACCGGGCTACAGTACTGGGGGAGGAAATTGTCACTGTGTAACACCGGGCTACAGTACTGGGGGAGGAAATCGTCACTGTGTAACACTGGGCTACAGTACTGGGGGAGGAAATTGCCACTGTGTAACATCGGGCTACAGTACTGGGGGAGGAAATTGTCACTGTGTAACATCGGGCTACAGTACTGGGGGAGGAAATTGTCACTGTGTAACAACGGGCTACAGTACTGGGGGAGGAAATTGTCACTGTGTAACACTGGGCTACAGTACTGGGGCAGGAAATTGTCACTGTGTAACACTGGGCTACAGTACTGGGGGAGGAAATCGTCACTGTGTAACACTGGGCTACAGTACTGGGGGAGGAAATTGTCACTGTGTAACACTGGGCTACAGTACTGGGGCAGGAAATTGTCACTGTGTAACACCGGGCTACAATACTGGGTGAGGAAATTGTCACTGTGTAACACCGAGCTACAGTACTGGGGGAGGAAATTGTCACTGTGTAACACTGGGCTACAGTACTGGGGGAGGAAATTGTCACTGTGTAACACTGGGCTACCGTACTGGGGGAGGAAATCGTCACTGTGTAACACCGGGCTACAGTACTGGGGGAGGAAATTGTCACTGTGTAACACCGGGCTACAGTACTGGGGGAGGAAATTGTCACTGAGTAACACTGGGCTACAGTACTGGGGGAGGAAATTGTCACTGTGTAACACCGGGCTACAGTACTGGGGGAGGAAATTGTCACTGTGTAACACTGGGCTACAGTACTGGGGGAGGAAATCGTCACTGTGTAACACCGGGCTACAGTACTGGGGGAGGAAATTGTCACTGTGTAACACCGGGCTACAGTACTGGGGGAGGAAATTGTCACTGTGTAACACTGGGCTACAGTACTGGGGGAGGAAATCGTCACTGTGTAACACCGGGCTACAGTACTGGGGGAGGAAATTGTCACTGTGTAACACCGGGCTACAGTACTGGGGGAGGAAATTGTCACTGTGTAACACTGGGGCACAGTACGGTGGGGATAGGCCTGTCACTGTGTAACACTGGGGTACAGTACGGTGGGGGTAGGTCTGTCACTGTATAACACTGGGCTCAGTACGGTGGGGATAGGTCTGTCACTGTGTATCACTGGGCTCAGTACGGTGGGGGTAGGTCGGTCACTGTGTAATACTGGGGTACAGTACGGTGGGGATAGGTTTGTCATTGTATAACACTGGGCTCAGTACGGTGGGGGTAGGTCTATGACTGTATAACACTGGGCTCAGAACGGTGGTGATAGGTCTGTCACTGTATAACACAGGGCTCAGTTCCGTGGTGATAGGTCTGTGACTGTATAACACTGGACTCAGTACGGTGCGGATAGGCCTGTCACTGTATAACACTGGTCTCAGTACGGTGGGATAGTTCTGTCACTGAATAACACTGCTTTACAGTACGGTGCGGATAGGCCTGTCACTGTATAACACTGGTCTCAGTACTGTGGGGATAGGTCTGTCACTGTATATCTGGGCTCAGTACGGTGGGGATAGGTCTGTCACTGTAACACTGGGCTCAGAAATATGGTGATAGGTCTGTCACTGTATAACACAGGGCTCAGTACGGTGGGGATAGGTCTGTCTGTGTAACACTGGGGTACAGTACGGTGGGGAAAGGTCTGTCACTGTATAACTGGGCTCAGTACAGTGGGGATAGGTCTGTCACTGTATAACACTGGACTAAGTACGGTCGGGATAGGTCTGTCACTGTATCCCACTGGACTCAGGACGGTGGGGATAGGTTTGTTACCGTGTAACACTTGGCTCAGTACGTTGGGGATACATCTGTCACCGTATAACACTGGGGTACAGTACGGTGGGGATAGGTCTGTCACTGTATAACACTGAGGTACAGTACGGTGTGGGTAGGTATGTCACTATTACACTGGGCTCAATACGGTGGGGATTGGTCGGTCACTGTGTAATACTGGGGTACAGTACGGTGGGGATAGGTCTGTCACTGTGTAACACTGGGGTACAGTACGGTGGGGATAGGTCTGTCACTGTGTAACACTGGGGCACAGTACGGTGGGGATAGGCCTGTCACTGTGTAACACTGGGGTACAGTACGGTGGGGGTAGGTCTGTCACTGTATAACACTGGGCTCAGTACGGTGGTGTAGGTCTGTCACTGTAGCACTGGGCTCAGAATGGTGGTGATAGGTCTGTCACTGTATAACACTGGACTAAGTACGGTCGGGATAGGTCTGTCTGTATAACACTGGGGTACAGTACGGTGGGGATAGGTCTGTCTGTATAACACTGGGGTACAGTACGGTGGGGATAGGTCTGTCACTGTATAACACTGGGCTCAGTACGGTGGGGATAGGTCTGTCACTGTGTAACACTGCGGTACAGTACGGTTGGGTTAGGTCTGTCACTGTGTTACACTGGGCTCAGTACGGTGGGGGTAGGTCGGTCACTGTGTAATACTGGGGTACAGTACGGTGGGGATAGGTTTGTCATTGTATAACACTGGGCTCAGTACGGTGGGGATAGGTCTGTCACTGCATAACACTGGGCTCTGTAGGTTGGGGAAAGGTCTGTCACTGTATAACACTGGGCTCAGTACAGTACGGTGGGGATAGGTCGGTCACTGTGTAATACTGGAGTACAGTACGGTGGGGATAGGTCTGTCACTGTGTAACACTGGGGTACAGTACGGTGGGGATATGTCTGTCACTGTGTAACACTGGGATCATTATGGTGGGTGTAGGTCTGTCACTGTGTATCACTGGGCTCAGAACGGTGGGGATAGGTCTGTCACTTTATAACACTGGACTAAGTACGGTCGGGATAGGTCTGTCACTGTATCACACTGGACTCAGGACGGTGGGGATAGGTTTGTTACTGTGTAACACTTGGCTCAGTACGTTGGGGATAGGTCTATCACCGTATAACACTGGGGTACAGTACGGTGGGGATAGGTCTGTCACTGTATAACACTGGGGTACAGTACGGTGTGGGTAGGTCTGTCACTATTACACTGGGCTCAGTACGGTGTGGGTAGGTCTGTCACTGTGTATCACTGTGCTCAGAACGGTGGTGATAGGTTTGTCACTGTATAACACAGGGCTCAGTACGGTGGGGATAGGTCTGTCTGTGTAACACTGGGGTACAGTACGGTGGGGATAGGTCTGTCACTGTATAACTGGGCTCAGTACAGTGGGGATAGGTCTGTCACTGTATAACACTGGACTAAGTACGGTCGGGATAGGTCTGTCACTGTATCCCACTGGACTCAGGACGGTGGGGATAGGTTTGTTACCGTGTAACACTTGGCTCAGTACGTTGGGGATACATCTGTCACCGTATAACACTGGGGTACAGTACGGTGGGGATAGGTCGGTCACTGTGTAATACTGGGGTACAGTACGGTGGGGATAGGTCTGTCACTGTATAACACTGAGGTACAGTACGGTGTGGGTAGGTCTGTCACTATTACACTGGGCTCAGTACGGTGGGGATTGGTCGGTCACTGTGTAATACTGGGGTACAGTACGGTGGGGATAGGTCTGTCACTGTGTAACACTGGGGCACAGTACGGTGGGGGTAGGTCTGTCACTGTGTAACACTGGGGTACAGTACGGTGGGGGTAGGTCTGTCACTGTATAACACTGGGCTCAGTACGGTCGGGATAGGTCTGTCTGTATAACACTGGGGTACAGTACGGTGGGGATAGGTCTGTCTGTATAACACTGGGGTACAGTACGGTGGGGATAGGTCTGTCACTGTATAACACTGGGCTCAGTACGGTGGGGATAGGTCTGTCACTGTGTAACACTGCGGTACAGTACGGTTGGGTTAGGTCTGTCACTGTGTTACACTGGGCTCAGTACGGTGGGGGTAGGTCGGTCACTGTGTAATACTGGGGTACAGTACGGTGGGGATAGGTTTGTCATTGTATAACACTGGGCTCAGTACGGTGGGGATAGGTCTGTCACTGCATAACACTGGGCTCTGTAGGTTGGGGAAAGGTCTGTCACTGTATAACACTGGGCTCAGTACGGTGGGGATAGGTCGGTCACTGTGTAATACTGGAGTACAGTACGGTGGGGATAGGTCTGTCACTGTGTAACACTGGGGTACAGTACGGTGGGGATATGTCTGTCACTGTGTAACACTGGGATCATTATGGTGGGTGTAGGTCTGTCACTGTGTATCACTGGGCTCAGAACGGTGGGGATAGGTCTGTCACTTTATAACACTGGACTAAGTACGGTCGGGATAGGTCTGTCACAGTATCACACTGGACTCAGGACGGTGGGGATAGGTTTGTTACTGTGTAACACTTGGCTCAGTACGTTGGGGATAGGTCTATCACCGTATAACACTGGGGTACAGTACGGTGGGGATAGGTCTGTCACTGTATAACACTGGGGTACAGTACGGTGTGGGTAGGTCTGTCACTATTACACTGGGCTCAGTACGGTGTGGGTAGGTCTGTCTGTGTAACACTGGGGTACAGTACGGTGGGGATAGGTCTGTCACTGTATAACTGGGCTCAGTACAGTGGGGATAGGTCTGTCACTGTATAACACTGGACTAAGTACGGTCGGGATAGGTCTGTCACTGTATCCCACTGGACTCAGGACGGTGGGGATAGGTTTGTTACCGTGTAACACTTGGCTCAGTACGTTGGGGATACATCTGTCACCGTATAACACTGGGGTACAGTACGGTGGGGATAGGTCTGTCACTGTATAACACTGAGGTACAGTACGGTGTGGGTAGGTATGTCACTATTACACTGGGCTCAATACGGTGGGGATTGTTCGGTCACTGTGTAATACTGGGGTACAGTACGGTGGGGATAGGTCTGTCACTGTGTAACACTGGGGTACAGTACGGTGGGGATAGGTCTGTCACTGTGTAACACTGGGGCACAGTACGGTGGGGATAGGCCTGTCACTGTGTAACACTGGGGTACAGTACGGTGGGGGTAGGTCTGTCACTGTCTAACACTGGGGCACAGTACGGTGGGGATAGGCCTGTCACTGTGTAACACTGGGGTACAGTACGGTGGGGATAGGTCTGTCACTGTATAACACTGGGGTACAGTACGGTGGGGATAGGTCTGTCACTGTATAACACTGGGCTCAGTACGGTGGTGTAGGTCTGTCACTGTAGCACTGGGCTCAGAACGGTGGTGATAGGTCTGTCACTGTATAACACTGGACTAAGTACGGTGGGGATAGGTCTGTCTGTATAACACTGGGGTACAGTACGGTGGGGATAGGTCTGTCTGTATAACACTGGGGTACAGTACGGTGGGGATAGGTCTGTCACTGTATAACACTGGGCTCAGTACGGTGGGGATAGGTCTGTCACTGTGTATCACTGGGCTCAGTACGGTGGGGGTAGGTCGGTCACTGTGTAATACTGGGGTACAGTACGGTGGGGATAGGTTTGTCATTGTATAACACTGGGCTCAGTACGGTGGGGATAGGTCTGTCACTGCATAACACTGGGCTCTGTAGGTTGGGGAAAGGTCTGTCACTGTATAACACTGGGCTCAGTACGGTGGGGATAGGTCGGTCACTGTGTAATACTGGAGTACAGTACGGTGGGGATAGGTCTGTCACTGTGTAACACTGGGGTACAGTACGGTGGGGATATGTCTGTCACTGTGTAACACTGGGATCATTATGGTGGGTGTAGGTCTGTCACTGTGTATCACTGGGCTCAGAACGGTGGGGATAGGTCTGTCACTTTATAACACTGGACTAAGTACGGTCGGGATAGGTCTGTCACTGTATCACACTGGACTCAGGACGGTGGGGATAGGTTTGTTACTGTGTAACACTTGGCTCAGTACGTTGGGGATAGGTCTATCACCGTATAACACTGGGGTACAGTACGGTGGGGATAGGTCTGTCACTGTATAACACTGGGGTACAGTACGGTGTGGGTAGGTCTGTCACTATTACACTGGGCTCAGTACGGTGTGGGTAGGTCTGTCACTGTGTATCACTGTGCTCAGAACGGTGGTGATAGGTTTGTCACTGTATAACACTGGACTAAGTACGGTGGGGATAGGTCTGTCACTGTGTAACACTGGGGCACAGTACGGTGGGGATAGGTCTGTCACTGTGTAACACTGGGGCACAGTTCGGTGGGGGTAGGTCTGTCACTGTATAACACTGGGCTCAGTACGGTGGGGTAGGTCTGTCACTGTAACACTGGGCTCAGAACGGTGGGGATAGGTCTGTCACTGTATAACACTGGACTAAGTACGGCCGGGATAGGTCTGTCACTGTATCACACTGGACTCACGACGGTGGGGATAGGTTTGTTACTGTGTAACACTTGGCTCAGTACGTTGGGGATAGGTCTGACACCGTATAACACTGGGGTACAGTACGGTGGGGATAGGTCTGTCACTGTATAACACTGGGGTACAGTACGGTGTGGGTAGGTCTGTCACTATTACACTGGGCTCAGTACGGTGGGATAGGTCTGTCACTGTGTAACACTGGGCTCAGTAAGGTGGGGATAGGTCTGTCACTGTGTAACACTGGGGTACAGTACGGTGGGGATAGGTCTGTCACTGTATAACACTGGGGTACAGTACGGTGTGGGTAGGTCTGTCACTATTACACTGGGCTCAGTACGGTGGGATAGGTCTGTCACTGTGTAACACTGGGCTCTGTAAGGTGGGGATAGGTCTGTCTGTATAACACTGGGGTACAGTATGGTGGGGATACGTCTGTCACTGTGTAACACTGGGGTACAGTACGGTGGGGTTAGGTCTGTCACTGTATAACACTGGGCACAGTACGGTGGGGATAGGCCTGTCACTGTGTAACACTGGGGTACAGTACGGTGGGGGTAGGTCTGTCACTGTATAACACTGGGCTCAGTACGGTGTGGTAGGTCTGTCACTGTAACACTGGGCTCAGAACGGTGGGGATAGGTCTGTCACTGTATAACACTGGACTAAGTACGGTAGGGATAGGTCTGTCACTGTATCACACTGGACTCAGGACGGTGGGGATAGGTTTGTTACTGTGTAACACTGGGGTACAGTACGGTGGGGTTTGGTCTGTCACTGTATAACACTGGGCTCAGTACGGTGGGGATAGGTCTGTCTGTATAACACTGGGCTCAGTACGGTGGGGATAGGTCTGTCACTGTATAACACTGGGCTCAGTACGGTGGGGATAGGTCTGTGACTGTATAGCACTGGACTCAGTACGGTGCGGATAGGCCTGTCACTGTATAACACTGGTCTCAGTACTGTGGGGATAGGTCTGTCACTGTATAACTGGGCTCAGTACGATGGGGATAGGTCTGTCACTGTAACACTGGGCCCAGAAATGTGGTGATAGGTCTGTCACTGTATAACACAGGGCTCAGTACGGTGGGGATAGGTCTGTCTGTATAACACTGGGGTACAGTACGGTGGGGATAGGTCTGTCACTGTATAACACTGGGCTCAGTACGGTGGGGATAGGTCTGTCACTGTGTAACACTGCGGTACAGTACGGTTGGGTTAGGTCTGTCACTGTATAACACTGGGCTCAGTACGGTGGGGATAGGTCGGTCACTGTGTAATACTAGAGTACAGTACGGTGGGGATAGGTCTGTCACTGTGTAACACTGGGGTACAGTACGGTGGGGATATGTCTGTCACTGTGTAACACTGGGATCATTATGGTGGGTGTAGGTCTGTCACTGTGTATCACTGGGCTCAGAACGGTGGGGATAGGTCTGTCACTTTATAACACTGGACTAAGTACGGTCGGGATAGGTCTGTCACTGTATCACACTGGACTCAGGACGGTGGGGATAGGTTTGTTACTGTGTAACACTTGGCTCAGTACGTTGGGGTTAGGTCTATCACCGTATCACACTGGGGTACAGTACGGTGGGGATAGGTCTGTCACTGTATAACACTGGGGTACAGTACGGTGTGGGTAGGTCTGTCACTATTACACTGGGCTCAGTACGGTGGGGATAGGTCTGTCACTGTGTATCACTGTGCTCAGAACGGTGGTGATAGGTTTGTCACTGTATAACACTGGACTAAGTACGGTGGGGATAGGTCTGTCTGTATAACACTGGGGTACAGTATGGTGGGGTAGGTCTGTCACTGTATAACACTGGGCTCAGTACGGTGGGGATAGGTCTGTCTGTATAACACTGGGCTCAGTACGGTGGGGATAGGTCTGTCACTGTATAACACTGAGCTCAGTACGGTGGGGGTAGGTCTGTCACTATTACACTGGGCTCAGTACGGTGGGGGTAGGGCTGTCACTGTATAATACTGGGCTCAGTACGGTGGGGATAGGTCTCTCACTGTATAACACTGGGTTCAGTACGGTGGGGATAGGTCTGTCACTGAATAACACTGGGGTACAGTACGGTGTGGGTATGTCTGTCACTATTACACTGGGCTCAGTACGGTTGGTGTAGGGCTGTCACTGTATAACACTGGACTTAGTACGTTGGGGATAGGTCTGTCACTGTATAACACTGGGCTTAGTACGGTGGGGATAGGTCTGTCACTGTATAACACTGTGCTCAATACGTTGGGGATAGGTCTGTCACTGTGTAACACTGGGCTCAGTACGGTGGTGATAGGTCGGTCACTGTATAACACTGGGCTCAGTATGGTGGGGATAGGTCTGTCACTCTATAACACTGGGCTCAGTACGGTGGGGATAGGTCTGTCACTGTGTAACACTGGGGTGCAGTACGGTAGGGATAGGTCGGTTACTGTGTAATACTGGGGTACAGTACGGTGGGGATAGGTCTGTCAGTGTATAACACTGGGCTCTGTACGGTGGGGTGAGGTCCATCACTGTGGAAGACTGGGGTACAGTACGGTGGGGATAGGTCTGTCACTATTACACTGGGCTCAGTACGGTGGGGGTAGGGCTGTCACTGTATAACACTGGGCTCAGTAGTGTGGGGATAGGTCTGTCACTGTATAACACTGCGCTGAGTAGGGTGGGGATAGGTCTGTCACTGAATAACACTGG
Organism: Hypanus sabinus; assembly: GCF_030144855.1. Lineage (NCBI taxonomy): Eukaryota > Metazoa > Chordata > Chondrichthyes > Myliobatiformes > Dasyatidae > Hypanus > Hypanus sabinus. Next base: position 6,091,758 of record NC_082731.1, on the reverse strand, counting down.
GGTACAGTACGGTGTGGGTAGGTCTGTCACTATTACACTGGGCTCAGTATGGTGGGTGTAGGGCTGTCCCTGTGTAACACTGGGCTCAGTACGGTGGAGATAGGTCTGTCACTGTGTAACACTGGGCTCAGTACGGTGGGGATAGATCTGTCCCTGTATAACACTGGACTAAGTACGGTCGGGATAGGTCTGTCACTGTATCACACTGGACTCAGGACGGTGGGGATAGGTTTGTTACTGTGTAACACTTGGCTCAGTATGTTGGGGATAGGTCTGTCACCGTATAACACTGGGGTACAGTACGGTGGGGATAGGTCTGTCTCTGTATAACACTGGGGTACAGTACGGTGTGGGTAGGTCTGTCACTATTACACTGGGCTCAATACGGTGGGGATAGGTCGGTGACTGTGTAATACTGGGGTACAGTACGGTGGGGATAGGTCTGTCACTGTGTAACACTGGGGTACAGTACGGTGGGGATAGGTCTGTCTCTGTGTAACACTGGGGCACAGTACGGTGGGGATAGGCCTGTCACTGTGTAACACTGGGGTACAGTACGGTGGGGGTAGGTCTGTCACTGTATAACACTGGGCTCAGTACGGTGTGGTAGGTCTGTCACTGTATAACACTGGACTAAGTACAGTCGGGATAGGTCTGTTACTGTATCACACTGGACTCAGGACCGTGGGGATAGGTTTGTTACTGTGTAACACTGGGGTACAGTACGGTGGGGTTAGGTCTGTCACTGTATAACACTGGGCTCAGTACGGTGGGGATAGGTCTGTCTGTTTAACACTGGGCTCAGTACGGTGGGGATAGGTCTGTCACTGTATAACACTGGGCTCAGTACGGTGGGGGTAGGTCTGTGACTGTATAGCACTGGACTCAGTACGGTGCGGATAGGCCTGTCACTGTATAACACTGGTCTCAGTACTGTGGGGATAGGTCTGTCACTGTATAACTGGGCTCAGTACGGTGGGGATAGGTCTGTCACTGTAACACTGGGCTCAGAAATGTGGTGATAGGTCTGTCACTGTATAACACAGGGCTCAGTACGGTGGGGATAGGTCTGTCTGTATAACACTGGGGTACAGTACGGTGGGGATAGGTCTGTCACTGTATAACACTGGGCTCAGTACGGTGGGGATAGGTCTGTCACTGTGTAACACTGGGGTACAGTACGGTGGGGATAGGTCTGTCATTGTATAACACTGGGCTCAGTACGGTGGGGATAGGTCTGTCACTGCATAACACTGGGCTCAGGGTGGGGAAAGGTCTGTCACTGTATAACACTGGGCTCAGTACGGTGGGGATAGGTCGGTCTCTGTGTAACACTGGGGTACAGTACGGTGGGGATAGGTCAGTCACTGTATAACACTGGGCTCAGTACGGTGGGGATAGGTCGGTCACTGTGTAATACTGGGGTACAGTACGGTGGGGATAGGTCTGTCACTGTGTAACACTGGGGTACAGTACGGTGGGGATATGTCTGTCACTGTGTAACACTGGGATCATTATGGTGTGTGTAGGTCTGTCACTGTGTATCACTGGGCTCAGAACGGTGGGGATAGGTCTGTCACTTTATAACACTGGACTAAGTACGGTTGGGATAGGTCTGTCACTGTATCACACTGGACTCAGGACGGTGGGGATAGGTCTGTCACTGTATAACACTGAGCTCAGTACGGTGGGGGTAGGTCTGTCACTATTACACTGGGCTCAGTACGGTGTGGGTAGGTCTGTCTGTATAACACTGAGCTCAGTACGGTGGGGTTAGGTCTGTCACTATTACACTGGGCTCAGTACGGTGGGGGTAGGGCTGTCACTGTATAACACTGGGCTCAGTACTGTGGGGTAGGTCTCTCACTGTATAACACTGGGCTCAGTACGGTGGGGATAGGTCTGTCACTGCATAACACTGGGCTCAGTACGGTGGGGATAGGTCTGTCACTGAATAACACTGGGGTACAGTACGGTGTGGGTATGTCTGTCACTATTACACTGGGCTCAGTACGGTGGGGGTAGGGCTGTCACTGTATAACACTGGACTTAGTACGTTGGGGATAGGTCTCTCACTGTATAACACTGGGCTCAGTACGGTGGGGATAGGTCTGACACTGAATAACACTGGGGTACAGTACTGTGTGGGTAGGTCTGTCACTGTTACACTGGGCTCAGTATGGTGGGTGTAGGGCTGTCCCTGTGTAACACTGGGCTCAGTATGGTGGGTGTAGGGCTGTCCCTGTGTAACACTGGGCTCAGTACGGTGGGGATAGGTCTGTCACTGTGTAACACTGGGCTCAGTACGGTGGGGATAGGTCTGTCTGTATAACACTGGGGTACAGTACGGTGGGGATAGGTCTGTCACTGTATAACACTGGGCTCAGTACGGTGGGGATAGGTCTGTCACTGTGTAACACTGCGGTACAGTACGGTTGGGTTAGGTCTGTCACTGTGTTACACTGGGCTCAGTACGGTGGGGGTAGGTCGGTCACTGTGTAATACTGGGGTACAGTACGGTGGGGATAGGTCTGTCATTGTATAACACTGGGCTCAGTACGATGGGGATAGGTCTGTCACTGCATAACACTGGGCTCAGTAGGGTGTGGAAAGGTCTGTCACTGTATAACACTGGGCTCAGTACGGTGGGGATAGGTCGGTCACTGTATAACACTGGGCTCAGTACGGTGGGGATATGTCGGTCACTGTGTAATACTGGGGTACAGTACGGTGGGGATAGGTCTGTCACTGTGTAACACTGGGGTACAGTACGGTGGGTATATGTCTGTCACTGTGTAACACTGGGATCATTATGGTGGGTGTAGGTCTGTCACTGTGTATCACTGGGCTCAGAACGGTGGGGATAGGTCTGTCACTTTATAACACTGGACTCAGTACGGTCGGGATAGGTCTGTCACTGTATCACACTGGACTCAGGACGGTGGGGATAGGTTTGTTACTGTGTAACACTTGGCTCAGTACGTTGGGGATAGGTCTATCACCGTATAACACTGGGGTACAGTACGGTGGGGATAGGTCTGTCACTGTATAACACTGGGGTACAGTACGGTGTGGGTAGGTCTGTCACTATTACACTGGGCTCAGTACGGTGGGGGTAGGTCTGTCTGTATAACACTGGGGTACAGTATGGTGTGGTAGGTCTGTCACTGTATAATACTGGGCTCAGTAAGGTGGGGATAGGTCTGTCTGTATAACACTGGGCTCAGTACGGTGGGGATAGGTCTGTCACTGTATAATACTGGGCTCAGTACGGTGGGGGTAGGGCTGTCACTGTATAACACTGGGCTCAGTACGGTGGGGATAGGTCTCTCACTGTATAACACTGGGCTCAGTACGGTGGGGATAGGTCTGTCACTGAATAACTCTGGGGTACAGTACGGTGTGGGTATGTCTGTCACTATTACACTGGGCTCAGTACGGTGGGGGTAGGGCTGTCACTGTATAACACTGGACTAAGTACGGTGGGGATAGGTCTGTCACTGTATCACACTGGACTCAGGACGGTGGGGATAGGTCTGTCACTGTGTAACACTGGGGCACAGTACGGTGGGGATAGGTCTGTCACTGTGTAACACTGCGTTACAGTATGGTCGGGGTAGGTCTGTCACTGTATAACACTGGGCTCAGTACGGTGGGGATAGGTCTGTCACTGTATAACACTGAGCTCAATACGGTGGGGTTAGGTCTGTCACTATTACACTGGGCTCAGTACGGTGGGGGTAGGGCTGTCACTGTATAACACTGGGCTCAGTACGGTGGGGTAGGTCTCTCACTGTATAACACTGGGCTCAGTACGGTGGGGATAGGTCTGTCACTGAATAACACTGGGGTACAGTACGGTGTGGGTATGTCTGTCACTATTACACTGGGCTCAGTACGGTGGGGGTAGGGCTGTCACTGTATAACACTGGACTTTGTACGTTGGGGATAGGTCTGTCACTGTATGACACTGCGCTGAGTAGGGTGGGGATAGGTCTGTCACTGTTACACTGGGCTCAGTATGGTGGGTGTAGGGCTGTCCCTGTGTAACACTGGGCTCAGTACGGTGGGGATAGGTCTGTCACTGTGTAACACTGGGCTCAGTACGGTGGGGATAGGTCTGTCTGTATAACACTGGGGTACAGTTCGGTGGGGATAGGTCTGTCACTGTATAACACTGGGCTCAGTACGGTGGGGATAGGTCTGTCACTGTGTAACACTGCGGTACAGTACGGTTGGGTTAGGTCTGTCACTGTGTTACACTGGGCTCAGTACGGTGGGGGTAGGTCGGTCACTGTGTAATGCTGGGGTACAGTACGGTGGGGATAGGTCTGTCATTGTATAACACTGGGCTCAGTACGATGGGGATAGGTCTGTCACTGCATAACACTGGGCTCAGTAGGGTGTGGAAAGGTCTGTCACTGTATAACACTGGGCTCAGTACGGTCGGGATAGGTCTGTCACTGTATAACACTGGGCTCAGTACGGTGGGGATAGGTCGGTCACTGTGTAATACTGGGGTACAGTACGGTGGGGATAGGTCGGTCACTGTATAACACTGGGCTCAGTACGGTGGGGATAGGTCGGTCACTGTGTAATACTGGGGTACAGTACGGTGGGGATAGGTCTGTCACTGTGTAACACTGGGGTACAGTACGGTGGGTATATGTCTGTCACTGTGTAACACTGGGATCATTATGGTGGGTGTAGGTCTGTCACTGTGTATCACTGGGCTCAGAACGGTGGGGATAGGTCTGTCACTTTATAACACTGGACTAAGTACGGTCGGGATAGGTCTGTCACTGTATCACACTGGACTCAGGACGGTGGGGATAGGTTTGTTACTGTGTAACACTTCGCTCAGTACGTTGGGGATAGGTCTATCACCGTATCACACTGGGGTACAGTACGGTGGGGATAGGTCTGTCACTGTGTAACACTGGGGCACAGTACGGTGGGGATAGGTCTGTCACTGTGTAACACTGCGTTACAGTATGGTGGGGGTAGGTCTGTCACTGTATAACACTGGGCTCAGTAAGGTGGGGATAGGTCTGTCACTGTGTTAAACTGGGCTCAGTACGGTGGGGATAGGTCTGTCTGTATAACACTGGGGTACAGTATGGTGGGGTAGGTCTGTCACTGTATAACACTGGGCTCAGTACGGTGGGGATAGGTCTGTCTGTATAACACTGGGCTCAGTACGGTGGGGATAGGTCTGTCACTGTATAACACTGAGCTCAGTACGGTGGGGGTAGGTCTGTCACTATTACACTGGGCTCAGTACGGTGGGGGTAGGGCTGTCACTGTATAACACTGGGCTCAGTACGGTGGGGACAGGTCTCTCACTGTATAACACTGGGCTCAGTACGGTGGGGATAGGTCTGTCACTGAATAACACTGGGGTACAGTACGGTGTGGGTATGTCTGTCACTATTACACTGGGCTCAGTACGGTGGGGGTAGGGCTGTCACTGTATAACACTGGACTTAGTACGTTGGGGATAGGTCTGTCACTGTATAACACTGGGCTTAGTACGGTGGGGATAGGTCTGTCACTGTGTAACACTGGGCTCAGTACGGTGGGGATAGGTCGGTCACTGTGTAATACTGGGGTACAGTACGGTGGGGATAGGTCGGTCACTGTATAACACTGGGCTCAGTACGGTGGGGATAGGTCGGTCACTGTGTAATACTGGGGTACAGTACGGTGGGGATAGGTCTGTCACTGTGTAACACTGGGGTACAGTACGGTGGGTATATGTCTGTCACTGTGTAACACTGGGATCATTATGGTGGGTGTAGGTCTGTCACTGTGTATCACTGGGCTCAGTACGGTGGGGATAGGTCTGTCACTTTATAACACTGGACTAAGTACGGTCGGAATAGGTCTGTCACTGTATCACACTGGACTGAGGACGGTGGGGATAGGTTTGTTACTGTGTAACACTTGGCTCAGTACGTTGGGGATAGGTCTATCACCGTATAACACTGGGGTACAGTACGGTGGGGATAGGTCTGTCACTGTATAACACTGGGGTACAGTACAGTGTGGGTAGGTCTGTCACTATTACACTGGGCTCAGTACGGTGGGGATAGGTCTGTCACTGTGTATCACTGTGCTCAGAACGGTGGGGATAGGTTTGTCACTGTATAACACTGGACTAAGTACGGTGGGGATAGGTCTGTCACTGTATCACACTGGACTCAGGACGGTGGGGATAGGTCTGTCACTGTGTAACACTTGGCTCAGTACGGTGGGGATAGGTCTGTCACTGTGTAACACTGCGTTACAGTATGGTGGGGATAGGTCTGTCACTGTGTTACACTGGGCTCAGTACGGTGGGGATAGGTCTGTCTGTATAACACTGGGGTACAGTATGGTGTGATAGGTCTGTCACTGTATAACACTGGGCTCAGTACGGTGGGGATAGGTCTGTCTGTATAACACTGGGCTCAGTACGGTGGGGATAGGTCTGTCACTGTATAACACTGAGCTCAGTACGGTGGGGGTAGGTCTGTCACTATTACACTGGGCTCAGTACGGTGGGGGTAGGGCTGTCACTGTATAACACTGGGCTCAGTACGGTGGGGATAGGTCTCTCACTGTATAACACTGGGCTTAGTACGGTGGGGATAGGTCTGTCACTGAATAACACTGGGGTACAGTAAGGTGTGGGTATGTCTGTCACTATTACACTGGGCTCAGTACGGTGGGGGTAGGGCTGTCACTGTATAACACTGGGCTTAGTACGGTGGGGATAGGTCTGTCACTGTGTAACATGGGTCTCAGTATGGTGGGGGTAGGTCTGTCACTGTGCAACACTGGGCTCAGTACGGTGGGGATAGGTCTGTCACTGTGTAACACTGGGCTGCAGTACGGTAGGGATAGGTCGGTCACTGTGTAATACTGGGGTACAGTACGGTGGGGATAGGTCGGTCACTGTATAACACTGGGCTCAGTACGGTGGGGATAGTTCGGTCACTGTGTAATACTGGGGTACAGTACGGTGGGGATAGGTCTGTCACTGTGTAACACTGGGGTACAGTACGGTGGGTATATGTCTGTCACTGTGTAACACTGGGATCATTATGGTGGGTGTAGGTCTGTCACTGTGTATCACTGGGCTCAGTACGTTGGGGATAGGTCTATCACCTTATAACACTGGGGTACAGTACGGTGGGGATAGGTCTGTCACTGTATAACACAGGGGTACAGTACAGTGTGGGTAGGTCTGTCACTATTACACTGGGCTCAGTACGGTGGGGATAGGTCTGTCACTGTGTATCACTGTGCTCAGAACGGTGGGGATAGGTTTGTCACTGTATAACACTGGACTAAGTACGGTGGGGATAGGTCTGTCACTGTATCACACTGGACTCAGGACGGTGGGGATAGGTCTGTCACTGTGTAACACTGGGGCACAGTACGGTGTGGATAGGTCTGTCACTGTGTAACACTGCGTTACAGTATGGTGGAGGTAGGTCTGTCACTGTATAACACTGGGCTCAGTAAGGTGGGGATAGGTCTGTCACTGTGTAACACTGGGGCACAGTACGGTGGGGATAGGTCTGTCTGTATAACACTGGGGTACAGTATGGTGTGGTAGGTCTGTCACTGTATAACACTGGGCTCAGTACGGTGGGGATAGGTCTGTCTGTATAACACTGGGCTCAGTACGGTGGGGATAGGTCTGTCACTGTATAACACTGAGCTCAGTACGGTGGGGGTAGGTCTGTCACTATTACACTGGGCTCAGTACGGTGGGGGTAGGGCTGTCACTGTATAACACTGGGCTCAGTACGGTGGGGATAGGTCTGTCACTGTATAACACTGGGCTCAGTACGGTGGGGATAGGTCTGTCACTGAATAACACTGGGGTACAGTACGGTGTGGGTATGTCTGTCACTATTACACTGGGCTCAGTACGGTGGGGGTAGGGCTGTCACTGTATAACACTGGACTTAGTACGTTGGGGATAAGTCTGTCACTGTATAACACTGGGCTTAGTACGATGGGGATAGGTCTGTCACTGTATAACACTGGGCTCAGTACGGTGGGGATAGGTCTGTCACTGTATAACACTGGGCTTAGTACGGTGGGGATAGGTCTGTCACTGTATAACACTGGGCTTAGTACGGTGGGGATAGGTCTGTCACTGTGTAACATGGGTCTCAGTATGGTGGGGGTAGGTCTGTCACTGTGTACCACTGGGCTCAGTACGGTGGGGATAGGTCTGTCACTGTGTAACACTGGGGTGCAGTATGGTAGGGATAGGTCGGTCACTGTGTAATACTGGGGTACAGTACGGTGGGGATAGGTCTGTCACTGTATAACACTGGGCTCTGTACGGTGGGGTGAGGTCCATCACTGTGGAAGACTGGGGTACTGTACGGTGGGGTTAGGTCTGTCACTGTAACACTGGGCTCAGAACGGTGGTGATAGGTCTGTCACTGTGTAACACTGCGGTACAGTAGGGTCGGGGTAGGTCAGTGACTGTATAACACTGGACACAATACGGTGGGGATAGACCTGTCACTGTATAACACTGGGCTCAGTACGGTCGGGATAGGTCTGTCACTGAATAACACTGGGGTACAGTACAGTGTGGGTAGGTCTGTCACTATTACACTGGGCTCAGTACGGTGGGGGTAGGGCTGTCATTGTATAACACTGGGCTCAGTATGGTGGGGATAGGTCTGTCACTGAATAACACTGGGGTACAGTACGGTGTGGGTAGGTCTGTCACTATTACACTGGGCTCAGTATGGTGGGTGTAGGGCTGTCCCTGTGTAACACTGGGCTCAGTACGGTGGGGATAGGTCTGTCACTGTGTAACACTGGGCTCAGTACGGTGGGGATAGGTCTGTCTGTATAACACTGGGGTACAGTACGGTGGGGATAGGTCTGTCACTGTATAACACTGGGCTCAGTACGGTGGGGATAGGTCTGTCTGTATAACACTGGGCTCAGTACGGTGTGGGTAGGTCTGTCACTGTATAACACTGGGCTCAGTACGGTAGGGATAGGTCGGTCACTGTGTAATACTGGGGTACAGTACGGTGGGGATAGGTCTGTCATTGTATAACACTGGGCTCAGTACGGTGGGGATAGGTCGATCACTGTATAAAACTGGACTTAGTACGTTGGGGATAGGTCTGTCACTGTATAACACTGGGCTCAGTACGGTGTGGGTAGGTCTGTCACTGAATAACACTGGGCTCAGTACGGTGGGGATAGGTCTGTCACTGTATAACACTGGGGTACAGTACGGTGGGGGTATGTCTGTCACTATTTCACTGGGCTCAATACGGTGGGTGTAGGGCTGTCCCTGTATAACACTGGACTCAGGAACGGTGGGGATAGGTCTGTCACTGTGTAACACTGGGCTCAGTACAGTGGGGATAGGTCTGTCTGTATAACACTGGGGTACAGTATGGTGGGGATAGGTCTGTCTGTATAACACTGGGGTAGAGTACGGTGTGGATAGGTCTGTCGCTGTATAACACTGGGCTCAGTACGGTGGGGATAGGTCTGTCACTGTATAACACTGGGCTCAGTACGGTGGGGATAGGTCTGTCACTGTATAACACTGGGCTCAGTACGGTGGGGGTAGGTCTGTGACTGTATAGCACTGGACTCAGTACGGTGGGTGTATGGCTGTCACTGTATGACACTGTGCTCAGTAGTGTGGGGATAGGTCTGTCACTGTATAACACTGGACTCAGTAACGGTGGGGTTAGGTCCATCACTGTGTAAGACTGGGGTACAGTACGGTGGGGATAGGTCTGTCACTGTGTAACACTGGGGTACAGTACAGTGGGGATAGGTCTGTCACTGTAACACTGGGCTCAGAACGGTGGTGATAGGTCTGTCACTGTATAACACAGGGCTCAGTTCCGTGGTGATAGGTCTGTGACTGTATAACACTGGACTCAGTACGGTGCGGATAGGCCTGTCACTGTATAACACTGGTCTCAGTACGGTGGGATAGTTCTGTCACTGAATAACACTGCTTTACAGTACGGTGTGGGTAGGTCTGTCACTGTATAACACTGGTCTCAGTACTGTGGGGATAGGTCTGTCACTGTATAACTGGGCTCAGTACGGTGGGGATAGGTCTGTCACTGTATAACACTGGGCTCAGTACGGTGGGGGTAGGTCTGTGAGTGTATAGCACTGGACTCAGTACGGTGGGTGTATGGCTGTCACTGTATGACACTGTGCTCAGTAGTGTGGGGATAGGTCTGTCACTGTATAACACTGGACTCAGTAACGGTGGGGTTAGGTCCATCACTGTGTAAGACTGGGGTACAGTACGGTGGGGATAGGTCTGTCACTGTGTAACACTGGGGTACAGTACAGTGGGGATAGGTCTGTCACTGTAACACTGGGCTCAGAACGGTGGTGATAGGTCTGTCACTGTATAACACAGGGCTCAGTTCCGTGGTGATAGGTCTGTGACTGTATAACACTGGACTCAGTACGGTGCGGATAGGCCTGTCACTGTATAACACTGGTCTCAGTACGGTGGGATAGTTCTGTCACTGAATAACACTGCTTTACAGTACGGTGTGGGTAGGTCTGTCACTGTATAACACTGGTCTCAGTACTGTGGGGATAGGTCTGTCACTGTATAACTGGGCTCAGTACGGTGGGGATAGGTCTGTCTGTATAACACTGGGGTACAGTACGGTGGGGATAGGTCTGTCACTGTATAACACTGGGCTCAGTACGGTGGGGATAGGTCTGTCACTGTGTAACACTGCGGTACAGTACAGTTGGGTTAGGTCTGTCACTGTGTTACACTGGGCTCAGTACGGTGGGGGTAGGTCGGTCACTGTGTAATACTGGGGTACAGTACGGTGGGGATAGGTCTGTCATTGTATAACACTGGGCTCAGTACGGTGGGGATAGGTCTGTCACTGCATAACACTGGGCTCAGTAGGGTGTGGAAAGGTCTGTCACTGTATAACACTGGGCTCAGTACGGTGGGGATAGGTCGGTCACTGTGTAATACTGGGGTACAGTACGGTGGGGATATGTCGGTCACTGTATAACACTGGGCTCAGTACGGTGGGGATAGGTCGGTCACTGTGTAATACTGGGGTACAGTACGGTGGGTATATGTCTGTCACTGTGTAACACTGGGATCATTATGGTGGGTGTAGGTCTGTCACTGTATAACACTGGGCTCAGTACGGTGGGGATAGGTCTGTCACTGTATAACACTGGGCTTAGTACGGTGGGGATAGGTCTGTCACTGTATAACACTGTGCTCAATACATTGGGGATAGGCCTGTCACTGTACAACACTGGGCTCAGTACGGTGGGGATAGGTCTGTCACTGTGCAACATTGGGCTCAGTACGGTGGGGATAGGTCTGTCACTGTGTAACACTGGAGTACAGTACGGTGGGGATATGTCTGTCACTGTGTAACACTGGGCTCAGTACGGTGGGGATAGGTCAGTCACTGTGTATCACTGTGCTCAGAACGGTGGGGATAGGTTTGTCACTGTACAACACTGGACTAAGTACGGTGGGGATAGGTCTGTCACTGTATCACACTGGACTCAGGACGGTGGGGATAGGTCTGTCACTGTGTAACACTGGGGCACAGTATGGTGGGGATAGGTCTGTCACTGAATAACACTGGGGTACAGTACGGTGTGGGTATGTCTGTCACTATTACACTGGGCTCACTACGGTGGGGGTAGGGCTGTCACTGTATAACACTGGGCTCAGTACGGTGGGGATAGGTCTGTCACTGTGTTACACTGGGCTCAGTACGGTGGGGGTAGGTCGGTCACTGTGTAATACTGGGGTACAGTACTGTGGGGATAGGTCTGTCATTGTATAACACTGGGCTCAGTACGGTGGTGATAGGTCTGTCACTGCATAACACTGGGCTCAGTAGGGTGGGGAAAGGTCTGTCACTGTATAACACTGGGCTCAGTACGGTGGGGATAGGTCGGTCTCTGTGTAATACTGGGATACAGTACGGTGGGGATAGGTCTGTCACTGCATAACTCTGGGCTCAGTAGGGTGGGGATAGGTCTGTCACTGTATAACACTGGGCTCAGTAAGGTGGGGATAGGTCTGTCACTGTGTTACATTGGGCTCAGTACGGTGGGGGTAGGTCGGTCACTGTGTAATACTGGGGTACAGTACTGTGGGGATAGGTCTGTCATTGTATAACACTGGGCTCAGTACGGTGGTGATAGGTCTGTCACTGCATAACACTGGGCTCAGTAGGGTGGGGAAAGGTCTGTCACTGTATAACACTGGGCTCAGTACGGTGGGGATAGGTCGGTCTCTGTGTAATACTGGGGTACAGTACGGTGGGGAAAGGTCTGTCACTGTATAACACTGGGCTCAGTACGGTGGTGATAGGTCTGTCACTGCATAACACTGGGCTCAGTAGGGTGGGGAAAGGTCTGTCACTGTATAACACTGGGCTCAGTACGGTGGGGATAGGTCGGTCACTGTGTAATACTGGGGTACAGTACGGTGGGGATAGGTCGGTCACTGTGTAATACTGGGGTACAGTACGGTGGGGATAGGTCTGTCACTGTATAACACTGGGCTCTGTACGGTGGGGTGAGGTCCATCACTGTGGAAGACTGGGGTACTGTACGGTGGGGATAGGTCTGTCACTGTAACACTGTGCTCAGAACGGTGGTGATAGGTCTGTCACTGTGTAACACTGGGCTCAGTACAGTGGGGATAGGTCTGTCACTGTGTAACACTGCGGTACAGTACGGTTGGGTTAGGTCTGTCACTGTGTTACACTGGGCTCAGTACGGTGGGGGTAGGTCGGTCACTGTGTAATACTGGGGTACAGTACGGTGGGGATAGGTCTGTCACTGTATAACACTGGGCTCTGTACGGTGGGGTGAGGTCCATCACTGTGGAAGACTGGGGTACTGTACGGTGGGGATAGGTCTGTCACTGTAACACTGTGCTCAGAACAGTGGTGATAGGTCTGTCACTGTGTAACACTGGGCTCAGTACGGTGGGGATAGGTCTGTCACTGTGTAACACTGCGGTACAGTACGGTTGGGTTAGGTCTGTCACTGTGTTACACTGGGCTCAGTAGGGTGTGGAAAGGTCTGTCACTGCATAACAGTGGGCTCAGTAGGGTGTGGAAAGGTCTGTCACTGTATAACACTGGGCTCAGTACGGTGGGGATAGGTCGGTTACTGTGTAATACTGGGGTACAGTACGGTGGGGATAGGTCGGTCACTGTATAACACTGGGCTCAGTACGGTGGGGATAGGTCGGTCACTGTGTATTACTGGGGTACAGTACGGTGGGGATAGGTCTGTCACTGTGTAACACTGGGGTACAGTACGGTGGGGATATGTCTGTCACTGTGTCACACTGGGATCATTATGGTGGGTGTAGGTCTGTCACTGTGTATCACTGGGCACAGAACGGTGAGGATAGGTCTGTCACTTTATAACACTGGACTAAGTACGGTCGGGATAGGTCTGTCACTGTATCACACTGGACTCAGGACGGTGGGGATAGGTTTGTTACTGTGTAACACTTGGCTCAGTACGTTGTGGATAGGTCTATCACCATATAACACTGGGGTACAGTACGGTGGGGATAGGTCTGTCACTGTATAACACTGGGGTACAGTACAGTGTGGGTAGGTCTGTCACTATTACACTGGGCTCAGTACGGTGGGGATAGGTCTGTCACTGTGTATCACTGTGCTCAGAACGGTGGGGATAGGTTTGTCACTGTATAACACTGGACTAAGTACGGTGGGGATAGGTCTGTCACTGTATCACACTGGTCTCAGGACGGTGGGGATAGGTCTGTCACTGTGTAACACTGGGGCACAGTACGGTGGGGATAGGTCTCTCACTGTATAACACTGGGCTCAGTACGGTGGGGATAGGTCTGTCACTGAATAACACTGGGGTACAGTACGGTGTGGGTATGTCTGTCACTATTACACTGGGCTCAGTACGGTGGGGGTAGGGCTGTCACTGTATAACACTGGACTTAGTACGTTGGGGATAGGTCTGTCACTGTATAACACTGGGCTTAGTACGGTGGGGATAGGTCTGTCACTGTATAACACTGTGCTCAATGCGTTGGGGGTAGGTCTGTCACTGTGTAACATGGGTCTCAGTATGGTGGGGGTAGGTCTGTCACTGTGTAACACTGGGCTCAGTACGGTGGGGATAGGTCGGTCACTGTATAACACTGGGCTTAGTACGGTGGGGATAGGTCTGTCACTGTGTAACACTGGGGTGCAGTACGGTAGGGATACGTCGGTCACTGTGTAATACTGGGGTACAGTACGGTGGGGATAGGTCTGTCACTGTATAACACTGGGCTCTGTACGGTGGGGTGAGGTCCATCACTGTGGAAGACTGGGGTACTGTACGGTGGGGATAGGTCTGTCACTGTAACACTGTGCTCAGAACGGTGGTGATAGGTCTGTCACTGTGTAACACAGGGCTCAGTTCGGTGGGGATAGGTCTGTCACTGAATAACACTGGGGTACAGTACAGTGTGGGTAGGTCTGTCACTATTACACTGGGCTCAGTACGGTGGGGGTAGGGCTGTCACTGTATGACACTAGGCTCAGTAGTGTGGGGATAGGTCTGTCACTGTATAACACTGCGCTGAGTAGGGTGGGGATAGGTCTGTCACTGAATAACACTGGGGTACAGTACGGTGTGGGTAGGTCTGTCACTATTACACTGGGCTCAGTATGGTGGGTGTAGGGCTGTCCCTGTGTAACACTGGGCTCAGTACGGTGGGGATAGGTCTGTCACTGTGAAACACTGGGCTCAGTACGGTGGGGATAGGTCTGTCTGTATAACACTGGGGTACAGTACGGTGGGGATAGGTCTGTCACTGTATAACACTGGGCTCAGTACGGTGGGGATAGGTCTGTCACTATTACACTGGGCTCAGTACGGTGGGGGTAGGGCTGTCACTGTATAACACTGGGCTCTGTACGGTGGGGATAGGTCTCTCACTGTATAACACTGGGCTCAGTACGGTGGGGATAGGTATGTCAGTGTAAAACACTGGGGTGCAGTACGGTGGCGATAGGTCTGTCAATGAATAACACTGGTTTACAGTACGGTGTGGGTAGGTCTGTCACTGTAACACTGGACTCAGTACGGTGGGGATAGGTCTGTCTGTATAACACTGGGCTCAGTACGGTAGGGATAGGTCGGTCACTGTGTAATTCTGGGGTACAGTACGGTGGGGATAGGTCTGTCACTGTAACACTGGGCTCAGAACGGTGGTGATAGGTCTGTCACTGTGTAACACAGGGCTCAGTTCGGTGGGGATAGGTCTGTCACTGTGTAACACTGGGGTACAGTACGGTGTGGGTAGGTCTGTCACTATTACACTGGGCTCAGTACGGTGGGGGTAGGGCTGTCACTGTATAACACAGGGCTCAGTACGGTGGGGATAGGTCTGTCACTGTATAACACTGGGCTCAGTAAGGTGGGGATACGTCTGTCACTGTGTTACACTGGGCTCCGTACGGTGGGGGTAGGTCGGTCACTGTGTAATACTGGGGTATAGTACGGTGGGGATAGGTCTGTCATTGTATAACACTGGGCTCAGTACGGTTGGGATAGGTCTGTCACTGCATAACACTGGGCTCAGTAGGGTGGGGAAAGGTCTGTCACTGTATAACACTGGGCTCAGTACGGTGGGGATAGGTCGGTCACTGTGTAATACTGGGGTACAGTACGGTGGGGATAGGTCGGTCACTGTATAACACTGGGTTAAGTTCTGTGGGGATAGGTCGGTCACTGTGTAATACTGGGGTACAGTACGGTGGGGATAGGTCTGTCACTGTGTAACACTGGGGTACAGTACAGTGGGGGTAGGTTTGTCACTGTATAACACTGGGCTCAGTACGGTGGGGATAGATCTGTCACTGTAACACTGGGCTCAGAACGGTGGGGATAGGTCTGTCACTGTATAACACTGGACTAAGTACGGTGGGGATAGGTCGGTCACTGTATAACACTGGGCTCAGTACTGTGGGGATAGGTCGGTCACTGTGTAATACTGGGGTACAGTACGGTGGGGATAGGTCTGTCACTGTGTAACACTGGGGTACAGTACGGTGGGGATAGGCCTGTCACTGTATCCCACTGGACTCAGGACGGTGGGGATAAGTCTGTCACTGTGTAACACTGGGGCACAGTATGGTGGGGATAGGTCTGTCACTGTGTAACACTGGGGTACAGTTCGGTGGGGGTAGGTCTGTCACTGTATAACACTGGGCTCAGTACGGTGGGGTAGGTCTGTCACTGTAACACTGGGCTCAGAACGGTGGGGATAGGTCTGTCACTGTATCACACTGGACTCAGGACGGTGGGGATAGGTTTGTTACTGTGTAACAATTGGCTCAGTACGTTGGGGATAGGTCTGACACCGTATAACACTGGGGTACAGTACGGTGGGGATAGGTCTGTCACTGTATAACACTGGGGTACAGTACGGTGTGGGTAGGTCTGTCACTATTACACTGGGCTCAGTACGGTGGGATAGGTCTGTCACTGTGTAACACTGGGCTCAGTAAGGTGGGGATAGGTCTGTCTGTATAACACTGGGGTACAGTACGGTGGGGATAGGTCTGTCACTGTGTAACACTGGGGTACAGTACGGTGGGGTTAGGTCTGTCACTGTATAACTCTGGGCTCAGTACGGTGGGGATAGGTCTGTCTGTATAACACTGGGCTCAGTACGGTGGGGGTAGGTCTGTGACTGTACAGCACCGGACTCAGTACGGTGCGGATAAGCCTGTCACTGTATAACACTGGTCTCAGTACGGTGGGGATAGGTCTGTCAATGAATAACACTGGTTTACAGTACGGTGTGGGTAGGTCTGTCACTATAACACTGGACTCAGTAAGGGTGGGGATAGGTCTGTCACTGTGTAACACTGGGCTCAGTACGGTGGGGATATGTCTTTCACTGTATAACACTGGGCTCAGTACGGTGGGGATAGGTCTGTCACTGTATAACACTGGGGTCAGTACGGTGGGGATAGGTCTGTCACTGTATACCACTGGGCTCAGTACGGTGGGGGTAGGTCTGTGACTGTATAACACTGGACTCAGTACGGTGGGGATAGGTCTGTCACTGAATAACACTGGGGTACAGTACGGTGTGAGTAGGTCTGTCACTATACACTGGGCTCAGTAAGGTGGCGATAGGTCTGTCTGTATAACACTGGGTTACAGTACGGTGGGGATAGGTCTGTAACTGTGTAACACTGGGGTACAGTACGGTGGGGATAGGTCTGTCACTGTATAACACTGGGCTCAGTACGGTGGGGATAGGTCTCTCACTGTATAACACTGGGCTCAGTACGGTGGGGATAGGTCTGTCACTGTATAACACTGGGCTCATTACGGTGGGGATAGGTCTGTCACTGTATAACACTGGGCTCTGTACGGTGGGGTGAGGTCCATCACTGTGGAAGACTGGGGTACTGTACGGTGGGGATAGGTCTGTCACTGTAACACTGTGCTCAGAACGGTGGTGATAGGTCTGTCACTGTGTAACACAGGGCTCAGTTCGGTGGGGATAGGTCTGTCACTGAATAACACTGGGGTACAGTACAGTGTGGGTAGGTCTGTCACTATTACACTGGGCTCAGTACGGTGGGGGTAGGGCTGTCACTGTATGACACTAGGCTCAGTAGTGTGGGGATAGGTCTGTCACTGTATAACACTGCGCTGAGTAGGGTGGGGATAGGTCTGTCACTGAATAACACTGGGGTACAGTACGGTGTGGGTAGGTCTGTCACTATTACACTGGGCTCAGTATGGTGGGTGTAGGGCTGTCCCTGTGTAACACTGGGCTCAGTACGGTGGGGATAGGTCTGTCACTGTGAAACACTGGGCTCAGTACGGTGGGGATAGGTCTGTCTGTATAACACTGGGGTACAGTACGGTGGGGATAGGTCTGTCACTGTATAACACTGGGCTCAGTACGGTGGGGATAGGTCTGTCACTATTACACTGGGCTCAGTACGGTGGGGGTAGGGCTGTCACTGTATAACACTGGGCTCTGTACGGTGGGGATAGGTCTCTCACTGTATAACACTGGGTTCAGTACGGTGGGGATAGGTATGTCACTGTAAAACACTGGGGTGCAGTACGGTGGCGATAGGTCTGTCAATGAATAACACTGGTTTACAGTATGGTGTGGGTAGGTCTGTCACTGTAACACTGGACTCAGTACGGTGGGGATAGGTCTGTCTGTATAACACTGGGCTCAGTACGGTAGGGATAGGTCGGTCACTGTGTAATTCTGGGGTACAGTACGGTGGGGATAGGTCTGTCACTGTAACACTGGGCTCAGAACGGTGGTGATAGGTCTGTCACTGTGTAACACAGGGCTCAGTTCGGTGGGGATAGGTCTGTCACTGTGTAACACTGGGGTACATTACGGTGTGGGTAGGTCTGTCACTATTACACTGGGCTCAGTACGGTGGGGGTAGGGCTGTCACTGTGTTACACTGGGCTCCGTACGGTGGGGGTAGGTCGGTCACTGTGTAATACTGGGGTACAGTACGGTGGGGATAGGTCTGTCATTGTATAACACTGGGCTCAGTACGGTGGGGATAGGTCTGTCACTGCATAACACTGGGCTCAGTAGGGTGGGGAAAGGTCTGTCACTGTATAACACTGGGCTCAGTACGGTGGGGATAGGTCGGTCACTGTGTAATACTGGGGTACAGTACGGTGGGGATAGGTCGGTCACTGTATAACACTGGGTTAAGTTCTGTGGGGATAGGTCGGTCACTGTGTAATACTGGGGTACAGTACGGTGGGGATAGGTCTGTCACTGTGTAACACTGGGGTACAGTACGGTGGGGATAGGCCTGTCACTGTATCCCACTGGGCTCAGTAGGGTGGGGAAAGGTCTGTCACTGTATAACACTGGGCTCAGTACGGTGGGGATAGGTCGGTCACTGTGTAATACTGGGGTACAGTACGGTGGGGATAGGTCGGTCACTGTATAACACTGGGTTAAGTTCTGTGGGGATAGGTCGGTCACTGTGTAATACTGGGGTACAGTACGGTGGGGATAGGTCTGTCACTGTGTAACACTGGGGTACAGTACAGTGGGGGTAGGTTTGTCACTGTATAACACTGGGCTCAGTACGGTGGGGATAGATCTGTCACTGTAACACTGGGCTCAGAACGGTGGGGATAGGTCTGTCACTGTATAACACTGGACTAAGTACGGTGGGGATAGGTCGGTCACTGTATAACACTGGGCTCAGTACTGTGGGGATAGGTCGGTCACTGTGTAATACTGGGGTACAGTACGGTGGGGATAGGTCTGTCACTGTGTAACACTGGGGTACAGTACGGTGGGGATAGGCCTGTCACTGTATCCCACTGGACTCAGGACGGTGGGGATAAGTCTGTCACTGTGTAACACTGGGCTCAGTAAGGTGGGGATAGGTCTGTCTGTATAACACTGGGGTACAGTACGGTGGGGATAGGTCTGTCACTGTGTAACACTGGGGTACAGTACGGTGGGGTTAGGTCTGTCACTGTATAACTCTGGGCTCAGTACGGTGGGGATAGGTCTGTCTGTATAACACTGGGCTCAGTACGGTGGGGGTAGGTCTGTGACTGTACAGCACCGGACTCAGTACGGTGCGGATAAGCCTGTCACTGTATAACACTGGTCTCAGTACGGTGGGGATAGGTCTGTCAATGAATAACACTGGTTTACAGTACGGTGTGGGTAGGTCTGTCACTATAACACTGGACTCAGTAAGGGTGGGGATAGGTCTGTCACTGTGTAACACTGGGCTCAGTACGGTGGGGATATGTCTTTCACTGTATAACACTGGGCTCAGTACGGTGGGGATAGGTCTGTCACTGTATAACACTGGGGTCAGTATGGTGGGGATAGGTCTGTCACTGTATAACACTGGGGTACAGTACGGTGGGGGTAGGTCTGTCACTGTGTAACACTGCGTTACAGTATGGTGGGGGTAGGTCTGTCACTGAATAACACTGGGGTACAGTACGGTGTGGGTATGTCTGTCACTATTACACTGGGCTCAGTACGGTGGGGGGTAGGGCTGTCACTGTATAACACTGGGCTCAGTACGGTGGGGATAGGTCTCTCAATGTATAACACTGGGCTCAGTACGGTGGGGATAGGTCTGTCACTGCATAACACTGGGCTCAGTAGGGTGGGGAAAGGTCTGTCACTGTATAACACTGGGCTCAGTACGGTGGGGATAGGTCGGTCACTGAGTAATACTGGGGTACAGTACGGTGGGGATAGGTCGGTCACTGTATAACACTGGGCTCAGTACTGTGGGGATAGGTCGGTCACTGTGTAATACTGGGGTACAGTACGGTGGGGATAGGTCTGTCACTGTGTAACACTGGGGTACAGTACAGTGGGGGTAGGTTTGTCACTGTATAACACTGGGCTCAGTACGGTGGGGTAGGTCTGTCACTGTAACACTGGGCTCAGAACGGTGGGGATAGGTCTGTCACTGTATAACACTGGACTAAGTACGGTGGGGATAGGTCGGTCACTGTATAACACTGGGCTCAGTACTGTGGGGATAGGTCGGTCACTGTGTAATACTGGGGTACAGTACGGTGGGGATAGGTCTGTCACTGTGTAACACTGGACTAAGTACGGTGGGGATAGGCCTGTCACTGTATCACACTATACTCAGTTCGGTGGGGATAAGTCTTTCACTGTGTAACACTGGGGCACAGTACGGTGGGGATAGGTCTGTCACTGTATAACACTGGGGTACAGTTCGCTGGGGGTAGGTCTGTCACTGTATAACACTGGGCTCAGTACGGTGGGGTAGGTCTGTCACTGTAACACTGGGCTCAGAACGGTGGGGATAGGTCTGTTACTGTATAACACTGGACTAAGTACGGTCGGGATAGGTCTGTCACTGTATCACACTGGACTCAGGACGGTGGGGATAGGTTTGTTACTGTGTAACAATTGGCTCAGTACGTTGGGGATAGGTCTGACACCGTATAACACTGGGGTACAGTATGGTGGGGGTAGGTCTGTCACTGTATAACACTGGGGTACAGTACGGTGGGGATAGGTCTGTCACTGTATAACACTGGGGTACAGTACGGTGTGGGTAGGTCTGTCACTATTACACTGGGCTCAGTACGGTGGGATAGGTCTGTCACTGTGTAACACTGGGCTCAGTAAGGTGGGGATATGTCTTTCACTGTATAACACTGGGCTCAGTACTGTGGGGATAGATCTGTCACTGTATAACACTGGGGTCAGTACGGTGGGGATAGTTCTGTCACTGTATAACACTGGGGTACAGTACGGTGGGGGTAGGTCTGTCAGTATTACACTGGGCTCAGTACGGTGGGTGTGGGGCTGTCCCTGTATAACACTGGACTCAGTAACGGTGGGGATAGGTCTGTCACTGTGTAACACTGGGCTCAGTACGGTGGGGATAGTCTGTCACTGTGTAACAATGGGGTGCAGTACGGTGTGGGTAGGTCTGTCAGTGTATAAAACTGGGGTACAGTACGGTGGGATAGGTCTGTCACTGTATAATACTGGGGTACAGTACGGTGGGATAGGTCTGTCACTGTATAATACTAGGGTACAGTACGGTGGGGATAGGTCGGTCACTGTGTAATACCGGGGTACAGTACGGTGGGGATAGGTGTGTCACTGTGTAACACTGTGATACAGTACGGTGGGGATAGGTCTGTCACTGTATAAAACTGGGGTACGGTATGGTGGGATAGGTCTGTCACTGTATAACACTGGGCTCAGTAAGGTGGGGATAGGTCTGTATGTATAACACTGGGGTACAGTACGGTGGGGATAGGTCTGTCAGTGTGTAACACTGGGGTACAGTACGGTGGGGATAGGTCGGTCACTGTATAACACTGGGATCAGTACGGTGGGGATAGGTCTGTCTGTATAACACTGGGCTCAGTACGGTGGGGGTAGGTCTGTCACTGTATAACACTGGGCTCAGTACGGTGGGGGTAGGTCTGTGACTGTACAGCACCGGACTCAGTACGGTGCGGATAGGCCTGTCACTGTATAACACTGGTCTCAGTACGGTGGCGATAGGTCTGTCAATGAATATCACTGGTTTACAGTACGGTGTGGGTAGGTCTGTCACTATAACACTGGACTCAGTACGGTGGGGATAGGTCTGTCTGTATAACACTGGGCTCAGTACGGTAGGGATAGGTCGGTCACTGTGTAATACTGGGGTACAGTACGGTGGGGATAGGTCTGTCACTGTAACACTGGGCTCAGAACGGTGGTGATAGGTCTGTCACTGTATAACACTGGGCTCAGTACGGTGGGGATAGGTATGTCACTGTAAAACACTGGGGTGCAGTACGGTGGGATAGGTCTGTCACTGTGTAATACTGGGGTACAGTACTGTGGGGATAGGTCTGTCACTGCATAACTCTGGGCTCAGTAGGGTGGGGATAGGTCTGTCACTGTATAACACTGGGCTCAGTAAGGTGGGGATAGGTCTGTCACTGTGTTACACTGGGCTCAGTACGGTGGGGGTAGGTCGGTCACTGTGTAATACTGGGGTACAGTACGGTGGGGATAGGTCTGTCATTGTATAACACTGGGCTCAGTACGGTGGGGATAGGTCTGTCACTGCATAACACTGGGCTCAGTAGGCTGTGGAAAGGTCAGTCACTGTATAACACTGGGCTCAGTACGGTGGGGATAGGTCGGTCACTGTGTAATACTGGGGTACAGTACGGTGGGGATAGGTCGGTCATTGTATAACACTGGGCTCAGTTCTGTGGGGATAGGTCGGTCACTGTGTAATACTGGGGTGCAGTATGGTGGGGATAGGTCTGTCACTGTGTAACACTGGGGTACAGTACGGTGGGGATATGTCTGTCACTGTGTAACACTGGGATCATTATGGTGGGTGTAGGTCTGTCACTGTGTATCACTGGGCTCAGAACGGTGGGGATAGGTCTGTCACTGTATAACACTGGACTAAGTACGGTGGGGATAGGTCTGTCACTGTATAACACTGGGGTACAGTACGGTGTGGGTAGGTCTGTCACTATTACACTGGGCTCAGTACGGTGGGATAGGTCTGTCACTGTGTAACACTGGGCTCAGTAAGGTGGGGATAGGTCTGTCTGTATAACACTGGGGTACAGTACGGTGGGGATAGGTCTGTCACTGTGTAACACTGGGGTACAGTACGGTGGGGTTAGGTCTGTCACTGAATAACACTGGGCTCAGTACGGTGGGGATAGGTCTGTGACTGTATAACACTGGACTCAGTACGGTGCGGATAGGCCTGTCACTGTATAACACTGGTCTCAGTACGGTGGGGATAGGTCTGTCAATGAATAACACTGGTTTACAGTACGGTGTGGGTAGGTCTGTCACTATAACACTGGACTCAGTAAGGGTGGGGATAGGTCTGTCACTGTGTAACACTGGGCTCAGTACGGTGGGGATATGTCTTTCACTGTATAACACTGGGCTCAGTACGGTGGGGATAGGTCTGTCACTGTATAACACTGGGGTCAGTACGGTGGGGATAGGTCTGTCACTGTATAACACTGGGGTCAGTACGGTGGGGATAGGTCTGTCACTGTATAACACTGGGGTACAGTACGGTGGGGGTAGGTCTGTCAGTATTACACTGGGCTCAGTACGGTGGGTGTGGGGCTGTCCCTGTATAACACTGGACTCAGTAACGGTGGGGATATGTCTGTCACTGTGTAACAATGGGGTGCAGTATGGTGTGGGTAGGTCTGTCAGTGTATAAAACTGGGGTACAGTACGGTGGGATAGGTCTGTCACTGTATAATACTAGGGTACAGTACGGTGGGGATAGGTCGGTCACTGTGTAATACCGGGGTACAGTACGGTGGGGATAGGTGTGTCACTGTGTAACACTGTGATACAGTACGGTGGGGATAGGTCGGTCACTGTATAACACTGGGATCAGTACGGTGGGGATAGGTCTGTCTGTATAACACTGGGCTCAGTACGGTGGGGATAGGTCTGTCACTGCATAACACTGGGCTCAGTAGGATGGGGAAAGGTCTATCACTGTATAACACTGGGCTCAGTACGGTGGGGATAGGTCGGTCACTGTGTAATACTGGGGTACAGTACGGTGGGGATAGGTCGGTCACTGTATAACACTGGGCTCAGTTCTGTGGGGATAGGTCGGTCACTGTGTAATACTGGGGTACAGTACGGTGGGGATAGGTCTGTCACTGTGTAACACCGGGATACAGTACGGTGGGGATAGGTCTGTCACTGTATAACACTGGGCTCAGAACGGTGGGGATAGGTCTGTCACTGTATAACACTGGACTAAGTGCGGTCGGGATAGGTCTGTCTGTATAACACTGGGCTCAGTACTGTGGGGATAGGTCTCTCACTGTATAACACTGGGCTCAGTACGGTGGGGATAGGTCTGTCACTGTGAAACACTGGGGAACATTACGGTGGGGATATGTCTGTCACTGTATAACACTGGGCTCAGTAAGGTGGGGATAGTCTGTCACTGTGTAACAATGGGGTGCAGTACGGTGTGGGTAGGTCTGTCAGTGTATAAAACTGGGGCACAGTACGGTGGGATAGGTCTGTCACTGTATAATACTGGGGTACAGTACGGTGGGATAGGTCTGTCACTGTATAATCCAGGGGTACAGTACGGTGGGGATAGGTCGGTCACTGTATAAAACTGGGGTACAGTACGGTGGGATAGGTCTGTCACTGTATAATACTGGGGTACAGTACGGTGGGGATAGGTCGGTCACTGTGTAATACTGGGGTACAGTACGGTGGGGATAGGTGTGTCACTGTGTAACACTGATACAGTACGGTGGGGATAGGTCTGTCAGTGTATAAAACTGGGGTACAGTACGGTGGGACAGGTCTGTCACTGTATAATACTGGGGTACAGTACGGTGGGATAGGTCTGTCACTGTATAATACTAGGGTACAGTACGGTGGGGATAGGTCGGTCACTGTGTAATACTGGGGTACAGTACGGTGGGAATAGGTGTGTCACTGTGTAACACTGTGATACAGTACGGTGGGGATAGGTCTGTCAGTGTATAAAACTGGGGTACAGTATGGTGGGGGCAGGTCTGTGACTGTATAACACTGGACTCAGTACGGTGCGGATAGGCCTGTCACAGTATAACACTGGTCTCAGTACGGTGGGGATAGGTCTGTCACTGAATAACACTGGTTTACAGTACGGTGTGGGTTGGTCTGTCACTATTACACTGGGCTCAGTACGGTGGGTATAGCGCTGTCACTGTATAACACTGGACTCAGTAAGGGTGGGGATAGGTCTGTCACTGTATAACACTGGGCTCAGCAGGGTGGGGGTAGGTATGTCACTGTATAACACTGGGCTCAGTACTGTGGGGATAGGTCTCTCACTGTATAACACTGGGCTCAGTACGGTTGGGATAGGTCTGTCACTGTATAACACTGGGGTACAGTACGGTGGGGGTAGGTCTGTCAGTATTACACTGGGCTCAGTACGGTGGGTGTAGGGCTGTCCCTGTATAACACTGGGCTCAGTACGGTGGGGATAGGTCTGTCACTGTATAACACTGGGGTGCAGTACGGTGGGGATAGGTCTGTCCCTGTATAACACTGGGCTCAGTACGGTGGGGATAGGTCGGTCACTGTATAACACTGGGGTGCAGTACGGTGGGGATAGGTCTGTCACTGTGTTACACTGGGCTCAGTACGGTGGGGGTAGGTCGGTCACTGTGTAATACTGGGGTACAGTACGGTGGGGATAGGTCTGTCATTGTATAACACTGGGCTGAGTACGGTGGGGATAGGTCTCTCACTGTATAACACTGGGCTCAGTACGGTTGGGATAGGTCTGTCACTGTATAACACTGGGGTACAGTACGGTGGGGGTAGGTCTGTCACTGTGTTACACTGGGCTCAGTACGGTGGGGGTAGGTCGGTCACTGTGTAATACTGGGCTCAGTACGGTGCGGATAGGCCTGTCACTGTATAACACTGGTCTCAGTATGGTGGGGGCAGGTCTGTGACTGTATAACACTGGACTCAGTACGGTGCGGATAGGCCTGTCACAGTATAACACTGGTCTCAGTACGGTGGGGATAGGTCTGTCACTGAATAACACTGGTTTACAGTACGGTGTGGGTAGGTCTGTCACTATTACACTGGGCTCAGTACGGTGGGTGTAGCGCTGTCACTGTATAACACTGGACTCAGTAAGGGTGGGGATAGGTCTGTCACTGTGTAACACTGGGCTCAGTACGGTGGGGATATGTCTTTCACTGTATAACACTGGGCTCAGTAGTGTGGGGATAGGTCTGTCACTGTATAACACTGGGCTCAGTAGGGTGGGGGTAGGTATGTCACTGTATAACACTGGGCTCAGTACTGTGGGGATAGGTCTCTCACTGTATAACACTGGGCTCAGTACGGTGGGGATAGGTCTGTCACTGTATAACACTGGGGTACAGTACGGTGGGGGTAGGTCTGTCAGTATTACACTGGGCTCAGTACGGTGGGTGTATGGCTGTCCCTGTATAACACTGGACTCAGTAACGGTGGGGATAGGTCTGTCACTGTGAAACACTGGGGAACATTACGGTGCGGATAGGCCTGTCACTGTATAACACTGGTCTCAGTACGGTGGGGATAGGTCTGTCACTGAATAACACTGGTTTACAGTACGGTGTGGGTAGGTCTGTCACTATTACACTGGGCTCAGTACGGTGGGTGTAGCGCTGTCACTGTATAACACTGGACTCAGTAAGGGTGGGGATAGGTCTGTCACTGTGTAACACTGGGGTACAGTACGGTGGGGTTAGGTCTGTCACTGTGTAACTCTGGGCTCAGTAGGCTGGGGAAAGGTCTGTCACTGTGTAATACTGGGCTCAGTACGGTGGGGATAGGTCGGTCACTGTATAACACTGGGCTCAGTTCTGTGGGGATTAGTCGGTCACTGTGTAATACTGGGGTACAGTACGGTGGGGATAGGTCTGTCACTGTGTAACTCTGGGCTCAGTACGGTGGGGATAGGTCTGTCACCGTATAACACTGGGCTCAGTATGGTGGGTGTAGGTCTGTCACTGTGTATCACTGGGCTCAGAACGGTGGGGATAGGTCTGTCACTGTATAACACTGGACTAAGTACGGTGGGGATAGGTCTGTCTGTATAACACTGGGCTCAGTACGGTGGGGGTAGGTCTGTGACTGTACAGCACCGGACTCAGTACGGTGCGGATAGGCCTGTCACAGTATAACACTGGTCTCAGTACGGTGGGGATAGGTCTGTCACTGAATAACACTGGTTTACAGTACGGTGTGGGTAGGTCTGTCACTATTACACTGGGCTCAGTACGGTGGGTATAGCGCTGTCACTGTATAACACAGGACTCAGTAAGGGTGGGGATAGGTCTGTCATTGTATAACACTGGGCTCAGTAGGGTGGGGGTAGGTATGTCACTGTATAACACTGGACTCAGTACTGTGGGGATAGGTCTCTCACTGTATAACACTGGGCTCAGTACGGTGGGGATAGGTCTGTCAGTGTATAACACTGGGGTACAGTACGGTGGGGGTAGGTCTGTCAGTATTACACTGGGCTCAGTACGGTGGGTGTAGGGCTGTCCCTGTATAACACTGGACTCAGTAACGGTGGGGATAGGTCTGTCACTGTGAAACACTGGGGAACATTACGGTGGGGATATGTCTGTCACTGTATAACACTGAGCTCAGTAAGGTGGGGATAGGTCTGTCACTGTGTAACAATGGGGTGCAGTACGGTGTGGGTAGGTCTGTCAGTGTATAAAACTGGGGTACAGTACGGTGGGATAGGTCTGTCACTGTGTAATACTGGGCTCAGTACGGTGCGGATAGGCCTGTCACTGTATAACACTGGTCTCAGTATGGTGGGGGCAGGTCTGTGACTGTATAACACTGGACTCAGTACGGTGCGGATAGGCCTGTCACAGTATAACACTGGTCTCAGTACGGTGGGGATAGGTCTGTCACTGAATAACACTGGTTTACAGTACGGTGTGGGTAGGTCTGTCACTATTACACTGGGCTCAGTACGGTGGGTGTAGCGCTGTCACTGTATAACACTGGACTCAGTAAGGGTGGGGATAGGTCTGTCACTGTGTAACACTGGGCTCAGTACGGTGGGGATATGTCTTTCACTGTATAACACTGGGCTCAGTAGTGTGGGGATAGGTCTGTCACTGTATAACACTGGGCTCAGTAGGGTGGGGGTAGGTATGTCACTGTATAACACTGGGCTCAGTACTGTGGGGATAGGTCTCTCACTGTATAACACTGGGCTCAGTACGGTGGGGATAGGTCTGTCACTGTATAACACTGGGGTACAGTACGGTGGGGGTAGGTCTGTCAGTATTACACTGGGCTCAGTACGGTGGGTGTATGGCTGTCCCTGTATAACACTGGACTCAGTAACGGTGGGGATAGGTCTGTCACTGTGAAACACTGGGGAACATTACGGTGCGGATAGGCCTGTCACTGTATAACACTGGTCTCAGTACGGTGGGGATAGGTCTGTCACTGAATAACACTGGTTTACAGTACGGTGTGGGTAGGTCTGTCACTATTACACTGGGCTCAGTACGGTGGGTGTAGCGCTGTCACTGTATAACACTGGACTCAGTAAGGGTGGGGATAGGTCTGTCACTGTGTAACACTGGGGTACAGTACAGTGGGGTTAGGTCTGTCACTGTGTAACTCTGGGCTCAGTAGGCTGGGGAAAGGTCTGTCACTGTGTAATACTGGGCTCAGTACGGTGGGGATAGGTCGGTCACTGTATAACACTGGGCTCAGTTCTGTGGGGATTAGTCGGTCACTGTGTAATACTGGGGTACAGTACGGTGGGGATAGGTCTGTCACTGTGTAACACTGGGGTACAGTACGGTGGGGATATGTCTGTCACAATGTAACACTGGGATCATTATGGTGGGTGTAGGTCTGTCACTGTGTATCACTGGGCTCAGAACGGTGGGGATAGGTCTGTCACTGTATAACACTGGACTAAGTACGGTGGGGATAGGTCTGTCTGTATAACACTGGGCTCAGTACGGTGGGGGTAGGTCTGTGACTGTACAGCACCGGACTCTGTACGGTGCGGATAGGCCTGTCACAGTATAACACTGGTCTCAGTACGGTGGGGATAGGTCTGTCACTGAATAACACTGGTTTACAGTACGGTGTGGGTAGGTCTGTCACTATTACACTGGGCTCAGTACGGTGGGTATAGCGCTGTCACTGTATAACACTGGACTCAGTAAGGGTGGGGATAGGTCTGTCACTGTATAACACTGGGCTCAGTAGGGTGGGGTAGGTATGTCACTGTATAACACTGGGCTCAGTACTGTGGGGATAGGTTTCTCACTGTATAACACTGGGCTCAGTATGGTGGGGATAGGTCTGTCACTGTATAACACTGGGGTACAGTACGGTGGGGGTAGGTCTGTCAGTATTACACTGGGCTCAGTACGGTGGGTGTAGGGCTGTCCCTGTATAACACTGGACTCAGTAACGGTGGGGATAGGTCTGTCACTGTGAAACACTGGGGAACATTACGGTGGGGATATGTCTGTCACTGTATAACACTGGGCTCAGTAAGGTGGGGATAGGTCTGTCACTGTGTAACAATGGGGTGCAGTACGGTGTGGGTAGGTCTGTCAGTGTATAAAACTGGGGTACAGTACGGTGGGATAGGTCTGTCACTGTATAATACTGGGGTACAGTACGGTGGGATAGGTCTGTCACTGTATAATACTGGGGTACAGTACGGTGGGGATAGGTCGGTCACTGTGTAATACTGGGGTACAGTACGGTGGGAATAGGTGTGTCACTGTGTAACACTGTGATACAGTACGGTGGGGATAGGTCTGTCAGTGTATAAAACTGGGGTACAGTATGGTGGGATAGGTCTGTCACCGTATAACACTGGGCTCAGTACGGTGGGGATAGGTCGGTCACTGTGTAACAATGGGGTGCAGTACGGTGTGGGTAGGTCTGTCAGTGTATAAAACTGGGGTACAGTACGGTGGGATAGGTCTGTCACTGTATAATACTGGGGTACAGTACAGTGGGATAGGTCTGTCACTGTATAATACTGGGGTACAGTACGGTGGGGATAGGTCGGTCACTGTATAAAACTGGGGTACAGTACGGTGGGATAGGTCTGTCACTGTATAATACTGGGGTACAGTACGGTGGGGATAGGTCGGTCACTGTGTAATACTGGGGTACAGTACGGTGGGGATAGGTGTGTCACTGTGTAACACTGTGATACAGTACGGTGGGGATAGGTCTGTCAGTGTATAAAACTGGGGTACAGTATAGTGGGATAGGTCTGTCACCGTATAACACTGGGCTCAGTACGGTGGGGATAGGTCGGTCACTGTGTAACAATGGGGTGCAGTACGGTGTGGGTAGGTGTGTATAAAACTGGGGTACAGTACGGTGGGATAGGTCTGTCACTGTATAATACTGGGGTACAGTATGGTGGGATAGGTCTGTCACTGTATAATTCTGGGGTACAGTACGGTGGGGATAGGTCGGTCACTGTATAAAACTGGGGTACAGTACGGTGGGATAGGTCTGTCACTGTATAATACTGGGGTACAGTACGGTGGGGATAGGTCGGTCACTGTGTAATACTGGGGTACAGTACGGTGGGGATAGGTGTGTCACTGTGTAACACTGTGATACAGTACGGTGGGGATAGGTCTGTCAGTGTATAAAACTGGGGTACAGTATGGTGGGATAGGTCTGTCACCGTATAACACTGGGATCAGTACGGTGGGGATAGGTCTGTCTGTATAACACTGGGCTCAGTACGGTGGGGATAGGTCTGTCACTGTATAACACTGGACTAAGTACGGTGGGGATAGGTCTGTCTGTATAACACTGGGCTCAGTACGGTGGGGATAGGTCTGTCACTGTATAACACTGGTCTCAGTATGGTGGGGGCAGGTCTGTGACTGTATAACACTGGGCTCAGTAGGGTAGGGATAGGTCTGTCTGTATAACACTGGGAGTACGGTGGGGATAGGTCTGTCTGTATAACACTGGGCTCAGTACGGTGGGGATAGGTCTGTCACTGTATAACACTGGGCTCAGTACGGTGGGGATAGGTCTGTCACTGTATAACACTGGGATACAGTACGGTGGGGATAGGTCTGTGACTGTATAACACTGGACTCAGTACGGTGTGGATAGGCCTGTCACTGTATAACACTGGTCTCAGTACGGTGGGGATAGGTCTGTCACTGAATAACACTGGGGAGCAGTACGGTGTGGGTAGGTCTGTCACTATTACACTGGGCTTAGTACGGTGGGTGTAGGGCTGTCCCTGTATAACACTGGACTCAGTAACGGTGGGGATATGTCTGTCACTGTGTAACAATGGGGTGCAGTACGGTAGGGATAGGTCTGTCACTGTGAAACACTGGGGAACATTACGGTGGGGATATGTCTGTCACTGTATAACACTGGGCTCAGTAAGGTGGGGATAGGTCTGTCACTGTGTAACAATGGGGTGCAGTACGGTGTGGGTAGGTCTGTCAGTGTATAAAACTGGGGTACAGTACGGTGGGATAGGTCTGTCACTGTATAATACTGGGGTACAGTACGGTGGGATAGGTCTGTCACTGTATAATACTGGGGTACAGTACGGTGGGGATAGGTCGGTCACTGTGTAATACTGGGGTACAGTACGGTGGGAATAGGTGTGTCACTGTGTAACACTGTGATACAGTACGGTGGGGATAGGTCTGTCAGTGTATAAAACTGGGGTACAGTATGGTGGGATAGGTCTGTCACCGTATAACACTGGGCTCAGTACGGTGGGGATAGGTCGGTCACTGTGTAACAATGGGCTGCAGTACGGTGTGGGTAGGTCTGTCAGTGTATAAAACTGGGGTACAGTACGGTGGGATAGGTCTGTCACTGTATAATACTGGGGTACAGTACAGTGGGATAGGTCTGTCACTGTATAATACTGGGGTACAGTACGGTGGGGATAGGTCGGTCACTGTATAAAACTGGGGTACAGTACGGTGGGATAGGTCTGTCACTGTATAATACTGGGGTACAGTACGGTGGGGATAGGTCGGTCACTGTGTAATACTGGGGTACAGTACGGTGGGGATAGGTGTGTCACTGTGTAACACTGTGATACAGTACGGTGGGGATAGGTCTGTCAGTGTATAAAACTGGGGTACAGTATGGTGGGATAGGTCTGTCACCGTATAACACTGGGCTCAGTACGGTGGGGATAGGTCGGTCACTGTATAACACTGGGATCAGTACGGTGGGGATAGGTCTGTCTGTATAACACTGGGCTCTGTACGGTGGGGATAGGTCTGTCACTGTATAACACTGGACTAAGTACGGTGGGGATAGGTCTGTCTGTATAACACTGGACTCAGTACGGTGTGGATAGGTCTGTCACTGTATAACACTGGGCTCAGTACGGTGGGGGTAGGTCTGTGACTGTACAGCACCGGACTCAGTACGGTGCGGATAGGCCTGTCACTGTATAACACTGGTCTCAGTATGGTGGGGGCAGGTCTGTGACTGTATAACACTGGGCTCAGTAGGGTAGGGATAGGTCTGTCTGTATAACACTGGGAGTACGGTGGGGATAGGTCTGTCACTGTATAACACTGGGAGTACGGTGGGGATAGGTCTGTCACTGTATAACACTGGGAGTACGGTGGGGATAGGTCTGTCTGTATAACACTGGGCTCAGTACGGTGGGGATAGGTCTGTCACTGTATAACACTGGGCTCAGTACGGTGGGGATAGGTCTGTCTGTATAACACTGGGCTCAGTAAGATGGGGATAGGTCTGTCTGTATAACACTGGGCTCAGTACGGTGCGGATAGGCCTGTCACTGTATAACACTGGTCTCAGTACGGTGGGGATAGGTCTGTCACTGAATAACACTGGTTTACAGTACGGTGTGGGTAGGTCTGTCTCTATTACACTGGGCTCAGTACGGTGGGTGTAGTGCTGTCACTGTATAACACTGGATTCAGTAAGGGTGGGGATAGGTCTGTCACTGTGTAACACTGGGGTACAGTACGGTGGGGTTAGGTCTGTCACTGTGTAACACTGAGCTCAGTACGGTGGGGATAGGTCTCTCACTGTATAACACTGGGCTCAGTAGTGTGGTGATAGGTCTGTCACTGTGTAACACTGGGCTCAGTACGGTGGGGATATGTCTTTCACTGTATAACACTGGGCTCAGTAGTGTGGGGATAGGTCTGTCACTGTGTAACACTGGGGTACAGTACGGTGGGGATATGTCTGTCACTGTGTAACACTGGGGTGCAGTACGGTAGGGATAGGTCGGTCACTGTGTAATACTGGGGTACAGTACGGTGGGGATAGGTCTGTCACTGTATAACATTGGGCTCAGTACGGTGGGGATAGGTCTGTGACTGTATAACACTGGGCTCAGTACGGTGCGGATAGGCCTGTCACTGTATAACACTGGTCTCAGTACGGTGGGGGTAGGTCTGTGACTGTATAACACTGGACTCAGTACGGTGTGGATAGGCCTGTCACTGTATAACACTGGTCTCAGTACGGTGTGGGTAGGTCTGTCACTATTACACTGGGCTTAGTACGGTGGGTGTAGGGCTGTCCCTGTATAACACTGGACTCAGTAACGGTGGGGATATGTCTGTCACTGTGTAACAATGGGGTGCAGTACGGTAGGGATAGGTCTGTCACTGTGTAACACTGGGGTACAGTACGGTGGGGATAGGTGTGTCACTGTGTAACACTGGGCTCAGTACGGTGGGGATATGTCTTTCACTGTATAACACTGGGCTCAGTAGTGTGGGGATAGGTCTGTCACTGTGTAACACTGGGGTACAGTACGGTGGGGATATGTCTGTCACTGTGTAACACTGGGGTGCAGTACGGTAGGGATAGGTCGGTCACTGTGTAATACTGGGGTACAGTACGGTGGGGATAGGTATGTCACTGTATAACACTGCGCTCAGTACGCTGGGCTTAGGTCTGTGACTGTATAGCACTGGACTCAGTACGGTGCGGATAGGCCTGTCACTGTATAACACTGGTCTCAGTACGGTGGGGGTAGGTCTGTGACTGTATAACACTGGACTCAGTACGGTGTGGATAGGCCTGTCACTGTATAACACTGGTCTCAGTACGGTGGGGATAGGTCTGTCACTGAATAACACTGGGGTGCAGTACGGTGTGGGTAGGTCTGTCACTATTACACTGGGCTTAGTACGGTGGGTGTAGGGCTGTCCCTGTATAACACTGGACTCAGTAACGGTGGGGATATGTCTGTCACTGTGTAACAATGGGGTGCAGTACGGTAGGGATAGGTCGGTCACTGTGTAACACTGGGGTACAGTACGGTAGGGATAGGTCTGTCACTGTGTAACACTGGGGTACAGTACGGTGGGGATAGGTGTGTCACTGTGTAACACTGTGATACAGTACGGTGGGGATAGGTCTGTCAGTGTATAACACTGGGCTCAGTACGGTGGGGATAGGTCGATCACTGTATAACACTGGGCTCAGTACGGTGGGGATAGGTCTGTCACTGTATAACACTGGGCTCAGTACGGTAGGGTAGGTCTGTCACTGTAACACTGGGCTCATAACGGTGGGGATAGGTCTGTCACTGTATCACACTGGACTCAGTACGGTGGGGATAGGTAGATCACTGTATAACACTGGACTTGGTACATTGGGGATAGGTCTGTCACTGTATAACACTGGGCTTAGTACGGTGGGGATAGTTCTGTCACTGTATAACACTGTGCTCAGTACGTTGGGGGTAGGTCTGTGACTGTATAACACTGGACAGTATGGTGCGGATAGGCCTGTCACTGTATAACACTGGGCTCAGGACGGTGGGGATTGGTCTGTCACTGTGTATCACTGTGCTCAGAACGGTGGGGATAGGTTTGTCACTGTATAACACTGGACTCAGGACGGTGGGGATAGGTCTGTCACTGTGTAACACTGGGGCACAGTACGGTGGGGATAGGTCTGTCACTGTATAATACTGCGTTGCAGTATGGTGGTGGCAGGTCTGTCACTGTATAACACTGGGCTCAGTAAGGTGGGGATAGGTCTGTCTGTATAACACTGGGGTACAGTACGGTGGGGATAGGTCTGTAACTGTGTAACACTGGGGTACAGTTCGGTGGGGATAGGTCTGTCACTGTATAACACTGGGCTAAGTATGGTGGTGATTGGTCTGTCTGTATAACACTGGGCTCAGTACGGTGGGGATAGGTCTGTCACTGTATACCACTGGGCTCAGTACGGTGGGGGTAGGTCTGTGACTGTATAACACTGGACTCAGTACGGTGGGGATAGGTCTGTCACTGAATAACACTGGGGTACAGTACGGTGTGAGTAGGTCTGTCACTATACACTGGGCTCAGTAAGGTGGCGATAGGTCTGTCTGTATAACACTGGGTTACAGTACGGTGGGGATAGGTCTGTAACTGTGTAACACTGGGGTACAGTACGGTGGGGATAGGTCTGTCACTGTATAACACTGGGCTCAGTACGGTGGGGATAGGTCTCTCACTGTATAACACTGGGCTCAGTACGGTGGGGATAGGTCTGTCACTGTATAACACTGGGGTGCAGTACGGTGGGGATAGGTCTGTCACTGTGTAATACTGGGGTACAGTACTGTGGGGATAGGTCTGTGACTGCATAACTCTGGGCTCAGTAGGGTGGGGATAGGTCTGTCACTGTATAACACTGGGCTCAGTAAGGTGGGGATAGGTCTGTCACTGTATAACACTGGGGTACAGTACGGTGTGAGTAGGTCTGTCACTATACACTGGGCTCAGTAAGGTGGCGATAGGTCTGTCTGTATAACACTGGGTTACAGTACGGTGGGGATAGGTCTGTAACTGTGTAACACTGGGGTACAGTACGGTGGGGATAGGTCTGTCACTGTATAACACTGGGCTCAGTACGGTGGGGATAGGTCTCTCACTGTATAACACTGGGCTCAGTACGGTGGGGATAGGTCTGTCACTGTATAACACTGGGGTGCAGTACGGTGGGGATAGGTCTGTCACTGTGTAATACTGGGGTACAGTACTGTGGGGATAGGTCTGTGACTGCATAACTCTGGGCTCAGTAGGGTGGGGATAGGTCTGTCACTGTATAACACTGGGCTCAGTAAGGTGGGGATAGGTCTGTCACTGTATAACACTGGGCTCAGTACAGTGGGGATAGGTCTGGCACTGTGTAACACTGGGGTAGAGTACGGCGGGGGTTGGTCTGTCACTGTATAACACTGGGCTCAGTACGGTGGGGATAGGTCGATCACTGTATAACACTGGACTTAGTACGTTAGGGATAGCTCTGTCACTGTATAACACTGGGCTTAGTACGGTGCGGATAGGCCTGTCACTGTATAACACTGGGCTCAGGACAGTGGGGATTGGTCTGTCACTGTGTAACACTGGGGTACAGTACGGTGGGGATATGTCTGTCACAGTGTAACACTTGGATCAGTATGGTGGGTGTAGGTCTGTCACTGTGTAACACTGCGTTACAGTATGGTGGGGGTAGGTCTCTCACTGTATAACACTGGGCTCAGTAAGGTGGGGATAGGTCTGTCTGTATAACACTGGGGTACAGTACGGTGGGGATATGTCTGTCACAGTGTAACACTTGGATCAGTATGGTGGGTGTAGGTCTGTCACTGTGTAACACTGCGTTACAGTATGGTGGGGGTAGGTCTCTCACTGTATAACACTGGGCTCAGTAAGGTGGGGATAGGTCTGTCTGTATAACACTGGGGTACAGTACGGTGGGGATAGGTCTGTCACTGTGTAACACTGGACTCAGTAAGGGTGGGGATAGGTCTATCACTGTATAACACTGGGCTCAGTAGGGTGGGGGTAGGGCTGTCACTGTATAACACTGGGCTCAATACTGTGGAGATAGGTCTCTCACTGTATAACACTGGGCTCAGTACGATGGGGGTAGGTCTGTCACCATTACACTGGGCTCAGTACGGTGGGTGTAGGGCTGTCCCTGTATAACACTGGACTCAGTAACGGTAGGGATAGGACTGTCACTGTGAAACGCTGGGTTACAGTACGGTGGGGATAGGTCTGTCACTGTAACACTGGGCTCAGAACGGTGGTGATAGGTCTGTCACTGTGTAACACAGGGCTCAGTTCCGTGGGGATACGTGTGTCACTGTGTAACACTGGGGTACAGTAGGGTGGGGGTAGGTCTGTCACTGTATAACACTGGACTCAGTACTGTGGGGATAGGCCTGTCACTGTATAACATTGGGCTCAGTACAGTGGGGATAGGTCTGGCACTGAATAACACTGGGGTACAGTACGGTGTGGGTAGGTCTGTCACTATTACACTGGGCTCAGTACGGTGGGGGTAGGGCTGTCACTGTATAACACTGGGCTCAGTACGGTGCGGATAGGTCTCTCACTGTATAACACTGGGCTCAGTACGGTGGGGATAGGTCTGTCACTGTATAACACTGGGGTGCAGTACGGTGGGGATAGGTCTGTCACTGTGTAATACTGGGGTACAGTACTGTGGGGATAGGTCTGTCACTGCATAACTCTGGGCTCAGTAGGGTGGGGATAGGTCTGTCACTGTATAACACTGGGCTCAGTAAGGTGGGGATAGGTCTGTCACAGTGTTACACTGGGCTCAGTACGGTGGGGATAGGTCGGTTACTGTGTAATACTGGGGTACAGTACGGTGGGGATAGGTCTGTCATTGTATAACACTGGGCTCAGCACGGTGGGGATAGGTCTGTCACTGCATAAAACTGGGCTCAGTAGGGTGGGGATAGGTCTGTCAGTGTATAACACTGGGCTCAGTACGGTCGGTATAGGTCTGTCACTGTATAACACTGGGCTCAGTACAGTGGGGATAGGTCTGTCACTGTGAAACACTGGGGTGGAGTACGGTGGGGGTAGTTCTGTCACTGTGTAACACTGAGATCAGTATGGTGGGTGTCGGTCTGTCACTGTGTATCACTGGGCTCAGAACGGTGGGGATAGGTCTGTCACTGTGTAACACTGGGGTACAGTACGGTGGGGATAGGTGTGTCACTGTGTAACACTGTGATACAGTACGGTGGGGATAGGTCTGTCAGTGTATAAAACTGGGGTACAGTATGGTGGGATAGGTCTGTCACCGTATAACACTGGGCTCAGTACGGTGGGGATAGGTCGGTCACTGTATAACACTGGGATCAGTACGGTGGGGATAGGTCTGGCTGTATAACACTGGGCTCAGTACGGTGGGGATAGGTCGGTCACTGTATAACACTGGACTAAGTACGGTGGGGATAGGTCTGTCTGTATAACACTGGGCTCAGTACGGTGGGGATAGGTCTGTCACTGTATAACACTGGGCTCAGTACGGTGGGGGTAGGTCTGTGACTGTACAGCACCGGACTCAGTACGGTGCGGATAGGCCTGTCACTGTATAACACTGGTCTCAGTATGGTGGGGGCAGGTCTGTGACTGTATAACACTGGGCTCAGTAGGGTAGGGATAGGTCTGTCTGTATAACACTGGGAGTTCGGTGGGGATAGGTCTGTCACTGTATAACACTGGGAGTACGGTGGGGATAGGTCTGTCTGTATAACACTGGGCTCAGTACGGTGGGGATAGGTCTGTCACTGTATAACACTGGGCTCAGTACGGTGGGGATAGGTCTGTCTGTATAACACTGGGCTCAGTACGGTGCGGATAGGCCTGTCACTGTATAACACTGGTCTCAGTACGGTGGGGATAGGTCTGTCACTGAATAACACTGGTTTACAGTACGGTGTGGGTAGGTCTGTAACTGTGAAACACTGGGGTACAGTACGGTGGGGTTAGGTCTGTCACTGTGTAACACTGGGCTCAGTACGGTGGGGATAGGTCTCTCACTGTATAACACTGGGCTCAGTAGTGTGGTGATAGGTCTGTCACTGTGTAACACTGGGCTCAGTACGGTGGGGATATGTCTTTCACTGTATAACACTGGGCTCAGTAGTGTGGGGATAGGTCTGTCACTGTGTAACACTGGGGTACAGTACGGTGGGGATATGTCTGTCACTGTGTAACACTGGGGTGCAGTACGGTAGGGATAGGTCGGTCACTGTGTAATACTGGGGTACAGTACAGTGGGGGTAGGTCTGTGACTGTATAGCACTGGACTCAGTACGGTGCGGATAGGCCTGTCACTGTATAACACTGGTCTCAGTACGGTGGGGGTAGGCCTGTCACTGTATAACACTGGACTCAGTACGGTGGGGATAGGTCTGTCACTGAATAACACTGGTTTACAGTACGGTGTGTGTAGGTCTGTCATTATTACACTGGGGTATAATACGGTGGGGGTATGTCTGTCACTCTTACACTGGGCTCAGTTCGGTGGGTGTAGGGCTGTCCCTGTATAACACTGGACTCAGTAACGGTGGGGATATGTCTGTCACTGTGTAACAATGGGGTACAGTACGGTGGGGATAGGTGTGTCACTGTGTAACACTGTGATACAGTACGGTGGGGATAGGTCTGTCAGTGTATAAAACTGGGGTACAGTACGGTGGGATAGGTCTGTCACTGTATAACACTGGGATCAGTACGGTGGGGATAGGTCTGTCAGTCTATAACACTGGGCTGAGTACGGTAGGGATAGGTCGGTCACTGTGTAATACTGGGGTACAGTACGGTGGGGATAGGTCTGTCACTGCATAAAATTGGGCTCAGTACGGTGGGGATAGGTATGTCACTGTATAACACTGGGCTCAGTACTGTGGGGATAGGTCTGTCACTGCATAACTGGGCTCAGTAGGGTGGGGATAGGTCTGTCACTGTATAACACTGGGCTCAGTACGGTGGGGATAGGTCGATCACTGTATAACACTGGGTTCAGTACGGTGGGGATAGGTCTGTCACTGTATAACACTGGGCTCAG
Source organism: Hypanus sabinus (assembly GCF_030144855.1). Taxonomy (NCBI): domain Eukaryota; kingdom Metazoa; phylum Chordata; class Chondrichthyes; order Myliobatiformes; family Dasyatidae; genus Hypanus; species Hypanus sabinus. Next base: position 6,051,701 of record NC_082731.1, on the reverse strand, counting down.
TACGGTAGGGTAGGTCTGTCACTGTAACACTGGGCTCATAACGGTGGGGATAGGTCTGTCACTGTATCACACTGGACTCAGTACGGTGGGGATAGGTAGATCGCTGTATAACACTGGACTTAGTACGTTGGGGATAGGTCTGTCACTGTATAACACTGGGCTTAGTACGGTGGGGATAGTTCTGTCACTGTATAACACTGTGCTCAGTACGTTGGGGGTAGGTCTGTGACTGTATAACACTGGACAGTATGGTGCGGATAGGCCTGTCACTGTATAACACTGGGCTCAGGACGGTGGGGATTGGTCTGTCACTGTGTATCACTGTGCTCAGAACGGTGGGGATAGGTTTGTCACTGTATAACACTGGACTAAGTTCGGTGGGGATAGGCCTGTCACTGTATCTCACTGGACTCAGGATGGTGGGGATAGGTCTGTCACTGTGTAACACTGGGGCACAGTACGGTGGGGATAGGTCTGTCACAGTATAACACTGCGTTGCAGTATGGTGGTGGTTGGTCTGTCACTGTATAACACTGGGCTCTGTAAGGTGGGGATAGGTCTGTCTGTATAACACTGGGTTACAGTACGGTGGGGATAGGTCTGTAACTGTGTAACACTGGGGTACAGTACGGTGGGGATAGGTCTGTCACTGTATAACTCTGGGATCAGTATGGTGGGGATTGGTCTGTCTGTATAACACTGGGCTCAGTACGGTGGGGATAGGTCTGTCACTGTATAACACTGGGTTACAGTACGGTGGGGATAGGTCTGTAACTGTGTAACACTGGGGTACAGTACGGTGGGGATAGGTCTGTCACTGTATAACACTGGGCTCAGTACGGTGGGGATAGGTCTCTCACTGTATATCACTGGGCTCAGTACGGTGGGGATAGGTCTGTCACTGTATAACACTGGGGTGCAGTACGGTGGGGATAGGTCTGTCACTGTATAACACTGGGGTGCAGTACGGTGGGGATAGGTCTGTCACTGTGTAATACTTGGGTACAGTACTGTGGGGATAGGTCGGTCACTGTATAACACTGGGGTGCAGTACGGTGGGGATAGGTCTGTCACTGTGTTACACTGGGCTCAGTACGGTGGGGGTAGGTCGGTCACTGTGTAATACTGGGGTACAGTACGGTGGGGATAGGTCTGTCATTGTATAACACTGGGCTCAGTACGGTGGGGATAGGTCTCTCACTGTATAACACTGGGCTCAGTACGGTCGGGATAGGTCTGTCACTGTATAACTCTGGGCTCAGTACAGTGGGGATAGGTCTGTCACTGTGTAACACTGGGGTAGAGTACGGCGGGGGTAGGTCTGTCACTGTATAACACTGGGCTCAGTACAGTGGGAATAGGTCTGTGACTGTATAACACTGGGCTCAGTACGGTAGGGTAGGTCTGTCACTGTAACACTGGGCTCATAACGGTGGGGATAGGTCTGTCACTGTATCACACTGGACTCAGTACGGTGGGGATAGGTCGATCACTGTATAACACTGGACTTAGTACGTTGGGGATAGGTCTGTCACTGTATAACACTGGGCGTAGTACAGTGGGGATAGTTCTGTCACTGTATAACACTGTGCTCAGTACGTTGGGGTAGGTCTGTGACTGTATAACACTGGACAGTACGGTGCGGATAGGCCTGTCACTGTATAACACTGGGCTCAGGACGGTGGGGATTGGTCTGTCACTGTGTAACACTGGGGCACAGTACGGTGGGGATAGGTCTGTCACTGTATAATACTGCGTTGCAGTATGGTGGTGGCAGGTCTGTCACTGTATAACACTGGGCTCAGTAAGGTGGGGATAGGTCTGTCTGTATAACACTGGGGTACAGTACGGTGGGGATAGGTCTGTAACTGTGTAACACTGGGGTACAGTTCGGTGGGGATAGGTCTGTCACTGTATAACACTGGGCTAAGTATGGTTGTGATTGGTCTGTCTGTATAACACTGGGCTCAGTACGGTGGGGATAGGTCTGTCACTGTATACCACTGGGCTCAGTACGGTGGGGGTAGGTCTGTGACTGTATAACACTGGACTCAGTACGGTGGGGATAGGTCTGTCACTGAATAACACTGGGGTACAGTACGGTGTGAGTAGGTCTGTCACTATACACTGGGCTCAGTATGGTGGGGATAGGTCTGTCACTGTATAACACTGGGCTCAGTAAGGTGGGGATAGGTCTGTCTGTATAACACTGGGTTACAGTACGGTGGGGATAGGTCTGTAACTGTGTAACACTGGGGTACAGTACGGTGGGGATAGGTCTGTCACTGTATAACACTGGGCTCTGTACGGTGGGGATAGGTCTCTCACTGTATAACACTGGGCTCAGTACGGTGGGGATAGGTCTGTCACTGTATAACACTGGGGTGCAGTACGGTGGGGATAGGTCTGTCACTGTGTAATACTGGGGTACAGTACTGTGGGGATAGGTCTGTGACTGCATAACTCTGGGCTCAGTAGGGTGGGGATAGGTCTGTCACTGTATAACACTGGGCTCAGTAAGGTGGGGATAGGTCTGTCACTGTATAACACTGGGCTCAGTACAGTGGGGATAGGTCTGGCACTGTGTAACACTGGGGTAGAGTACGGCGGGGGTAGGTCTGTCACTGTATAACACTGGGCTCAGTACGGTGGGGATAGGTCGATCACTGTATAACACTGGACTTAGTACGTTAGGGATAGCTCTGTCACTGTATAACACTGGGCTTAGTACGGTGCGGATAGGCCTGTCACTGTATAACACTGGGCTCAGGACGGTGGGGATTGGTCTGTCACTGTGTAACACTGGGGTACAGTACGGTGGGGATATGTCTGTCACAGTGTAACACTTGGATCAGTATGGTGGGTGTAGGTCTGTCACTGTGTAACACTGCGTTACAGTATGGTGGGGGTAGGTCTGTCACTGTATAACACTGGGCTCAGTAAGGTGGGGATAGGTCTGTCTGTATAACACTGGGGTACAGTACGGTGGGGATAGGTCTGTCACTGTGTAACACTGGACTCAGTAAGGGTGGGGATAGGTCTGTCACTGTATAACACTGGGCTCAGTAGGGTGGGGGTAGGTATGTCACTGTATAACACTGGGCTCAATACTGTGGAGATAGGTCTCTCACTGTATAACACTGGGCTCAGTACGATGGGGGTAGGTCTGTCACCATTACACTGGGCTCAGTACGGTGGGTGTAGGGCTGTCCCTGTATAATACTGGACTCAGTAACGGTGGGGATAGGTCTGTCACTGTGTAGCATGGGTCTCAGTAAGGTGGGGGTAGGTCTGTCACTGTGTAACACTGGGGTGCAGTATGGTAGAGATAGGTCGGTCACTGAGTAATACTGGGTTACAGTACGGTGGGGATAGGTCTGTCACTGTGTAACACAGGGCTCAGTTCCGTGGGGATACGTGTGTCACTGTGTAACACTGCGGTACAGTAGGGTGGGGGTAGGTCTGTCACTGTATTACACTGGACAGTACTGTGGGGGTAGGTCTGTGACTGTATAACACTGGACTCAGTACTGTGGGGATAGGCCTGTCACTGTATAACATTGGGCTCAGTACGGTGGGGATAGGTCTGTCACTGAATAACACTGGGGTACAGTACGGTGTGGGTAGGTCTGTCACTATTACACTGGGCTCAGTACGGTGGGGGTAGGGCTGTCACTGTATAACACTGGGCTCAGTACTGTGGGGATAGGTCTCTCACTGTATAACACTGGGCTCAGTACGGTGGGGATAGGTCTGTCACTGTATAACACTGGGGTACAGTACGGTGGGGGTAGGTCTGTCAGTATTACACTGGGCTCAGTACGGTGGGTGTAGGGCTGTCCCTGTATAACACTGGACTCAGTAACGGTGGGGATAGGTCTGTCACTGTGAAACACTGGGGAACATTACGGTGGGGATATGTCTGTCACTGTATAACACTGGGCTCAGTAAGGTGGGGATAGGTCTGTCACTGTGTAACAATGGGGTGCAGTACGGTGTGGGTAGGTCTGTCAGTGTATAAAACTGGGGTACAGTACGGTGGGATAGGTCTGTCACTGTATAATACTGGGGTACAGTACGGTGGGATAGGTCTGTCACTGTATAATACTGGGGTTCAGTACGGTGGGGATAGGTCGGTCACTGTATAAAACTGGGGTACAGTACGGTGGGATAGGTCTGTCACTGTATAATACTGGGGTACAGTACGGTGGGAATAGGTCGGTCACTGTGTAATACTGGGGTACAGTACGGTGGGAATAGGTGTGTCACTGTGTAACACTGTGATACAGTACGGTGGGGATAGGTCTGTCAGTGTATAAAACTGGGGTACAGTATAGTGGGATAGGTCTGTCACCGTATAACACTGGGCTCAGTACGGTGGGGATAGGTCGGTCACTGTGTAACAATGGGGTGCAGTACGGTGTGGGTAGGTGTGTATAAAACTGGGGTACAGTACGGTGGGATAGGTCTGTCACTGTATAATACTGGGGTACAGTATGGTGGGATAGGTCTGTCACTGTATAATTCTGGGGTACAGTACGGTGGGGATAGGTCGGTCACTGTATAAAACTGGGGTACAGTACGGTGGGATAGGTCTGTCACTGTATAATACTGGGGTACAGTACGGTGGGGATAGGTCGGTCACTGTGTAATACTGGGGTACAGTACGGTGGGGATAGGTGTGTCACTGTGTAACACTGTGATACAGTACGGTGGGGATAGGTCTGTCAGTGTATAAAACTGGAGTACAGTATGGTGGGATAGGTCTGTCACCGTATAACACTGGGCTCAGTACGGTGGGGATAGGTCGGTCACTGTATAACACTGGGCTCAGTACGGTGGGGATAGGTCTGTCACTGTATAACACTGGACTAAGTACGGTGGGGATAGGTCTGTCTGTATAACACTGGGCTCAGTACGGTGGGGATAGGTCTGTCACTGTATAACACTGGGCTCAGTACGGTGGGGGTAGGTCTGTGACTGTACAGCACCGGACTCAGTACGGTGCGGATAGGCCTGTCACTGTATAACACTGGTCTCAGTACGGTGGGGATAGGTCTGTCACTGAATAACACTGGTTTACAGTACGGTGTGGGTAGGTCTGTCTCTATTACACTGGGCTCAGTAAGGTGGGTGTAGCGCTGTCACTGTATAACACTGGAGTCAGTAAGGGTGGGGATAGGTCTGTCACTGTGTAACACTGGGGTACAGTACGGTGGGGATAGGTCTCTCACTGTATAACACTGGGCTCAGTAGTGTGGTGATAGGTCTGTCACTGTGTAACACTGGGCTCAGTACGGTGGGGATATGTCTTTCACTGTATAACACTGGGCTCAGTAGTGTGGGGATAGGTCTGTCACTGTGTAACACTGGGGTACAGTACGGTGGGGATATGTCTGTCACTGTGTAACACTGGGGTGCAGTACGGTAGGGATAGGTCGGTCACTGTGTAATACTGGGGTACAGTACGGTGGGGATAGGTATGTCACTGTATAACACTGGGCTCAGTACGGTGGGGGTAGGTCTGTGACTGTATAGCACTGGACTCAGTACGGTGCGGATAGGCCTGTCACTGTATAACACTGGACTCAGTACGGTGCGGATAGGCCTGTCACTGTATAACACTGGTCTCAGTACGGTGGGGGTAGGTCTGTGACTGTATAACACTGGACTCAGTACGGGGCGGATAGGCCTGTCACTGTATAACACCGGTCTCAGTACGGTGGGGATATGTCTGTCACTGAATAACACTGGTTTACAGTACGGTGGGGATAGGTCTGTCACTGTATAACACTGGGATCAGTATGGTGGGGATTGGTCTGTCTGTATAACACTGGGCTCAGTACGGTGGGGATAGGTCTGTCACTGTATAACACTGGGCTCAGTAAGGTGGGGATAGGTCTGTCTGTATAACACTGGGTTACAGTACGGTGGGGATAGGTCTGTAACTGTGTAACACTGGGGTACAGTACGGTGGGGATAGGTCTGTCACTGTATAACACTGGGCTCAGTACGGTGGGGATAGGTCTCTCACTGTATAACACTGGGCTCAGTACAGTGGGGATAGGTCTGTCACTGTATAACACTGGGGTGCAGTACGGTGGGGATAGGTCTGTCACTGTATAACACTGGGGTGCAGTACGGTGGGGATAGGTCTGTCACTGTGTAATACTGGGGTACAGTACTGTGGGGATAGGTCGGTCACTGTATAACACTGGGGTGCAGTACGGTGGGGATACTTCTGTCACTGTGTTACACTGGGCTCAGTACGGTGGGGGTAGGTCGGTCACTGTGTAATACTGGGGTACAGTACGGTGGGGATAGGTCTGTCATTGTATAACACTGGGCTCAGTACGGTGGGGATAGGTCTCTCACTGTATAACACTGGGCTCAGTACGGTAGGGTAGGTCTGTCACTGTAACACTGGGCTCAGTACAGTGGGGATAGGTCTGTCACTGTATCACACTGGACTCAGTACAGTGGGGATAGGTCGATCACTGTATAACACTGGACTTAGTACGTTGGGGATAGGTCTGTCACTGTATAACACTGGGCTTAGTACAGTGGGGATAGTTCTGTCACTGTATAACACTGTGCTCAGTACGTTGGGGTAGGTCTGTGACTGTATAACACTGGACAGTACGGTGCGGATAGGCCTGTCACTGTATAACACTGGTCTCAGTACGGTGGGGATAGGTCTGTCACTGAATAACACTGGTTTACAGTACGGTGTGGGTAGGTCTGTCATTATTACACTGGGGTATAATACGGTGGGGGTATGTCTGTCACTCTTACACTGGGCTCAGTTCGGTGGGTGTAGGGCTGTCCCTGTATAACACTGGACTCAGTAATGGTGGGGATATGTCTGTCACTGTGTAACAATGGGGTGCAGTACGGTAGGGATAGGTCGGTCACTGTGTAATACTGGGGTACAGTACGGTGGGGATAGGTCTGTCAGTGTATAAAACTGGGGTACAGTACGGTGGGGTTAGGTCTGTCACTGTGTAACACTGGGCTCAGTACGGTGGGGATAGGTCTCTCACTGTATAACACTGGGCTCAGTAGTGTGGTGATAGGTCTGTCACTGTGTAACACTGGGCTCAGTACGGTGGGGATATGTCTTTCACTGTATAACACTGGGCTCAGTAGTGTGGGGATAGGTCTGTCACTGTGTAACACTGGGCTCAGTACGGTGGGGATATGTCTTTCACTGTATAACACTGGGCTCAGTAGTGTGGGGATAGGTCTGTCACTGTGTAACACTGGGGTACAGTACGGTGGGGATATGTCTGTCACTGTGTAACACTGGGGTGCAGTACGGTAGGGATAGGTCGGTAACTGTGTAATACTGGGGTACAGTACGGTGGGGATAGGTATGTCACTGTATAACACTGCGCTCAGTACGGTGGGGGTAGGTCTGTGACTGTATAGCACTGGACTCCGTACGGTGCGGATAGGCCTGTCACTGTATAACACTGGACTCAGTACGGTGCGGATAGGCCTGTCACTGTATAACACTGGTCTCAGTACGGTGGGGGTAGGTCTGTGACTGTATAACACTGGACAGTATGGTGCGGATAGGCCTGTCACTGTATAACACTGGGCTCAGGACGGTGGGGATTGGTCTGTCACTGTGTATCACTGTGCTCAGAACGGTGGGGATAGGTTTGTCACTGTATAACACTGGACTAAGTTCGGTGGGGATAGGCCTGTCACTGTATCTCACTGGACTCAGGATGGTGGGGATAGGTCTGTCACTGTGTAACACTGGGGCACAGTACGGTGGGGATAGGTCTGTCACTGTATAACACTGGGGCACAGTACGGTGGGGATAGGTCTGTCACAGTATAACACTGCGTTGCAGTATGGTGGTGGTAGGTCTGTCACTGTCTAACACTGGGCTCAGTAAGGTGGGGATAGGTCTGTCTGTATAACACTGGGTTACAGTACGGTGGGGATAGGTCTGTAACTGTGTAACACTGGGGTACAGTACGGTGGGGATAGGTCTGTCACTGTATAACACTGGGATCAGTATGGTGGGGATTGGTCTGTCTGTATAACACTGGGCTCAGTACGGTGGGGATAGGTCTGTCACTGTATAACACTGGGCTCAGTAAGGTGGGGATAGGTCTGTCTGTATAACACTGGGTTACAGTACGGTGGGGATAGGTCTGTAACTGTGTAACACTGGGGTACAGTACGGTGGGGATAGGTCTGTCACTGTATAACACTGGGCTCAGTACGGTGGGGATAGGTCTCTCACTGTATAACACTGGGCTCAGTACAGTGGGGATAGGTCTGTCACTGTATAACACTGGGGTGCAGTACGGTGGGGATAGGTCTGTCACTGTATAACACTGGGGTGCAGTACGGTGGGGATAGGTCTGTCACTGTGTAATACTGGGGTACAGTACTGTGGGGATAGGTCGGTCACTGTATAACACTGGGGTGCAGTACGGTGGGGATAGGTCTGTCACTGTGTTACACTGGGCTCAGTACGGTGGGGGTAGGTCGGTCACTGTGTAATACTGGGGTACAGTACGGTGGGGATAGGTCTGTCATTGTATAACACTGGGCTCAGTACGGTGGGGATAGGTCTCTCACTGTATAACACTGGGCTCAGTACGGTAGGGTAGGTCTGTCACTGTAACACTGGGCTCAGTACAGTGGGGATAGGTCTGTCACTGTATCACACTGGACTCAGTACGGTGGGGATAGGTCGATCACTGTATAACACTGGACTTAGTACGTTGGGGATAGGTCTGTCACTGTATAACACTGGGCTTAGTACAGTGGGGATAGTTCTGTCACTGTATAACACTGTGCTCAGTACGTTGGGGTAGGTCTGTGACTGTATAACACTGGACAGTACGGTGCGGATAGGCCTGTCACTGTATAACACTGGTCTCAGTACGGTGGGGATAGGTCTGTCACTGAATAACACTGGTTTACAGTACGGTGTGGGTAGGTCTGTCATTATTACACTGGGGTATAATACGGTGGGGGTATGTCTGTCACTCTTACACTGGGCTCAGTTCGGTGGGTGTAGGGCTGTCCCTGTATAACACTGGACTCAGTAATGGTGGGGATATGTCTGTCACTGTGTAACAATGGGGTGCAGTACGGTAGGGATAGGTCGGTCACTGTGTAATACTGGGGTACAGTACGGTGGGGATAGGTCTGTCAGTGTATAAAACTGGGGTACAGTACGGTGGGGTTAGGTCTGTCACTGTGTAACACTGGGCTCAGTACGGTGGGGATAGGTCTCTCACTGTATAACACTGGGCTCAGTAGTGTGGTGATAGGTCTGTCACTGTGTAACACTGGGCTCAGTACGGTGGGGATATGTCTTTCACTGTATAACACTGGGCTCAGTAGTGTGGGGATAGGTCTGTCACTGTGTAACACTGGGCTCAGTACGGTGGGGATATGTCTTTCACTGTATAACACTGGGCTCAGTAGTGTGGGGATAGGTCTGTCACTGTGTAACACTGGGGTACAGTACGGTGGGGATATGTCTGTCACTGTGTAACACTGGGGTGCAGTACGGTAGGGATAGGTCGGTCACTGTGTAATACTGGGGTACAGTACGGTGGGGATAGGTATTTCACTGTATAACACTGCGCTCAGTACGGTGGGGGTAGGTCTGTGACTGTATAGCACTGGACTCCGTACGGTGCGGATAGGCCTGTCACTGTATAACACTGGACTCAGTACGGTGCGGATAGGCCTGTCACTGTATAACACTGGTCTCAGTACGGTGGGGGTAGGTCTGTGACTGTATAACACTGGACTCAGTACGGTGCGGATAGGCCTGTCACTGTATAACACCGGTCTCAGTACGGTGGGGATAGGTCTGTCACTGAATAACACTGGTTTACAGTACGGTGTGGGTAGGTCTGTCATTATTACACTGGGGTATAATACGGTGGGGTTATGTCTGTCACTCTTACACTGGGCTCAGTTCGGTGGGTGTAGGGCTGTCCCTGTATAACACTGGACTCAGTAATGGTGGGGATATGTCTGTCACTGTGTAACAATGGGGTGCAGTACGGTAGGGATAGGTCGGTCACTGTGAAACACTGGGGAACATTACGGTGGGGATATGTCTGTCACCGTATAACACTGGGCTCAGTAGTGTGGTGATAGGTCTGTCACTGTGTAACACTGGGCTCAGTACGGTGGGGATATGTCTTTCACTGTATAACACTGGGCTCAGTAGTGTGGGGATAGGTCTGTCACTGTGTAACACTGGGGTACAGTACGGTGGGGATATGTCTGTCACTGTGTAACACTGGGGTGCAGTACGGTAGGGATAGGTCGGTCACTGTGTAATACTGGGGTACAGTACGGTGGGGATAGGTATGTCACTGTATAACACTGCGCTCAGTACGGTGGGGGTAGGTCTGTGACTGTATTACACTGGACAGTACTGTGGGGGTAGGTCTGTGACTGTATAACACTGGACTCAGTACGGTGCGGATAGGCCTGTCACTGTATAACACTGGACTCAGTACGGTGCGGATAGGCCTGTCACTGTATAACACTGGTCTCAGTACGGTGGGGGTAGGTCTGTGACTGTATAACACTGGACTCAGTACGGTGCGGATAGGCCTGTCACTGTATAACACCGGTCTCAGTACGGTGGGGATAGGTCTGTCACTGAATAACACTGGTTTACAGTACGGTGTGGGTAGGTCTGTCATTATTACACTGGGGTATAATACGGTGGGGGTATGTCTGTCACTCTTACACTGGGCTCAGTTCGGTGGGTGTAGGGCTGTCCCTGTATAACACTGGACTCAGTAATGGTGGGGATATGTCTGTCACTGTGTAACAATGGGGTGCAGTACGGTAGGGATAGGTCGGTCACTGTGTAATACTGGTGTACAGTACGGTGGGGATAGGTCTGTCACTGCATAAAATTGGGCTCAGTACGGTGGGGATAGGTATGTCACTGTATAACACTGGGCTCAGTATGGTGGGGACAGGTCGGTCACTGTGTAATACTGGGGTAGAGTACGGCGGGGGTAGGTCTGTCACTGTATAACACTGGGCTCAGTACGGTGGGGATAGGTCGATCACTGTATAACACTGGGCTCAGTACGGTGGGGATAGGTCTGTCACTGTATAACACTGGGCTCAGTACGGTAGGGTAGGTCTGTCACTGTAACACTGGGCTCATAACGGTGGGGATAGGTCTGTCACTGTATCACACTGGACTCAGTACGGTGGGGATAGGTAGATCACTGTATAACACTGGACTTAGTACGCTGGGGATAGGTCTGTCACTGTATAACACTGGGCTTAGTACGGTGGGGATAGTTCTGTCACTGTATAACACTGTGCTCAGTACGTTGGGGGTAGGTCTGTGACTGTATAACACTGGACAGTATGGTGCGGATAGGCCTGTCACTGTATAACACTGGGGTCAGGACGGTGGGGATTGGTCTGTCACTGTGTATCACTGTGCTCAGAACGGTGGGGATAGGTTTGTCACTGTATAACACTGGACTAAGTTCGGTGGGGATAGGCCTGTCACTGTATCTCACTGGACTCAGGATGGTGGGGATAGGTCTGTCACTGTGTAACACTGGGGCACAGTACGGTGGGGATAGGTCTGTCACTGTATAACACTGGGGCACAGTACGGTGGGGATAGGTCTGTCACAGTATAACACTGCGTTGCAGTATGGTGGTGGTAGGTCTGTCACTGTCTAACACTGGGCTCAGTAAGGTGGGGATAGGTCTGTCTGTATAACACTGGGTTACAGTACGGTGGGGATAGGTCTGTAACTGTGTAACACTGGGGTACAGTACGGTGGGGATAGGTCTGTCACTGTATAACACTGGGATCAGTATGGTGGGGATTGGTCTGTCTGTATAACACTGGGCTCAGTACGGTGGGGATAGGTCTGTCACTGTATAACACTGGGCTCAGTAAGGTGGGGATAGGTCTGTCTGTATAACACTGGGTTACAGTACGGTGGGGATAGGTCTGTAACTGTGTAACACTGGGGTACAGTACGGTGGGGATAGGTCTGTCACTGTATAACACTGGGCTCAGTACGGTGGGGATAGGTCTCTCACTGTATAACACTGGGCTCAGTACAGTGGGGATAGGTCTGTCACTGTATAACACTGGGGTGCAGTACGGTGGGGATAGGTCTGTCACTGTATAACACTGGGGTGCAGTACGGTGGGGATAGGTCTGTCACTGTGTAATAATGGGGTACAGTACTGTGGGGATAGGTCGGTCACTGTATAACACTGGGGTGCAGTACGGTGGGGATAGGTCTGTCACTGTGTTACACTGGGCTCAGTACGGTGGGGGTAGGTCGGTCACTGTGTAATACTGGGGTACAGTACGGTGGGGATAGGTCTGTCATTGTATAACACTGGGCTCAGTACGGTGGGGATAGGTCTCTCACTGTATAACACTGGGCTCAGTACGGTAGGGTAGGTCTGTCACTGTAACACTGGGCTCAGTACAGTGGGGATAGGTCTGTCACTGTATCACACTGGACTCAGTACGGTGGGGATAGGTCGATCACTGTATAACACTGGACTTAGTACGTTGGGGATAGGTCTGTCACTGTATAACACTGGGCTTAGTACAGTGGGGATAGTTCTGTCACTGTATAACACTGTGCTCAGTACGTTGGGGTAGGTCTGTGACTGTATAACACTGGACAGTACGGTGCGGATAGGCCTGTCACTGTATAACACTGGTCTCAGTACGGTGGGGATAGGTCTGTCACTGAATAACACTGGTTTACAGTACGGTGTGGGTAGGTCTGTCATTATTACACTGGGGTATAATACGGTGGGGGTATGTCTGTCACTCTTACACTGGGCTCAGTTCGGTGGGTGTAGGGCTGTCCCTGTATAACACTGGACTCAGTAATGGTGGGGATATGTCTGTCACTGTGTAACAATGGGGTGCAGTACGGTAGGGATAGGTCGGTCACTGTGTAATACTGGGGTACAGTACGGTGGGGATAGGTCTGTCAGTGTATAAAACTGGGGTACAGTACGGTGGGATAGGTCTGTCACTGTGTAACACTGGGCTCAGTACGGTGGGATAGGTCTGTCACTGTATAACACTGGGATCAGTACGGTGGGGATAGGTCTGTCAGTCTATAACACTGGGCTGAGTACGGTGGGGATACGTCTGTCACTGTGTAACACTGGGGTGCAGTACGGTAGGGATAGGTCGGTCACTGTGTAATACTGGGGTACAGTACGGTGGGGATAGGTCTGTCACTGCATAAAATTGGGCTCAGTACGGTGGGGATAGGTATGTCACTGTATAACACTGGGCTCAGTACTGTGGGGATAGGTCTGTCACTGCATAACTCTGGGCTCAGTAGGGTGGGGATAGGTCTGTCACTGTAGAACACTGGGCTCAGTACGGTGGGGACAGGTCGGTCACTGTGTAATACTGGGGTAGAGTACGGCGGGGTTAGGTCTGTCACTGTATAACACTGGGCTCAGTACGGTGGGGATAGGTCGATCACTGTATAACACTGGGCTCAGTACGGTGGGGATAGGTCTGTCACTGTATAACACTGGGCTCAGTACGGTAGGGTAGGTCTGTCACTGTAACACTGGGCTCATAACGGTGGGGATAGGTCTGTCACTGTACCATACTGGACTCAGTACGGTGGGGATAGGTAGATCACTGTATAACACTGGACTTAGTACGTTGGGGATAGGTCTGTCACTGTATAACACTGGGCTTAGTACGGTGGGGATAGTTCTGTCACTGTATAACACTGTGCTCAGTACGTTGGGGGTAGGTCTGTGACTGTATAACACTGGACAGTATGGTGCGGATAGGCCTGTCACTGTATAACACTTGGCTCAGGACGGTGGGGATTGGTCTGTCACTGTGTATCACTGTGCTCAGAATGGTGGGGATAGGTTTGTCACTGTATACCACTGGACTAAGTTCGGTGGGGATAGGCCTGTCACTGTATCTCACTGGACTCATGATGGTGGGGATAGGTCTGTCACTGTGTAACACTGGGGTAGAGTACGGCGGGGGTAGGTCTGTCACTGTATAACACTGGGCTCAGTACGGTGGGGATAGGTCGATCACTGTATAACACTGGGCTCAGTACGGTGGGGATAGGTCTGTCACTGTATAACACTGGGCTCAGTACGGTAGGGTAGGTCTGTCACTGTAACACTGGGCTCATAACGGTGGGGATAGGTCTGTCACTGTATCACACTGGACTCAGTACGGTGGGGATAGGTAGATCACTGTATAACACTGGACTTAGTACGCTGGGGATAGGTCTGTCACTGTATAACACTGGGCTTAGTACGGTGGGGATAGTTCTGTCACTGTATAACACTGTGCTCAGTACGTTGGGGGTAGGTCTGTGACTGTATAACACTGGACAGTATGGTGCGGATAGGCCTGTCACTGTATAACACTGGGCTCAGGACGGTGGGGATTGGTCTGTCACTGTGTATCACTGTGCTCAGAACGGTGGGGATAGGTTTGTCACTGTATAACACTGGACTAAGTTCGGTGGGGATAGGCCTGTCACTGTATCTCACTGGACTCAGGATGGTGGGGATAGGTCTGTCACTGTGTAACACTGGGGCACAGTACGGTGGGGATAGGTCTGTCACTGTATAACACTGGGGCACAGTACGGTGGGGATAGGTCTGTCACAGTATAACACTGCGTTGCAGTATGGTGGTGGTAGGTCTGTCACTGTCTAACACTGGGCTCAGTAAGGTGGGGATAGGTCTGTCTGTATAACACTGGGTTACAGTACGGTGGGGATAGGTCTGTAACTGTGTAACACTGGGGTACAGTACGGTGGGGATAGGTCTGTCACTGTATAACACTGGGATCAGTATGGTGGGGATTGGTCTGTCTGTATAACACTGGGCTCAGTACGGTGGGGATAGGTCTGTCACTGTATAACACTGGGCTCAGTAAGGTGGGGATAGGTCTGTCTGTATAACACTGGGTTACAGTACGGTGGGGATAGGTCTGTAACTGTGTAACACTGGGGTACAGTACGGTGGGGATAGGTCTGTCACTGTATAACACTGGGCTCAGTACGGTGGGGATAGGTCTCTCACTGTATAACACTGGGCTCAGTACAGTGGGGATAGGTCTGTCACTGTATAACACTGGGGTGCAGTACGGTGGGGATAGGTCTGTCACTGTATAACACTGGGGTGCAGTACGGTGGGGATAGGTCTGTCACTGTGTTACACTGGGCTCAGTACGGTGGGGGTAGGTCGGTCACTGTGTAATACTGGGGTACAGTACGGTGGGGATAGGTCTGTCATTGTATAACACTGGGCTCAGTACGGTGAGGATAGGTCTCTCACTGTATAACACTGGGCTCAGTACGGTAGGGTAGGTCTGTCACTGTAACACTGGGCTCAGTACAGTGGGGATAGGTCTGTCACTGTATCACACTGGACTCAGTACGGTGGGGATAGGTCGATCACTGTATAACACTGGACTTAGTACGTTGGGGTAGGTCTGTGACTGTATAACACTGGACAGTACGGTGCGGATAGGCCTGTCACTGTATAACACTGGGCTCAGGACGGTGGGGATTGGTCTGTCACTGTGTATCACTGTGCTCAGAACGGTGGGGATAGGTTTGTCACTGTATAACACTGGACTAAGTTCGGTGGGGATAGGCCTGTCACTGTATCTCACTGGACTCAGGATGGTGGGGATAGGTCTGTCACTGTGTAACACTGGGGCACAGTACGGTGGGGATAGGTCTGTCACTGTATAACACTGGGGCACAGTACGGTGGGGATAGGTCTGTCACAGTATAACACTGCGTTGCAGTATGGTGGTGGTAGGTCTGTCACTGTCTAACACTGGGCTCAGTAAGGTGGGGATAGGTCTGTCTGTATAACACTGGGTTACAGTACGGTGGGGATAGGTCTGTAACTGTGTAACACTGGGGTACAGTACGGTGGGGATAGGTCTGTCACTGTATAACACTGGGATCAGTATGGTGGGGATTGGTCTGTCTGTATAACACTGGGCTCAGTACGGTGGGGATAGGTCTGTCACTGTATAACACTGGGCTCAGTAAGGTGGGGATAGGTCTGTCTGTATAACACTGGGTTACAGTACGGTGGGGATAGGTCTGTAACTGTGTAACACTGGGGTACAGTACGGTGGGGATAGGTCTGTCACTGTATAACACTGGGCTCAGTACGGTGGGGATAGGTCTCTCACTGTATAACACTGGGCTCAGTACAGTGGGGATAGGTCTGTCACTGTATAACACTGGGGTGCAGTACGGTGGGGATAGGTCTGTCACTGTATAACACTGGGGTGCAGTACGGTGGGGATAGGTCTGTCACTGTGTAATACTGGGGTACAGTACTGTGGGGATAGGTCGGTCACTGTATAACACTGGGGTGCAGTACGGTGGGGATAGGTCTGTCACTGTGTTACACTGGGCTCAGTACGGTGGGGGTAGGTCGGTCACTGTGTAATACTGGGGTACAGTACGGTGGGGATAGGTCTGTCATTGTATAACACTGGGCTCAGTACGGTGGGGATAGGTCTCTCACTGTATAACACTGGGCTCAGTACGGTAGGGTAGGTCTGTCACTGTAACACTGGGCTCAGTACAGTGGGGATAGGTCTGTCACTGTATCACACTGGACTCAGTACGGTGGGGATAGGTCGATCACTGTATAACACTGGACTTAGTACGTTGGGGATAGGTCTGTCACTGTATAACACTGGGCTTAGTACAGTGGGGATAGTTCTGTCACTGTATAACACTGTGCTCAGTACGTTGGGGTAGGTCTGTGACTGTATAACACTGGACAGTACGGTGCGGATAGGCCTGTCACTGTATAACACTGGTCTCAGTACGGTGGGGATAGGTCTGTCACTGAATAACACTGGTTTACAGTACGGTGTGGGTAGGTCTGTCATTATTACACTGGGGTATAATACGGTGGGGGTATGTCTGTCACTCTTACACTGGGCTCAGTTCGGTGGGTGTAGGGCTGTCCCTGTATAACACTGGACTCAGTAATGGTGGGGATATGTCTGTCACTGTGTAACAATGGGGTGCAGTACGGTAGGGATAGGTCGGTCACTGTGTAATACTGGGGTACAGTACGGTGGGGATAGGTCTGTCAGTGTATAAAACTGGGGTACAGTACGGTGGGGTTAGGTCTGTCACTGTGTAACACTGGGCTCAGTACGGTGGGGATAGGTCTCTCACTGTATAACACTGGGCTCAGTAGTGTGGTGATAGGTCTGTCACTGTGTAACACTGGGCTCAGTACGGTGGGGATATGTCTTTCACTGTATAACACTGGGCTCAGTAGTGTGGGGATAGGTCTGTCACTGTGTAACACTGGGCTCAGTACGGTGGGGATATGTCTTTCACTGTATAACACTGGGCTCAGTAGTGTGGGGATAGGTCTGTCACTGTGTAACACTGGGGTACAGTACGGTGGGGATATGTCTGTCACTGTGTAACACTGGGGTGCAGTACGGTAGGGATAGGTCGGTCACTGTGTAATACTGGGGTACAGTACGGTGGGGATAGGTATTTCACTGTATAACACTGCGCTCAGTACGGTGGGGGTAGGTCTGTGACTGTATAGCACTGGACTCCGTACGGTGCGGATAGGCCTGTCACTGTATAACACTGGACTCAGTACGGTGCGGATAGGCCTGTCACTGTATAACACTGGTCTCAGTACGGTGGGGGTAGGTCTGTGACTGTATAACACTGGACTCAGTACGGTGCGGATAGGCCTGTCACTGTATAACACCGGTCTCAGTACGGTGGGGATAGGTCTGTCACTGAATAACACTGGTTTACAGTACGGTGTGGGTAGGTCTGTCATTATTACACTGGGGTATAATACGGTGGGGTTATGTCTGTCACTCTTACACTGGGCTCAGTTCGGTGGGTGTAGGGCTGTCCCTGTATAACACTGGACTCAGTAATGGTGGGGATATGTCTGTCACTGTGTAACAATGGGGTGCAGTACGGTAGGGATAGGTCGGTCACTGTGAAACACTGGGGAACATTACGGTGGGGATATGTCTGTCACCGTATAACACTGGGCTCAGTAGTGTGGTGATAGGTCTGTCACTGTGTAACACTGGGCTCAGTACGGTGGGGATATGTCTTTCACTGTATAACACTGGGCTCAGTAGTGTGGGGATAGGTCTGTCACTGTGTAACACTGGGGTACAGTACGGTGGGGATATGTCTGTCACTGTGTAACACTGGGGTGCAGTACGGTAGGGATAGGTCGGTCACTGTGTAATACTGGGGTACAGTACGGTGGGGATAGGTATGTCACTGTATAACACTGCGCTCAGTACGGTGGGGGTAGGTCTGTGACTGTATTACACTGGACAGTACTGTGGGGGTAGGTCTGTGACTGTATAACACTGGACTCAGTACGGTGCGGATAGGCCTGTCACTGTATAACACTGGACTCAGTACGGTGCGGATAGGCCTGTCACTGTATAACACTGGTCTCAGTACGGTGGGGGTAGGTCTGTGACTGTATAACACTGGACTCAGTACGGTGCGGATAGGCCTGTCACTGTATAACACCGGTCTCAGTACGGTGGGGATAGGTCTGTCACTGAATAACACTGGTTTACAGTACGGTGTGGGTAGGTCTGTCATTATTACACTGGGGTATAATACGGTGGGGGTATGTCTGTCACTCTTACACTGGGCTCAGTTCGGTGGGTGTAGGGCTGTCCCTGTATAACACTGGACTCAGTAATGGTGGGGATATGTCTGTCACTGTGTAACAATGGGGTGCAGTACGGTAGGGATAGGTCGGTCACTGTGTAATACTGGTGTACATTACGGTGGGGATAGGTCTGTCACTGCATAAAATTGGGCTCAGTACGGTGGGGATAGGTATGTCACTGTATAACACTGGGCTCAGTATGGTGGGGACAGGTCGGTCACTGTGTAATACTGGGGTAGAGTACGGCGGGGGTAGGTCTGTCACTGTATAACACTGGGCTCAGTACGGTGGGGATAGGTCGATCACTGTATAACACTGGGCTCAGTACGGTGGGGATAGGTCTGTCACTGTATAACACTGGGCTCAGTACGGTAGGGTAGGTCTGTCACTGTAACACTGGGCTCATAACGGTGGGGATAGGTCTGTCACTGTATCACACTGGACTCAGTACGGTGGGGATAGGTAGATCACTGTATAACACTGGACTTAGTACGCTGGGGATAGGTCTGTCACTGTATAACACTGGGCTTAGTACGGTGGGGATAGTTCTGTCACTGTATAACACTGTGCTCAGTACGTTGGGGGTAGGTCTGTGACTGTATAACACTGGACAGTATGGTGCGGATAGGCCTGTCACTGTATAACACTGGGGTCAGGACGGTGGGGATTGGTCTGTCACTGTGTATCACTGTGCTCAGAACGGTGGGGATAGGTTTGTCACTGTATAACACTGGACTAAGTTCGGTGGGGATAGGCCTGTCACTGTATCTCACTGGACTCAGGATGGTGGGGATAGGTCTGTCACTGTGTAACACTGGGGCACAGTACGGTGGGGATAGGTCTGTCACTGTATAACACTGGGGCACAGTACGGTGGGGATAGGTCTGTCACAGTATAACACTGCGTTGCAGTATGGTGGTGGTAGGTCTGTCACTGTCTAACACTGGGCTCAGTAAGGTGGGGATAGGTCTGTCTGTATAACACTGGGTTACAGTACGGTGGGGATAGGTCTGTAACTGTGTAACACTGGGGTACAGTACGGTGGGGATAGGTCTGTCACTGTATAACACTGGGATCAGTATGGTGGGGATTGGTCTGTCTGTATAACACTGGGCTCAGTACGGTGGGGATAGGTCTGTCACTGTATAACACTGGGCTCAGTAAGGTGGGGATAGGTCTGTCTGTATAACACTGGGTTACAGTACGGTGGGGATAGGTCTGTAACTGTGTAACACTGGGGTACAGTACGGTGGGGATAGGTCTGTCACTGTATAACACTGGGCTCAGTACGGTGGGGATAGGTCTCTCACTGTATAACACTGGGCTCAGTACAGTGGGGATAGGTCTGTCACTGTATAACACTGGGGTGCAGTACGGTGGGGATAGGTCTGTCACTGTATAACACTGGGGTGCAGTACGGTGGGGATAGGTCTGTCACTGTGTAATAATGGGGTACAGTACTGTGGGGATAGGTCGGTCACTGTATAACACTGGGGTGCAGTACGGTGGGGATAGGTCTGTCACTGTGTTACACTGGGCTCAGTACGGTGGGGGTAGGTCGGTCACTGTGTAATACTGGGGTACAGTACGGTGGGGATAGGTCTGTCATTGTATAACACTGGGCTCAGTACGGTGGGGATAGGTCTCTCACTGTATAACACTGGGCTCAGTACGGTAGGGTAGGTCTGTCACTGTAACACTGGGCTCAGTACAGTGGGGATAGGTCTGTCACTGTATCACACTGGACTCAGTACGGTGGGGATAGGTCGATCACTGTATAACACTGGACTTAGTACGTTGGGGATAGGTCTGTCACTGTATAACACTGGGCTTAGTACAGTGGGGATAGTTCTGTCACTGTATAACACTGTGCTCAGTACGTTGGGGTAGGTCTGTGACTGTATAACACTGGACAGTACGGTGCGGATAGGCCTGTCACTGTATAACACTGGTCTCAGTACGGTGGGGATAGGTCTGTCACTGAATAACACTGGTTTACAGTACGGTGTGGGTAGGTCTGTCATTATTACACTGGGGTATAATACGGTGGGGGTATGTCTGTCACTCTTACACTGGGCTCAGTTCGGTGGGTGTAGGGCTGTCCCTGTATAACACTGGACTCAGTAATGGTGGGGATATGTCTGTCACTGTGTAACAATGGGGTGCAGTACGGTAGGGATAGGTCGGTCACTGTGTAATACTGGGGTACAGTACGGTGGGGATAGGTCTGTCAGTGTATAAAACTGGGGTACAGTACGGTGGGATAGGTCTGTCACTGTGTAACACTGGGCTCAGTACGGTGGGATAGGTCTGTCACTGTATAACACTGGGATCAGTACGGTGGGGATAGGTCTGTCAGTCTATAACACTGGGCTGAGTACGGTGGGGATACGTCTGTCACTGTGTAACACTGGGGTGCAGTACGGTAGGGATAGGTCGGTCACTGTGTAATACTGGGGTACAGTACGGTGGGGATAGGTCTGTCACTGCATAAAATTGGGCTCAGTACGGTGGGGATAGGTATGTCACTGTATAACACTGGGCTCAGTACTGTGGGGATAGGTCTGTCACTGCATAACTCTGGGCTCAGTAGGGTGGGGATAGGTCTGTCACTGTAGAACACTGGGCTCAGTACGGTGGGGACAGGTCGGTCACTGTGTAATACTGGGGTAGAGTACGGCGGGGTTAGGTCTGTCACTGTATAACACTGGGCTCAGTACGGTGGGGATAGGTCGATCACTGTATAACACTGGGCTCAGTACGGTGGGGATAGGTCTGTCACTGTATAACACTGGGCTCAGTACGGTAGGGTAGGTCTGTCACTGTAACACTGGGCTCATAACGGTGGGGATAGGTCTGTCACTGTACCATACTGGACTCAGTACGGTGGGGATAGGTAGATCACTGTATAACACTGGACTTAGTACGTTGGGGATAGGTCTGTCACTGTATAACACTGGGCTTAGTACGGTGGGGATAGTTCTGTCACTGTATAACACTGTGCTCAGTACGTTGGGGGTAGGTCTGTGACTGTATAACACTGGACAGTATGGTGCGGATAGGCCTGTCACTGTATAACACTTGGCTCAGGACGGTGGGGATTGGTCTGTCACTGTGTATCACTGTGCTCAGAATGGTGGGGATAGGTTTGTCACTGTATACCACTGGACTAAGTTCGGTGGGGATAGGCCTGTCACTGTATCTCACTGGACTCATGATGGTGGGGATAGGTCTGTCACTGTGTAACACTGGGGTAGAGTACGGCGGGGGTAGGTCTGTCACTGTATAACACTGGGCTCAGTACGGTGGGGATAGGTCGATCACTGTATAACACTGGGCTCAGTACGGTGGGGATAGGTCTGTCACTGTATAACACTGGGCTCAGTACGGTAGGGTAGGTCTGTCACTGTAACACTGGGCTCATAACGGTGGGGATAGGTCTGTCACTGTATCACACTGGACTCAGTACGGTGGGGATAGGTAGATCACTGTATAACACTGGACTTAGTACGCTGGGGATAGGTCTGTCACTGTATAACACTGGGCTTAGTACGGTGGGGATAGTTCTGTCACTGTATAACACTGTGCTCAGTACGTTGGGGGTAGGTCTGTGACTGTATAACACTGGACAGTATGGTGCGGATAGGCCTGTCACTGTATAACACTGGGCTCAGGACGGTGGGGATTGGTCTGTCACTGTGTATCACTGTGCTCAGAACGGTGGGGATAGGTTTGTCACTGTATAACACTGGACTAAGTTCGGTGGGGATAGGCCTGTCACTGTATCTCACTGGACTCAGGATGGTGGGGATAGGTCTGTCACTGTGTAACACTGGGGCACAGTACGGTGGGGATAGGTCTGTCACTGTATAACACTGGGGCACAGTACGGTGGGGATAGGTCTGTCACAGTATAACACTGCGTTGCAGTATGGTGGTGGTAGGTCTGTCACTGTCTAACACTGGGCTCAGTAAGGTGGGGATAGGTCTGTCTGTATAACACTGGGTTACAGTACGGTGGGGATAGGTCTGTAACTGTGTAACACTGGGGTACAGTACGGTGGGGATAGGTCTGTCACTGTATAACACTGGGATCAGTATGGTGGGGATTGGTCTGTCTGTATAACACTGGGCTCAGTACGGTGGGGATAGGTCTGTCACTGTATAACACTGGGCTCAGTAAGGTGGGGATAGGTCTGTCTGTATAACACTGGGTTACAGTACGGTGGGGATAGGTCTGTAACTGTGTAACACTGGGGTACAGTACGGTGGGGATAGGTCTGTCACTGTATAACACTGGGCTCAGTACGGTGGGGATAGGTCTCTCACTGTATAACACTGGGCTCAGTACAGTGGGGATAGGTCTGTCACTGTATAACACTGGGGTGCAGTACGGTGGGGATAGGTCTGTCACTGTATAACACTGGGGTGCAGTACGGTGGGGATAGGTCTGTCACTGTGTTACACTGGGCTCAGTACGGTGGGGGTAGGTCGGTCACTGTGTAATACTGGGGTACAGTACGGTGGGGATAGGTCTGTCATTGTATAACACTGGGCTCAGTACGGTGGGGATAGGTCTCTCACTGTATAACACTGGGCTCAGTACGGTAGGGTAGGTCTGTCACTGTAACACTGGGCTCAGTACAGTGGGGATAGGTCTGTCACTGTATCACACTGGACTCAGTACGGTGGGGATAGGTCGATCACTGTATAACACTGGACTTAGTACGTTGGGGATAGGTCTGTCACTGTATAACACTGGGCTTAGTACAGTGGGGATAGTTCTGTCACTGTATAACACTGTGCTCAGTACGTTGGGGTAGGTCTGTGACTGTATAACACTGGACAGTACGGTGCGGATAGGCCTGTCACTGTATAACACTGGTCTCAGTACGGTGGGGATAGGTCTGTCACTGAATAACACTGGTTTACAGTACGGTGTGGGTAGGTCTGTCATTATTACACTGGGGTATAATACGGTGGGGGTATGTCTGTCACTCTTACACTGGGCTCAGTTCGGTGGGTGTAGGGCTGTCCCTGTATAACACTGGACTCATGATGGTGGGGATAGGTCTGTCACTGTGTAACAATGGGGTGCAGTACGGTAGGGATAGGTTTGTCACTGTGTAACACTGGGCTCAGTACAGTGGGGATAGGTCTGTCACTGTATCTCACTGGACTCATGATGGTGGGGATAGGTCTGTCACTGTATCTCACTGGACTCATGATGGTGGGGATAGGTCTGTCACTGTGTAACACTGGGGCACAGTACGGTGGGGATAGGTCTGTCACTGTATAACACTGGGCTCAGTACAGTGGGGATAGGTCTGTCACTGTGTAACACTGGGGTAGAGTACGGCGGGGGTAGGTCTGTCACTGTATAACACTGGGCTCAGTACAGTGGGGATAGGTCTGTGACTGTATAACACTGGGCTCAGTACGGTAGGGTAGGTCTGTCACTGTAACACTGGGCTCATAACGGTGGGGATAGGTCTGTCACTGTATCACACTTGACTCAGTACGGTGGGGATAGGTCGATCACTGTATAACACTGGACTTAGTACGTTGGGGATAGGTCTGTCACTGTATAACACTGGGCTTAGTACAGTGGGGATCGTTCTGTCACTGTATAACACTGTGCTCAGTACGTTGGGGTAGGTCTGTGACTGTATAACACTGGACTCAGTACGGTGGGGATAGGTCTGTCACTGAATAACACTGGGGTACAGTACGGTGTGAGTAGGTCTGTCACTATACACTGGGCTCAGTATGGTGGGGGTAGGGCTGTCACTGTATAACACTGGGCTCAGTACGGTGGGGATAGGTCTCTCACTGTATAACACTGGGCTCAGTACGGTGGGGATAGGTCTGTCACTGTATAACACTGGGGTGCAGTACGGTGGGGATAGGTCTGTCACTGTGTAATGCTGGGGTACAGTACTGTGGGGACAGGTCTGTGACTGCATAACTCTGGGCTCAGTAGGGTGGGGATAGGTCTGTCACTGTATAACACTGGGCTCAGTAAGGTGGGGATAGGTCTGGCACTGTGTAACACTGGGGTAGAGTACGGCGGGGGTAGGGCTGTCACTGTATAACAATGGGCTCAGTACGGTGGGGACAGGTCGATCACTGTATAACACTGGACTTAGTACGTTAGGGATAGCTCTGTCACTGTATAACACTGGGCTTAGTACGGTGCGGATAGGCCTGTCACTGTATAACACTGGGCTTAGTACGGTGCGGATAGGCCTGTCACTGTATAACACTGGGCTCAGGACGGTGGGGATTGGTCTGTCACTGTATAACACTGGGCTTAGTACGGTGCGGATAGGCCTGTCACTGTATAACACTGGGCTCAGGACGGTGGGGTTTGGTCTGTCACTGTGTAACACTGGGGTACAGTACGGTGGGGATATGTCTGTCACAGTGTAACACTTGGATCAGTATGGTAGGTGTAGGTCTGTCACTGTGTAACACTGCGTTACAGTATGGTGGGGGTAGGTCTGTCACTGTATAACACTGGGCTCAGTAAGGTGGGGATAGGTCTGTCTGTATACCACTGGACTAAGTTCGGTGGGGATAGGCCTGTCACTGTATCTCACTGGACTCATGATGGTGGGGATAGGTCTGTCACTGTGTAATACTGGGGTAGAGTACGGCGGGGGTAGGTCTGTCACTGTATAACACTGGGCTCAGTACGGTGGGGATAGGTCGATCACTGTATAACACTGGGCTCAGTACGGTGGGGATAGGTCTGTCACTGTATAACACTGGGCTCAGTACGGTAGGGTAGGTCTGTCACTGTAACACTGGGCTCATAACGGTGGGGATAGGTCTGTCACTGTATCACACTGGACTCAGTACGGTGGGGATAGGTAGATCACTGTATAACACTGGACAGTACGCTGGGGATAGGTCTGTCACTGTATAACACTGGGCTTAGTACAGTGGGGATAGTTCTGTCACTGTATAACACTGTGCTCAGTACGTTGGGGGTAGGTCTGTGACTGTATAACACTGGAGAGTATGGTGCGGATAGGCCTGTCACTGTATAACACTGGGCTCAGGACGGTGGGGATTGGTCTGTCACTGTGTATCACTGTGCTCAGAACGGTGGGGATAGGTTTGTCACTGTATAACACTGGACTAAGTTCGGTGGGGATAGGCCTGTCACTGTATCTCACTGGACTCAGGATGGTGGGGATAGGTCTGTCACTGTGTAACACTGGGGTACAGTACGGTGGGGATAGGTCTGTCACTGTATAACACTGGGATCAGTATGGTGGGGATTGGTCTGTCTGTATAACACTGGGCTCAGTACGGTGGGGATAGGTCTGTCACTGTATAACACTGGGCTCAGTAAGGTGGGGATAGGTCTGTCTGTATAACACTGGGTTACAGTACGGTGGGGATAGGTCTGTAACTGTGTAACACTGGGGTACAGTACGGTGGGGATAGGTCTGTCACTGTATAACACTGGGCTCAGTACGGTGGGGATAGGTCTCTCACTGTATAACACTGGGCTCAGTACAGTGGGGATAGGTCTGTCACTGTATAACACTGGGGTGCAGTACGGTGGGGATAGGTCTGTCACTGTATAACACTGGGGTGCAGTACGGTGGGGATAGGTCTGTCACTGTGTAATACTGGGGTACAGTACTGTGGGGATAGGTCGGTCACTGTATAACACTGGGGTGCAGTACGGTGGGGATAGGTCTGTCACTGTGTTACACTGGGCTCAGTACGGTGGGGGTAGGTCGGTCACTGTGTAATACTGGGGTACAGTACGGTGGGGATAGGTCTGTCATTGTATAACACTGGGCTCAGTACGGTGGGGATAGGTCTCTCACTGTATAACACTGGGCTCAGTACGGTAGGGTAGGTCTGTCACTGTAACACTGGGCTCAGTACAGTGGGGATAGGTCTGTCACTGTATCACACTGGACTCAGTACGGTGGGGATAGGTCGATCACTGTATAACACTGGACTTAGTACGTTGGGGATAGGTCTGTCACTGTATAACACTGGGCTTAGTACAGTGGGGATAGTTCTGTCACTGTATAACACTGTGCTCAGTACGTTGGGGTAGGTCTGTGACTGTATAACACTGGACAGTACGGTGCGGATAGGCCTGTCACTGTATAACACTGGTCTCAGTACGGTGGGGATAGGTCTGTCACTGAATAACACTGGTTTACAGTACGGTGTGGGTAGGTCTGTCATTATTACACTGGGGTATAATACGGTGGGGGTATGTCTGTCACTCTTACACTGGGCTCAGTTCGGTGGGTGTAGGGCTGTCCCTGTATAACACTGGACTCAGTAATGGTGGGGATATGTCTGTCACTGTGTAACAATGGGGTGCAGTACGGTAGGGATAGGTCGGTCACTGTGTAATACTGGGGTACAGTACGGTGGGGATAGGTCTGTCAGTGTATAAAACTGGGGTACAGTACGGTGGGATAGGTCTGTCACTGTGTAACACTGGGCTCAGTACGGTGGGATAGGTCTGTCACTGTATAACACTGGGATCAGTACGGTGGGGATAGGTCTGTCAGTCTATAACACTGGGCTGAGTACGGTGGGGATACGTCTGTCACTGTGTAACACTGGGGTGCAGTACGGTAGGGATAGGTCGGTCACTGTGTAATACTGGGGTACAGTACGGTGGGGATAGGTCTGTCACTGCATAAAATTGGGCTCAGTACGGTGGGGATAGGTATGTCACTGTATAACACTGGGCTCAGTACTGTGGGGATAGGTCTGTCACTGCATAACTCTGGGCTCAGTAGGGTGGGGATAGGTCTGTCACTGTAGAACACTGGGCTCAGTACGGTGGGGACAGGTCGGTCACTGTGTAATACTGGGGTAGAGTACGGCGGGGTTAGGTCTGTCACTGTATAACACTGGGCTCAGTACGGTGGGGATAGGTCGATCACTGTATAACACTGGGCTCAGTACGGTGGGGATAGGTCTGTCACTGTATAACACTGGGCTCAGTACGGTAGGGTAGGTCTGTCACTGTAACACTGGGCTCATAACGGTGGGGATAGGTCTGTCACTGTACCATACTGGACTCAGTACGGTGGGGATAGGTAGATCACTGTATAACACTGGACTTAGTACGTTGGGGATAGGTCTGTCACTGTATAACACTGGGCTTAGTACGGTGGGGATAGTTCTGTCACTGTATAACACTGTGCTCAGTACGTTGGGGGTAGGTCTGTGACTGTATAACACTGGAGAGTATGGTGCGGATAGGCCTGTCACTGTATAACACTGGGCTCAGGACGGTGGGGATTGGTCTGTCACTGTGTATCACTGTGCTCAGAATGGTGGGGATAGGTTTGTCACTGTATACCACTGGACTAAGTTCGGTGGGGATAGGCCTGTCACTGTATCTCACTGGACTCATGATGGTGGGGATAGGTCTGTCACTGTGTAACACTGGGGCACAGTACGGTGGGGATAGGTCTGTCACTGTATAACACTGGGGCACAGTACGGTGGGGATAGGTCTGTCACAGTATAACACTGCGTTGCAGTATGGTGGTGGTAGGTCTGTCACTGTATAACACTGGGATCAGTATGGTGGGGATTGGTCTGTCTGTATAACACTGGGCTCAGTACGGTGGGGATAGGTCTGTCACTGTATAACACTGGGCTCAGTAAGGTGGGGATAGGTCTGTCTGTATAACACTGGGTTACAGTACGGTGGGGATAGGTCTGTAACTGTGTAACACTGGGGTACAGTACGGTGGGGATATGTCTGTCACAGTGTAACACTTGGATCAGTATGGTAGGTGTAGGTCTGTCACTGTGTAACACTGCGTTACAGTATGGTGGGGGTAGGTCTGTCACTGTATAACACTGGGCTCAGTAAGGTGGGGATAGGTCTGTCTGTATACCACTGGACTAAGTTCGGTGGGGATAGGCCTGTCACTGTATCTCACTGGACTCATGATGGTGGGGATAGGTCTGTCACTGTGTAATACTGGGGTAGAGTACGGCGGGGGTAGGTCTGTCACTGTATAACACTGGGCTCAGTACGGTGGGGATAGGTCGATCACTGTATAACACTGGGCTCAGTACGGTGGGGATAGGTCTGTCACTGTATAACACTGGGCTCAGTACGGTAGGGTAGGTCTGTCACTGTAACACTGGGCTCATAACGGTGGGGATAGGTCTGTCACTGTATCACACTGGACTCAGTACGGTGGGGATAGG
Organism: Hypanus sabinus; assembly: GCF_030144855.1. Taxonomy (NCBI): domain Eukaryota; kingdom Metazoa; phylum Chordata; class Chondrichthyes; order Myliobatiformes; family Dasyatidae; genus Hypanus; species Hypanus sabinus. The sequence continues at coordinate 6,022,721 of NC_082731.1, read as the reverse complement.
TAGATCACTGTATAACACTGGACAGTACGCTGGGGATAGGTCTGTCACTGTATAACACTGGGCTTAGTACGGTGGGGATAGTTCTGTCACTGTATAACACTGTGCTCAGTACGTTGGGGGTAGGTCTGTGACTGTATAACACTGGACAGTATGGTGCGGATAGGCCTGTCACTGTATAACACTGGGCTCAGGACGGTGGGGATTGGTCTGTCACTGTGTATCACTGTGCTCAGAATGGTGGGGATAGGTTTGTCACTGTATACCACTGGACTAAGTTCGGTGGGGATAGGCCTGTCACTGTATCTCACTGGACTCATGATGGTGGGGATAGGTCTGTCACTGTGTAACACTGGGGCACAGTACGGTGGGGATAGGTCTGTCACTGTATAACACTGGGCTCAGTACAGTGGGGATAGGTCTGTCACTGTGTAACACTGGGGTAGAGTACGGCGGGGGTAGGTCTGTCACTGTATAACACTGGGCTCAGTACAGTGGGGATAGGTCTGTGACTGTATAACACTGGGCTCAGTACGGTAGGGTAGGTCTGTCACTGTAACACTGGGCTCATAACGGTGGGGATAGGTCTGTCACTGTATCACACTTGACTCAGTACGGTGGGGATAGGTCGATCACTGTATAACACTGGACTTAGTACGTTGGGGATAGGTCTGTCACTGTATAACACTGGGCTTAGTACAGTGGGGATCGTTCTGTCACTGTATAACACTGTGCTCAGTACGTTGGGGTAGGTCTGTGACTGTATAACACTGGACTCAGTACGGTGGGGATAGGTCTGTCACTGAATAACACTGGGGTACAGTACGGTGTGAGTAGGTCTGTCACTATACACTGGGCTCAGTATGGTGCGGGTAGGGCTGTCACTGTATAACACTGGGCTCAGTACGGTGGGGATAGGTCTCTCACTGTATAACACTGGGCTCAGTACGGTGGGGATAGGTCTGTCACTGTATAACACTGGGGTGCAGTACGGTGGGGATAGGTCTGTCACTGTGTAATGCTGGGGTACAGTACTGTGGGGACAGGTCTGTGACTGCATAACTCTGGGCTCAGTAGGGTGGGGATAGGTCTGTCACTGTATAACACTGGGCTCAGTAAGGTGGGGATAGGTCTGGCACTGTGTAACACTGGGGTAGAGTACGGCGGGGGTAGGGCTGTCACTGTATAACAATGGGCTCAGTACGGTGGGGACAGGTCGATCACTGTATAACACTGGACTTAGTACGTTAGGGATAGCTCTGTCACTGTATAACACTGGGCTTAGTACGGTGCGGATAGGCCTGTCACTGTATAACACTGGGCTTAGTACGGTGCGGATAGGCCTGTCACTGTATAACACTGGGCTCAGGACGGTGGGGATTGGTCTGTCACTGTATAACACTGGGCTTAGTACGGTGCGGATAGGCCTGTCACTGTATAACACTGGGCTCAGGACGGTGGGGTTTGGTCTGTCACTGTGTAACACTGGGGTACAGTACGGTGGGGATATGTCTGTCACAGTGTAACACTTGGATCAGTATGGTAGGTGTAGGTCTGTCACTGTGTAACACTGCGTTACAGTATGGTGGGGGTAGGTCTGTCACTGTATAACACTGGGCTCAGTAAGGTGGGGATAGGTCTGTCTGTATACCACTGGACTAAGTTCGGTGGGGATAGGCCTGTCACTGTATCTCACTGGACTCATGATGGTGGGGATAGGTCTGTCACTGTGTAATACTGGGGTAGAGTACGGCGGGGGTAGGTCTGTCACTGTATAACACTGGGCTCAGTACGGTGGGGATAGGTCGATCACTGTATAACACTGGGCTCAGTACGGTGGGGATAGGTCTGTCACTGTATAACACTGGGCTCAGTACGGTAGGGTAGGTCTGTCACTGTAACACTGGGCTCATAACGGTGGGGATAGGTCTGTCACTGTATCACACTGGACTCAGTACGGTGGGGATAGGTAGATCACTGTATAACACTGGACAGTACACTGGGGATAGGTCTGTCACTGTATAACACTGGGCTTAGTACGGTGGGGATAGTTCTGTCACTGTATAACACTGTGCTCAGTACGTTGGGGGTAGGTCTGTGACTGTATAACACTGGAGAGTATGGTGCGGATAGGCCTGTCACTGTATAACACTGGGCTCAGGACGGTGGGGATTGGTCTGTCACTGTGTATCACTGTGCTCAGAACGGTGGGGATAGGTTTGTCACTGTATAACACTGGACTAAGTTCGGTGGGGATAGGCCTGTCACTGTATCTCACTGGACTCAGGATGGTGGGGATAGGTCTGTCACTGTGTAACACTGGGGTACAGTACGGTGGGGATAGGTCTGTCACTGTATAACACTGGGATCAGTATGGTGGGGATTGGTCTGTCTGTATAACACTGGGCTCAGTACGGTGGGGATAGGTCTGTCACTGTATAACACTGGGCTCAGTAAGGTGGGGATAGGTCTGTCTGTATAACACTGGGTTACAGTACGGTGGGGATAGGTCTGTAACTGTGTAACACTGGGGTACAGTACGGTGGGGATAGGTCTGTCACTGTATAACACTGGGCTCAGTACGGTGGGGATAGGTCTCTCACTGTATAACACTGGGCTCAGTACAGTGGGGATAGGTCTGTCACTATAACACTGGGGTGCAGTACGGTGGGGATAGGTCTGTCACTGTATAACACTGGGGTGCAGTACGGTGGGGATAGGTCTGTCACTGTGTAATACTGGGGTACAGTACTGTGGGGATAGGTCGGTCACTGTATAACACTGGGGTACAGTACGGTGGGGATAGGTCTGTCACTGTGTTACACTGGGCTCAGTACTGTGGGGATAGGTCTGTCACTGCATAACTCTGGGCTCAGTAGGGTGGGGATAGGTCTGTCACTGTAGAACACTGGGCTCAGTACGGTGGGGACAGGTCGGTCACTGTGTAATACTGGGGTAGAGTACGGCGGGGTTAGGTCTGTCACTGTATAACACTGGGCTCAGTACGGTGGGGATAGGTCGATCACTGTATAACACTGGGCTCAGTACGGTGGGGATAGGTCTGTCACTGTATAACACTGGGCTCAGTACGGTAGGGTAGGTCTGTCACTGTAACACTGGGCTCATAACGGTGGGGATAGGTCTGTCACTGTACCATACTGGACTCAGTACGGTGGGGATAGGTAGATCACTGTATAACACTGGACTTAGTACGTTGGGGATAGGTCTGTCACTGTATAACACTGGGCTTAGTACGGTGGGGATAGTTCTGTCACTGTATAACACTGTGCTCAGTACGTTGGGGGTAGGTCTGTGACTGTATAACACTGGACAGTATGGTGCGGATAGGCCTGTCACTGTATAACACTGGGCTCAGGACGGTGGGGATTGGTCTGTCACTGTGTATCACTGTGCTCAGAATGGTGGGGATAGGTTTGTCACTGTATACCACTGGACTAAGTTCGGTGGGGATAGGCCTGTCACTGTATCTCACTGGACTCATGATGGTGGGGATAGGTCTGTCACTGTGTAACACTGGGGCACAGTACGGTGGGGATAGGTCTGTCACTGTATAACACTGGGGCACAGTACGGTGGGGATAGGTCTGTCACAGTATAACACTGCGTTGCAGTATGGTGGTGGTAGGTCTGTCACTGTATAACACTGGGATCAGTATGGTGGGGATTGGTCTGTCTGTATAACACTGGGCTCAGTACGGTGGGGATAGGTCTGTCACTGTATAACACTGGGCTCAGTAAGGTGGGGATAGGTCTGTCTGTATAACACTGGGTTACAGTACGGTGGGGATAGGTCTGTAACTGTGTAACACTGGGGTACAGTACGGTGGGGATATGTCTGTCACAGTGTAACACTTGGATCAGTATGGTAGGTGTAGGTCTGTCACTGTGTAACACTGCGTTACAGTATGGTGGGGGTAGGTCTGTCACTGTATAACACTGGGCTCAGTAAGGTGGGGATAGGTCTGTCTGTATACCACTGGACTAAGTTCGGTGGGGATAGGCCTGTCACTGTATCTCACTGGACTCATGATGGTGGGGATAGGTCTGTCACTGTGTAATACTGGGGTAGAGTACGGCGGGGGTAGGTCTGTCACTGTATAACACTGGGCTCAGTACGGTGGGGATAGGTCGATCACTGTATAACACTGGGCTCAGTACGGTGGGGATAGGTCTGTCACTGTATAACACTGGGCTCAGTACGGTAGGGTAGGTCTGTCACTGTAACACTGGGCTCATAACGGTGGGGATAGGTCTGTCACTGTATCACACTGGACTCAGTACGGTGGGGATAGGTAGATCACTGTATAACACTGGACAGTACGCTGGGGATAGGTCTGTCACTGTATAACACTGGGCTTAGTACGGTGGGGATAGTTCTGTCACTGTATAACACTGTGCTCAGTACGTTGGGGGTAGGTCTGTGACTGTATAACACTGGACAGTATGGTGCGGATAGGCCTGTCACTGTATAACACTGGGCTCAGGACGGTGGGGATTGGTCTGTCACTGTGTATCACTGTGCTCAGAATGGTGGGGATAGGTTTGTCACTGTATACCACTGGACTAAGTTCGGTGGGGATAGGCCTGTCACTGTATCTCACTGGACTCATGATGGTGGGGATAGGTCTGTCACTGTGTAACACTGGGGCACAGTACGGTGGGGATAGGTCTGTCACTGTATAACACTGGGCTCAGTACAGTGGGGATAGGTCTGTCACTGTGTAACACTGGGGTAGAGTACGGCGGGGGTAGGTCTGTCACTGTATAACACTGGGCTCAGTACAGTGGGGATAGGTCTGTGACTGTATAACACTGGGCTCAGTACGGTAGGGTAGGTCTGTCACTGTATAACACTGGGCTTAGTACAGTGGGGATCGTTCTGTCACTGTATAACACTGTGCTCAGTACGTTGGGGTAGGTCTGTGACTGTATAACACTGGACTCAGTACGGTGGGGATAGGTCTGTCACTGAATAACACTGGGGTACAGTACGGTGTGAGTAGGTCTGTCACTATACACTGGGCTCAGTATGGTGGGGGTAGGGCTGTCACTGTATAACACTGGGCTCAGTACGGTGGGGATAGGTCTCTCACTGTATAACACTGGGCTCAGTACGGTGGGGATAGGTCTGTCACTGTATAACACTGGGGTGCAGTACGGTGGGGATAGGTCTGTCACTGTGTAATGCTGGGGTACAGTACTGTGGGGACAGGTCTGTGACTGCATAACTCTGGGCTCAGTAGGGTGGGGATAGGTCTGTCACTGTATAACACTGGGCTCAGTAAGGTGGGGATAGGTCTGGCACTGTGTAACACTGGGGTAGAGTACGGCGGGGGTAGGGCTGTCACTGTATAACAATGGGCTCAGTACGGTGGGGACAGGTCATTCACTGTATAACACTGGACTTAGTACGTTAGGGATAGCTCTGTCACTGTATAACACTGGGCTTAGTACGGTGCGGATAGGCCTGTCACTGTATAACACTGGGCTTAGTACGGTGCGGATAGGCCTGTCACTGTATAACACTGGGCTCAGGACGGTGGGGATTGGTCTGTCACTGTATAACACTGGGCTTAGTACGGTGCGGATAGGCCTGTCACTGTATAACACCGGGCTCAGGACGGTGGGGTTTGGTCTGTCACTGTGTAACACTGGGGTACAGTACGGTGGGGATATGTCTGTCACAGTGTAACACTTGGATCAGTATGGTAGGTGTAGGTCTGTCACTGTGTAACACTGCGTTACAGTATGGTGGGGGTAGGTCTGTCACTGTATAACACTGGGCTCAGTAAGGTGGGGATAGGTCTGTCTGTATAACACTGGGGTACAGTACGGTGGGGATAGGTCTGTCACTGTGTAACACTGGACTCAGTAAGGGTGGGGATAGGTCTGTCACTGTATAACACTGGGCTCAGTAGGGTGGGGGTAGGTATGTCACTGTATAACACTGGGCTCAATACTGTGGAGATAGGTCTCTCACTGTATAACACTGGGCTCAGTACGATGGGGTTAGGTCTGTCACCATTACACTGGGCTCAGTACGGTGGGTGTAGGGCTGTCCCTGTATAACACTGGACTCAGTAACGGTGGGGATAGGTCTGTCACTGTGAAACGCTGGGGAACAATACGGTGGGGATAGGTCTGTCACTGTGTAGCATGGGTCTCAGTAAGGTGGGGGTAGGTCTGTCACTGTGTAACACTGGGCTCAGTACGGTGGGGATAGGTCGGTCACTGCATAACACTGGGCTCAGTACGGTGGGGATGGGTCTGTCACTCTATAACACTGGGCTCAGTACGGTGGGGATAGGTCTGTCACTGTGTAACACTGGGGTGCAGTATGGTAGAGATAGGTCGGTCACTGAGTAATACTGGGTTACAGTACGGTGGGGATAGGTCTGTCACTGTAACACTGGGCTCAGAACGGTGGTGATAGGTCTGTCACTGTGTAACACAGGGCTCAGTTCCGTGGGGATACGTGTGTCACTGTGTAACACTGCGGTACAGTAGGGTGGGGGTAGGTCTGTCACTGTATTACACTGGACAGTACTGTGGGGGTAGGTCTGTGACTGTATAACACTGGACTCAGTACTGTGGGGATAGGCCTGTCACTGTATAACATTGGGCTCAGTATGGTGGGGATAGGTCTGTCACTGAATAACACTGGGGTACAGTACGGTGTGGGTAGGTCTGTCACTATTACACTGGGCTCAGTACGGTGGGGGTAGGGCTGTCACTGTATAACACTGGGCTCAGTACGGTGCGGATAGGTCTCTCACTGTATAACACTGGGCTCAGTACGATGGGGATAGGTCGGTCACTGCATAACACTGGGCTCAGTACGGTGGGGATGGGTCTGTCACTCTATAACACTGGGCTCAGTACGGTGGGGATAGGTCTGTCACTGTGTAACACTGGGGTGCAGTATGGTAGAGATAGGTCGGTCACTGAGTAATACTGGGTTACAGTACGGTGGGGATAGGTCTGTCACTGTAACACTGGGCTCAGAACGGTGGTGATAGGTCTGTCACTGTGTAACACAGGGCTCAGTTCCGTGGGGATACGTGTGTCACTGTGTAACACTGCGGTACAGTAGGGTGGGGGTAGGTCTGTCACTGTATTACACTGGACAGTACTGTGGGGGTAGGTCTGTGACTGTATAACACTGGACTCAGTACTGTGGGGATAGGCCTGTCACTGTATAACATTGGGCTCAGTATGGTGGGGATAGGTCTGTCACTGAATAACACTGGGGTACAGTACGGTGTGGGTAGGTCTGTCACTATTACACTGGGCTCAGTACGGTGGGGGTAGGGCTGTCACTGTATAACACTGGGCTCAGTACGGTGCGGATAGGTCTCTCACTGTATAACACTGGGCTCAGTACGGTGGGGATAGGTCTGTCACTGTATAACACTGGGGTGCAGTACGGTGGGGATAGGTCTGTCACTGTGTAATACTGGGGTACAGTACTGTGGGGATAGGTCTGTCACTGCATAACTCTGGGCTCAGTAGGGTGGGGATAGGTCTGTCACTGTATAACACTGGGCTCAGTAAGGTGGGGATAGGTCTGTCACAGTGTTACACTGGGCTCAGTACAGTGGGGATAGGTCTGTCACTGTGAAACACTGGGGTGGAGTACGGCGGGGGTAGTTCTGTCACTGTGTAACACTGAGATCAGTATGGTGGGTGTCGGTCTGTCACTGTGTATCACTGGGCTCAGAACGGTGGGGATAGGTCTGTCACTGTATAACACTGGGGTACAGTACGGTGGGGATAGGTTTGTCACTGTATAACACTGGGGTACAGTACGGTGTGGGTAGGTGTGTCACTATTACACTGGGCTCAGTACGGTGGGGATAGGTCTGTCACTGTGTAACACTGGGCTCAGTAAGGTGGGGATAGGTCTGTCTGTATAACACTGGGGTACAGTACGGTGGGGATAGGTCTGTCACTGTGTAACACTGGGGTACAGTACGGTGGGGATAGGTCTGTCACTGTATAACACTGGGCTCAGTAGTGTGGGGATAGGTCTGTCACTGTACATCACTGGGCTCAGTAGGGTGGGGGTAGGTCTGTCACTGTATAACACTGGGCTCAGTACGGTGGGGATAGGTCTGTCACTGTATAACACTGGGCTCAGTAGTGTGGGGATAGGTCTGTCACTGTACATCACTGGTCTCAGTAGGGTGGGGGTAGGTCTGTCACTGTATAACACTGGGCTCAGTACGGTGGGGATAGGTCGATCACTGTATAACACTGGACTTAGTACATTAGGGATAGCTCTGTCACTGTATAACACTGGGCTTAGTACGGTGCGGATAGGCCTGTCACTGTATAACACTGGGGTACAGTACGGTGGGGATATGTCTGTCACAGTGTAACACTTGGATCAGTATGGTGGGTGTAGGTCTGTCACTGTGTAACACTGCGTTACAGTATGGTGGGGGTAGGTCTGTCACTGTATAACACTGGGCTCAGTAAGGTGGGGATAGGTCTGTCTGTATAACACTGGGGTACAGTACGGTGGGGATAGGTCTGTCACTGTGTAACACTGGACTCAGTAAGGGTGGGGATAGGTCTGTCACTGTATGACTCTGGGCTCAGTAGGGTGGGGGTAGGTATGTCACTGTATAACACTGGGCTTAATACTGTGGAGATAGGTCTCTGACTGTATAACACTGGGCTCAGTACGATGGGGGTAGGTCTGTCACCATTACACTGGGCTCAGTACTGTGGGGATAGGTCTGTCACTGTGTAACACTGGGCTCAGTACGGTGGGGATAGGTCGGTCACTGCATAACACTGGGCTCAGTACGGTGGGGATGGGTCTGTCACTCTATAACACTGGGCTCAGTACGGTGGGGATAGGTCTGTCACTGTGTAACACTGGGGTGCAGTATGGTAGAGATAGGTCGGTCACTGAGTAATACTGGGTTACAGTACGGTGGGGATAGGTCTGTCACTGTAACACTGGGCTCAGAACGGTGGTGATAGGTCTGTCACTGTGTAACACAGGGCTCAGTTCCGTGGGGATACGTGTGTCACTGTGTAACACTGCGGTACAGTAGGGTGGGGGTAGGTCTGTCACTGTATTACACTGGACAGTACTGTGGGGGTAGGTCTGTGACTGTATAACACTGGACTCAGTACTGTGGGGATAGGCCTGTCACTGTATAACATTGGGCTCAGTATGGTGGGGATAGGTCTGTCACTGAATAACACTGGGGTACAGTACGGTGTGGGTAGGTCTGTCACTATTACACTGGGCTCAGTACGGTGGGGGTAGGGCTGTCACTGTGTAATACTGGGGTACAGTACTGTGGGGATAGGTCTGTCACTGCATAACTCTGGGCTCAGTAGGGTGGGGATAGGTCTGTCACTGCATAACTCTGGGCTCAGTAGGGTGGGGATAGGTCTGTCACTGTATAACACTGGGCTCAGTAAGGTGGGGATAGGTCTGTCACAGTGTTACACTGGGCTCAGTACGGTGGGGATAGGTCGGTCACTGTGTAATACTGGGGTACAGTATGGCGGGGATAGGTCTGTCACTGCATAAAACTGGGCTCAGTAGATTGGGGATAGGTCTGTCACTGTATAACACTGGGCTCAGTACGGTCGGTATAGGTCTGTCACTGTATAACTGGGCTCAGTACAGGTGGGATAGGTCTGTCACTGAAACACTGGGGTGGAGTACGGCGGGGGTAGTTCTGTCACTGTGTAACACTGAGATCAGTATGGTGGGTGTCGGTCTGTCACTGTGTATCACTGGGCTCAGAACGGTGGGGATAGGTCTGTCACTGTATAACACTGGGGTACAGTACGGTGGGGATAGGTTTGTCACTGTATAACACTGGGGTACAGTACGGTGTGGGTAGGTGTGTCACTATTACACTGGGCTCAGTACGGTGGGGATAGGTCTGTCACTGTGTAACACTGGGCTCAGTAAGGTGGGGATAGGTCTGTCTGTATAACACTGGGCTCAGGACGGTGGGGATTAGTCTGTCACTGTGTAACACTGGGGTACAGTACGGTGGGGATAGGTCTGTCACTGTATAACACTTGGATCAGTATGGTGGGTGTAGGTCTGTCACTGTGTAACACTGCGTTACAGTATGGTGGGGGTAGGTCTGTCACTGTATAACACTGGGCTCAGTACGGTGGGGATAGGTCTGTCACTGTATAACACTGGGCTCAGTAGTGTGGGGATAGGTCTGTCACTGTGTAACACTGGACTCAGTAAGGGTGGGGATAGGTCTGTCACTGTATGACACTGGGCTCAGTAGGGTGGGGGTAGGTATGTCACTGTATAACACTGGGCTCAATACTGTGGAGATAGGTCTCTGACTGTATAACACTGGGCTCAGTACGATGGGGGTAGGTCTGTCACCATTACACTGGGCTCAGTACTGTGGGGATAGGTCTGTCACTGTGTAACACTGGGCTCAGTACGGTGGGGATAGGTCGGTCACTGCATAACACTGGGCTCAGTACGGTGGGGATGGGTCTGTCACTCTATAACATTGGGCTCAGTACGGTGGGGATAGGTCTGTCACTGTGTAACACTGGGGTGCAGTATGGTAGAGATAGGTCGGTCACTGAGTAATACTGGGTTACAGTACGGTGGGGATAGGTCTGTCACTGTAACACTGGGCTCAGAACGGTGGTGATAGGTCTGTCACTGTGTAACACAGGGCTCAGTTCCGTGGGGATACGTGTGTCACTGTGTAACACTGCGGTACAGTAGGGTGGGGGTAGGTCTGTCACTGTATTACACTGGACAGTACTGTGGGGGTAGGTCTGTGACTGTATAACACTGGACTCAGTACTGTGGGGATAGGCCTGTCACTGTATAACATTGGGCTCAGTACGGTGGGGATAGGTCTGTCACTGAATAACACTGGGGTACAGTACGGTGTGGGTAGGTCTGTCACTATTACACTGGGCTCAGTACGGTGGGGGTAGGGCTGTCACTGTATAACACTGGGCTCAGTACGGTGTGGATAGGTCTCTCACTGTATAACACTGGGCTCAGTACTGTGGGGATAGGTCTGTCACTGTGTAACACTGGGCTCAGTACGGTGGGGATAGGTCGGTCACTGCATAACACTGGGCTCAGTACGGTGGGGATGGGTCTGTCACTCTATAACACTGGGCTCAGTACGGTGGGGATAGGTCTGTCACTGTGTAACACTGGGGTGCAGTATGGTAGAGATAGGTCGGTCACTGAGTAATACTGGGTTACAGTACGGTGGGGATAGGTCTGTCACTGTAACACTGGGCTCAGAACGGTGGTGATAGGTCTGTCACTGTGTAACACAGGGCTCAGTTCCGTGGGGATACGTGTGTCACTGTGTAACACTGCGGTACAGTAGGGTGGGGGTAGGTCTGTCACTGTGTAACACTGGGCTCAGTAAGGTGGGGATAGGTCTGTCTGTATAACACTGGGGTACAGTACGGTGGGGATAGGTCTGTCACTGTGTAACACTGGGGTACAGTACGGTGGGGATGGGTCTGTCACTGTATAACACTGGGCTCAGTAGTGTGGGGATCGGTCTGTCACTGTACATCACTGGGCTCAGTAGGGTGGGGGTAGGTCTGTCACTGTATAACACTGGGCTCTGTAGTGTGGGGATAGGTCTGTCACTGTACATCACTGGGCTCAGTAGGGTGGTGGTAGGTCTGTCACTGTATAACACTGGGCTCAGTACAGTGGGGATAGGTCTGTCACTGTGAAACACTGGGGTGGAGTACGGCGTGGGTAGTTCTGTCACTGTGTAACAGTGAGATCAGTATGGTGGGTGTCGGTCTGTCACTGTGTATCACTGGGCTCAGAACGGTGGGGATAGGTCTGTCACTGTATAACTCTGGGGTACAGTACGGTGGGGATAGGTTTGTCACTGTATAACACTGGGGTACAGTACGGTGTGGGTAGGTGTGTCACTATTACACTGGGCTCAGTACGGTGGGGATAGGTCTGTCACTGTGTAACACTGGGCTCAGTAAGGTGGGCATAGGTCTGTCTGTATAACACTGGGGTACAGTACGGTGGGGATAGGTCTGTCACTGTGTAACACTGGGGTACAGTACGGTGGGGATAGGTCTGTCACTGTATAACACTGGGCTCAGTAGTGTGGGGATAGGTCTGTCACTGTACATCACTGGGCTCAGTAGGGTGGGGGTAGGTCTGTCACTGTATAACACTGGGCTCAGTACGGTGGGGATAGGTCTGTCACTGTATAACACTGGGCTCAGTAGTGTGGGGATAGGTCTGTCACTGTACATCACTGGGCTCAGTAGGGTGGGGGTAGGTCTGTCACTGTATAACACTGGGCTCAGTACGGTGGGGATAGGTCGATCACTGTATAACACTGGACTTAGTACTTTAGGGATAGCTCTGTCACTGTATAACACTGGGCTTAGTACGGTGCGGATAGGCCTGTCACTGTATAACACTGGGCTCAGGACGGTGGGGATTGGTCTGTCACTGTGTAACACTGGGGTACAGTACGGTGGGGATATGTCTGTCACAGTGTAACACTTGGATCAGTATGGTGGGTGTAGGTCTGTCACTGTGTAACACTGCGTTACAGTATGGTGGGGGTAGGTCTGTCACTGTATAACACTGGGCTCAGTAAGGTGGGGATAGGTCTGTCTGTATAACACTGGGGTACAGTACGGTGGGGATAGGTCTGTCACTGTGTAACACTGGACTCAGTAAGGGTGGGGATAGGTCTGTCACTGTATGACACTGGGCTCAGTAGGGTGGGGGTAGGTATGTCACTGTATAACACTGGGCTCAATACTGTGGAGATAGGTCTCTGACTGTATAACACTGGGCTCAGTACGATGGGGGTAGGTCTGTCACCATTACACTGGGCTCAGTACTGTGGGGATAGGTCTGTCACTGTGTAACACTGGGCTCAGTACGGTGGGGATAGGTCGGTCACTGCATAACACTGGGCTCAGTACGGTGGGGATGGGTCTGTCACTGTATAACACTGGGCTCAGTACGGTGGGGATAGGTCTGTCACTGTATAACACTGGGCTCAGTAGTGTGGGGATAGGTCTGTCACTGTACATCACTGGGCTCAGTAGGGTGGGGGTAGGTCTGTCACTGTATAACACTGGGCTCAGTACGGTGGGGATAGGTCGATCACTGTATAACACTGGACTTAGTACGTTAGGGATAGCTCTGTCACTGTATAACACTGGGCTTAGTACGGTGCGGATAGGCCTGTCACTGTATAACACTGGGCTCAGGACGGTGGGGATTGGTCTGTCACTGTGTAACACTGGGGTACAGTACGGTGGGGATATGTCTGTCACAGTGTAACACTTGGATCAGTATGGTGGGTGTAGGTCTGTCACTGTGTAACACTGCGTTACAGTATGGTGGGGGTAGGTCTGTCACTGTATAACACTGGGCTCAGTAAGGTGGGGATAGGTCTGTCTGTATAACACTGGGGTACAGTACGGTGGGGATAGGTCTGTCACTGTGTAACACTGGACTCAGTAAGGGTGGGGATAGGTCTGTCACTGTATGACACTGGGCTCAATACTGTGGAGATAGGTCTCTGACTGTATAACACTGGGCTCAGTACGATGGGGGTAGGTCTGTCACCATTACACTGGGCTCAGTACTGTGGGGATAGGTCTGTCACTGTATTACACTGGACAGTACTGTGGGGGTAGGTCTGTGACTGTATAACACTGGACAGTACTGTGGGGATAGGCCTGTCACTGTATAACATTGGGCTCAGTACGGTGGGGATAGGTCTGTCACTGAATAACACTGGGGTACAGTACGGTGTGGGTAGGTCTGTCACTATTACACTGGGCTCAGTACAGTGGGGGTAGGGCTGTCACTGTATAACACTGGGCTCAGTACGGTGCGGATAGGTCTCTCACTGTATAACACTGGGCTCAGTACGGTGGGGATAGGTCTGTCACTGTGTAATACTGGGGTACAGTACTGTGGGGATAGGTCTGTCACTGCATAACTCTGGGCTCAGTAGGGTGGGGATAGGTCTGTCACTGCATAACTCTGGGCTCAGTAGGGTGGGGATAGGTCGGTCACTGTGTAATACTGGGGTACAGTATGGTGGGGATAGGTCTGTCACTGCATAAAACTGGGCTCAGTAGGGTGGGGATAGGTCTGTCACTGTATAACACTGGGCTCAGTACGGTCGGTATAGGTCTGTCACTGTATAACACTGGGCTCAGTACAGTGGGGATAGGTCTGTCACTGTGAAACACTGGGGTGGAGTACGGCGGGGGTAGTTCTGTCACTGTGTAACACTGAGATCAGTATGGTGGGTGTCGGTCTGTCACTGTGTATCACTGGGCTCAGAACGGTGGGGATAGGTCTGTCACTGTATAACACTGGGGTACAGTACGGTGGGGATAGGTTTGTCACTGTATAACACTGGGGTACAGTACGGTGTGGGTAGGTGTGTCACTATTACACTGGGCTCAGTACGGTGGGGATAGGTCTGTCACTGTGTAACACTGGGCTCAGTAAGGTGGGGATAGGTCTGTCTGTATAACACTGGGGTACAGTACGGTGGGGATAGGTCTGTCACTGTGTAACACTGGGGTACAGTATGGTGGGGATGGGTCTGTCACTGTATAACACTGGGCTCAGTAGTGTGGGGATAGGTCTGTCACTGTACATCACTGGGCTCAGTAGGGTGGGGGTAGGTCTGTCACTGTATAACACTGGGCTCAGTACGGTGGGGATAGGTCTGTCACTGTATAACACTGGGCTCAGTAGTGTGGGGATAGGTCTGTCACTGTACATCACTGGGCTCAGTAGGGTGGGGGTAGGCCTGTCACTGTATAACACTGGGCTCAGTACGGTGGGGATAGGTCGATCACTGTATAACACTGGACTTAGTACGTTAGGGATAGCTCTGTCACTGTATAACACTGGGCTTAGTACGGTGCGGATAGGCCTGTCACTGTATAACACTGGGCTCAGGACGGTGGGGATTGGTCTGTCACTGTGTAACACTGGGGTACAGTACGGTGGGGATATGTCTGTCACAGTGTAACACTTGGATCAGTATGGTGGGTGTAGGTCTGTCACTGTGTAACACTGCGTTACAGTATGGTGGGGTAGGTCTGTCACTGTATAACACTGGGCTCAGTAAGGTGGGGATAGGTCTGTCTGTATAACACTGGGGTACAGTACGGTGGGGATAGGTCTGTCACTGTGTAACACTGGACTCAGTAAGGGTGGGGATAGGTCTGTCACTGTATGACACTGGGCTCAGTAGGGTGGGGGTAGGTATGTCACTGTATAACACTGGGCTCAATACTGTGGAGATAGGTCTCTGACTGTATAACACTGGGCTCAGTACGATGGGGGTAGGTCTGTCACCATTACACTGGGCTCAGTACTGTGGGGATAGGTCTGTCACTGTGTAACACTGGGCTCAGTACGGTGGGGATAGGTCGGTCACTGCATAACACTGGGCTCAGTACGGTGGGGATGGGTCTGTCACTCTATAACACTGGGCTCAGTACGGTGGGGATAGGTCTGTCACTGTGTAACACTGGGGTGCAGTATGGTAGAGATAGGTCGGTCACTGAGTAATACTGGGTTACAGTACGGTGGGGATAGGTCTGTCACTGTAACACTGGGCTCAGAACGGTGGTGATAGGTCTGTCACTGTGTAACACAGGGCTCAGTTCCGTGGGGATACGTGTGTCACTGTGTAACACTGCGGTACAGTAGGGTGGGGGTAGGTCTGTCACTGTATTACACTGGACAGTACTGTGGGGGTAGGTCTGTGACTGTATAACACTGGACTCAGTACTGTGGGGATAGGCCTGTCACTGTATAACATTGGGCTCAGTATGGTGCGGATAGGTCTCTCACTGTATAACACTGGGCTCAGTACGGTGGGGATAGGTCTGTCACTGAATAACACTGGGGTACAGTACGGTGTGGGTAGGTCTGTCACTATTACACTGGGCTCAGTACGGTGGGGGTAGGGCTGTCACTGTATAACACTGGGCTCAGTACGGTGCGGATAGGTCTCTCACTGTATAACACTGGGCTCAGTACGGTGGGGATAGGTCTGTCACTGTGTAATACTGGGGTACAGTACTGTGGGGATAGGTCTGTCACTGCATAACTCTGGGCTCAGTAGGGTGGGGATAGGTCTGTCACTGTATAACACTGGGCTCAGTAAGATGGGGATAGGTCTGTCACAGTGTTACACTGGGCTCAGTACGGTGGGGATAGGTCGGTCACTGTGTAATACTGGGGTACAGTACGGTGGGGATAGGTCTGTCATTGTATAACACTGGGCTCAGCACGGTGGGGATAGGTCTGTCACTGCATAAAACTGGGCTCAGTAGGGTGGGGATAGGTCTGTCACTGTATAACACTGGGCTCAGTACGGTCGGTATAGGTCTGTCACTGTATAACACTGGGCTCAGTACAGTGGGGATAGGTCTGTCACTGTGAAACACTGGGGTGGAGTACGGCGGGGGTAGTTCTGTCACTGTGTAACACTGAGATCAGTATGGTGGGTGTCGGTCTGTCACTGTGTATCACTGGACAGTACTGTGGGGGTAGGTCTGTGACTGTATAACACTGGACTCAGTACTGTGGGGATAGGCCTGTCACTGTATAACATTGGGCTCAGTATGGTGCGGATAGGTCTCTCACTGTATAACACTGGGCTCAGTACGGTGGGGATAGGTCTGTCACTGAATAACACTGGGGTACAGTACGGTGTGGGTAGGTCTGTCACTATTACACTGGGCTCAGTACGGTGGGGGTAGGGCTGTCACTGTATAACACTGGGCTCAGTACGGTGCGGATAGGTCTCTCACTGTATAACACTGGGCTCAGTACGGTGGGGATAGGTCTGTCACTGTGTAATACTGGGGTACAGTACTGTGGGGATAGGTCTGTCACTGCATAACTCTGGGCTCAGTAGGGTGGGGATAGGTCTGTCACTGTATAACACTGGGCTCAGTAAGATGGGGATAGGTCTGTCACAGTGTTACACTGGGCTCAGTACGGTGGGGATAGGTCGGTCACTGTGTAATACTGGGGTACAGTACGGTGGGGATAGGTCTGTCATTGTATAACACTGGGCTCAGCACGGTGGGGATAGGTCTGTCACTGCATAAAACTGGGCTCAGTAGGGTGGGGATAGGTCTGTCACTGTATAACACTGGGCTCAGTACGGTCGGTATAGGTCTGTCACTGTATAACACTGGGCTCAGTACAGTGGGGATAGGTCTGTCACTGTGAAACACTGGGGTGGAGTACGGCGGGGGTAGTTCTGTCACTGTGTAACACTGAGATCAGTATGGTGGGTGTCGGTCTGTCACTGTGTATCACTGGGCTCAGAACGGTGGGGATAGGTCTGTGACTGTATAACACTGGACTAAGTACGGTGGGGATAGGTCTGTCAGTGTGTAATACTGCGTTACAGTACGGTGGGGGTAGGTCTGTCACTGCATAACACTGGGCTCAGTACGGTGAGGTAGGTCTGTCACTGGAACACTGGGCTCAGAACGGTGGGGATAGGTCTGTCAATGTATAACACTGGGGTACAGTACGGTGGGGATAGGTTTGTCACTGTATAACACTGGGGTACAGTACGGTGTGGGTAGGTGTGTCACTATTACACTGGGCTCAGTACGGTGGGGATAGGTCTGTCACTGTGTAACACTGGGCTCAGTAAGGTGGGGATAGGTCTGTCTGTATAACACTGGGGTACAGTACGGTGGGGATAGGTCTGTCACTGTGTAACACTGGGGTACAGTACAGTGGGGATAGGTCTGTCACTGTGAAACACTGGGGTGGAGTACGGCGGGGGTAGGTCTGTCACTGTATAACACTGGGCTCAGTATGGTGGGGATAGGTCTGTCACTGTATAACACTGGGCTCAGTAGTGTGGGGATAGGTCTGTCACTGTACATCACTGGGCTCAGTAGGGTGGGGGTAGGTCTGTCACTGTATAACACTGGGCTCAGTACGGTGGGGATAGGTCGATCACTGTATAACACTGGACTTAGTACGTTAGGGATAGCTCTGTCACTGTATAACACTGGGCTTAGTACGGTGCGGATAGGCCTGTCACTGTATAACACTGGGCTCAGGACGGTGGGGATTGGTCTGTCACTGTGTAACACTGGGGTACAGTACGGTGGGGATATGTCTGTCACAGTGTAACACTTGGATCAGTATGGTGGGTGTAGGTCTGTCACTGTGTAACACTGCGTTACAGTATGGTGGGGGTAGGTCTGTCACTGTATAACACTGGGCTCAGTAAGGTGGGGATAGGTCTGTCTGTATAACACTGGGGTACAGTACGGTGGGGATAGGTCTGTCACTGTGTAATACTGGGGTACAGTACTGTGGGGATAGGTCTGTCACTGCATAACTCTGGGCTCAGTAGGGTGGGGATAGGTCTGTCACTGTATAACACTGGGCTCAGTAAGGTGGGGATAGGTCTGTCACAGTGTTACACTGGGCTCAGTACGGTGGGGATAGGTCGGTCACTGTGTAATACTGGGGTACAGTACGGTGGGGATAGGTCTGTCATTGTATAACACTGGGCTCAGCACGGTGGGGATAGGTCTGTCACTGCATAAAACTGGGCTCAGTAGGGTGGGGATAGGTCTGTCACTGTATAACACTGGGCTCAGTACGGTCGGTATAGGTCTGTCACTGTATAACACTGGGCTCAGTACAGTGGGGATAGGTCTGTCACTGTGAAACACTGGGGTGGAGTACGGTGGGGGTAGTTCTGTCACTGTGTAACACTGAGATCAGTATGGTGGGTGTCGGTCTGTCACTGTGTATCACTGGGCACAGAACGGTGGGGATAGGTCTGTCACTGTATAACACTGGACTAAGTACGGTGGGGATAGGTCTGTCACTGCGTAATACTGCGTTACAGTACGGTGGGGTAGGTCTGTCACTGCATAACACTGGGCTCAGTACGGTGGGGTAGGTCTGTCACTGGAACACTGGGCTCAGAACGGTGGGGATAGGTCTGTCAATGTATAACACTGGGGTACAGTACGGTGGGGATAGGTTTGTCACTGTATAACACTGGGGTACAGTATGGTGTGGGTAGGTGTGTCACTATTACACTGGGCTCAGTACGGTGGGGATAGGTCTGTCACTGTGTAACACTGGGCTCAGTACGGTGGGGATAGGTCTGTCTGTATAACACTGGGGTACAGTACGGTGGGGATAGGTCTGTCACTGTGTAACACTGGGGTACAGTACGGTGGGGATAGGTCTGTCTGTATAACACTGGACTCAGTACGGTGGGGATAGGCCTGTCACTGTATAACACTGGGCTCAGTACGGTGGGGATAGGTCTGTCACTGAATAACACTGGGGTACAGTACGGTGTGGGTAGGTCTGTCACTATTACACTGGGCTCAGTACGGTGGGGGTAGGGCTGTCACTGTATAACACTGGGCTCAGTACGGTGCGGATAGGTCTCTCACTGTATAACACTGGGCTCAGTACGGTGGGGATAGGTCTGTCACTGTATAACACTGGGGTGCAGTACGGTCGGGATAGGTCTGTCACTGTGTAATACTGGGGTACAGTACGGTGGGGGTAGGTCTGTCACTATTACACTGGGCTCAGTACGGTGGGTGTAGGGCTGTCCCTGTATAACACTGGACTCAGTAACGGTGGGGATAGGTCTGTCACTGTAACACTGGGCTCAGAACGGTGGTGATAGGTCTGTCACTGTGTAACACAGGGCTCAGTTCGGTGGGGATAGGTCTGTCACTGTGTAACACTGTGGTACAGTAGGGTGGGGGTTGGTCTGTCACTGTATTACACTGGACCGTACGGTGGGGGTAGGTCTGTCACTGTGTTACACTAGGCTCAGTACGGTGGGGATAGGTCTGTCACTGAATAACACTGGGGTACAGTACGGTGTGGGTAGGTCTGTCACTATTACACTGGGCTCAGTACGGTGGGGGTAGGGCAGTCACTGTATAACACTGGGGTGCAGTACGGTGGGGATAGGTCTGTCACTGTGTAATACTGGGGTACAGTACTGTGGGGATAGGTCTGTCACTGCATAACTCTGGGCTCAGTAGGGTGGGGATAGGTCTGTCACTGTATAACACTGGGCTCAGTAATGTGGGGATAGGTCTGTCACTGTGTTACACTGGGCTCAGTACGGTGGGGGTAGGTCGGTCACTGTGTAATACTGGGGTACAGTACGGTGGGGATAGGTCTGTCATTGTATAACACTGGGCTCAGTACGGTGGGGATAGGTCGATCACTGTATAAAACTGGACTTAGTACGTTGGGGATAGGTCTGTCACTGCATAAAACTGGGCTCAGTAGGGTGGGGATAGGTCTGTCACTGTATAACACTGGGCTCAGTACGGTCGGGATAGGTCTGTCACTGTATAACACTGGGCTCAGTACAGTGGGGATAGGTCTGTCACTGTGAAACACTGGGGTGGAGTACGGCGGGGGTAGTTCTGTCACTGTGTAACACTGAGATCAGTATGGTGGGTGTCGGTCTGTCACTGTGTATCACTGGGCTCAGAACGGTGGGGATAGGTCTGTCACTGTATAACACTGGGGTACAGTACGGTGGGGATAGGTTTGTCACTGTATAACACTGGGGTACAGTACGGTGTGGGTAGGTGTGTCACTATTACACTGGGCTCAGTACGGTGGGGATAGGTCTGTCACTGTATAACACTGGGCTCAGTACGGTGGGGATAGGTCTGTCTGCGTAACTCTGGGCTCAGTCGGGTGGGGATAGGTCTGTCACTGTATAACACTGGGCTCAGTACGGTCGGTATAGGTCTGTCACTGTATAACACTGGGCTCAGTACAGTGGGGATAGGTCTGTCACTGTGAAACACTGGGGTGGAGTACGGTGGGGGTAGTTCTGTCACTGTGTAACACTGAGATCAGTATGGTGGGTGTCGGTCTGTCACTGTGTATCACTGGGCTCAGAACGGTGGGGATAGGTCTGTCACTGTATAACACTGGACTAAGTACGGTGGGGATAGGTCTGTCACTGCGTAATACTGCGTTACAGTACGGTGGGGGTAGGTCTGTCACTGCATAACACTGGGCTCAGTACGGTGGGGTAGGTCTGTCACTGGAACACTGGGCTCAGAACGGTGGGGATAGGTCTGTCAATGTATAACACTGGGGTACAGTACGGTGGGGATAGGTTTGTCACTGTATAACACTGGGGTACAGTATGGTGTGGGTAGGTGTGTCACTATTACACTGGGCTCAGTACGGTGGGGATAGGTCTGTCACTGTGTAACACTGGGCTCAGTACGGTGGGGATAGGTCTGTCTGTATAACACTGGGGTACAGTACGGTGGGGATAGGTCTGTCACTGTGTAACACTGGGGTACAGTACGGTGGGGATAGGTCTGTCTGTATAACACTGGACTCAGTACGGTGGGGATAGGCCTGTCACTGTATAACACTGGGCTCAGTACGGTGGGGATAGGTCTGTCACTGAATAACACTGGGGTACAGTACGGTGTGGGTAGGTCTGTCACTATTACACTGGGCTCAGTACGGTGGGGGTAGGGCTGTCACTGTATAACACTGGGCTCAGTACGGTGCGGATAGGTCTCTCACTGTATAACACTGGGCTCAGTACGGTGGGGATCGGTCTGTCACTGTATAACACTGGGCTCAGTACGGTAGGGTAGGTCTGTCACTGTAACACTGGGCTCATAACATTGGGGATAGGTCTGTCACTGTATAACACTGGGCTCAGTACGGTGGTGTAGGTCTGTCACTGTAACACTGGGCTCAGAACGGTGGTGATAGGTCTGTCACTGTGTAACACAGGGCTCAGTTCGGTGGGGATAGGTCTGTCACTGTGTAACACTGTGGTACAGTAGGGTGGGGGTTGGTCTGTCACTGTATTACACTGGACAGTACGGTGGGGGTAGGTCTGTCACTGTGTTACACTAGGCTCAGTACGGTGGGGATAGGTCTGTCACTGAATAACACTGGGGTACAGTACGGTGTGGGTAGGTCTGTCACTATTACACTGGGCTCAGTACGGTGGGGGTAGGGCAGTCACTGTATAACACTGGGGTGCAGTACGGTGGGGATAGGTCTGTCACTGTGTAATACTGGGGTACAGTACTGTGGGGATAGGTCTGTCACTGCATAACTCTGGGCTCAGTAGGGTGGGGATAGGTCTGTCACTGTATAACACTGGGCTCAGTAATGTGGGGATAGGTCTGTCACTGTGTTACACTGGGCTCAGTACGGTGGGGGTAGGTCGGTCACTGTGTAATACTGGGGTACAGTACGGTGGGGATAGGTCTGTCATTGTATAACACTGGGCTCAGTACGGTGGGGATAGGTCGATCACTGTATAAAACTGGACTTAGTACGTTGGGGATAGGTCTGTCACTGCATAAAACTGGGCTCAGTAGGGTGGGGATAGGTCTGTCACTGTATAACACTGGGCTCAGTACGGTCGGGATAGGTCTGTCACTGTATAACACTGGGCTCAGTACAGTGGGGATAGGTCTGTCACTGTGAAACACTGGGGTGGAGTACGGCGGGGGTAGTTCTGTCACTGTGTAACACTGAGATCAGTATGGTGGGTGTCGGTCTGTCACTGTGTATCACTGGGCTCAGAACGGTGGGGATAGGTCTGTCACTGTATAACACTGGGGTACAGTACGGTGGGGATAGGTTTGTCACTGTATAACACTGGGGTACAGTACGGTGTGGGTAGGTGTGTCACTATTACACTGGGCTCAGTACGGTGGGGATAGGTCTGTCACTGTATAACACTGGGCTCAGTACGGTGGGGATAGGTCTGTCTGCGTAACTCTGGGCTCAGTCGGGTGGGGATAGGTCTGTCACTGTATAACACTGGGCTCAGTACGGTGGGGATAGGTCTGTCACTGTATACCACTGGGCTCAGTACGCTGGGGGTAGGTCTGTGACTGTATAACACTTGGGTACAGTACGGTGTGGGTAGGTCTGTCACTATTACACTGGGCTCAGTATGGTGGGGGTAGGGCTGTCACTGTATAACACTGGGCTCAGTACGGTGGGGATAGGTCTGTCACTGCATAACTCTGGGCTCAGTCGGGTGGGGATAGGTCTGTCACTGTATAACACTGGGCTCAGTAAGGTGTGGATAGGTCTGTCACTGTGTTACACTGGGCTCAGTACGGTGGGGGTAGGTCGGTCACTGTGTAATACTGGGGTACAGTACGGTGGGGATAGGTCTGTCATTGTATAACACTGGGCTCAGTACGGTGGGGATAGGTCGATCACTGTATAAAACTGGACTTAGTACGTTGGGGATAGGTCTGTCACTGCATAAAACTGGGCTCAGTAGGGTGGGGATAGGTCTGTCACTGTATAACACTGGGCTCAGTACGGTCGGGATAGGTCTGTCACTGTATAACACTGGGGTAGAGTACGGCGGGGGTAGGTCCGTCACTGTATAACACTGTGCTCAGTACGGTGGGGATAGGTCTGTGACTGCATAACTCTGGGCTCAGTAGGGTGGGGATAGGTCTGTCACTGTGTAACGCTGGGCTCAGTAAGGTGGGGATAGGTCTGTCACTGTATAACACTGGGCTCAGTACGGTGGGGTAGGTCTGTCACTGTAACACTGGGCTCAGAACGGTGGGGATAGGTCTGTCACTGTATAACACTGGACTAAGTACGGTCGGGATAGGTCTGTCACTGTATCACACTGGACTCAGGACGGTGGGGATAGGTCTGTCACTGTGTAACACTGTGTTACAGTACGGTGGGGATAGATCTGTCACTGCATAACACTGGGCTCAGTACGGTGGGGTAGGTCTGTCACTGGAACACTGGGCTCAGAACGTTGGGGATAGGTCTGTCAATGTATAACACTGGGATACAGTACGGTGGGATAGGTTTGTCACTGTATAAAACTGGGGTACAGTACGGTGTGGGTAGGTGTGTCACTATTACACTGGGCTCAGTACGGTGGGGATAGGTCTGTCACTGTGTAACACTGGGCTCAGTAAGGTGGGGATAGGTCTGTCTGTATAACACTGGGGTACAGTACGGTGGGGATAGGTCTGTCACTGTGTAACACTGGGGTACAGTATGGTGGGGATAGGTCTGTCACTGTATAACACTGGGCTCAGTAGTGTGGGGATAGGTCTGTCACTGTACATCACTGGGCTCAGTAGGGTGGGGATAGGTCTGTCACTGTATAACACTGGACTAAGTACGGTCGGGATAGGTTTGTCACTGTATCACACTGGACTCAGGACGGTGGGGATAGGTCTGTCACTGTGTAACACTGTGTTACAGTACGGTGGGGATAGATCTGTCACTGCATAACACTGGGCTCAGTACGGTGGGGTAGGTCTGTCACTGGAACACTGGGCTCAGAACGTTGGGGATAGGTCTGTCAATGTATAACACTGGGGTACAGTACGGTGGGGATAGGTTTGTCACTGTATAACACTGGGGTACAGTACGGTGTGGGTAGGTGTGTCACTATTACACTGGGCTCAGTACGGTGGGGATAGGTCTGTCACTGTGTAACACTGGGGTACAGTACGGTGGGGATAGGTCTGTCACTGTATAACACTGGGCTCAGTACGGTGGGGATAGGTCTGTCACTGTATAACACTGGGCTCAGTAGTGTGGGGATAGGTCTGTCACTGTACATCACTGGGCTCAGTAGGGTGGGGATAGGTCTGTCACTGTATAACACTGGGCTCAGTACTGTGGGGATAGGTCTCTCAGTATATTACACTGGGCTGAGTACGGTGGGGATAGGTCTGTCACTGTGAAACACTCGGGTAGAGTACGGCGGGGGTAGGTCTGTCACTGTATAACACTGGGCTCAGTACGGTGGGGATAGGTCGATCACTGTATAACACTGGGCTCAGTACGGTGGGGATAGGTCTGTCACTGTATAAAACTGGGGTACAGTACGGTGTGGGTAGGTGTGTCACTATTACACTGGGCTCAGTACGGTGGGGATAGGTCTGTCACTGTGTAACACTGGGCTCAGTACGGTGGGGATAGGTCTGTCACTGTATAACACTGGGCTCAGTAGTGTGGGGATAGGTCTGTCACTGTACATCACTGGGCTCAGTAGGGTGGGGATAGGTCTGTCACTGTATAACACTGGACTGAGGACGGTGGGGATAGGTCTGTCACTGTGTAACACTGTGTTACAGTACGGTGGGGATAGATCTGTCACTGCATAACACTGGGCTCAGTACGGTGGGGTAGGTCTGTCACTGGAACACTGGGCTCAGAACGTTGGGGATAGGTCTGTCAATGTATAACACTGGGGTACAGTACGGTGGGGATAGGTTTGTCACTGTATAAAACTGGGGTACAGTACGGTGTGGGTAGGTGTGTCACTATTACACTGGGCTCAGTACGGTGGGGATAGGTCTGTCACTGTGTAACACTGGGGTACAGTACGGTGGGGATAGGTCTGTCACTGTATAACACTGGGCTCAGTACGGTGGGGATAGGTCTGTCACTGTATAACACTGGGCTCAGTAGTGTGGGGATAGGTCTGTCACTGTACATCACTGGGCTCAGTAGGGTGGGGATAGGTCTGTCACTGTATAACACTGGGCTCAGTACTGTGGGGATAGGTCTCTCAGTATATTACACTGGGCTGAGTACGGTGGGGATAGGTCTGTCACTGTGAAACACTCGGGTAGAGTACGGCGGGGGTAGGTCTGTCACTGTATAACACTGGGCTCAGTACGGTGGGGATAGGTCGATCACTGTATAACACTGGGCTCAGTACGGTGGGGATAGGTCTGTCACTGTATAAAACTGGGGTACAGTACGGTGTGGGTAGGTGTGTCACTATTACACTGGGCTCAGTACGGTGGGGATAGGTCTGTCACTGTGTAACACTGGGCTCAGTAAGGTGGGGATAGGTCTGTCTGTATAACACTGGGGTACAGTACGGTGGGGATAGGTCTGTCACTGTGTAACACTGGGGTACAGTACGGTGGGGATAGGTCTGTCACTGTATAACACTGGGCTCAGTACGGTGGGGATAGGTCTGTCACTGTATAACACTGGGCTCAGTAGTGTGGGGATAGGTCTGTCACTGTACATCACTGGGCTCAGTAGGGTGGGGATAGGTCTGTCACTGTATAACACTGGGCTCAGTACTGTGGGGATAGGTCTCTCAGTATATTACACTGGGCTGAGTACGGTGGGGATAGGTCTGTCACTGTGAAACACTCGGGTAGAGTACGGCGGGGGTAGGTCTGTCACTGTATAACACTGGGCTCAGTACGGTGGGGATAGGTCGATCACTGTATAACACTGGGCTCAGTACGGTGGGGATAGGTCTGTCACTGTATAACACTGGGCTCAGTACGGTGGGGATAGGTCTGTCACTGTATAACACTGGGGTACAGTACGGTGGGGATAGGTCTGTCACTGTATAACACTGGGCTCAGTACGGTAGGGTAGGTCGGTCACTGTAACACTGGGCTCATAACAGTGGGGATAGGTCTGTCACTGTCTCACACTGGCCTCAGTACGGTGGGGATAGGTCGATCACTGTATAACACTGGACTTAGTACGTTGGGGATAGGTCTGTCACTGTATAACACTGGGCTTAGTACGGTGGGGATAGTTCTGTCACTGTGTAACACTGTGCTCAGTACGTTGGGGGTAGGTCTGTGACTGTATAACACTGGACAGTACGGTGCGGATAGGTCTGTCTCTGTATAACACTGGGCTCAGGACGGTGGGGATAGGTCTGTCACTGTGCAACACTGGGGCACAGTACGGTGGGGATAGGTCTGTAACTGTGTAACACTGGGGTACAGTACGGTGGGGATAGGTCTGTCACTGTGTAACACTGGGGCACAGTACGGTGGGGATAGGTCTGTCACTGTATAACACTGGGGCTCAGTATGGTGGGGATAGATCTGTCACTGCATAAAACTGGGCTCAGTAGGGTGGGGATAGGTCTGTCACTGTATAACACTGGGCTCAGTACGGTCGGGGTAGGTCTGTCACTGTATAACACTGGGCTCAGTACAGTGGGGATAGGTCTGTCACTGTGTAACACTGGGGTAGAGTACGGCGGGGGTAGGTCTGTCACTGTATAACACTGGGCTCAGTACGGTGGGGATAGGTCTGTCACTGTATAACACTGGGCTCAGTACGGTAGGGTAGGTCTGTCACTGTAACACTGGGCTCATAACGGTGGGGATAGGTCTGTCACTGTATCACACTGGACTCAGTACGGTGGGGATAGGTCGATCACTGTATAACACTGGACTTAGTACGTTGGGGATAGGTCTGTCACTGTATAACACTGGGCTTAGTACAGTGGGGATAGTTCTGTCACTGTATAACACTGTGCTCAGTACGTTGGGGGTAGGTCTGTGACTGTATAACACTGGACAGTACGGTGCGGATAGGCCTGTCACTGTATAACACTGGGCTCAGGACGGTGGGGATTGGTCTGTCACTGTGTATCACTGTGCTCAGAACGGTGGGGATAGGTTTGTCACTGTATAACACTGGTCTCAGGACGGTGGGGATAGGTCTGTCACTGTGTAACACTGGGGCACAGTACGGTGGGGATAGGTCTGTCACTGTATAATACTGCGTTGCAGTATGGTGGTGGCAGGTCTGTCACTGTATAACACTGGGCTCAGTAAGGTGGGGATAGGTCTGTCTGTATAACACTGGGCTCAGTACGGTGGGGATAGGTCTGTAACTGTGTAACACTGGGGTACAGTACGGTGGGGATAGGTCTGTCACTGTATAACACTGGGCTCAGTATGGTGGTGATTGGTCTGTCTGTATAACACTGGGCTCAGTACGGTGGGGATAGGTCTGTCACTGTATACCACTGGTCTCAGTACGGTGGGGGTAGGTCTGTGACTGTATTACACTGGACTCAGTACGGTGGGGATAGGTCTGTCACTGAATAACACTGGGGTACAGTACGGTGTGAGTAGGTCTGTCACTATACACTGGGCTTAGTATGGTGGGGGTAGGGCTGTCACTGTATAACACTGGGCTCAGTACGGTGGGGATAGGTCTCTCACTGTATAACACTGGGCTCAGTACGGTGGGGATAGGTCTGTCACTGTATAACACTGGGGTGCAGTACGGTGGGGATAGGTCTTTATCTGTGTAATACTGGGGTACAGTACTGTGGGGATAGGTCTGTGACTGCATAACTCTGGGCTCAGTCGGGTGGGGAGAGGTCTCTCACTGTATAACACTGGGCTCAGTACAGTGGGGATAGGTCTGTCACTGCATAAAACTGGGCTCAGTAGGGTGGGGATAGGTCTGTCACTGTATAACACTGGGGTACAGTACGGTGGGGATAGGTTTGTCACTGTATAACACTGGGGTACAGTACGGTGTGGGTAGGTGTGTCACTATTACACTGGGCTCAGTACGGTGGGGATAGGTCTGTCACTGTATAACACTGGGCTCAGTACGGTGGGGATAGGTCTGTCTGCGTAACTCTGGGCTCAGTCGGGTGGGGATAGGTCTGTCACTGTATAACACTGGGCTCAGTACGGTCGGTATAGGTCTGTCACTGTATAACACTGGGCTCAGTACAGTGGGGATAGGTCTGTCACTGTGAAACACTGGGGTGGAGTACGGTGGGGGTAGTTCTGTCACTGTGTAACACTGAGATCAGTATGGTGGGTGTCGGTCTGTCACTGTGTATCACTGGGCTCAGAACGGTGGGGATAGGTCTGTCACTGTATAACACTGGACTAAGTACGGTGGGGATAGGTCTGTCACTGCGTAATACTGCGTTACAGTACGGTGGGGGTAGGTCTGTCACTGCATAACACTGGGCTCAGTACGGTGGGGTAGGTCTGTCACTGGAACACTGGGCTCAGAACGGTGGGGATAGGTCTGTCAATGTATAACACTGGGGTACAGTACGGTGGGGATAGGTTTGTCACTGTATAACACTGGGGTACAGTATGGTGTGGGTAGGTGTGTCACTATTACACTGGGCTCAGTACGGTGGGGATAGGTCTGTCACTGTGTAACACTGGGCTCAGTACGGTGGGGATAGGTCTGTCTGTATAACACTGGGGTACAGTACGGTGGGGATAGGTCTGTCACTGTGTAACACTGGGGTACAGTACGGTGGGGATAGGTCTGTCTGTATAACACTGGACTCAGTACGGTGGGGATAGGCCTGTCACTGTATAACACTGGGCTCAGTACGGTGGGGATAGGTCTGTCACTGAATAACACTGGGGTACAGTACGGTGTGGGTAGGTCTGTCACTATTACACTGGGCTCAGTACGGTGGGGGTAGGGCTGTCACTGTATAACACTGGGCTCAGTACGGTGCGGATAGGTCTCTCACTGTATAACACTGGGCTCAGTACGGTGGGGATAGGTCTGTCACTGTATAACACTGGGCTCAGTACGGTAGGGTAGGTCTGTCACTGTAACACTGGGCTCATAACATTGGGGATAGGTCTGTCACTGTATAACACTGGGCTCAGTACGGTGGTGTAGGTCTGTCACTGTAACACTGGGCTCAGAACGGTGGTGATAGGTCTGTCACTGTGTAACACAGGGCTCAGTTTGGTGGGGATAGGTCTGTCACTGTGTAACACTGTGGTACAGTAGGGTGGGGGTTGGTCTGTCACTGTATTACACTGGACAGTACGGTGGGGGTAGGTCTGTCACTGTGTTACACTAGGCTCAGTACGGTGGGGATAGGTCTGTCACTGAATAACACTGGGGTACAGTACGGTGTGGGTAGGTCTGTCACTATTACACTGGGCTCAGTACGGTGGGGGTAGGGCAGTCACTGTATAACACTGGGGTGCAGTACGGTGGGGATAGGTCTGTCACTGTGTAATACTGGGGTACAGTACTGTGGGGATAGGTCTGTCACTGCATAACTCTGGGCTCAGTAGGGTGGGGATAGGTCTGTCACTGTATAACACTGGGCTCAGTAATGTGGGGATAGGTCTGTCACTGTGTTACACTGGGCTCAGTACGGTGGGGGTAGGTCGGTCACTGTGTAATACTGGGGTACAGTACGGTGGGGATAGGTCTGTCATTGTATAACACTGGGCTCAGTACGGTGGGGATAGGTCGATCACTGTATAAAACTGGACTTAGTACGTTGGGGATAGGTCTGTCACTGCATAAAACTGGGCTCAGTAGGGTGGGGATAGGTCTGTCACTGTATAACACTGGGCTCAGTACGGTCGGGATAGGTCTGTCACTGTATAACACTGGGCTCAGTACAGTGGGGATAGGTCTGTCACTGTGAAACACTGGGGTGGAGTACGGCGGGGGTAGTTCTGTCACTGTGTAACACTGAGATCAGTATGGTGGGTGTCGGTCTGTCACTGTGTATCACTGGGCTCAGAACGGTGGGGATAGGTCTGTCACTGTATAACACTGGGGTACAGTACGGTGGGGATAGGTTTGTCACTGTATAACACTGGGGTACAGTACGGTGTGGGTAGGTGTGTCACTATTACACTGGGCTCAGTACGGTGGGGATAGGTCTGTCACTGTATAACACTGGGCTCAGTACGGTGGGGATAGGTCTGTCTGCGTAACTCTGGGCTCAGTCGGGTGGGGATAGGTCTGTCACTGTATAACACTGGGCTCAGTACGGTGGGGATAGGTCTGTCACTGTATACCACTGGGCTCAGTACGCTGGGGGTAGGTCTGTGACTGTATAACACTTGGGTACAGTACGGTGTGGGTAGGTCTGTCACTATTACACTGGGCTCAGTATGGTGGGGGTAGGGCTGTCACTGTATAACACTGGGCTCAGTACGGTGGGGATAGGTCTGTCACTGCATAACTCTGGGCTCAGTCGGGTGGGGATAGGTCTGTCACTGTATAACACTGGGCTCAGTAAGGTGTGGATAGATCTGTCACTGTGTTACACTGGGCTCAGTACGGTGGGGGTAGGTCGGTCACTGTGTAATACTGGGGTACAGTACGGTGGGGATAGGTCTGTCATTGTATAACACTGGGCTCAGTACGGTGGGGATAGGTCGATCACTGTATAAAACTGGACTTAGTACGTTGGGGATAGGTCTGTCACTGCATAAAACTGGGCTCAGTAGGGTGGGGATAGGTCTGTCACTGTATAACACTGGGCTCAGTACGGTCGGGATAGGTCTGTCACTGTATAACACTGGGGTAGAGTACGGCGGGGGTAGGTCCGTCACTGTATAACACTGTGCTCAGTACGGTGGGGATAGGTCTGTGACTGCATAACTCTGGGCTCAGTAGGGTGGGGATAGGTCTGTCACTGTGTAACGCTGGGCTCAGTAAGGTGGGGATAGGTCTGTCACTGTATAACACTGGGCTCAGTACGGTGGGGTAGGTCTGTCACTGTAACACTGGGCTCAGAACGGTGGGGATAGGTCTGTCACTGTATAACACTGGACTAAGTACGGTCGGGATAGGTCTGTCACTGTATCACACTGGACTCAGGACGGTGGGGATAGGTCTGTCACTGTGTAACACTGTGTTACAGTACGGTGGGGATAGATCTGTCACTGCATAACACTGGGCTCAGTACGGTGGGGTAGGTCTGTCACTGGAACACTGGGCTCAGAACGTTGGGGATAGGTCTGTCAATGTATAACACTGGGATACAGTACGGTGGGATAGGTTTGTCACTGTATAAAACTGGGGTACAGTACGGTGTGGGTAGGTGTGTCACTATTACACTGGGCTCAGTACGGTGGGGATAGGTCTGTCACTGTGTAACACTGGGCTCAGTAAGGTGGGGATAGGTCTGTCTGTATAACACTGGGGTACAGTACGGTGGGGATAGGTCTGTCACTGTGTAACACTGGGGTACAGTATGGTGGGGATAGGTCTGTCACTGTATAACACTGGGCTCAGTAGTGTGGGGATAGGTCTGTCACTGTACATCACTGGGCTCAGTAGGGTGGGGATAGGTCTGTCACTGTATAACACTGGACTAAGTACGGTCGGGATAGGTTTGTCACTGTATCACACTGGACTCAGGACGGTGGGGATAGGTCTGTCACTGTGTAACACTGTGTTACAGTACGGTGGGGATAGATCTGTCACTGCATAACACTGGGCTCAGTACGGTGGGGTAGGTCTGTCACTGGAACACTGGGCTCAGAACGTTGGGGATAGGTCTGTCAATGTATAACACTGGGGTACAGTACGGTGGGGATAGGTTTGTCACTGTATAACACTGGGGTACAGTACGGTGTGGGTAGGTGTGTCACTATTACACTGGGCTCAGTACGGTGGGGATAGGTCTGTCACTGTGTAACACTGGGGTACAGTACGGTGGGGATAGGTCTGTCACTGTATAACACTGGGCTCAGTACGGTGGGGATAGGTCTGTCACTGTATAACACTGGGCTCAGTAGTGTGGGGATAGGTCTGTCACTGTACATCACTGGGCTCAGTAGGGTGGGGATAGGTCTGTCACTGTATAACACTGGGCTCAGTACTGTGGGGATAGGTCTCTCAGTATATTACACTGGGCTGAGTACGGTGGGGATAGGTCTGTCACTGTGAAACACTCGGGTAGAGTACGGCGGGGGTAGGTCTGTCACTGTATAACACTGGGCTCAGTACGGTGGGGATAGGTCGATCACTGTATAACACTGGGCTCAGTACGGTGGGGATAGGTCTGTCACTGTATAAAACTGGGGTACAGTACGGTGTGGGTAGGTGTGTCACTATTACACTGGGCTCAGTACGGTGGGGATAGGTCTGTCACTGTGTAACACTGGGCTCAGTACGGTGGGGATAGGTCTGTCACTGTATAACACTGGGCTCAGTAGTGTGGGGATAGGTCTGTCACTGTACATCACTGGGCTCAGTAGGGTGGGGATAGGTCTGTCACTGTATAACACTGGACTAAGTACGGTCGGGATAGGTTTGTCACTGTATCACACTGGACTGAGGACGGTGGGGATAGGTCTGTCACTGTGTAACACTGTGTTACAGTACGGTGGGGATAGATCTGTCACTGCATAACACTGGGCTCAGTACGGTGGGGTAGGTCTGTCACTGGAACACTGGGCTCAGAACGTTGGGGATAGGTCTGTCAATGTATAACACTGGGGTACAGTACGGTGGGGATAGGTTTGTCACTGTATAAAACTGGGGTACAGTACGGTGTGGGTAGGTGTGTCACTATTACACTGGGCTCAGTACGGTGGGGATAGGTCTGTCACTGTGTAACACTGGGGTACAGTACGGTGGGGATAGGTCTGTCACTGTATAACACTGGGCTCAGTACGGTGGGGATAGGTCTGTCACTGTATAACACTGGGCTCAGTAGTGTGGGGATAGGTCTGTCACTGTACATCACTGGGCTCAGTAGGGTGGGGATAGGTCTGTCACTGTATAACACTGGGCTCAGTACTGTGGGGATAGGTCTCTCAGTATATTACACTGGGCTGAGTACGGTGGGGATAGGTCTGTCACTGTGAAACACTCGGGTAGAGTACGGCGGGGGTAGGTCTGTCACTGTATAACACTGGGCTCAGTACGGTGGGGATAGGTCGATCACTGTATAACACTGGGCTCAGTACGGTGGGGATAGGTCTGTCACTGTATAAAACTGGGGTACAGTACGGTGTGGGTAGGTGTGTCACTATTACACTGGGCTCAGTACGGTGGGGATAGGTCTGTCACTGTGTAACACTGGGCTCAGTAAGGTGGGGATAGGTCTGTCTGTATAACACTGGGGTACAGTACGGTGGGGATAGGTCTGTCACTGTGTAACACTGGGGTACAGTACGGTGGGGATAGGTCTGTCACTGTATAACACTGGGCTCAGTACGGTGGGGATAGGTCTGTCACTGTATAACACTGGGCTCAGTAGTGTGGGGATAGGTCTGTCACTGTACATCACTGGGCTCAGTAGGGTGGGGATAGGTCTGTCACTGTATAACACTGGGCTCAGTACTGTGGGGATAGGTCTCTCAGTATATTACACTGGGCTGAGTACGGTGGGGATAGGTCTGTCACTGTGAAACACTCGGGTAGAGTACGGCGGGGGTAGGTCTGTCACTGTATAACACTGGGCTCAGTACGGTGGGGATAGGTCGATCACTGTATAACACTGGGCTCAGTACGGTGGGGATAGGTCTGTCACTGTATAACACTGGGCTCAGTACGGTGGGGATAGGTCTGTCACTGTATAACACTGGGGTACAGTACGGTGGGGATAGGTCTGTCACTGTATAACACTGGGCTCAGTACGGTAGGGTAGGTCGGTCACTGTAACACTGGGCTCATAACAGTGGGGATAGGTCTGTCACTGTCTCACACTGGCCTCAGTACGGTGGGGATAGGTCGATCACTGTATAACACTGGACTTAGTACGTTGGGGATAGGTCTGTCACTGTATAACACTGGGCTTAGTACGGTGGGGATAGTTCTGTCACTGTGTAACACTGTGCTCAGTACGTTGGGGGTAGGTCTGTGACTGTATAACACTGGACAGTACGGTGCGGATAGGCCTGTCTCTGTATAACACTGGGCTCAGGACGGTGGGGATAGGTCTGTCACTGTGCAACACTGGGGCACAGTACGGTGGGGATAGGTCTGTAACTGTGTAACACTGGGGTACAGTACGGTGGGGATAGGTCTGTCACTGTGTAACACTGGGGCACAGTACGGTGGGGATAGGTCTGTCACTGTATAACACTGGGGCTCAGTATGGTGGGGATAGATCTGTCACTGCATAAAACTGGGCTCAGTAGGGTGGGGATAGGTCTGTCACTGTATAACACTGGGCTCAGTACGGTCGGGGTAGGTCTGTCACTGTATAACACTGGGCTCAGTACAGTGGGGATAGGTCTGTCACTGTGTAACACTGGGGTAGAGTACGGCGGGGGTAGGTCTGTCACTGTATAACACTGGGCTCAGTACGGTGGGGATAGGTCTGTCACTGTATAACACTGGGCTCAGTACGGTAGGGTAGGTCTGTCACTGTAACACTGGGCTCATAACGGTGGGGATAGGTCTGTCACTGTATCACACTGGACTCAGTACGGTGGGGATAGGTCGATCACTGTATAACACTGGACTTAGTACGTTGGGGATAGGTCTGTCACTGTATAACACTGGGCTTAGTACAGTGGGGATAGTTCTGTCACTGTATAACACTGTGCTCAGTACGTTGGGGGTAGGTCTGTGACTGTATAACACTGGACAGTACGGTGCGGATAGGCCTGTCACTGTATAACACTGGGCTCAGGACGGTGGGGATTGGTCTGTCACTGTGTATCACTGTGCTCAGAACGGTGGGGATAGGTTTGTCACTGTATAACACTGGTCTCAGGACGGTGGGGATAGGTCTGTCACTGTGTAACACTGGGGCACAGTACGGTGGGGATAGGTCTGTCACTGTATAATACTGCGTTGCAGTATGGTGGTGGCAGGTCTGTCACTGTATAACACTGGGCTCAGTAAGGTGGGGATAGGTCTGTCTGTATAACACTGGGCTCAGTACGGTGGGGATAGGTCTGTAACTGTGTAACACTGGGGTACAGTACGGTGGGGATAGGTCTGTCACTGTATAACACTGGGCTCAGTATGGTGGTGATTGGTCTGTCTGTATAACACTGGGCTCAGTACGGTGGGGATAGGTCTGTCACTGTATACCACTGGTCTCAGTACGGTGGGGGTAGGTCTGTGACTGTATTACACTGGACTCAGTACGGTGGGGATAGGTCTGTCACTGAATAACACTGGGGTACAGTACGGTGTGAGTAGGTCTGTCACTATACACTGGGCTTAGTATGGTGGGGGTAGGGCTGTCACTGTATAACACTGGGCTCAGTACGGTGGGGATAGGTCTCTCACTGTATAACACTGGGCTCAGTACGGTGGGGATAGGTCTGTCACTGTATAACACTGGGGTGCAGTACGGTGGGGATAGGTCTTTATCTGTGTAATACTGGGGTACAGTACTGTGGGGATAGGTCTGTGACTGCATAACTCTGGGCTCAGTCGGGTGGGGAGAGGTCTCTCACTGTATAACACTGGGCTCAGTACAGTGGGGATAGGTCTGTCACTGCATAAAACTGGGCTCAGTAGGGTGGGGATAGGTCTGTCACTGTATAACACTGGGCTCAGTACGGTGGGGATAGGTCTGTCACTGTATAACACTGGGCTCAGTACAGTCGGGATAGGTCTGTCACTGTATAACTGGGCTCAGTACGGTGGGGATAGGTCTGTCACTCTATAACACTGGGCTCAGTACAGTGGGGATAGGTCTGTCACTGCATAAA
This sequence comes from Hypanus sabinus, assembly GCF_030144855.1. NCBI lineage: Eukaryota > Metazoa > Chordata > Chondrichthyes > Myliobatiformes > Dasyatidae > Hypanus > Hypanus sabinus. The sequence goes on along the minus strand of NC_082731.1, from coordinate 5,986,407 downwards.
ACTGGGCTCAGTAGGGTGGGGATAGGTCTGTCACTGTATAACACTGGGCTCAGTACGGTGGGGATAGGTCTGTCACTGTAACACTGGGCTCAGAACAGTGGTGATAGGTCTGTCACTGTGTAACACTGCGGTACAGTACGGTGCGGATAGGTCTCTCACTGTATAACACTGGGCTCAGTACGGTGGGGATAGGTCTCTCACTGTATAACACTGGGCTCAGTACGGTGGGGATAGTTCTGTCACTGTATAACACTGGGATGCAGTACTGTGGGGATAGGTCTGTCACTGTGTAATACTGGGGTACAGTACTGTGGGGATAGGTCTGTCACTGCATAACTCTGGGCTCAGTCGTGTGGGGATAGGTCTGTCACTGTATAACTCTGGGCTCAGTAGGGTGGGGATAGGTCTGTCTCTGTGTTACACTGGGCTCAGTACGGTGGGGATAGGTCGGTCACTGTGTAATACTGGGGTACAGTACGGTGGGGATAGGTCTGTCATTGTATAATACTGGGCTCAGTACGGTGGGGATTGGTCTGTCACTGCATAAAACTGGGCTCAGTAGGGTGGGGATAGGTCTGTCACTGTGTAACACTGCGTTACAGTACGGTGGGGGTAGGTCTGTCACTGCATAACACTGGGCTCAGTACGGTGGGGTAGGTCTGTCACTGGAACACTGGGCTCAGAACGGTGGGGATAGGTCTGTCAATGTATAACACTGGGGTACAGTACGGTGGGGATAGGTTTGTCACTGTATAACACTGGGCTCAGTATGGTGGGGGTAGGGCTGTCACTGTATAACACTGGGCTCAGTATGGTGCGGATAGGTCTCTCACTGTATAACACTGGGCTTAGTACGGTGGGGATAGGTCTGTCACTGTATAACACTGGGATGCAGTACTGTGGGGATAGGTCTGTCACTGCATAACTCTGGGCTCAGTAGGGTGGGGATAGGTCTGTCACTGTGTTACACTGTGCTCAGTACGGTGGGGATAGGTCAGTCACTGTGTAATACTGGGGTACAGTACGGTGGGGATAGGTCTGTCATTGTATAATACTGGGCTCAGTACGGTGGGGATTGGTCTGTCACTGCATAAAACTGGGCTCAGTAGGGTGGGGATAGGTCTGTCACTGTATAACACTGTGGTGGAGTACGGCGGGGGTAGTTCTGTCACTGTGTAAAACTGGGATCAGTATGGTGGGTGTCGGTCTGTCACTGTGTATCACTGGACACAGGACGGTGGGAATAGGTCTGTCTCTGTGTAACACTGCGTTACAGTACGGTGGGGGTAGGTCTGTCACTGCATAACACTGGGCTCAGTACGGTGGGGTAGGTCTGTCACTGGAACACTGGGCTCAGAACGGTGGGGATAGGTCTGTTAATGTATAACACTGGGGTACAGTACGGTGGTGATAGGTTTGTCACTGTATAACACTGGGGTACAGTACGGTGTGGGTAGGTGTGTCACTATTACACTGGGCTCAGTACGGTGGGGATAGGTCTGTCACTGTGTAACGCTGGGCTCAGTAAGGTGGGGATAGGTCTGTCTGTATAACACTGGGGTACAGTACGGTGGGGATAGGTCTGTCACTGTGTAACACTGGGGTACAGTATGGTGGGGATAGGTCTGTCACTGTATAACACTGGGCTCAGTAGTGTGGGGATAGGTCTGTCACTGTACATCACTGGGCTCAGTAGGGTGGGGATAGGTCTGTCACTGTATAACACTGGGCTCAGTACTGTGGGGATAGGTCTCTCAGTGTATTACACTGGGCTGAGTACGGTGGGGATAGGTCTGTCACTGTGAAACACTCGGGTAGAGTACGGCGGGGGTAGGTCTGTCACTGTATAACTGGGCTCAGTACGGTGGGGATAGGTCGATCACTGTATAACACTGGGCTCAGTACGGTGGGGATAGGTCTGTCACTGTATAACACTGGGCTCAGTACGGTAGGGTAGGTCTGTCACTGTAACACTGGGCTCATAACAGTGGGGATAGGTCTGTCACTGTATCACACTGGACTCAGTACGGTGGGGATAGGTCGATCACTGTATAACACTGGGGTACAGTACGGTGTGAGTAGGTCTGTCACTATACACTGGGCTTAGTATGGTGGGGGTAGGGCTGTCACTGTATAACACTGGGCTCAGTATGGTGGGGATAGGTCTCTCACTGTATAACACTGGGCTCAGTACGGTGGGGATAGGTCTGTCACTGTATAACACTGGGGTGCAGTACGGTGGGGATAGGTCTTTCACTGTGTAATACTGGGGTACAGTACTGTGGGGATAGGTCTGTGACTGCATAACTCTGGGCTCAGTAGGGTGGGGATAGGTCTGTGACTGCATAACTCTGGGCTCAGTCGGGTGGGGAGAGGTCTCTCACTGTATAACACTGGGCTCAGTACAGTGGGGATAGGTCTGTCACTGCATAAAACTGGGCTCAGTAGGGTGGGGATAGGTCTGTCACTGTATAACACTGGGCTCAGTACGGTGGGGATAGGTCTGTCACTGTATAACACTGGGCTCTGTACAGTCGGGATAGGTCTGTCACTGTATAACTGGGCTCAGTACGGTGGGGATAGGTCTGTCACTCTATAACACTAGGCTCAGTACGGTGGGGATAGGTCTGTCACTGTAACACTGGGCTCAGAACAGTGGTGATAGGTCTGTCACTGTGTAACACTGCGGTACAGTACGGTGCGGATAGGTCTCTCACTGTATAACACTGGGGTCAGTACGGTGGGGATAGTTCTGTCACTGTATAACACTGGGATGCAGTACTGTGGGGATAGGTCTGTCACTGTGTAATACTGGGGTACAGTACTGTGGGGATAGGTCTGTCACTGCATAACTCTGGGCTCAGTCGGGTGGGGATAGGTCTGTCACTGTATAACTCTGGGCTCAGTAGGGTGGGGATAGGTCGGTCACTGTGTAATACTGGGGTACAGTACGGTGGGGATAGGTCTGTCATTGTATAATACTGGGCTCAGTACGGTGGGGATTGGTCTGTCACTGCATAAAACTGGGCTCAGTAGGGTGGAGATAGGTCTGTCACTGTATAACACTGGGCTCAGTACGGTCGGTATAGGTCTGTCACTGTATAACACTGGGCTCAGTACAGTGGGGATAGGTCTGTCACTGTGTAACACTGTGGTGGAGTACGGCGGGGGTAGTTCTGTCACTGTGTAACACTGGGATCAGTATGGTGGGTGTCGGTCTGTCACTGTGTATCACTGGGCTCAGAACGGTGGGGATAGGTCTGTCACTGTATCACACTGGACACAGGACGGTGGGGATAGGTCTGTCACTGTGTAACACTGGGGCACAGTAAGGCGGGGATAGGTCTGTCACTGTGTAACACTGCGTTACAGTACGGTGGGGGTAGGTCTGTCACTGCATAACACTGGGCTCAGTACGGTGGGGTAGGTCTGTCACTGGAACACTGGGCTCAGAACGGTGGGGATAGGTCTGTCAATGTATAACACTGGGGTACAGTACGGTGGGGATAGGTTTGTCACTGTATAACACTGGGCTCAGTATGGTGGGGGTAGGGCTGTCACTGTATAACACTGGGCTCAGTACGGTGCAGATAGGTCTCTCACTGTATAACACTGGGCTTAGTACGGTGGGGATAGGTCGCTCACTGTATAACACTGGGATGCAGTACTGTGGGGATAGGTCTGTCACTGCATAACTCTGGGCTCAGTAGGGTGGGGATAGGTCTGTCACTGTGTTACACTGTGCTCAGTACGGTGGGGATAGGTCAGTCACTGTGTGATACTGGGGTACAGTACGGTGGGGATAGGTCTGTCATTGTATAATACTGGGCTCAGTACGGTGGGGATTGGTCTGTCACTGCATAAAACTGGGCTCAGTAGGGTGGGGATAGGTCTGTCACTGTATAACACTGTGGTGGAGTACGGCGGGGGTAGTTCTGTCACTGTGTAACACTGGGATCAGTATGGTGGGTGTCGGTCTGTCACTGTGTATCACTGGACACAGGACGGTGGGGATAGGTCTGTCACTGTGTAACACTGCGTTACAGTACGGTGGGGGTAGGTCTGTCACTGCATAACACTGGGCTCAGTACGGTGGGGTAGGTCTGTCACAGGAACACTGGGCTCAGAACGGTGGGGATAGGTCTGTCAATGTATAACACTGGGGTACAGTACGGTGGGGATAGGTTTGTCACTGTATAACACTGGGGTACAGTACGGTGTGGGTAGGTGTGTCACTATTACACTGGGCTCAGTATGGTGGGGATAGGTCTGTCACTGTGTAACACTGGGCTCAGTAAGGTGGGGATAGGTCTGTCTGTATAACACTGGGGTACAGTACGGTGGGGATAGGTCTGTCACTGTGTAACACTGGGGTACAGTATGGTGGGGATAGGTCTGTCACTGTATAACACTGGGCTCAGTAGTGTGGGGATAGGTCTGTCACTGTACATCACTGGGCTCAGTAGGGTGGGGATAGGTCTGTCACTGTATAACACTGGGCTCAGTACTGTGGGGATAGGTCTCTCAGTGTATTACACTGGGCTGAGTACGGTGGGGATAGGTCTGTCACTGTGAAACACTCGGGAAGAGTACGGCGGGGGTAGGTCTGTCACTGTATAACACTGGGCTCAGTACGGTGGGGATAGGTCGATCACTGTATAACACTGGGCTCAGTACGGTGGGGATAGGTCTGTCACTGTATAACACTGGGCTCAGTACGGTAGGGTAGGTCTGTCACTGTAACACTGGGCTCATAACATTGGGGATAGGTCTGTCACTGTAACACTGGGGTACAGTACGGTGGGGATAGGTCTGTCACTGTGTAACACTGTGCTCAGTACGTTGGGGGTAGGTCTGTGACTGTATAACACTGGACAGTACGGTGCGGATAGGCCTGTCACTGTATAACACTGGGCTCAGAACGGTGGGGATAGGTTTGTCTCTGTATAACACTGGACTAAGTTCGGTGGGGATAGGCCTGTCACTGTATCACACTGGACTCAGGACGGTGGGGATAGGTCTGTCACTGTTTAACACTGGGGCCCAGTACGGTGGGGATAGGTCTGTAACTGTGTAACACTGGGGTACAGTACGGTGGGGATAGGTCTGTCACTGTGTAACACTGGGGCACAGTACGGTGGGGATAGGTCTGTCACTGTCTAACACTGTGGTGGAGTACGGCGGGGGTAGTTCTGTCACTGTGTAACACTGGGATCAGTATGGTGGGTGTCGGTCTGTCACTGTGTATCACTGGGCTCAGAACGGTGGGGATAGGTCTGTCACTGTATCACACTGGACACAGGACGGTGGGGATAGGTCTGTCACTGTGTAACACTGGGGCACAGTAAGGCGGGGATAGGTCTGTCACTGTGTAACACTGCGTTACAGTACGGTGGGGGTAGGTCTGTCACTGCATAACACTGGGCTCAGTACGGTGGGGTAGGTCTGTCACTGGAACACTGGGCTCAGAACGGTGGGGATAGGTCTGTCAATGTATAACACTGGGGTACAGTACGGTGGGGATAGGTTTGTCACTGTATAACACTGGGCTCAGTATGGTGGGGGTAGGGCTGTCACTGTATAACACTGGGCTCAGTACGGTGCAGATAGGTCTCTCACTGTATAACACTGGGCTTAGTACGGTGGGGATAGGTCGCTCACTGTATAACACTGGGATGCAGTACTGTGGGGATAGGTCTGTCACTGCATAACTCTGGGCTCAGTAGGGTGGGGATAGGTCTGTCACTGTGTTACACTGTGCTCAGTACGGTGGGGATAGGTCAGTCACTGTGTGATACTGGGGTACAGTACGGTGGGGATAGGTCTGTCATTGTATAATACTGGGCTCAGTACGGTGGGGATTGGTCTGTCACTGCATAAAACTGGGCTCAGTAGGGTGGGGATAGGTCTGTCACTGTATAACACTGTGGTGGAGTACGGCGGGGGTAGTTCTGTCACTGTGTAACACTGGGATCAGTATGGTGGGTGTCGGTCTGTCACTGTGTATCACTGGACACAGGACGGTGGGGATAGGTCTGTCACTGTGTAACACTGCGTTACAGTACGGTGGGGGTAGGTCTGTCACTGCATAACACTGGGCTCAGTACGGTGGGGTAGGTCTGTCACAGGAACACTGGGCTCAGAACGGTGGGGATAGGTCTGTCAATGTATAACACTGGGGTACAGTACGGTGGGGATAGGTTTGTCACTGTATAACACTGGGGTACAGTACGGTGTGGGTAGGTGTGTCACTATTACACTGGGCTCAGTATGGTGGGGATAGGTCTGTCACTGTGTAACACTGGGCTCAGTAAGGTGGGGATAGGTCTGTCTGTATAACACTGGGGTACAGTACGGTGGGGATAGGTCTGTCACTGTGTAACACTGGGGTACAGTATGGTGGGGATAGGTCTGTCACTGTAAAACACTGGGCTCAGTAGTGTGGGGATAGGTCTGTCACTGTACATCACTGGGCTCAGTAGGGTGGGGATAGGTCTGTCACTGTATAACACTGGGCTCAGTACTGTGGGGATAGGTCTCTCAGTGTATTACACTGGGCTGAGTACGGTGGGGATAGGTCTGTCACTGTGAAACACTCGGGAAGAGTACGGCGGGGGTAGGTCTGTCACTGTATAACACTGGGCTCAGTACGGTGGGGATAGGTCGATCACTGTATAACACTGGGCTCAGTACGGTGGGGATAGGTCTGTCACTGTATAACACTGGGCTCAGTACGGTAGGGTAGGTCTGTCACTGTAACACTGGGCTCATAACATTGGGGATAGGTCTGTCACTGTAACACTGGGGTACAGTACGGTGGGGATAGGTCTGTCACTGTGTAACACTGTGCTCAGTACGTTGGGGGTAGGTCTGTGACTGTATAACACTGGACAGTACGGTGCGGATAGGCCTGTCACTGTATAACACTGGGCTCAGAACGGTGGGGATAGGTTTGTCTCTGTATAACACTGGACTAAGTTCGGTGGGGATAGGCCTGTCACTGTATCACACTGGACTCAGGACGGTGGGGATAGGTCTGTCACTGTTTAACACTGGGGCCCAGTACGGTGGGGATAGGTCTGTAACTGTGTAACACTGGGGTACAGTACGGTGGGGATAGGTCTGTCACTGTGTAACACTGGGGCACAGTACGGTGGGGATAGGTCTGTCACTGTCTAACACTGTGGTGGAGTACGGCGGGGGTAGTTCTGTCACTGTGTAACACTGGGATCAGTATGGTGGGTGTCGGTCTGTCACTGTGTATCACTGGGCTCAGAACGGTGGGGATAGGTCTGTCACTGTATCACACTGGACACAGGACGGTGGGGATAGGTCTGTCACTGTGTAACACTGGGGCACAGTAAGGCGGGGATAGGTCTGTCACTGTGTAACACTGCGTTACAGTACGGTGGGGGTAGGTCTGTCACTGCATAACACTGGGCTCAGTACGGTGGGGTAGGTCTGTCACTGGAACACTGGGCTCAGAACGGTGGGGATAGGTCTGTCAATGTATAACACTGGGGTACAGTACGGTGGGGATAGGTTTGTCACTGTATAACACTGGGCTCAGTATGGTGGGGGTAGGGCTGTCACTGTATAACACTGGGCTCAGTACGGTGCAGATAGGTCTCTCACTGTATAACACTGGGCTTAGTACGGTGGGGATAGGTCGCTCACTGTATAACACTGGGATGCAGTACTGTGGGGATAGGTCTGTCACTGCATAACTCTGGGCTCAGTAGGGTGGGGATAGGTCTGTCACTGTGTTACACTGTGCTCAGTACGGTGGGGATAGGTCAGTCACTGTGTGATACTGGGGTACAGTACGGTGGGGATAGGTCTGTCATTGTATAATACTGGGCTCAGTACGGTGGGGATTGGTCTGTCACTGCATAAAACTGGGCTCAGTAGGGTGGGGATAGGTCTGTCACTGTATAACACTGTGGTGGAGTACGGCGGGGGTAGTTCTGTCACTGTGTAACACTGGGATCAGTATGGTGGGTGTCGGTCTGTCACTGTGTATCACTGGACACAGGACGGTGGGGATAGGTCTGTCACTGTGTAACACTGCGTTACAGTACGGTGGGGGTAGGTCTGTCACTGCATAACACTGGGCTCAGTACGGTGGGGTAGGTCTGTCACAGGAACACTGGGCTCAGAACGGTGGGGATAGGTCTGTCAATGTATAACACTGGGGTACAGTACGGTGGGGATAGGTTTGTCACTGTATAACACTGGGGTACAGTACGGTGTGGGTAGGTGTGTCACTATTACACTGGGCTCAGTATGGTGGGGATAGGTCTGTCACTGTGTAACACTGGGCTCAGTAAGGTGGGGATAGGTCTGTCTGTATAACACTGGGGTACAGTACGGTGGGGATAGGTCTGTCACTGTGTAACACTGGGGTACAGTATGGTGGGGATAGGTCTGTCACTGTAAAACACTGGGCTCAGTAGTGTGGGGATAGGTCTGTCACTGTACATCACTGGGCTCAGTAGGGTGGGGATAGGTCTGTCACTGTATAACACTGGGCTCAGTACTGTGGGGATAGGTCTCTCAGTGTATTACACTGGGCTGAGTACGGTGGGGATAGGTCTGTCACTGTGAAACACTCGGGAAGAGTACGGCGGGGGTAGGTCTGTCACTGTATAACACTGGGCTCAGTACGGTGGGGATAGGTCGATCACTGTATAACACTGGGCTCAGTACGGTGGGGATAGGTCTGTCACTGTATAACACTGGGCTCAGTACGGTAGGGTAGGTCTGTCACTGTAACACTGGGCTCATAACATTGGGGATAGGTCTGTCACTGTAACACTGGGGTACAGTACGGTGGGGATAGGTCTGTCACTGTGTAACACTGTGCTCAGTACGTTGGGGGTAGGTCTGTGACTGTATAACACTGGACAGTACGGTGCGGATAGGCCTGTCACTGTATAACACTGGGCTCAGAACGGTGGGGATAGGTTTGTCTCTGTATAACACTGGACTAAGTTCGGTGGGGATAGGCCTGTCACTGTATCACACTGGACTCAGGACGGTGGGGATAGGTCTGTCACTGTTTAACACTGGGGCACAGTACGGTGGGGATAGGTCTGTAACTGTGTAACACTGGGGTACAGTACGGTGGGGATAGGTCTGTCACTGTGTAACACTGGGGCACAGTACGGTGGGGATAGGTCTGTCACTGTCTAACACTGGGGCTCAGTACGGTGGGGATAGATCTGTCACTGCATAAAACTGGGCTCAGTAGGGTGGGGATAGGTCTGTCACTGTATAACACTGGGCTCAGTACGGTCGGGGTAGGTCTGTCACTGTATAACACTGGGCTCAGTACAGTGGGGATAGGTCTGTCACTGTGTAACACTGGGGTAGAGTACGGCGGGGGTAGGTCTGTCACTGTATAACACTGGGCTCAGTACGGTGGGGATAGGTCTGTCACTGTATAACACTGGGCTCAGTACGGTAGGGTAGGTCTGTCACTGTAACACTGGGCTCATAACGGTGGGGATAGGTCTGTCACTGTATTACACTGGACAGTACGGTGGCGGTAGGTCTGTGACTGTATAACACTGGACTCAGTACGGTGGGGATAGGCCTGTCACTGTATAACACTGGGCTCAGTACAGTGGGGGTAGGGCTGTCACTGTATAACACTGGGCTCAGTACGGTGCGGATAGGTCTCTCACTGTATAACACTGGGCTCAGTACGGTGGGGGTAGGTCTGTCACTGTATTACACTGGACAGTACGGTGGGGGTAGGTCTGTGACTGTATAACACTGGACTCAGTACGGTGGGGATAGGCCTGTCACTGTATAACACTGGGCTCAGTACGGTGGGGGTAGGGCTGTCACTGTATAACACTGGGCTCAGTACGGTGCGGATAGGTCTCTCACTGTATAACACTGGGCTCAGTACGGTGGGGATAGTTCTGTCACTGTATAACACTGGGATGCAGTACGGTGGGGATAGGTCTGTCACTGTGTAATACTGGGGTACAGTACTGTGGGGATAGGTCTGTCACTGTGTAATACTGGGGTACAGTACTGTGGGGATAGGTCTGTCACTGCATAACTCTGGGCTCAGTCGGGTGGGGATAGGTCTGTCACTGTATAACTCTGGGCTCAGTAGGGTGGGGATAGGTCTGTCTCTGTGTTACACTGGGCTCAGTACGGTGGGGATAGGTCGGTCACTGTGTAATACTGGGGTACAGTACGGTGGGGATAGGTCTGTCATTGTATAATACTGGGCTCAGTACGGTGGGGATTGGTCTGTCACTGCATAAAACTGGGCTCAGTAGGGTGGGGATAGGTCTGTCACTGTATAACACTGGGCTCAGTACGGTCGGTATAGGTCTGTCACTGTATAACACTGGGCTTAGTACGGTGGGGATAGGTCTGTCACTGTATAACACTGGGGTACAGTACGGTGAGGATAGGTCTGTCACTGTGTTACACTGTGCTCAGTACGGTGGGGATAGGTCGGTCACTGTGTAATACTGGGGTACAGTACGGTGGGGATAGGTCTGTCTTTGTATAATACTGGGCTCAGTACGGTGGGGATAGGTCTGTCACTGTATAACACTGGGCTCAGTACGGTGGGGGTAGGTCTGTCACTGCATAAAACTGGGCTCAGTACGGTCGGGGTAGGTCTGTCACTATTACACTGGGCTCAGTACGGTGGGGATAGGTCTGTCACTGTATAACACTGGGCTCAGTACGGTCGGGATAGGTCTGTCACTGTATAACACTGTGGTGGAGTACGGCGGGGGTAGTTCTGTCACTGTGTAACACTGGGATCAGTATGGTGGGTGTCGGTCTGTCACTGTGTATCACTGGGCTCAGAACGGTGGGGATAGGTTTGTCACTGTATCACACTGGACACAGGACGGTGGGGATAGGTCTGTCACTGTGTAACACTGGGGCACAGTAAGGCGGGGATAGGTCTGTCACTGTGTAACACTGCGTTACAGTACGGTGGGGGTAGGTCTGTCACTGCATAACACTGGGCTCAGTACGGTGGGGTAGGTCTGTCACTGGAACACTGGGCTCAGAACGGTGGGGATAGGTCTGTCAATGTATAACACTGGGGTACAGTACGGTGTGGGTAGGTGTGTCACTATTACACTGGGCTCAGTACGGTGGGGATAGGTCTGTTTGTATAACACTGGGGTACAGAACGGTGGGGATAGGTCTGTTTGTATAACACTGGGGTACAGAACGGTGGGGATAGGTCTGTCACTGTGTAACACTGGGGTACAGTACGGTGGGGATAGGTCTGTCACTGTATAACACTGGGCTCAGTAGGTTGGGGATAGGTCTGTCACTGTACATCACTGGGGTACAGTACGGTGGGTGTACGGCTGTCCCTGTATAACACTGGACTCAGTAACGGTGGGGATAGGTCTGTCACTGTGAAACACTGGGGAACAGTACGGTGGGGATAGGTCTGTCACTGTGTAGCATGGGTCTCAGTATGGTGGGGGTAGGTCTGTCACTGTGTAACACTGGGGTACAGTATGGTGTGGGTAGGTCGGTCACTGTATAACACTGGGCTCAGTACGGTGGGGATGGGTCTGTCACTCTATAACACTGGGCTCAGTACGGTGGGGATAGGTCTGTCACTGTGTAACACTGGGGTGCAGTATGGTAGGGATAGGTCGGTCACTGTGTAATACTGGGTTACAGTACGGTGGGGTAGGTCTGTCACTGTAACACTGGGCTCAGAACGGTGGTGATAGGTCTGTCACTGTGTAACACAGGGCTCAGTTCGGTGGGGATAGGTCTGTCACTGTGTAACACTGGGGTACAGTACGGTGTGGGTAGGTCTGTCACTATTACACTGGGCTCAGTACGGTGGGGGTAGGGCTGTCACTGTGAAACACTGGGGAACAGTACGGTGGGGATAGGTCTGTCACTGTGTAACACTGGGCTCAGTACGGTGGGGATAGGTCGGTCACTGTATAACACTGGGCTCAGTACGGTGGGGATATGTCTGTCACTCTATAACACTGGGCTCAGTACGGTGGGGATAGGTCTGTCAGTGTGTATCACTGGGCTCAGAACGGTGGAGATAGGTCTGTCACTGTATAACACTGGACTAAGTACGGTGGGGATAGGTCTGTCAATGTATCACACTGGACTCAGGACGGTGGGGATAGGTCTGTCACTGTGTAACACTGCATTACAGTACGGTGGGGGTAGGTCTGTCACTGTATAACACTGGGCTCAGTACGGTGGGGTAGGTCTGTCACTGGAACACTGGGCTCAGAACGGTGGGGATAGGTCTGTCACTGTATCACACTGGACTCAGGATGGTGGGGATAGGTCTGTCACTGTGTAACGCTGGGCTCAGTATGTTGGGGATAGGTATGTCACTGTATAACACTGGGCTCAGTATGGTGCGGATAGGCCTGTCACTGTATAACACTGGGCTTAGTACAGTGGGGATAGGTCTGTCACTGTATAACACTGGGGTACAGTACGGTGGGTGTAGGGCTGTCCCTGTATAACACTGGACTCAGTAACGGTGGGGATAGGTCTGTCACTGTGAAACACTGGGGAACAGTACGGTGGGTTTAGGTCTGTCACTGTAACACTGGGGTACAGTACGGTGGGGATATGTCTGTCACTGTATAACACTGTGCTCAGTACGGTGGGGGTAGGGCTGTCACTGTGTAACACTGGGGCACAGTACGGTGGGGATAGTTCTGTCACTGTCTAACACTGAGTTACAGTGTGGTGGGGATAGGTCTGTCACTGTATAACACTGGGCTCAGTACGGTGGGGATAGGTCTGTCACTGTATAACACTGTGCTCAGTACGGTGGGGGTAGGGCTGTCACTGTGTAACACTGGGGCACAGTACGGTGGGGATAGTTCTGTCACTGTCTAACACTGAGTTACAGTGTGGTGGGGATAGGTCTGTCACTGTATAACACTGGGCTCAGTACGGTGGGGATAGGTCTGTCTGTATAACACTGGGCTCAGTACGGTGGGGGTAGGTCTGTCACTGTATAACACTGGGCTCAGTACGGTGTGGGTAGGTCTTTGCCTGTATAACACTGGACTCAGTACGGTGCGGATAGGCCTGTCACTGTATAACACTGGTCTCAGTACGGTGGGATAGTTCTGTCACTGAATAACACTGGGGTACAGTACGGTGTGGCTAGGTCTGTCACTATTACACTGGGCTCAGTACGGTGGGGGTAGGGCTGTCACTGTATAACACTGGGCTCAGTACGGTGGGGATAGGTCTGTCACTGTGTAATACTGGGGTACAGTACTGTGGGGATAGTTCTGTCACTGCATAACTCTGGGCTCAGTAGGGTGGGGATAGGTCTGTCATTGTATAACACTGGGCTCAGTAAGGTGGGGATAGGTCTGTCACTGTATAACACTGGGTTACAGTACGGTGGGGATAGGTCTGTCACTGTGTTACACTGGGCTCAGTACGGTGGGGGTAGGTCTGTCAGTGTATAACACTGGGCTCAGTACGGTGGTGATAGGTCTGTCACTGTGTTACACTGGGCTCAGTACGGTGGGGGTAGGTCTGTCACTGTATAACACTGGGCTCAGTACGGTGGGGTCGGTCTGTCACTGTCTAACACTGGGATACAGTACATTACCTATGTGGGTGGGTCTCTCATCACCACTAACTTCAGTTCTAGTAATCTCTGTTGAAGAGCCAACACAGAGACAATTCAGCATAATTTTCATGTTCGAGCCTGCTACCAGCATGGGAACATGGGGGTGTCAGGGTAGAAGAGAGGCTGGGTCTGAACCTGGGGGGAGTGTCCGTGATGATGGTTTGAACTGCTCCCTCTCTGAAGGAAAGCTGCTGAACGAGTTTATTATTAAGCAGGTAAGCAGATCGTGGTATGTTCTTGCAGAAACCTGGTCCCAGAACAACACCCATGTGCCATCGGTCGACTGAGCTGGTCACTCAGGGACGTGGGTTGCATTATTATTTGTTTTTGGGACTGTACCTTTGGGGACTCACATTCTCACTATTGAGATCAAAGTTCTTGTTTCAGTCTCCAAACGGTCGCGGATTTTCGCACTGTGGTCTCCGGAGGCAGACCCTGTCGATACAGGAGGTAGTGCAGACGCTGGAAGCCTGGAGCAATGCACCCCACAGGGAGTGTCGCAGGTCAGGCTGCGTCTTTGCGAAGGATAAGCAGTCGATGTTTTGTGCCGACCTGCATCAGGACTGGAAGGGAGGGAGGGAGGGGAGACCTTCTTTCATTCACTATAGAAATTGATGTAGCAAAGTACGGGCTGTTGTTGTGGCCTCACCTGTTCCACACCCTTTGGCTTCATTGTGAAGCTGTCGATCTGATGCCATTTGGGGATCTTGTTGTCTGCATTTCCCACATTACGGTGGCGCCCTCCCTCATAGGTTTAGCTGCCCGGGGCTTTGCTGTGTCCTGTTTGTGTGAAAGGGGCTATGAAAACCAGTTCTGCACCTTATCTAGCATTGCCAAGGCATGAGCCTTTGACAGTTGAATAGCGGGTGCTGGGGCCGAGTAGGCCATTCAGCCTGCTAAACCTGTTCCTCGATTCGACAAGATCTCCTTTGACCTTCAGCCACCGGCACAAGACGCTGGAGGAACTCAGCAAGTCGGGCAGCATCTCCGGAGGGGAATAAACAGGCGACACAAGGACGTAATGTTAAAGCAATGGTGAAGTCTCACTTGGGTACTGTGAGCAGTTCCAGGCCCCTGAGAAAGGATGTGCTGAAACTACAGCGGGTTCAAAGGAAGTTCATGAAAATGATTCCAAGATTAAACAGCTTGGCATTTGAAGAGCGTTTGATGGCTCTGGGCCTGAATTCACTAGAATTCAGAAGAATGAGGGGTGACCTACTTGAAACCTATTGAATGGTGAAAGCCTTTGATAGAGTGCATGTGGAGAGGATGTTTCCTATGGCGGGAGAGTCTAAGACCAGAATAGAAGGTGTCCTTTTAGAACGGAGATGAGGAGGAATTTCTTTAGCCAGGGAGTAGTGAATCTCTGGGATTCTTCGCCACAGGCAGCTGTGGAGGTCAGGTCTTTATGTGTATTTAAGGCCGAAGTTGATAATTCTTGATTGGCCAGGGCATGAAGGGACGTGGGGAGGCTGGGGCTGAGAGGAAAATTGGTTCAGCCATGATAAAATGGCAGAGCAGACTTGATGGGCCAAATGGCCTAATTCTGCCCCTATATCTTCTGCTCTTAAGGGCATTTTGGGATGAGAGCTTTCATCACAACTGGAAAGGAAGGAGGTAGAAGCCAGCATAGAAGGTGGGGGGGAGGGGGAGGAGTAGAAGCTGCTCAAGATTTCTAGATTTGCAGAATCTCTTGTGTTTATGATTTTCTTCTTTGACATTCTGTACCAACACCGTTCCTGCCGTAGACTGTGGACATTTAATGCTCTTAGATGGGCACAGGATGTCAGAAAAATTGAGGTTTTAGGCTGTGTGAGAGTAGATTGATTGTGGAGTAGGTCGGCAGGACATTGTGGGCCGAAGGGCCTGTACTGTTGTTCTGTTCTATACACATCACTGGGTTCCTTTCACTTTTAGAAACCTACCAGTTCTTGTTCTGAATGAACTTCAGTGACTTGAGTTTCTGCAGCCCTACAAATGGAGAATTCCAAAGATTTGCCACCTCTGGGGCAAGGGACGGGTTCCAAGTGAGGGGACAAGTGGTCTGCCCCCATCGTGCAGCGGTTACCGTGGAGCTAACACGGCTCGGGGCCTTGGGGTTCGGCTCCTGTACCCTTTGTAAGGAGTTCGTATGCTCTTGCAGTGGCTGTGTCCGTTTCCTCTGGGTGCTCCGGTTTCTGCCGACAGTCCAAAGGTGGTCCCGTAAGTGGGGTCTACGTTGGTCATTGTTAAGTTCTCCCGTGATTAGGCTGGGGTCAGCTCGGTGTGGTGAGGCTCATTCGGCAAGACGGGCCTGTTCCGCACTGTCTCTCTGAATAAACAGTAAACTTTTGGACTGTGCTAATCACTCCTGCATCTCCCCCCACCCACCCCACCCCCTTCCCTGCTTCGAGATTGCCCAGATCAGGAGAATGACCTGTGCTCTGGCTGGGCAAGCAGCTCAAGGACGTTGAGGGTCGCACTGGGCTCACGAATGAGGGGCAATCTCCCCGAAACCAGTCGAATATTGAAGAGTGGACACGCAGAGGTTGCACCCAAATAGCGGAGGAGTCTCCGCTATGCTTTCATCAATAATTAAATAATCAATTAAATTAGCAACAGGGCATCCTTTCTCTTTTAAAAAAAAAACTCCATAATTTTTGTATTATTTCATTGCTCAATGACAATCTCTGCTTAAAATTGCATGGCATGCAAGAGAAATTTCTAGAAGCCCGATTGTCACTCTCAAAAAGGCTCACCACTTTTGGTTTATTGCGTGGTTTGTGCTTTCTGCTCGGTCAAATTTCATCCTGTTACAGCCCGAGTGTTGTACAGGCATCAGATCTACAGAGTCCCAGGTTGCCAAGGATAGCCTGGCCGAGCCTGTCTCAATTAGCCAGTTGTATAAATATTTGAGTTGGTAGTTGGGAGGGTAAGTGGTGACCGACTGCTGTGCGAAATCTGATCGTCTTTGTCTGCAGAAAGCTGAGGAAAGATAAACCCGAGGAACGCAGGAGGCCAGGGCGCTGGAGTGGGCCATATGTTGCCAAGTGTTTCCTTCGAGCTCAGGGAGATGGTTTGCAACGGACTGGGCCCTTGAAGGTCTCTGATTTCAGAGGAGCTCGGCAACCTGAGACTGGAGCCCGAGTGCCAGCTCGTTGTTCCCTGAGCAACAGAGTGAGAGGCGAGAACATCTCTCCGTCCGGGGGTTCGCTGCTTTTGCCATTGGCGTATTTAGTTTCTCCAGCGAGAGGGACGAGTTTCAGCCAAGGTCCTTCCAGACCTGGACAGGCCAGAGGGAACCGGTCGACAGAGAGTGGGATGGAGATTCCTCTAGGCACTTTTGACGATCCAACCATCCACCTTCGGGAGAGTGGCCTCTGAGAGACGTTCCTCACTACCTTGGCCTCATCTGACTCTGCCCCCCCCCCGGGAGAGTGGCCTCTGAGAGACGTTCCTCACTACCTTGGTCTCATCTGACTCTGCCGCACCCCCCCCCCCCCCCCCGGGAGAGTGGCCTCTGAGAGACGTTCCTCACTACCTTGGTCTCATCTGACTCTGCCCCCCACCCCGGGAGAGTGGCCTCTGAGAGACGTTCCTCACTACCTTGGCCTCATCTGACTCTGCCCCCCCCCCCCGGGAGAGTGGCCTCTGAGAGACGTTCCTCACTACCTTGGCCTCATCTGACTCTGCCCCCCCCCCCCCGGGAGAGTGGCCTCTGAGAGACGTTCCTCACTACCTTGGCCTCATCTGACTCTGCCCCCCCCCCCCCGGGAGAGTGGCCTCTGAGAGACGTTCCTCACTACCTTGGCCTCATCTGACTCTGCCCCCCCCCCCCGGGAGAGTGGCCTCTGAGAGACGTTCCTCACTACCTTGGCCTCATCTGACTCTGCCCCCCCCCGGGAGAGTGGCCTCTGAGAGACGTTCCTCACTACCTTGGCCTTATCTGACTCTGCCGCACCCCCCTGGGAGAGTGGCCTCTGAGAGACGTTCCTAACTACCTTGGCCTCATCTGACTCTGCCCCCCCCCCGGGAGAGTGGCCTCTGAGAGACGTTCCTCACTACCTTGGCCTCATCTGACTCTGCCGCACCCCCCCGGGAGAGTGGCCTCTGAGAGACGTTCCTCACTACCTTGGCCTTATCTGACTCTGCCGCACCCCCCTGGGAGAGTGGCCTCTGAGAGACGTTCCTCACTACCTTGGCCTCATCTGACTCTGCCGCACCCCCCCGGGAGAGTGGCCTCTGAGAGACGTTCCTCACTACCTTGGCCTCATCTGACTCTGCCCCCCCCCCGGGAGAGTGGCCTCTGAGAGACGTTCCTCACTACCTTGGCCTCATCTGACTCTGCCGCACCCCCCCGGGAGAGTGGCCTCTGAGAGACGTTCCTCACTACCTTGGCCTCATCTGACTCTGCCCCCCCCCGGGAGAGTGGCCTCTGAGAGACGTTCCTCACTACCTTGGCCTCATCTGACTCTGCCCCCCCCCCCCCCCGGGAGAGTGGCCTCTGAGAGACGTTCCTCACTACCTTGGCCTTATCTGACTCTGCCGCACCCCCCCGGGAGAGTGGCCTCTGAGAGACGTTCCTCACTACCTTGGCCTCATCTGACTCTGCCCCCCCCCCGGGAGAGTGGCCTCTGAGAGACGTTCCTCACTACCTTGGCCTCATCTGACTCTGCCGCACCCCCCCGGGAGAGTGGCCTCTGAGAGACGTTCCTCACTACCTTGGCCTCATCTGACTCTGCCGCACCCCCCCGGGAGAGTGGCCTCTGAGAGACGTTCCTCACTACCTTGGCCTTATCTGACTCTGCCGCACCCCCCTGGGAGAGTGGCCTCTGAGAGACGTTCCTCACTACCTTGGCCTCATCTGACTCTGCCGCACCCCCCCGGGAGAGTGGCCTCTGAGAGACGTTCCTCACTACCTTGGCCTCATCTGACTCTGCCCCCCCCCCCCGGGAGAGTGGCCTCTGAGAGACGTTCCTCACTACCTTGGCCTCATCTGACTCTGCCGCACCCCCCCGGGAGAGTGGCCTCTGAGAGACGTTCCTCACTACCTTGGCCTCATCTGACTCTGCCCCCCCCCCCCGGGAGAGTGGCCTCTGAGAGACGTTCCTCACTACCTTGGCCTCATCTGACTCTGCCGCACCCCCCCGGGAGAGTGGCCTCTGAGAGACGTTCCTCACTACCTTGGCCTTATCTGACTCTGCCGCACCCCCCCGGGAGAGTGGCCTCTGAGAGACGTTCCTCACTACCTTGGCCTTATCTGACTCTGCCCCCCCCCCCCCCCCGGGAGAGTGGCCTCTGAGAGACGTTCCTCACTACCTTGGCCTTATCTGACTCTGCCCCCCCCCTCCCCCCGGGAGAGTGGCCTCTGAGAGACGTTCCTCACTACCTTGGCCTCGTCTGACTCTGCCGCACCCCCCCGGGAGAGTGGCCTCTGAGAGACGTTCCTCACTACCTTGGCCTCATCTGACTCTGCCGCACCCCCCCGGGAGAGTGGCCTCTGAGAGACGTTCCTCACTACCTTGGCCTTATCTGACTCTGCCGCACCCCCCCGGGAGAGTGGCCTCTGAGAGACGTTCCTCACTACCTTGGCCTCATCTGACTCTGCCGCACCCCCCCGGGAGAGTGGCCTCTGAGAGACGTTCCTCACTACCTTGGCCTTATCTGACTCTGCCGCACCCCCCCGGGAGAGTGGCCTCTGAGAGACGTTCCTCACTACCTTGGCCTCATCTGACTCTGCCCCCCCCCCCCCCGGGAGAGTGGCCTCTGAGAGACGTTCCTCACTACCTTGGCCTTATCTGACTCTGCCGCACCCCCCCGGGAGAGTGGCCTCTGAGAGACGTTCCTCACTACCTTGGCCTCATCTGACTCTGCCCCCCCCCCCGGGAGAGTGGCCTCTGAGAGACGTTCCTCACTACCTTGGCCTTATCTGACTCTGCCGACCCCCCCGGGAGAGTGGCCTCTGAGAGACGTTCCTCACTACCTTGGCCTTATCTGACTCTGCCCCCCCCCCCCCGGGAGAGTGGCCTCTGAGAGACGTTCCTCACTACCTTGGCCTTATCTGACTCTGCCGCACCCCCCCGGGAGAGTGGCCTCTGAGAGACGTTCCTCACTACCTTGGCCTTATCTGACTCTGCCGCACCCCCCCGGGAGAGTGGCCTCTGAGAGACGTTCCTCACTACCTTGGCCTCATCTGACTCTGCCGCACCCCCCCGGGAGAGTGGCCTCTGAGAGACGTTCCTCACTACCTTGGCCTTATCTGACTCTGCCGCACCCCCCCGGGAGAGTGGCCTCTGAGAGACGTTCCTCACTACCTTGGCCTCATCTGACTCTGCCGCACCCCCCCGGGAGAGTGGCCTCTGAGAGACGTTCCTCACTACCTTGGCCTTATCTGACTCTGCCGCACCCCCCCGGGAGAGTGGCCTCTGAGAGACGTTCCTCACTACCTTGGCCTCATCTGACTCTGCCCCCCCCCCCGGGAGAGTGGCCTCTGAGAGACGTTCCTCACTACCTTGGCCTCGTCTGACTCTGCCCCCGAGACCAGCCCAACCTGCTTGTGACGTGCCTGGCTTTCCTGTGTGGTCTTGGTGACCTTCCACATACCATCAATTCAAACGCCTCATATCAATCCCCAGCTTCTGTCCATTTACATTTTCCGTTGCCGTTTCCTCTGCTTCCTAAATCCTGCTTCATCCCCATGGAACACAGAGAACTCCGATAATCTGCAATCCTGTTGATCAGAAATTCCGTTAGTTCCCCATCTGGTTCATTACTAAAGTTTACTCATCAGAATCAGGCTTATTGCTGCTGACATATGTCTTGAAATTTGTTGTTTTGAGCAGGACATAAAAACTATAAGTTATAAAAAAAAGTGCAAAAGTCAATTAACGAGGTGGATTTCATGAACTTTGAACTTGATGGCCCTTGAAGGTCCTCAAGGGAACCCTGTTTCTACCCTCTCTTTAAACTCATCTGGTTTGCTGAAAAAACTAATTGTATTAAAGTACTGTGTAACTTTTTTTTTAAAGAGGAAGGTGAATTAAAAATGTGTTTGTGTGTTAATTGAAATGGTCAAAATTGAGTTTATTGTGACAAGCACATGCACGTATTCCCAGAAAACCATTCAGGCACGTAGCATCTTGCAGGCCGCATTCACAACAGAAGCGTAGATTATGCACCAGTTGTACAAGAAGGAATGCAATTCCTATGTTGAAAAATGTCCACTTTAGTGTCAACCTGTCACAATGTTGCTGAAGTGTAATCAGAAGTTTTGTGTGTGTTTCAAAGGCCGAGTGGGTAAAGAGAAGGACACAGTGCTCTGGAAAATTTGCCGTTCATCAGGATTTTACTGAGGCCATAACACATAGGAGCAGAATTAGGCCATTTGGCCCATCAAGTCTGCTCCACCATTTCATCACGGTTGATCCATTTTTTTCTCAGCCCCAGTCTCCTGCCGCCTTCCCGCATCCCTTCATGTTCTGACTCATCAAAACCCATCAATCTTTGCCTTAAATATACCCATTGAGTTGGCCTCCACGGTTGCCTATGGCAACAAATTCCACATATTCACCACCCTCTGGCTAAATAATCTCCTCCTCATCTCCATTCTAAATGGACTCCTCCACCATACGAAACATCCTCTTCACATCATCTCTACTTAGACCTTTCAATATTCGATAGGTTTCAAGGAGATTCCCTCTCATTCTTCTAAATTCCAGCAAGTAGAGGCCCAGAGCCTTGAAATGCTCCTCATAACGATAAACCTTTTGTTCCCGGAGTCATTCTCGTGAACCTCTTCTAAACCCTCATCAATGTCGGCACATCCTTTTCTAAATCAGGGGCCCAAATCTGCTCAGAGTACTCGATGAGGCCTGGCCAGTGCCTCAGCATTACATCCTCGCTTTTCTGTTCTATACCGTGTGTGTCAGTTTGCTAAAGCTCAGATGAGGGGGCTTTCCTGGGAAAGTTGCTCAGAATTGGCCTGTAATCTCTAAGGGTTTATGGCATGAGAGGTGGCTTTGAAAGATTGCATTCTGAGGGAAGAAGCTGTTCCTGAATCGCTGAGTGTGTGCCTTCAGGCTCCTGTACCTCCTACCTGATGGTAACAGTGAGAAAAGGGCATGCCCTGGGTGCTGGGGGTCCTTGATAATGGACGCTGCCTTTCTGAGACACCGCTCCCTGAAGATGTCCTGGGTACTTTGTAGGCTAGTACCCAAGATGGAGCTGACTAGATTTACAACCCTCTGCAGCTTCTTTCGGTCCTGTGCAGTAGACCACCACCCCCATACCAGTCAGTGATGCAGCCTGTCAGAACACTCTCCATGGTACATCTGTAGAAGTTTATGAATGTATTTGTTGACATACCAAATCCCTTCAAACTCCTAATAATAGCTGCTGTCTTGTCTTCTTTATAACTATGTTAATATGTTGGGACCAGGTTAGATCCTCAGAGATATTGACACCCAGGAACTTGAAGCTGCTCACTCTCTCCACTTCTGATCCCTCTATGAGGATTGGTATGTGTTCCTTTTTCTTACCCTTCCTGAAGTCCACAATCAGCTCTTTCATCTTACTGACGCTGAGTGCCAGGTTGTTCCCGTGGCACCACTCCACTAGTTGGCATATCTCACTCCTGTACGCCCTCTCATCACCACCTGAGACTCTACCAACAATGGTTGTATCATCTGCAAATTTATAGATGGTATTTGAGCTATGCCTAGCCACACAGTCATGGGTTTAGAGAGAGTAGAGCAGTGGGCTAAGCACACACCCCTGAGGTGCACCAGTGTTGACCGTCAGCGAGGAGGAGATGCTATCACCAATCCGCACAGATTGTGCTCTTCCGGTTAGGAAGTCGAGGATCCAATTCCAGAGGGAGGTACAGAGGCCCAGGTTCTGTAACTACTCAGTCAGGATTGCGGGAATGGTAGTGTTAAATGTTGAGCTATAGTCGATGAACGGCACGCTGACGTAGGTGTTTGTGTTGTCCAGGTGGTCTGAGGCCGTGTGAAGGGCCTTTGAGGTTGCAGTTTTGTAGTCCGGAGCTACTTGGGAGGGAGGCCTGGGTCGCTCAGGAGCGTCCAATCCCAGCAAATCTGGCTCCAAGCCCCAGACGCCCTGGCCAAGAAAATGCACCTGAAGCAGGAGGCCGGAGGAGTTTGGCATGCCGGCCCTCACCAATCTGTACAGATGCACTGTGGGGAGCATCCTGCCTGGATGCACCGCGGCCTCGTGAGGCAACTGATCTGCCTGTGACCTCAGCTCAGCCTCTCCTCTGTCTATACTTCCCACCATCTTGATAAAGCAGCCAGTGTCATCAGAGTCCCCCCCCCCTCCAAACCAGGCAAAACTTCAAAGGAAAATCCCATTAGACCTATCTCATGGAAACAGGCCATTCAGCCCATCCAAACTATGCGGAGCACATTGTCCACTCTGCCATGTACCAATCCAAGTGCTTTGTAAATGATATTATTGTAGGTGCCTCAGCCACTTCCTCTGGCCCCTCATTCAATGTACTGGGCACCCCCTGCAAGGTAAGGCCGTTGGAATTGCTCCAGCCAGCGGGCAGTGAATCTGTGCAATTTGTTTCCACAGAGGGCTGTGGAGGTCAGGTCATTAGGTGTATTTAAGGCAGAGATGAATAGATTGAAATATCGACTGTTTATTCCTCTTCATAGATGCCGTCCGCTGAGTTACTCCAACATTGTGTGTGTATTACTGTGGATTTCCAGCATCTGCAGAATCTCTGGTGTTCTTGAGAGATCCTGATTGATCAGGGTATTAAGCAACGCGGGGAGAATGTGAGTGAATGGGGACGAGAGAAGAAATATCAGCAATGATTATTGAATGCTGGATGAGATCTAAAACCCTGTTGGGGTCAGGAGGAAAGAACCAGGTCGACTTCCTGGGATGAGGCAAAATGGCCCCCAAAATACCCTTGATTGAGTGTCACTCCAGGATGAGAGATCGACGTCGGCTATAACACAACAACCGTGATGTAGTTTGGAGTCTGGGTGACTGAGAGCTCGATACAAACTGGAGCAGAGGCCATGATCGGAGCAGCCATCATCTTACTAAGTGCGAGGGACAGGCAGAGAGGCTGAGTGTTTCACTCCTGCTTCCAGCGTTCCCCAGAAGGAATTTCTTCAGCCAGAGGGTGGTGAATCTGTGGAATTCTTGCCATGGGGGCTGTGCATGTATTTAAGGCAGAGATTGATGGGGTTTTTAAGGGGATTAAGGGTTCTGGGATGAAGGCAGGAAATAATTAAGTGACTTGGACCGTAAATGATAGGAGCAGAATTAGGCCATTCAGCCCATCGAGTCTCCTCCCAGATATCATCATGACTGATTTATTTTCCCTCTCTACCCCATTCTCCTACCTTCTCTCCGTGACCTTTGACACCCGTACTAACCTATTAACCTCTGCTTTAAATCTGCCCAATGATTTTGCCTCCTCAGCCATCTGTGGCAATGAATTCCACAGATTCACCATCCTCCTCATCTCTGCTCTTCTGTTGTGATGCTGGGCCCTCTGGTCCTAGACTCCCCACTACAGGAAACATCTTCTCTGCATCCATTCTATCTGTGTCCTCTGGTCCTAGACTCCCCCACTACAGGAAACATCCTCTCCACATCCACTCTATCTGAGTCCTCTGGTCCTAGACTCCCCCACTATAGGAAACATCCTCTCCACATCCACTCTATCTGTGTCCTCTGGTCCTAGACTCCCCCACTATAGGAAACATCCTCTCCACATCCACTCTATCTGTGTCCTCTGGTCCTAGACTCCCCACTACAGGAAACATCTTCTCTGCATCCATTCTATCTGTGTCCTCTGGTCCTAGACTCCCCCACTACAGGAAACATCCTCTCCACATCCACTCTATCTGAGTCCTCTGGTCCTAGACTCCCCCACTATAGGAAACATCCTCTCCACATCCACTCTATCTGTGTCCTCTGGTCCTAGACTCCCCCACTATAGGAAACATCCTCTCCACATCCACTCTATCTGTGTCCTCTGGTCCTAGACTCCCCACTACAGGAAACATCCTCTCTGCATCCACTCTATCCACACCTTGCAATATTTAATGGCTTTCAATGAGATTAGACCCTAAGATATTGGAGCAGTAGGCCATTCAGCCCATCGTGTCTGCTTCAATCATGGGCTGATCCAATTTTCCCAGTCATCCCCACTCCCCTGCTTTCACCTTATACACTTTGATGCCCTGGCTAATCAAGAACCTATCTATCTCTGCTTTAAATACGCCCAATGACTTGGCCTCTCGTGGCAACAAATTCCACAGATTTACCCCCCTCTGACTAAAGTAATTTCTCCACATCTCTGTTCTAAAAGGACGTACTTCAATCCTGAAGTTGTGCCCTCTTGTCCTAGAATCCCCTACCATGGGAAATAACTCACCATATCTAATCTATTCAGGCCTTTTAACATTGAATTAACATTAACATTGAATCTTCTCTAAACCATCTCCAATATCAGTATATCCTTTTGAAAATAAGGAGTCTAAAACTGCACACAATACTCCAAGTGTGGCCTCACGAGTGTCTTATAGAGCCTCAACATCACATCCCTGCTCTTGTGTTCTGAGATTCCCCTACCCCCATTTAGTACAGGTCCAGAGCCATCAAACCCCCTCATTTTTGTTCTTCTCTCAGTGAATTGGTATGTTTTTGAACTTTGTGTAAAGTCTCTGACTCCTTGCCCTTCCCTCTGAATGGGCTGGCATGTTCGTCTAGCGGTTAGCACATGGCTGTGAAGCGCCAACGATCACAGGTTAGGGTTTGAATCTTGGCGCTATCTGTGGGGTGTTTCTATGTTCTTCCTACAGTGGTGTACATTTCCTCCGGGTGCTGCACTTCCCTGCCACTAATTAGTAAATTAGGGGCATCAGAAGTGCAGCCACGCTTGCTGATTTAACGTGCACACAGAGGAACTCAGCAGGTCAGTTAGTCAAAAGTCAACATTGGGGCGCATGATATATTTGGCATATGTTTTTATGTATGTTGTGACAAATGAGGCCAATGTAATCCCCACTCACACTGTGTCATCACATTGTGCTGGAATTAGATGGGCCGAATGGCAGTATTATGCTCCATTCTTTAATGGGGTCCTGCTACTGAAAGTCGCATGCCCACCCTTTGGAAAGTCTGATCACCTGGCTGCACCTTTCTCCCTGAGAAACGGCGGAGACTGACGACTGAAGCAGCGGTAGAGGCATGAACAAGGGAAGCACAGGGGGGCTGACAGTGGACTGGCCTTGATTCATCTTCCAATCTGAAGGAAAGTGCGCCTCAGCTGTCGCTGACTTCATTCTGACCTGTGTGGGTGCCCACAAGAACGTAGCTGAATCCGAAGCTGTGGTTGAACCAGTGCTGTGGATATTCCGCTGGATCTGTGGCGTTCAACTCTGGTGATCCAGGGCAATATGAGAAGGCGAGGTAACCATTCTGAATGGGGTTAGGGGTGGAATTGGATGCGCGTCAACTCTGGCGGGGTTTGCAGGCCAATAACGAAACCTAACATCAGGTTCACTCCCCGATGAGCTCAATGCCTTTTCTGCTGGCTTTGAAAGGGAGAGTAAAACGTCAGCTATGAGGATCCCTGCAGACCCTGAGATCTCTGTCTCGGAGGCTGAAGTCAGATTGTCTTTCAAGGCGATGGGGGTACCTGGCAGGGCTCTGAAACCCTGTGCCAACCAGCTGGCAGGTGTGTTCAAAGACATCTTCAATCTCTCTTTGCTCCAGTCAGAAGTTATTACCTGCTTCAAAAGGGCAGCAATTGTACCAGTGCCTACGAGACGTAGTGAGAGCTGCCTTAACAACTACCATCCAGTAACACTCACATCTCTGGTGATGAGATGGTGGTCATGGCTAGAATTAACTCCTGCCTCAGCAAGGACTCCGGCGCACTGCGGTTTGCCTTTTGCCACAACAGGTCCGAGGCGGACGCAATCTCACCGGCTCTTCATGCTGCCTTGCATCACCTGAACAGGCCGCTGTTTCTTGACTAGAGCTCAGCATTTAACACGATGATTCCACAGCTCTGATCGAAAAGCCCCAGCACCTCCCTCTGCATCCGGATCCTCAACTTCCTCACCAGAACACCACAGACTGTGCGGATGGGAAACGACATTTCCTCCTCGCTAATAATTAGCACTGGTGCACCTCAGGGGTGTGTGCTTAGCCCACTGCTCGACTCTGTCTCCACCCATGACTGAGCCGCTCGGTAAAGGCACAGCTAACATGATATCTATGAATTTTCTGATGACACTCTATTGGCAGAAGTTTGGACAGTGACGAAAAGGCGTATATACACAAGCTAGTTGAGTGGTGTCACACTCAACGTCAGCAAGACGAAGGAGCTGATTGTGGACTTCAGAAAGGGTAAGATCAGGGAACACACACCAGTCCTCGTAGAGGGATCAGAAGTGGAGAGAGTGAGCAGTTTCAAGTTCCAGGGTGTTAACATCTCTGAGAATCTATTCTGGGCCCAAAGAACAAAGAAGGCACGGCAAGCAGCTATTTCATTAGGTACTAGTACGTCACCAAAGGCTCTCACAGATTTCTACCGATATACCATGGAGAGATTTCTGATTGGCTGCATAATTATCTGGTATGGGGGTGGGGGATCGAAAGAAGCTGCAGAAAATGGTAAACGTAGTCAGCTCCAGTACGAGCCTCCCCAGCATCCAGGACATCTTCAAGGAGGGGTGCCTCAAGAAGGTGGCGTCCATCATTAAGGACCCTATCACCCAGAGCATGTCCTCTCCTCATTGCTGCCATCAGCGAGGAGGGACGAGAGCCTGAAGACCCACACTCAATGTTTCAGGAACAGCTTATTCCCCTCCGTCATCCAATTTCTGAATGGACATTGAACCCATGAACACTACTACCTCACTGCTTTTTTTTTGCTCTACTTAGTTAATTTAATATTTTTTATGTATATATATTCTAGTTTACAGCTTTTTATTATTATGTGTTACAATGTACTGTGCCACATAACAAGAAGTTTCGCAGCCTATTGCAGTGACATTAGTTCTGAAGGATTCTTTCCCTGTGTAGACTGCATTGTATGTGGGAGAGTTACTGTGTCCTCTGCCCAGACTCCAGCTGGATGACTGCCTGTTAACAGTGAGGGCCTGTAATCTGTCCCAGCTCCATGAATGAGACTGCAGATTGTTCCCGGCCTTCGCACTGAGGCCTTGCTTTGTTCCGATTTCAACGGCTCTGTCTCTCGTGAGTGGAGGCAGTTCTTTAATTAGGCTTCAGCTCCTCTGCTGTGAGATGGATGTGGTTCGGTGGCCTGGGGTGAGAGAGAATTGGAGTACTGACAGTGCCAGTATTGGCCCTGACTTTCACTTGTGTGATCAGCCACCTCACCCAAACAAAGTGGAGATTAACGAACATTTCACGTCACCTGAGAGTGTCTGTCAGGAATACAAAACAAGACAGTTTTGTGTCAGCAGACTGTGCAGTGTTTGATAAACGGAGGGGAAAGCGTTTCTGTCTGACGGACTTGAGTGGCCGGTGTCTCAGATCACCTCCCGCGCTCGCCAGCAATACTTTCATGGTTGCAACCACCTAAACGTAACTCCACCAATCGGCACAATTGACGACAAGATGGAGAAGGAAAGCTGGCAGGAAATATGTTCGAGGAGTCACAGGGAGCTCCCAGTAATATGCACCAAGTACCCCTAAAGGGGGTCCTAGGGGTCTCAGAGTCCTCGGATGGGGTGACACCGCTGTGATGTAAGAGTGGAGAATCAAGGGAGGGGCGTGCAGTGTCTACCTGAGGCAGTTGCTGGTCCCGTCTCTCCGTGCGCCCCGCCATCCCCCGGCCGGTCTCACGGCAGTACCGAGCCTGATGTTTCCTGGCCAGCAGCCCTCTCAGCCGTCACTCTTCCTTCCACACAATCCAAGTGCCCCTGCGTCGGAGCAGAATTCGAATATTCGGCCTGTTGAGTCCGGGGTGCGGTAGGAAGTGGCTAGCACGGGTGCCTTATGGGACAGCTGACTCAGGTTTAATCCCCACCGCTGCCTGTAAGCACTTGTATGCTCTCTCCCCACGGCCGCGTGGGCTTTTCCAGGTGCCTCTGCTCCCTCCTGCGGCCCAAAGGCCTACTGGTTGGTAGGCTCATTGTAAATTGCCTCGTGGTTAGGCTTGTATTGAGTCTCCACTTCAGATACACCCAATGACTGTGCAATGAATTCCACAGATTCACCACACTCTGGCTAAAGAAACTCCTCCTCATCTCTGTTCTAATGGGACGTCCTTGTACTCTGAGGCTCTGCCCGGGAAGTGTTATTTTACTAGGAGATCCAGCATAGTTACAACCCTTTCCAGCCCAGGGAGCCTGCACCGCCCAGCTACACCCACGTTAACCTTCTAGTCCGTGTGTCTTTGGACCGTGGGAGGAATCAAGAGGAAACCCACGTGGTCACAGGGAGAACGTGAAAACCCCCCGCAGAGGCGGCAGAACTGAACCCAGATTGTCATTGCTGTCTTAGCATCTTGCGATGGTGGTGGCCTAGTTAACAATAATGTCAGAGTCACGTTGTTGCCTTCTCTGATGATTCCATCAACTGGGCATTCTGGGGGAAAAAAAAACTTACTGGAAATGTTAGCAATGCACGGAAAATGCTGGGGTGGTTGTGGGGGGGGGGGGGGGCTCAGCAGGCCAGGCAGCGTCTGTGGAAAAGAGTCGACAGTCGATCTGAAACCCTTCAGCGGCACTGGAGTAAGAAAGATGAGGAGTCACAGTTGGAAGGTAGGGGGAAGGGGAGGAAGTACCACGAGGTGAGAGGTGAAACCGGGGAGGGGAGGGGAGGGATGAAGAGAAGAGCTGGGAAGTTGATGGTGAAAGAGATACAGGGCTGGAGAAGGGGGGACTCTGACAGGAGAGGACAGAAGGCCATGGAAGAAAGGGAAGGGAGAGGAGCACCAGAGGGAGGTGATGGGTCAGGAGATAAGGTGAGAGAGGGAAAAGGGGATGGGGAATGGTGAAGGAGAGAGGAGGCGGCATTACCGGGAGTTTGAGAAGTCAATGTTCCTGCCATCGGATTAGAGGCTACCCAGGCAGAATATAAAGGGCTGCTGCTCCAACCTGAGTGTGGCCTCATCGCGACAGTAGGGGAGGCCGAGGATGGGCATGGGAACGGGAAGTGGAATTAAAAATAGGAGGCCACTGGGAGATCCCACTTTTTCTGGCGGATGGTACGTCGGTGAAGCTGTCTCCCAATCTGCATCTGGTCCCGCTGTTATACAGGTCACTCTGCGAGCATGGGATACGATCGATGACCCCAACAGACTCGCAGGTGAAGTGTCATCTCACCTGGAAGGACTGTTTGGGGCCCTGATTGGTGGTGAGGGAGGAGGCGCAGGAGCAGGTGAAGCACTTGTTCCGCTTAGAAGGGTAGCGCCAGGAGGGAGAACAGTGGGGAGGGGTGAACGGACAAGGGAGTCGCGTAGGGAGCGAGTCCTGTGGAATGCAGAAAGTAGTGGGGGAAGGGAAAGACGTGCTTGGTGGTGGGATCCCATTGGAATTGGCGGAAGTTATGGAGAATTCTGTGCTGGATGTGGAGTCTGGTGGGGTGGTAGGTGAGGAGAGGAACCCTATCCCTGGTAGGGTGGTAGGTGGATGGAGTAAAGGGCAGACGTGTGTGAAATGGGAGAGATGTGGGTGAGGACAGTGTTGATGGTGGAGGAAGGGAAGCCCCTTTCTTTGAAGAAGGAGGACACCTCCTTCATTCTGGGATGAAAAGCCTCAGCCTGAGAGCAGATGCAGCGGAGATGGAGGAATGCAGAGAAGGGGATGGCATTTTTACCAGTAATGGGGTGGGAAGAGGTATAGTCTAGGTATTTTTGAGAGTCAGTGGTATGCAATAGACATCAGTGGTTAAGCTATCTCCAGAGACAAAGACAGTGAAGGAAGGAGATGTCGGAAATGGACAGGGTAAATTCGAGGGCAGGGTGGAAGTTGAAGGCAAAGTCGATGAAATTGACGAGCTCAGCATGGGTGCAGGAAGCAGCACCAACACAGTCGTTGATGTAGCGTAGGAAAAGTGGGGCAGTGACTCTCGTGTAGGCTTGGAACATGAATTGCTCCATGTCGCTGACATGGCAGGCATAGCTGGGAACCGTGCGAGTACCCATGTCTACCCCTTTTGTTTGGAAGAAGGAGAAATTACTGAGAGTGAGGACAAGTTCTGCTAGACAAAGGAGAGTGGTGGTGGAGGGGAACAGGTTAGGTCTGGTGTCCAGAAAGAAACAGACAGCTTTGGGGTCTTCTTGGTGGGGATGGCAATATATAGTAACTCGATGGACATGGTGAAGATAAGATGCCCAGGGCCAGGGAACCTGAAATCATTGAAAGGATCAAGAGTGTGTGAAGTGTTACAGACGTAGGTAGGAAGAGACTGAACTGAGTCAAAGTACGAGATCAGTGGGGCAGGAACAAGCTGATACGATGGGTCTGCCTGGACAGGCAGATTTGTGGGTCTTGGGTAGGAGCTACAAACAGGAGATGCCGGGTAAAGCGCGGGATCTCCCAGTGGCCACCCATTTTAATTCCACTTCCCATTCCTGTTCTGACATTTCCATCCATGGCCGCCTCCTCTGCTCAGGTTGGAGGAGCAACACCTCGTATTCCGTCTGGGTAGCCTCGGACCTGATGGCACGAACACCGATTTCTCAAACTTCTGGTAACGCCCCCCACTTCTCTATTCCTCATCCCCTTTTCCCTCTCTCACCTTACCTGCCCATCTCCCCCCTCTGGTGATCCTCCCCCTTTTCTTTCTTCCAGGGCCTTCTGTCCTCTCCTATTAGATCCTCCCTTCAATCAACTTCCCAGCTCTTTACTTCACCTCTTCCCCCTCCCAGTTTCACCCATCACCTTGTAGTTCTCTCTCCCCTCCCTCCACCTTCTAACTCTGACTCATTTTTTCTCCAGTCCTGCCGAAGGGTCTCGGCCCAAAACTCTTCTTCTGGCCGACTGAGTTCCTCCAGTATTCTGTGTGTGCTGCTTAGATTTCCAGCATCTGCAGACTTGTTGGAAGTGTTCCTGCCTTTACTCCCCATCGATGGCTGGGATAGGGTTCTGGATTAGGAGCGCGCCTGCTGGAATGAGACAGCGGTAGATGTGAACTGGTAAAGAGTGGCGTGTCTGTGTGTCAAAATGGTTATTTTGAAACTCTGTAGTTCCCCATTCAGTACTGTTCTGCTTTTGCTGTTGTTTAAAACCTTATGCAAAGTAAAGCTTTAAATTGCTTCATATCCTATGGTAAGGATTGCACAGACGTGTGGGTTTAATATAACTGATATTTACACCAGCCACGCCAGCAGTTAAAGCACAGAAACGTACAAACCTAATGGGATTGGTATAGATGGGTGAAGGGGTCAGCATGCACGACGTGGGCCAAAAGGCCTGTTTCTGTGCCATTGCGTTCAGTATAAGTACTTTGAAGAGAGAATGCAGAATAGTGTGTTCCTGAGAGAGTGCAATGCAGGGAGACAAATGAAGGTCAAGGGCCACAGCGAGGTCGACTGGGAGATCGTGGGTTCGCCTTTCAGCATCTGCGAGGCTTGGTGAAGTGTCTGATATCTAAGAGGTGGAGATCGAGTGGATCACCAGACACATTTTCCCAGTGTGGAGATGTCTAATCGGGTGCTCCCAAAACGGCCTCCTCTACTTTGGTTAGGCCCGTCATAAGCTGGGAGCCCCTCCTCTCCGATTCCCAATCCCTTTCCTCTTGTGTCAAGATGTCTCAGGGTGGGGGAGCCACTCCTCACGTTCAACCTGATGCCTTGAAAATCAATTCCTCCTCACGGCTAAAAGAAAAATTCCCCCCTCCTTCCTCTTTACTCACCTGTCTGTGTCACTTCCCTCGGGCACCCTCCTCCTTCCCTTTCTCTCATGGTCCACTCTACTCCCCTCCGTTCTCCAGCTCTTTACCTTTCCTACCCACCTGGCTTCACCTATCACCTTCTAGCTTGTCCTCCTCCTCCCCCCCCCCCCACCCCAACCACCTTTTTATTCTGGCATCTTCCTCCTCAATCCTCGGCCCAAAACGTCAACTACTTATTAATTACCATAGATGCTGCCTGACCTGCTGAGTTCCTCCTGCGTTTTGCCTGTGCTGACTTTTAAGGTAATTAAAGGGAAGTAATCAGTGATAAGTTCTATTTTTTTAAACAGAGACTGGTGGGTGTGTGGAACATCCTGCCAGGAGAGGTGGTAGAATTGGATACATCAGGGCCATTTAAGACGGGCGCATGGATGAAAGAGAAATATTTGCTGTGTGGGATGGTGGACCACACTTGGAGAACAGTGCAGTTCTGGTCACCGCATTACCGGAAGCAAGTGGAAGCTCTACAGAGAGTGCAGGGGAAATTTACCAGGGTGCAGCCTGGAGTGGACAGCATGTCTTAGGAGGAAGGGATAAGCAAAGGGCTTTTCGTTTTGGAGTGAAGGAGGATGAGAGCTGGCTTGGCCTAGATCGAATGGACAGCCAGAGACTTTTCCTGGACAGAAATGGCAAGTAGCAGGGGACATAGTTTTAAGGTGATTGGGGGGTGGTATGGGGGTTGGGGAGGGATGTCAGAGTGGTGGGCAGGTTGAATGCTCCCCCAGGGTGGTAGTGGGGGCAGATACGTTAGCGGCATTTAGGAAACCCTTCGATTGGCACACGGATGATGGAAAAGTGGCAGTGCAGGAAGGGAGGGTTAGATTGATCTTGGGGCAGGTTAAAATGTCAGCATGACATTGTGGGCTGAAGGGCCTGTACTGTGCTGTAGTGTTCTGTGGGTGGAAGGTGTTCTTGAGACTGGTGGTACGTGCTCTCGAGAGAGGAGAGAAGGGAGAATGACTGTGGTGGGAGAGGCCTTTGACGATGGAGGCTCCTTCGCTGAGGTGGAAGGAAGGGTAGGTGGAGTCAATGGAGGGGAAGTGTTCTGCACCACAGACTTCAGGCCTCCTAGTCCAGGGACAGCTTTCGGTCGCCTTGCCCATGACAACCAGATCCCCAAAATGGAGGGATTTTGGAATGCTGGAAACTGGGTAGTAAATCTGATCTGTCCGCATTGAGGGGGAAGATGACAGATTAATGTTCAGCTGCCTTTCCCTTCCTTTCCAGTCTTGATGAAGGTTCTCGGCCTGAAATGCTGAATATTTATTCCTTGCCATAGATGCCACTGGACCTGCTGAGTTCCTCCAGTATTTTTTTGTGTGTTTCTCTGTCCCCATGGGTAGTTTGCCCTCAGCCTGAAGTTCCCAGTAACAGTGTTCTCATGCAGGAGAGAAGGAGAGTTCTCCCCTGCCTCCACCCTCCATGATCTAGGTCCAGAACGTAAAGCAAAATGATCTGACCATTAGCAGCTGCCATGTTTCCCCACTTTACTGTGGATGCACAAGTCTCATCAAAAGGGTCTGAGGGACGGAGGTTGTGTTCCGGCAGTGGGGCAGCGGGTAGAGCTGCCTTCGCTCATCTCCAGAGATCCAGGTTCAATCCTAGTCTCTGCCGCTGCCCGCGTGGAGTTTCCACGTTCGCTCAGTGCTTTCCCCAGGGCTCCGGTTTCCACCCGCATCTCAGCACCATTTGTTCACTGTAAATTGCCCCCAATGTGCATGTGAGGGGTAGAATCTCGGGGTAGTTAAGGGACAATGGGGAGAATGAACTGAGATGAGTGAATGGTCGGTACAGACTCAGTGGGCTGAAGGGCCTGTTTCTTTGTTGTGCACTCTTGATGCTTTACCAACAGATGGAAAGCAAGTTCTGCATTAACAATCGATACTTACAATGTAACTTTACTTCTGGATAAGCTCCAATGAAAGTATCATGTTCATTGCAGCTAGCAATCTTATCAATCCTGACCCTGTATCTGACAGGGGATGCTTCCCGTAGTGGGGGAGCAGAGGACCGGAGGGCGGCACAAGGACATCCCTTCAGGACAGAGATGAGGAGGAAGGAGAGGGAAGGTGGAGTGCTGAGGTGGGGGGGGGGGGGGAAGAGAGTGGTGAGATTAGAGAGGGGCTAGGAATGGAAGAGCAGAGGAAGGGAGTGGGGAAGTGAGGGAGGAAGAGACGTGAATCTATAGAATTGTTGTCACAGATGTCTGTGGAGGCCAGGTCATATGGTCTATTTAAAGTGGAGTTTGATATTTATTATCACCAGCATGTGTTGTGAAATTTGCTAACTTTGCAGCAGCAGTTCGATGCAATACGTGATAATATAGAAAGAAAAAAATAAGTGCATCATTTATAGTATGTATGTATATGTATACTAAGTAGATTTAAAATGGTGCAAAACAGAAGTAATGTATATCAAAATAAACTGAGTTAGTGTTCATGGGTTGAATATCCGTTTAGGAGTCGTATGGCAGAGGGGACGAAATTGTTCTTGATGTCTGAGTGTGTGCTTTCAGGCTTCTGTACCTCCTTCCTGACGGTTACCATGAGAAAAGGGCCTGTATACCTCAGACTTTAGGTACAACACTGAGTCATGTCATCTGCAGAAATTCGCTGATGACTCAGCAATAAAGGGAGGACGGGAGGATGAATACAGGGCCCAGGTGGAGGACTTAGTCAAACGTTGCAAGCTGAATCATGCGCAGCTCAACATCAGTAAGACAAAGGAGACGGTGCTGGACTTTAGGAAGGCCGAGCAACAGATTAAGTACAGTCTTCTTTACGGTGGTGTTCTGGGGCATCAACGTGGGTGATGCCAGCAGGCTGAGTAAACTGATTAGAAAGTCTGGCTCTGTTATAGGAGTCAAACTGGACAGGCTGGAGGCCATGGTAGAACAAAGGACCCTGGCGATGTCTCTCACCCTCTGCATGCCACCCTGACTGAACAGAGGAATACTTTGAGTAACAGACAAGTTGTATTGTGTTGCCAGAATGGCATCCAGGCAGTAACACTGGAGGATGGAGAGTTACAGCTGTAGAGAAAATGCAGGTAGACAATAAGGTCAGAACTGGGATCAGGTTTATTATCACTGACGTGTCATGAAATTTGTTGCTTTGTGGTAACATTACAGTGTAATACATAAAATCTCCAATAAATTACAATAAGAAAAATGTTAAAAATTAAATCGGTAGTGTTAAAAAGTGAGCAAAGATATTGAAGCAGGCCTCATGGACTGTTCCGAAATCTAGTGGTGATAATGAGGGCTGTGGAGACCAAGTCACTGGGTTAGAACAGAGGCTGAGAGATCCCTGATTAGTAAGACTGTCAAAGGTTTCAGAAGGCAGGGGAACGGGGTTGCAATTGGCCATGGTGGAGCAGACACAAAGGGCTGAATGGTCAGATTCTGCCCCTTTATCTTATGGTCTTGTGGTCTAAGATCCAGACAGTGACCCTACACAGTGGCTCGAGCAACCACAATTTCACAAAGTACCTTTAGTCTCATTAGCTTCTGAGGAAGCACTATTTCAGTCTCCTAAGTCATGAGTTCGAACTGTAAGCTTGGGCAGAGAGGGTTTTTGTTTTACTGGGTATCTTGAAGTCACAGTGTTAAATAGCAGAGGAACAGGCTGTTTGGCCTACCTCAACCACG
The DNA here is from genome assembly GCF_030144855.1 of Hypanus sabinus. Taxonomy (NCBI): domain Eukaryota; kingdom Metazoa; phylum Chordata; class Chondrichthyes; order Myliobatiformes; family Dasyatidae; genus Hypanus; species Hypanus sabinus. The sequence goes on along the minus strand of NC_082731.1, from coordinate 5,950,210 downwards.
GGAACAAAGTAGCCCATTTACTGATGTTGGGTTCATATCCCTCAACCCTTCCTACCATGTAACTGTCCAACTGTCTTTTAAATACTTTGCATGCACCCTCCTCTACCACTTGCTCAGTCAGCATGTTCCCTCGACTCGGCACCCTCTGTGTCAAAATATTACCCCTCAAGTCCCTTTTAAATCTATGCCCTCTGGTTTTGCTTTCCCCGTCCCTAGGAAAAGACCATTCACTGTGTCTGTGTTTTCCTTTGCACAGTACTGATTTGTCAACATGGGGCGGAGAGCGAGTTTGTGAATCCGGCGGGAGGGAAGAATGTTGGGAATGGCGAGGGTGGAGTGCCGCGGGAGGGGTGTGGGACAGGTGGCAGAGAGGGAGTGTCAGGGGGAGAGGTGGCGTGGGGTGTAAACACACAACCAGGCAAGGTCAGTTGGTTTACTGATCATTACAGAATGTCTCTGGTGCTTCCTGCTCCCTCCCCTCTTCCTTCCCCTTTTCCAAACCATGGTTCCCCTCTCCCTGCCCCCTTCCCACTCTCAGTCCATAATAGAAACCCATATGTTAGCACTACATATACCCAAGACTTTTGTACAGTACTGTATACATGGATTTACAAGCAAGCTTTGATTTTATAAACCTCTATAAAGTTACACCTCCGCTTCCTATTCTCCGGGGGAAAAGGTCCCAGCCTATAAAGCTGGGCCATCCAAACCCCGGTAACGTCCTGTTAAATCTCTTTTGCCCCTTCTATAGTTTAGGTGGGAGGGCGTTTAGAAGGGGTTTCCAGACCCTGAAGCCTAGACAGCAGCGTAAGTGTTGTTGGGAATCGGGATGTGGAAGAGGCCAGAGCAGGAGGGAACTTGGCTTTGGGAAGTTCCAGACATGGTGAAGAGGGAGGGACGATGATCGCCGACTGAGTTTGCTCTGAATCCTCTGCTTTGTTGCAGCCCCTGGCTCCGTTCCAGTGTACTCACAGCTCGACTCCCTCCTTCCTTCCAGGAAGTGCCTTGGTCCCTAGGAAGTGAGGCATCCCCTCCGCACTCAAACTTTTAGTGTGGGGGAAGAGTCCCTCTTTAATGATTAGGGAGGGGAAATTGTCCCTTTCAGCAGGCTGCAGTGAGTGCACACAGGGCCTCATTCAAAAAGTTACCACAAATGGGTGTCAAATGTGTCAAAACTACTTTTACTTTAATGTTTTTAATGCCTTAGTGTTTTTTCCTCTTTGTAATGTGGCATTAATTTGAACCGTTTCGTACAGCAATGGCACAAGTCATGTAGCTCTCTCTAAGTGGGGTAACATGCCAGCCTGGCCTTGTTACCATGGTAACACAGGCCCTGCCATGAGCACTCTCTGCCCTATCGATCTCCAAACTAAACTCATTTCATTGATTTAACTAATGCACTTTGCAGAGACCAAGATGACAGCTGAGCACCCCTGGGGAGTTTTGTCTGAATCTGGCCCACTGAGTGGGGGGGGAGTCCATGAGCATGCCTTGCCCACGGTGACCAGCAAGGGTATGTGCCCTCATGGCAAATGAACAGTTGACAAAGAGCTGTTGTTGAAGTTGAATCAGAATCCAGTGGATTGTCACTGATATATGGTGTGAAATTTGTTGTTTCGTGGCAGCAGGACAGTGCAAGACATAAAAAGTTACTACGTGTTAGAAAAATAAATAAATATTTCAAAAAAGGAATGATGGGGTCAGAGACCGATCAGGTATCTGATGGCAGAGCTGTTCCTAAAACATTGAGTGTATGCCCTCAACCTCCTGTACCTCCTCCACGATGGTAGCAACTAGAGGAGGCATACTCCAGATGGTGAGGGTTCTCAATGAGGCGTGCCGGCTCCTGAAGATGTCCTTGATGGAGCTGGCTGAGTCTACGAGCTCTGTCAATCCTGTGCACTGCAGCCTCCTGTGACCAATCAGAATGTTCTCTATTGTACCCCTGTGAAAATTTGCTGGAATCTTTGGTGACGCTCCAAATCTGCTCGAGCTCGTAATGAAGTAGAGCACTGTTGAACAGTCCGTCAAAGGCTGAGCACCATTGAGCACGTCTACGTGAAGTCTTGTTGCAGGAAAAGCAGCATCCATCATCAGGGACCCCTACCACCCAGGCCATGGTCTCTTCTGACTGCTGCCATCAGGACCCACACCCCCAGATTCAGGGTTACCCCTTGACCATCAGGCTCTTGAACCAAAGGGGATACCTTATCTCAACTTCACTTGCTCCATCATGGACATGTTTCTACAACCAATGGACTCTCTTTCAGGGACTCTTTATCTCACGTTCTTGATATTTATTGGATGCTTGCTTATTTATTTATTTAGTTATTATTCCCTTTTTGTACGTGCAATTTGTTTTCTTTGCACACTGGTTGAACGCCCAAGTTGGTGCAGTCTCTCACTGATTCCATTATGGATTTATTGAGTATGTTGGCAAGAAAATGAATCTCAGGGTTGTATAGAGTGACATATATGTGTTTGAGAATACCTTTCCTTTGAAATTTGAAAGCTGTCCTGAGCACCCAGATGTAGCTCAACTTCCTCCGCCTGGAAAGGTAGTCTTTCAGATGAGACCTGAAACCAAGTCTCTATCTCGGGTAGATGTTCTGGATAGAGTGGGATGTCTAGGACCTCAGAATGAAGCTACTTTTAGAACAGAGTTGAGGAATTTCTTTAGCCAGAGGGCAGTGAATCTGTGGAGTCCATTGCCAGAGGGGGCAATGTAACCCAAGTCATAGGGTATATTTGAAGCAGAGGTTGATGAGTTTTTCATTAGTAAGGGCATCAAAGGATATGGGAATTATAAAGGTTACCAGGTGATAATAATCATAAATTAAAAAAACAAAAGTGACTGGCTAGCAGAAAGACGTGTTCTAGTCAATGCCAGTGCTCCCAGAGATCCAGATGAATGGGTCTGTCAAGATTTGTGGTGATTTTAAGGTCACCATCAACCCAGCACTGAAAATAGGTGAATACCCTCTGCCGAGGGTAGAGGTTGTCTTTGCAAACCATTCTGGCGGGAAACATTTCAGCAAAGTGGACAGCTGAGGCCTACCTACGGATGGCGATGGAAGAAGAGTCCAAAGTGTTTCTCACCAAGAACACTCACAAGGGGTTTTATCGCCATAATAGGTTTATTTCTGGAGTAGCATCTGCACCTGCACTCTGGCAGGAAGCTACGGACCCGGTGCTGCAAGGCTGCCCAGGCCTCGGTGTTGTCCAGATGACATCATGTTACCAGTAGGGATGGCGAGGAACATCTCCAAAATCAAGACTGTTAAAAAGATCAGAAGATTATGGGCTCAGAACAGATTATGGGCAGTGATGTTTGGTTTAAAACAAGCATCTCTTACTGTGGTCACACCATTGATGCACAAAGATCACACGAGCGTGCTGAGAAAATTCAAGCAGTGGCGGATGCCCCAAGGCCAAGGACATGTCACAATTGCTGTCCTTTTTAGGATTTGTCAACTATTGCCACAGATTCCTGCCAAACCTGGCTACTGTGTTCCATCCCTTGAGCTCGTTACTACAGATCGGAAAGAAGTGGCAATGGACAAAGCAGTGTGCGGTGGTTGCCCAAAAGGCAAAGGAAATGGTGATGTCAGACACTGTATTATGATCCACGTTGTCCAGTGAAGCTTGCCTGTGATGCAAGTCATGGCACATTTGCAGTGAGGCAGGCAAATGCCCTACAGCCTTTGCACAACCTTGCCTTGCCACTGCAGAGAGAAACTATGCACAGATTGAGTCTAGATTGGGCTGTAAAACATTTCAGCCAGCACTTGTATGGAAGAGAGTTGACCCTCATTACTGATCAGCAACAACTAGTGTCCATTGGCAATCCATAGAAGGCTGCACACGAATTGTGTTTCTTGGAGGACACAATCACAAGATGGGATTCGGGGGAACTAATCATGAAATTCCAAAGGAGCATCTTGGAGACAGGAGGGAAAACCGGTGGCCAGAGCTGTGCAGAACCACCTCCTGCAGTCCCAGAGTCAACTCCTACAACCACCACCACGGAGGCTGAGATTGTTTCACAGCCACAAGTCCCACCAATGAAGCAGAGTGATCCTTGTCAGGAAAGTCGTTCTGCCAGAAGAGTGAGAAATCCTCCAGAGTGATTAAATCTTTCACCCTGACTGGGATCATTTAAAATTTACTGTGTGTGGAAGTTTACGCTGTAGTATATAACTTGAGATGCATTCTATATTGAGTTAAAGTTCATAGCTAAGCAGGGAGGTGTGTTGTGTATTTAATATTTCAGTAATTATATTTAATTAAGTATTCTTCATTTAAATAATTTGTAGTGGGTTATGTGTAAAAGTACATGAATGACATACATTATCACGCCACCATGTCATATGCAAGCACCTTGTTTAAAGTAAAAACAAAACTAGGACATCATCTCTCAGGCTCCCGAGCTTTGCTTTTTGATTAGTTTTCTGTTTTGGAGTTTTATCATTGATTATAGGAGCCAATCTACTGAAGTGGCCACAGGCCCTGTCATCTGTCAGATCAGCACTGAGAGAGGCAGGGGTGGGCCACTGATAACGCAGAGTGACTGCATGGGCAGAGAGCGCTGCCTTTATTCGGACTGTGTTTACCATTCAGCACTCGAAGCCAGTGGGAACCCCGGTGTGGGTAGGTGAACAGATTATTCCCCACCTTTCAAGTCATGTGCCCAGATGTGAGGGTCCATGACGGGAGCTGGTCGTGCTGTTACTTACCTCAGGAGTTGGACGTCGTGGTGATGCCAACATGTATTGTCCCTCGCCAGTTGCCCTAGAACGGGTAAGGATAGCAGATTGCCTTCCCTGAAGGACATTGCTCAACTAGATAGTTTTTTTTTACCTCAATTTAAATAGAGATCTTTCTCTCTCCCACTTTCCCTCTTTCTCTTTGCCTCTTTCATTCTTTTCCCCCCTCACTCTTTCTCTCTCACCCTTTCTCTCCCACCTTCTCTCCCTCCTCCACAAACCCTCCCTCTTCTCTCTCTTTTTCTCACTCCTCACTCCAAACCTTCCCCTTTCCCGCCTTCTCTCCCTCCTCCACAAACCCTCCCCCTTGCTTTCTCCCTCCTCCCCAAACCCCCCCTTGCTTTCTCCCTCCTCCCCAAACCCTCCCCTCTCTTTCTCTCCCTATTCCCCAAACCCTCCCCCTCTTTCTCTCCCTCCTCCCCAAACCCTCCCCCTCTTTCTCCCTCCTCCCCAAACCCTCCCCCTCTCTTTCTCTCCCTCCTCCCCAAACCCTCCCCCTTGCTTTCTCCCTCCTCCCCAAACCCTCCCCCTTGCTTTCTCTCCCTCCTCCCCAAACCCTCCCCCTCTCTTTCTCTCCCTCCTCCCCAAACCCTCCCCCTTGCTTTCTCCCTCCTCCCCAAACCCTCCCCCTTGCTTTCTCCCTCCTCCCCAAACCCTCCCCCTTGCTTTCTCCCTCCTCCCCAAACCCTCCCCCTTGCTTTCTCTCCCTCCTCCCCAAACCCTCCCCCTCTTTCTCTCCCTCCCCCTTGCTTTCTCCCTCCTCCCCAAGCCCTCCCCCTCTCTTTCTCTCCCTCCTCCCCAAACCCTTCCCTTCTCTCTCTTTCTCTCTCTCCTCCCCAAACCCTCCCCTCTTTCTCTCCCTCCTCCCCAAACCCTCCCCCTCTTTCTCTCCCTCCTCCCCAAACCCTCCCCCTTGCTTTCTCCCTCCTCCCCAAACCCTCCCCCTTGCTTTCTCCCTCCTCCCCAAACCCTCCCTCTTGCTTTCTCTCCCTCCTCCACAAACCCTCCCCTTCTCTCTCTTTCTCTCCCTCCTCCCCAAACCTTCCCCTCTCTTTCTCTCCCTCCTCCCCAAACCCTCCCCCTTGCTTTCTCCCTCCTCCCCAAACCCTCCCCCTCGCTTTCTCTCTCCTCCCCAAACCCTCCCCTTCTCTCTCTTTGTCCCTCCTCCCCCAAACCCTCCCCTTTCCCTCCCTCCTCTCTCTCCCTCTCTCACTCTCTCTCTCCCCCTCTCCCCCTCTCCCCTCCCCCTCTCCCCCTCTCCCCCTCTCCCCCTCTCCCCCTCTCCCCCTCTCCCCCTCTCCCCCTCTCCCCCTCTCCCCCTCTCCCCCTCTCCCCCTCTCTCCCTCTCTCCCTCTCTCCCTCCCTTTTATGTCCTGTAGGTTTTTATGGCTCCTTAAGGTTTAACATAAAGAGAGGTGACATCATTAAAATTATAAGATTCTTACCGGGTCCAAGGATAGATATGGAGAGGATGTTGCATTTGGTTTATCAGTAGGTAACTGAAGGTCACAGTCTCAACATAAATCAAGTCTCTTCAGCAAAAATGAGAGGAAATTCTTCACTCTGAGGATGGTGAATCTTTGGAAATCTTAGCAGTGGAAACCTGATCTTTGATTTCAGTAGATTTCTGAACATTTAAGGAAACAAGGGATATGGAAAGACAAGATGAAAATGCTCTGACGATCAGCCATGATATAGTCGTCCAGCACAGAAAATGTCCCTTTGGCCCATCTTGCGCAGCTATACCATGCTGGTTGATTGGGTGGTTAAGAAGGTGTGTGGTGTGTTAGGCTTTGTTAGTTGGGGTAACGTTGCAGCTGTATAAAACTCTGGTTAGACCACACTTGCAGGGTTGCGTTCAGTTCTGGTCCTTTCATTGTTGGAAGGATGTGGAAGCTTTAGAGAGCGTGCAGGGTGGAGTTACCAGGATGCTGCCTGGATCAGAGAGGGTGCAGAGGAGATTGACCAGGATGCTGTCTGGATTAGAGAGGGTGCAGAGGAGATTCACCAGGATGCTGCCTGGATTAGAGAGGGTGTAGAGGAGATTGACCAGGATGCTGCCTGGATTAGAGAGGGTGTAGAGGAGATTGACCAGGATGCTGCCTGGATTAGAGAGGGTGCGGAGGAGATTGACCAGGATGCTGCCTGGATCAGAGAGGGTGCAGAGGAGATTGACCAGGATGCTGCCTGGATTAGAGAGGGTGCAGAGGAGATTCACCAGGATGCTGCCTGGATTAGAGAGGGTGCAGAGGAGATTCACCAGGATGCTGCCTGGATTAGAGAGGGTGCAGAGGAGATTGACCAGGATGCTGCCTGGATTAGAGAGGGTGCAGAGGAGATTCACCAGGATGCTGCCTGGATTAGAGAGGGTGCAGAGGAGATTCACCAGGATGCTGCCTGGATTAGAGAGGGTGCAGAGGAGATTGACCAGGATGCTGCCTGGATTAGAGAGGGTGCAGAGGAGATTGACCAGGATGCTGCCTGGATCAGAGAGGGTGCAGAGGAGATTCACCAGGATGCTGCCTGGATTAGAGAGGGTGCAGAGGAGATTGACCAGGATGCTGCCTGGATTAGAGAGGGTGCAGAGGAGATTCACCAGGATGCTGCCTGGATTAGAGAGGGTGCAGAGGAGATTCACCAGGATGCTGCCTGGATTAGAGAGGGTGCAGAGGAGATTTACCAGGATGCTGCCTGGATTAGAGAGGGTGCAGAGGAGATTCACCAGGATGCTGCCTGGATTAGAGAGGGTGCAGAGGAGATTCACCAGGATGCTGCCTGGATTAGAGAGGGTGCAGAGGAGATTCAGCAGGATGCTGCCTGGATTAGAGAGGGTGCAGAGGAGATTCACCAGGATGCTGCCTGGATTAGAGAGGGTGCAGAGGAGATTGACCAGGATGCTGCCTGGATCAGAGAGGTTGCAGAGGAGATTCACCAGGATGCTGCCTGGATTAGAGAGGGTGTAGAGGAGATTGACCAGGATGCTGCCTGGATTAGAGAGGGTGCAGAGGAGATTTACCAGGATGCTGCCTGGATTAGAGAGGGTGCAGAGGAGATTGACCAGGATGCTGCCTGGATTAGAGAGGGTGCAGAGGAGATTCACCAGGATGCTGCCTGGATTAGAGAGGGTGCAGAGGAGATTCACCAGGATGCTGCCTGGATTAGAGAGGGTGCAGAGGAGATTGACCAGGATGCTGCCTGGATTAGAGAGGGTGCAGAGGAGATTGACCAGGATGCTGCCTGAATTAGAGAGGGTGCAGAGGAGATTGACCAGGATGCTGCCTGGATCAGAGAGGGTGCAGAGGAGATTCACCAGGATGCTGCCTGGATTAGAGAGGGTGCAGAGGAGATTGACCAGGATGCTGCCTGGATTAGAGAGGGTGCAGAGGAGATTGACCAGGATGCTGCCTGGATTAGAGAGGGTGCAGAGGAGATTCACCAGGATGCTGCCTGGATTAGAGAGGGTGCAGAGGAGATTGACCAGGATGCTGCCTGGATTAGAGAGGGTGCAGAGGAGATTCACCAGGATGCTGCCTGGATTAGAGAGGGTGCAGAGGAGATTCACCAGGATGCTGCCTGGATTAGAGAGGGTGCAGAGGAGATTGACCAGGATGCTGCCTGGATGAGAGAGGGTGCAGAGGAGATTGGCCAGGATGATGTCTGGATGAGAGAGGGTGCAGAGGAGATTTACCAGGATGCTGCCTGGATTAGAGAGTGTGCAGGGTGGAGTTACCAGGATGCTGCCTGGATTAGAGAGGGTGCGGAGGAGATTTACCAGGATGCTGCCTGGATTAGAGAGTGTGCAGAGGAGATTCACCAGGATGCTGCCTGGATTAAAGAGGGTGCAGAGGAGATTCACCAGGATGCTGCCTGGATTAGAGAGGGTGCAGAGGAGATTGACCAGGATGCTGCCTGGATGAGAGAGGGTGCAGAGGAGATTGGCCAGGATGATGTCTGGATGAGAGAGGGTGCAGAGGAGATTTACCAGGATGCTGCCTGGATTAGAGAGGGTGCGGAGGAGATTTACCAGGATGCTGCCTGGATTAGAGAGTGTGCAGAGGAGATTCACCAGGATGCTGCCTGGATTAGAGAGGATGCAGAGGAGATTTACCAGGATGCTGCCTGGATTAGAGAGGGTGCAGAGGAGATTCACCAGGATGCTGCCTGGATTAGAGAGGGTGCAGAGGAGATTGACCAGGATGCTGCCTGGATTAGAGAGGGTGCAGAGGAGATTCACCAGGATGCTGCCTGGATTAGAGAGGGTGCAGAGGAGATTCACCAGGATGCTGCCTGGATTAGAGAGGGTGCAGAGGAGATTGACCAGGATGCTGCCTGGATTAGAGAGGGTGCAGAGGAGATTGACCAGGATGCTGCCTGGATCAGAGAGGGTGCAGAGGAGATTCACCAGGATGCTGCCTGGATTAGAGAGGGTGCAGAGGAGATTGACCAGGATGCTGCCTGGATTAGAGAGGGTGCAGAGGAGATTCACCAGGATGCTGCCTGGATTAGAGAGGGTGCAGAGGAGATTCACCAGGATGCTGCCTGGATTAGAGAGGGTGCAGAGGAGATTTACCAGGATGCTGCCTGGATTAGAGAGGGTGCAGAGGAGATTCACCAGGATGCTGCCTGGATTAGAGAGGGTGCAGAGGAGATTCACCAGGATGCTGCCTGGATTAGAGAGGGTGCAGAGGAGATTCAGCAGGATGCTGCCTGGATTAGAGAGGGTGCAGAGGAGATTCACCAGGATGCTGCCTGGATTAGAGAGGGTGCAGAGGAGATTGACCAGGATGCTGCCTGGATCAGAGAGGGTGCAGAGGAGATTCACCAGGATGCTGCCTGGATTAGAGAGGGTGTAGAGGAGATTGACCAGGATGCTGCCTGGATTAGAGAGGGTGCAGAGGAGATTTACCAGGATGCTGCCTGGATTAGAGAGGGTGCAGAGGAGATTGACCAGGATGCTGCCTGGATTAGAGAGGGTGCAGAGGAGATTCACCAGGATGCTGCCTGGATTAGAGAGGGTGCAGAGGAGATTCACCAGGATGCTGCCTGGATTAGAGAGGGTGCAGAGGAGATTGACCAGGATGCTGCCTGGATTAGAGAGGGTGCAGAGGAGATTGACCAGGATGCTGCCTGAATTAGAGAGGGTGCAGAGGAGATTGACCAGGATGCTGCCTGGATCAGAGAGGGTGCAGAGGAGATTCACCAGGATGCTGCCTGGATTAGAGAGGGTGCAGAGGAGATTGACCAGGATGCTGCCTGGATTAGAGAGGGTGCAGAGGAGATTGACCAGGATGCTGCCTGGATTAGAGAGGGTGCAGAGGAGATTTACCAGGATGCTGCCTGGATTAGAGAGTGTGCAGGGTGGAGTTACCAGGATGCTGCCTGGATTAGAGAGCACGTCTTACAGGACAGATGGAGCGAGATGGGCTTTCTGTTTGGAGTGAAGGAGGTTGAGAGGTGACTTGATAGAAGTGTACAAGACGATAAGAGGCCAGACACTTTAACCAAAGTGGAAATGGTTATTACAAGGTGATTGGAGGGAAATAGAAGTGGGGGATGTCAGATGCAGGTTTCTTTACACAGAGAGTGGTGGGTGTGAGGAACGTGCTGACAGGGCTGCTGGTTGTGGCAGATACTTTAGCAAATAATGAACTGATCACCCGGATTCTACTTGAATGTTGTGACAGTCTTTGCCTCCGTGACCCCCAACAAGCTGTGTTACTTAGATGTCAGACACGCCTCAGGTCAAAATTCATTCCTCCAATCCCTCTGGCACCCTACCCCTTACCTTAAACCTATGCCCTCTCACTTTCAAGAGTCAAGATCGTTCAATGTCACTTCCTGAACACAAGTGTAAAGCAGAACAAAGTAATTGTTGTTCCAGATCCAACACAACACAAAAACTCAAAGGATAAGTAACACAAAAATAATAATAATAAAAACACAACAAATAAATAATGGACAAGATGACTTGTATGCATTGATTGCATATCCATAGTGATCCTGGGAACAGGAGGGCCCACACAGGCCACTGACGGGAGATGATGAACTGGCGGGGTTGGGGCGTGCAGGGGCGTGTTCGTGGGTGATTAGCCTCACTGCTGGGGAAAGTAACAGTGTTTGAGTCCGCCGGTCTTGATGTGGCTCCTACGTAGACTCCTTCCTGATGGGAGTGGGACAAACAGTCCATGGCCCAGATGGTTCAGTTCCTTCATGATGGTCCTGCCCTTTTCAAGCATCTTTTTGCTCTGTGCCACTCTCCTGCAGAACAACCCGAGTGTGGATTTGTAAAGTCCATCTCTCTTCAGCCTCCTGCTCCGATTCATGCTGAACAGAAAAGCTGGCTGAAAGGGTGGCACGAAACCGTAGCATAACGCTTTATTGTGTCAGCCATCGAAAGATCGGGATTAAATCCCTTCCGCTCTTCTCGTACCTTCTCTCCATAATTATGTAGTTTCCTCCAGGTGCTCTGATTTCCTCCCACAGTTCAAAGAGGTTTGGGTTAGTAAGCTGTGGGCATCCTATGTTGGCACCAGCCTATGTTGGCACCAGAAGCATGGCGAATGTTGTAGGTTGCCCCATGTACATTCTTCGGGCTGTGCTCGTTATTGACGCAAAAAACACTGTTGAAAGTATATTTCGATATTAGATGTACATATGAAAAATAAAGCTAATATTTATCTTTCAATGCGCGAGGCATTGTTGGTAAGCCTGCTGACGGAACCGAAATAGGTGGTGTTTTTATCAGCATAGTGAAGATCATTATCAGTATTTACAGAGGGTCAGTGGGCAGAAGAGATTAATTTAGAAAAGTGTGCGGTGTTGCATTCTGGGAAGACAAATAACGAGAGGAAATTCACAGGGAACGGTCAGACCCTGGGGAGTGTTTCACAGGGAATGGTCAGACCCTGAGGAGTGTGGGTGGGGAGTGTTTCACAGGGACTGGTCAGACCCTGGGGAGTGTGGGTGAGGTGTGCATTTGGCCTATTGCCCTTCATCCGTAAGGACATTAAGTACAGAAGTTGGCATGTTACATTGTAGTTGTACAAGACGTTTTGGAGGCTACGTTTGGAATATTGTGTTCCGTGTTGGTCACCCTGCTGTTGGACAGGTGCCATTACATTGGAAGGAGTACAGATAACGGTCAGAGGCTGTTGTTGGGACTCGACGCACTGAGCGTTGGAGAGAGGTTGAGCAGTACACAACTTCCCGAGGGACATACGGTAGTTGAGCAGTCAACATGACACTTTCTAGTTCAGTTTCTGTCGCTGTTTGTAAGGAGTAAGGGCTGGTTATTTAATGAGTTGTGGGCATGTTAGCATGGCTCTGGAAGTGTGGCGACATTTGCAGGCACAATCCTCGCTGATTTGATTTGACGTGCTTTTCGGGGTACATGTGACAAATAGAGCGAATATTCTGCCGACGCTGGAGGAACGCAGCCGTCACCATTTTGGGCCAAGTCCTGACAGGTCCTCAGCAGGGCCTTGGTCTAAGAGAGTGAATGTTCATTCATTTCCACAGGTGCTGCCTGACCTGCTGAGTTCCTCCAGCATTTAGTGCGTTTTTCCGGCGTTTATTGTGTTGAAGCCAATATTTCTCTGTTTTTATACTCTTTGCAGTGTGAGGAGACTGAGACCTTACCGGGGAACGTAAATCGTGATAGGGTGAATGTGCACAGTCTTTATTCCAGGGTAGGGAATCAAGAAGTAAAGGGCATAGGTTTCGGCTGAGGGGCAAAATATAATAGAAAACTAAGGGACAACTTTTCCACCCAAAGAGTGGTCTGTAGATGAAGCGTGCTGCCGGAGGAGATGGTTCAGGGAGATACATTAGCAGTGTTTGCAAGGCACCGAGACAGGTACATCGATACAAATCGTTCAGGGCAAGGGCAATGAGCTTTATTGAGAGCGTGCGCCCAAATTGGCAATTATCTTCTTAAAAAATCCTCTTGCCTGCCATAGTAAGATTATCATTGATTGATGCATTAGTAACAATAATATGGAATTTTTTAAGGAAAAAGAACGTCCTTTTGATCATTTACATGTATTCATTGTTAATAGTATCAATGAAAGTATGACAAGGACATTGAAGTAATTGAAGCAATTAGGAAAATTTCAGAAGGTATTAATGTTTAAAGAATTGAGGGGCAGCACTGGATGGTACATGCCAGTATAATTTTTGCGCTTGTCACCCTGGGTATGTGAGCAATAGGGAGTAGCTTCAATGAGTGAGTGTCTTGGTCAGCTCGGGCCAGTTGATGGCTCTGGGCCTGTACTAATGGAACGAAGGGGATCTCATTGAATCTATCGAATGTTGAAAGGCCTAGAGAGTGGATGTGGAAAGGATTTTTCCTCTAGTTAGTGAGTTTAGGAGTTTAGGCACAGCCTCGTGTCCTTCTAGACCCCTTTAGAACAGAGATGAGGAGGAATTTCTTTAACCAGAAGGTGGTGAAGCTGTGGGTTTCCTTGCACGGACGGCTGAGGAGGCCAAGTTATTGGATACATTTAAAGCAGAGGTTGTCGGGTTCTTCATTCATAAGGGCATCAGAGGTAACGGAGAAGGCAGGAGTTTGGGGTTGAAATGGGCGGTAAATTGGCCATGGTGGAAAGGCAAAGTAGACTCGATGATTCGAATGGCCTAATTCTGCCCTTTCTCATGGTCTAGTAGCTGGGCCAAAGGGCCTGTTTTCATGTTGTATGACATTTTAACCATGGACGGGGTTGCTGTGATCTGAGATACACTTCCTGTGAGGGCAAAGAGAGGGAACTCAACATGAGCAGACGTTCAAAGGGAAACCGTGGTCAGGACTGAAGAGCCAGCCTAACCAAGTGGCTTCCTCGGGCTCTACACTCAAAGGACAACAGAAAAATGCCAAGGTCTTCTTGTACATCATAACTCCTACCATTCCTGCCATTTGCACCAGCGATCAGGGATCAGTTCAGTGCTGCCTGTAAGGAGTTTATCTGTTCTCCCTGTGACCACGTGGGTTTCCTCTGGGTGCTCCAATTTCCTCCCACAGTCCAAGGGCTAGCGAGTTAGTAGGATCATAGGGTCACATAGGGCTACAGCGCAGATGCAAGCCCTTCGGCCCATCTAGTCCATGCCAAGCCATTTAAACTGCCTAGTCTCATCGACCTACACGGGGACAAAAATCCACCAAACCCCTCCCAGCCGTGTACTTCTCTCAAACTGAAATTGAAACTGCATGCACCACTTCCGCTGGCACCCTCACAACCCTCTGAGTGAAGTCGTTTCCCCTCATGTTCCCCTTGAACTTTTCATCTTTCACCCTTAACCCAACCTATTCAACCTTTCCTTATAACTCGGGTCCTCCACTCTTTCAAACTTACTGATATCTTTACTGTGACCAAAACTACACACAACACTCCAAATTAGGCCTCACCAACGTCTTATACGACTTCAGCATAATATCCCAACTCCTGTACTCAATACTTTGATTTATGAAGGCCAATGTGCCAAAAGATTTCCATTCGACCTTCCACCCTCTGATGCCACTTTCAATGAATTATAGACCTGTATTCCAAGATCCCTTTGTTCTTCTGCACTTATCAGCGGCCTGCCCCTCACTGTGAAAGACCTGCCCCGGTCGGTCCTCCCAAAGTACACCGCCTCGCCCTTGTCTGGATTAAATTGCATCTGGCACTTTTCCAGCTGGTTCGGATCCCACTGCAAGCCATGATAGTCTTCCTCGCTGTCTACTACACTGCCAGTCTTGATGTCATCCACAAATTTGCTGATCCATTTAACCACATTATCATCCAGGTTGTTGATATAGATGACAAAAAACAACGGACCCAGCTCCGATCCCGTGGATCTCCATTAGTCACAGGCCTTCAGTCCGAGAGGCGACCATCTCCTACCACTCCCTGGCTTCTCCCACAAAGCCAATGTCTAATCCAATTGCTTGCTTGAATGCTGAGCGACTGAATCTTCTTGACCAATCTCCCTTGTTAAAGGCCTTGCTGAAGTCCATGTAGACAGCATCCACTGCTTTGCTGTCAACTTCCTCAGAGAACTCTGTTAGGTTGGTTAGACATAACCACACTGGTTGTCCCTAATCAGTCCTTGTTTATCCGGTCATTTGGAATACCTTTCCCACACAGATGTCAGGGTCACCAGTCCGTAGTTTCCCGGTTTATTTTTAGAGCCTTTCTTAAACAGCGGAACAACACTGGCTGTCCACCAGTCCTCCAGAAGCTCACCTGTCACAAAGGATGATTGAAATTGCTCTGCTAGGGCTCCTACAATTTCTGCACTTGACTCCCATAGGGTCTGAGGGAGAACACCTGGGGATTTCTCCACCCTAATCTGCCTCAAAACAGCCAGCACCTCCTCCTTCATAATCTCTAGAGGGTCCATGATCTCACTGCCACTTTGCCTCACTTCTGTAGACTCTACGTCTATCTCCTGAGTAAGTAAGCATACAAAAAATGTATTTTAACATCTCCCACTATCTTCTGGCTCCACACATGGATTACCATTCTGATCTTCCAGAGAACCAATTTTGTCTCTTACAATCCTTTTGCTCTTAGCATATCTGTAGAATCTCTTGGGATTCTCCTTCACATTGTCTGCTAAAGCAAATTAATTCCTCCTTTTAGCCCTCCTGATTTCTTTCTTAAGTGTTCTCTTACATTTCTTATACTCCTCAATTACCTCATTGGTTCCTACCTGCCTATACTTGCAATGCACCTCCCTTTTTTTTCTTAATATCTCCTGAAAATTAAGGCTCCCTAATCCTGTTATTGTTGCCTTTTATTCTGACAGGCACAAACAAGCTCTGTGCTCTCAAAGTTTCACGTTTGAAGGCCTCCCACTTACCAAGTTCACCTTTGTCACAGAACAGCCTCTCCCAGTCCACACTTGCCAGACCCTTTCCGATATCAACAGAACTGGCCTCTCCGATTTAGAACTTCAACCGGAGGACCAGACCTACCCTTTTCCGTAATTACCCTGGAACTAATTGCATTATGATCACTCGATCGATGAAAAGTGCTCCCCTGCACAACTTCTGTCACCTGCCCTGTCTCATCCCCTAATAGTATTGTACACTCTCTCATTGGGACCTCTGTGTACTCATTAAGGAAACTTTCCTCAACATATTTGACAAACTCGCTCGACCCATCCTGTCTTTTTACAGCACGAGAGTCCCAGTCAATAGGCGGAAAGTTCAAATCACCTCCTGTCACAACCTTGCGGACTGTTGGGTGGTCTGTAATGAAGCCCATTAACGTGGTCATACCTTTCCTATTCCTCCGTTCCACCCTTAATGTCTCACTAAAGTTCTCCAGTCTGTCCCGACTGAGCACTGCCGTGACATTTTCCCTCACGAGTAACAACACCCCTCCTCCTTTAATCCCACTCGCTCTGTCATGTCCAAATCGATGGAACCCCGGAATACCGAGCAGCCAGTCCTGCCCCTCCTGCAACTCAATCTCCCTCATGGCTACAGTGTCACAATTCCAGGTGTTGATCCTTGCCCTGAGCTCATCCGCCTTTCCTACGACACTTCTTGCATTGAAATATCTGCAGCTCAGGACACTAATCGCACCATTTTCAACCTTCTGATTCTTAACTGTGTCTGGAGTCTTAACATCATCTGTCTCCACAACCTCTCCACTATCTGTTCTAGCCCCTGCAACTCGAGCTGAAACCTGTACGAGCAAACTTTCCCTCTAGGATGTGAGCCCCTTTCCAGTCCGGCTGCAAACTGTCCCTTCCCTTCAGGGCTCAGCTTTCCTGTAAGACAGCCCGGTGATCCAGCTCCTTAGCCACATATTCCACAATATAATCTTCCTATTTCTCGCCTCACTGGCTAGTAGCACGGTCCTGGCTTTAACTTGGCACCTAACTCCCTGAACTCGATGAGCCGAACTTTGTCGCTGTTCTACCTCCGTCACCGGAGTCGATTATGGAGCGTAGCCCCTGGCTGCTCACATCCCCACTTAATGTGGATGCCTCGATCTGAGACGTCCCAGACCCTGACACCCAGGAGGCAACATAGCGTCTGGGAATCTCGTCCTCGTCCTCAGAACCTCCTTTCTGTCCTCCTAGCTGACCGAACCCCATCACCACAGCTTGCCTCTCCTCCCCCGCCCCACCCCTTCCCTGCTGGGTCACCGCACCAGAGACCTGACTGTGGTGAGTATGTTCTGCTAGGTCTTACCTCTCCTGCCATATCCAAAGTGATATAGCCTTTGTTGAGGGGTTGGCCACGGAGGCCAACTGGCTGTTTAACCCCTTTTACCCTTCTGACTGTTACCCAGCTTCCTGTATCCTGTTTAAATACCATCTATCACCCCCCCCCCCCCCAGCCTCCCGAATGTTCCGCAGTGCATCCAGTTCCAGCTCCAACTCCTTAATGCGGAGTGTCGTCGGGGCACTGGAGGTCTCGCTGCCTTCCCACATCCTGCCAGAGGATCATTCCACTATCCCGCCTGGCACCCCTACTGCTCTAACGATAAAAAAAGACCGACCTTTGTCTTTCCACCTTCTTTTGCTCAAGCCTCAAAGAGGTAAAGCCTCCAGATGCCCCACTCTAACACTGCCCACTCCAGTAAAGTAAGTGACCAGTAAAGTAAGTGACGTTGGTGTCGACTGTTCATTCCTCTCCATAGATGCTGCTTGGCGTATTGTGTGTTCTACTCCAGACGTCCAGCATCTGCTGAATCTCTTGTGGTCACCTCACCCTTGCCTGGATTAAAATCTGTTTTCCACTGCTCAGCCCAATCGTCCAGCTAACCTGTTGTATCGTTAAACAACCTTGGAAACGTTGCCAGGATGATGACCACACTATCATTAGTAATTGGTCACACGTACAAGTTTCTGCTTACGTGCCATCCGGGCAGTACCACTGGAGGATGGAGAGTTACGGCTACAGACAGTGTGCAGGTTGATCATCACTGAGATACGTCACGGCAGAAGTACAGTGCAATACATTAGATAGTATATACATTACAATAAGAAATTATGCTAAAAATAAATCAGTAGTGTAAAAACATTGAAGTTGTGTTCATGGGCCGGTCAGAAATGTGATGGTGGTGTTGATGGTGTGGAGGGCAAGTGGCTGGATATACAGCGGATTCCAATCAATCGGGCCATCGGTTCATTGGAGCAGCTGAATATTTGGGACGACTCTTAAAAGAACTGAAACCAAATCTAGAAAATAGCGGGAATTCCCTTCATTAATGTGGGACACTATGCTGTTTAATTGGGGTAGGAGACTTGGCGACCGGCTCCTATCCGGTGTCGGTAGCCTTTGGCCACCAGACACCATGCTCAGAGCCGCCAGTTTCTAAATAGCATCAGTTGCATTGTTTGTCACTGGCAGTTGGGAAATGAGCTGTAGCACAATTCAGAACTGCTCTGCTCACTACAGTTTCAAGCATCCAGGCTTGGAGATACCATAACCAGGTGTAAAAATGAAGCAATTTCAGTGCTCTAACAAGTTAGGGACGATGAAGAGTCGAAAGGTATCGACATCAACTTGAATGTTACAATGAAGATGAAGATTTTGGGGGGGGGGGGTGGATGCAGTCCGCTAAGTGTCTACGCTGATTGTGTTCATTTACCGTCAATCCCAGCGGCAGATACACTGGATGAGTTCCTCTGTCGATAACTACTAGGAACTAATACACAGTACTGGTAGTGATGGATGTTTCCTTTCTGAGGCACCGCTCCGTGAAGCTGTCTCGGGTACCACAGATGCAGATGGAGCTGTCTAATTGTACCACTCTTTGCAGATTACTTCCATCCTGTGCAGTAGCTCCCCCCTCCCCTCGTACCATTCTGTCAGAACACTCTCCATGGTTCTTCTACAGAAGTTTTTGAGTGTTTTAGGTGATAAACCAAAATCTCCTCAAACTCCTAATGAAATATAGCTGCTGTCTTGCCTTCTTCATAGCTG